>NC_083875.1:36441837-37066837 GCF_032452875.1 Bos javanicus | reverse complement strand
GACGCTTACTCCTTGGAAGGAAAGTTATGACCAACCTAGAAAGCATATTGAAAAGCAGAGACATTACTTTGCCAAAAAAGGTCCATCTAGTCAAGGCTATGGTTTTTCCAGTGGTCATGTATGGATGTAAGAGTTGGACTGTGAAGAAAGCTGAGCACCAAAGAATTGATGCTTTTGAACTGTGGTGTTGGAGAAGACTGTTGAGAGTCCCTTGGACTGCAAGGAGATCCAACCAGTCCATCCTAAAGGAGATCAGTCCTGAATATTCATTGGAAGGACTGATGTTGAAGCTGAAACTCCAATACTTTGGTCACCTGATGAGAAGAGCTGACTCATTGCTGCTAAGTCACTTCAGTCGTGTCCAACTCTGTGCGACCCCATAGACAGCAGCCCACCAGGCTCCCCCGTCTCTGGGATTCTCCAGGCAAGAATACTGGAGTGGGTTGCCATTTCCTTCTCCAATGCATGAAAGTGAAAAGTGAAAGTGAAGTCGCTCAGTCGTGTCCGACTCTTCGTGACCCCATGGACTGCAGCCTACCAGGCTCTTCCATCCATGGGATTTTCCACGCAAGAGTACTGGAGTGGGGTGACATTGCCTTCTCTGAGCTGAGTCATTGGAATGAGTCAATTGATGCTGGGAAAGATCGAGGGCAGGAGGAGAAGGGGATGACAGAGGATGAGATGGTTGGATGGCATCATCGACTCGATGGACACAGGTTTGGGTGGACTCCAGGATTTGGTGATGGACAGGGAGGCCTGCCCTGCTGTGGTTCATGGGGTCACAAAGAGTCAGACACAACTGAGCAACTGAACTTAACTGAACTGATGTCAAGTTTTCAACTGGCTTCTATGGCCTTCTATGGAGTTAAACCTCAGTGTAGACTTATAACCAAGAAAAAACACTGAAAGGGCCAAGACGGGACTTAATCATCTCCCTCTAACCTCATCAGAGTGTGGTACTGAGAAGTAATCAGGTTAAAGTGGTTCTGATTTTGATTATGATGAGAGCATCATCATTATGCATTGAATCTCATGTAATTTTCAAACATATTTAGGTAGATCTGTTGGTTCAGAAACTAAGTCCTGTACGACTCTTTGCAATCCCATGGACTGTAGCAGGCCAGACTTTCCTGTCCTTCACTATCTCCCTGAGTTTACTCAAACTAATGTCCATCGAGTCAATGATGCCATCTAACCATCTCATCCTCTGTCGTCCCCTTCTCCTCCTGCTATCAATCCTTCCCATCGTCAGAGTCTTTTCCAATGAGTCAGCTCTTTGCTCAGGTGACCAAAGTACTGAAGCTTCAACTTCAGAACTTCAGGATCAGTCCTTCCCATGAATATTTAGGGTGGATTTCCTTTAGGATTCACTGGTTTGATCTCCTTGCAGTCCAAGGGACTCCCAGGAGTCTTCTCCAGCATCACAGTTTGAAAGCGTCAATTCTTCCATGGTCAATCTTCTTTGTGCTACAACCCTCACATTCATACATGACTACTGGAAAAAACACAGCTTAAACTATAAGGACCTTTGTTCGCGAAGTGACGTCTCTGCTTTTTAATATGCTGTCTAGGTTGGTCATAGCTTTTCTTCCATGGAGCAAGTGTCTTTTAATTTCATGGCTGCAATCACCATCTACAGTGATTTTGGAGCCCAGGAAAATAAAGTTTGTCACTGTTTCCTTTGTTTCCCTATTTGCCATGAAGTGATGGGACCAGATGCCATGATCTTCATTTTTTAACTGTTAAGTTTTAAGTCAGCTTTTTCTTTCTCCTCTTTCACTCTCATTAGGAGGCTCTTTAGTTTCTCTTTGCTTTCTGCCATTAGGGTGGTATCATCTGCATATCTGAGGTTGTTGATATTTCTCCCAACAGTCTTGATTCCAGCTTCTGACTCGTCCAGGCCAGCATTTCGTATGATGTACTCTGCATGTAAGTTTACTAAGCAGGGTGACAATATATAGTCTTAAAGTACTCCTTTCTCAATTGAGAACCAGCATGTTGTTTCATGTCCAGTTCTAACTATTGCTTCCTGACCTGCATACAAATGTCTCAGGAGAAAGGTAAGGTGGTCTGGTATTCCAGTTTCTCTAAGAATTTTCTGCAATTTGTTGTGATCCACACAGTCAAAGGCTTTCACATAGTCAATGAAGCAGAAATAGGTGTTTTTCTGGAATTCACTTGCTTTTTCTATGATCCATAGGATGTTGGCAATTTGATCTCTGGTTCTTCTGGCTTCCCTAAATCTAGCTTGTACATCTAGAATTTCTCAGTTCACATACTGTTGAAGTGTAACTTGAAAGATTTTGAGCATTACCTAGCTAGCAT
Source organism: Bos javanicus (assembly GCF_032452875.1). Taxonomy (NCBI): domain Eukaryota; kingdom Metazoa; phylum Chordata; class Mammalia; order Artiodactyla; family Bovidae; genus Bos; species Bos javanicus. The sequence goes on along the minus strand of NC_083875.1, from coordinate 37,064,512 downwards.
GTAAAATGAGTGCAATTGTGTGGTAATATGAACATTCTTTGACATTGCCTTTCTTCGGGATTGGAATGAAAACTGACCTTTTGCAGTCCTGTGGCCACTGCTGAGTTTTCCAAATTTGCTGGCATATTGAGTGCAGCACTTTCACAGCATCATCTTTTAGGATTTGAAATAGCTCAGATGGAATTTCATCACCTCCCCTAGCTTTGTTGGTAGTAATGCTTCCTAAGCCCACTTGAATTCACACTCCAGGATGTCTGGCTCCAGGTGAGTGATCACCCCATCATGGTTATCCAGATCATTAAGATCATTTTTGTACAGTTCTTCTGTGTATTCTTGCCACCTCTTCTTAATCTCTTCTGGTTCTGTTACATCCTTGCCATTTTTGTCCTTTATTGTGCTCGTATTGTGTGTAAAGTGTTCCCTTGATACCTTTAATTTTCTTGAAGACATCTCGAGTCTTTTCTATTTTATTGTTTTCTTCTATTTCTTTGCATTGTTCTCTTAGGAAAGCTTTCTTATCTCTGCTTGCTGTTCTTTGGAACTCTGCATTCAGATGGGTATATATTTCCCTTTCTCCTTTGCCTTTTGTTCTCTTCTTTTCTCAGCTATTTGTCAGATACTGTTATGTGTGTATTAAGAATAAAGAAATGGAGTCCTAAAGGGGTTAGGATACTCCCCCTCTCCCCACACCCCCCTTCCCACCCCGCCGACAGTCCATAAAGAACTGGAGCTGAGACTTGAATCGAAGTTTCCTGACTGAAGTCTGAGCTCTTAACTACTATACTCTAGTGCATATATATAAGTTATGACTTTGAATTTACTATCATAAAGTTGAGTTCCTTATTTTGAAACTCTGGACAGTAAAGAAAATAGATTAAACACCAGACATACCTGTCAGTTGGTTTAGTGATTCATTCATCCTACTGTACTTTTCACTTCCAAACTCTCCTGAATGTAAAACGCTATAGCTTTCTCTATAATTTAATTTTAACACAATTCTTATCATATTTAAAAGAAATCTTAAATATTCACCCTATACAGTTAAGAACATAGAGACACAGGATTCTGGTTTCCACTCTCCCAACCATGCCCCTTTTCCTTCTGTCTGTGCCTCTGTCTTAAATACAGCCCCTCACTCCCACCCGCAATGCACACAACCACATATATTCTCAAGAAAAGAGAGAATGAAGGGAGTTCATTCCTTGGAACTGAATAACCACAGTGGAGCAAAGAACATAATGGTATTAGCAGAGATGACCGAGAATGTTAGGAGACCAATAACTCATGAATAGCAAGTCTGCAATAACTGTCTTAATGACCAGTCTAATAGATGGTACTTTAACAACATTTCTGGTACAATTCTTCTGTAAACTCATCTTCAATAAATCTATCATTACAAAGAACTGGATGCTTCACCACATAAACACAGTTTACTGCATCTGGACACAGAAACATTACGTCAGTGTCTTACTGTATCACCACCCTTGTCTTGAGTATTCTAACTATTGTGAGATGGACAACTGCATGCTCAAATGTAGGCTGTCAGTGAAAGAGAGATATTTATGCTACAGGATGCAGTGGACATTAAAAAAAAAACAGGACAGAAAGCTCACAATTATGTGTATGAGGAAAAAAGCAGAAACAGTAATTGTCATCCAGACACATAGGTGTGTGAATACTGAAACTCTAGAGACTAACCGGTGTTCGTTTTGAAATGCCTTATTGAATTCTTAGTTTTTGAGTGCCTAGAGCACCATTTCTACATTTGTCCCATATTATTTTACACTGACATATCTCTTGTACTGACTTAAAGTTCTTTAGAGTGAAGGATTGCCATGCTGTGTTCCTCATTGTGTATGCCACCTCTGGCCCCAAATTCCAGCCCTTGGCTCCATTTTTCTCTGTCAGAGACTTGCAATTCTGACTCTCTAAAAATAGGAGAATACTTCTTGTCTGGAGAGAACTTTTTATCACTTCTGTTTTTTTAAATCCTACCTTTCTTGCAAGGTTCAGCTCAAATCCTGCAATTCTAATTCCTTGCTCCTTGGAGATGTCTCTTATGTGCTTTCAGATGAACCATCAGTATATGTTCCACCATTGCCTATTCATTTGACAATCAGTTATGCTTAGGCTTGTAGCATTGCCTCTTTTTAAAGTTTTTTAAATTCATTATTACAAATTATCCTTTCATTTAATAATTCCTTAGTTTTCCAATTCCAGGATAAGTTACTGAATGAAATACACTTTACTATTTTTCTTTGTAGTCTATAAAACAGATTGTCCAGGACAGCTAAAAGTAAAATATACTGGTATAATTTTAACAATTTTTGTCTCAGTTGCTGTGAAAGTCTTTTGAAATTAGGAACGTCATTTCTTTTGTAATTATACTTTCACCTTGATTTATGATGTTGAGTAAATATATACAAAAATTTTGAATCTGGAAGTAACAGGCTGATGCCCTCCTTCTTCAGATAATCTTCTCATCAAAGCTGAAAACTGTAAATTGATTGACCTTACAACAATCTATATTGACTAGCAAGACTACTGAAAATAACCTATTGGATAAGCTATGGTCCCTAAAATTGCACAGTTTAAACAAGGTCCACAGTATGTTAGAGGAATAACAAGATCCTTTTCCCTGTCTAATACTGGAAAAAGCTAAATAGATACACCCTTTCTAGGGCATCTATGTGTGTCTATTTACAACTGATGTTACTGTGAAAAGACCATTTTTTCCAAAGTAAAGATATTAATCAAGCTATCCACACAGCTTTATTCTTGAAAGATCATTATGTATGTGCTTATTTAAAATATCCATTGTTAAGAAAATATCGCACATTCTTTTTATCACATACCACAAATCTTATTTACTCCAACTTGAGGGTATGCTTTGATAGTTTAAGAAGATAGTAAACAAAATACAAAGAGACTAAACGATCTTATAAATAGCAATATGGGTAATCTACCAAACATAAAGGAAAGGTACTAGCAGATATAATCTCTTTTAAAATATAGATACAATATAAGGCAAGTAGGTTTTATTATAAGGGAAGTAAAAGAAAAGTTTATGTGACATTTTAGTAGTTCATACTACTTCCTGGAGGTATGTATTTCACCCCATTAAGGAATTTTGGTTAACATGATAACACAAAATACTGTGCTTGATAATTGCTCCCATTGCTTAGAGAAACATTAAAAATTCTGTCATGGGGAAATATAGTAAAGAACAAATTCTGTTCCATAATCTTATTTAAATACATTCAAGTAACAGAATATGAGAATAGGAAATATGCTTCCTCTAAAATGGGTCCAAAAACCTATGAGTTTAAAGGATTTATTTTTCAGTCCAAGAAATTAGCAAATACAGACTTTGAAAAATAGATTTTAGACAGCTGCTGGAACTCTAACTGGATTTCTATATCCCTGAAGTTTATTGAATGTTAGAAAAGCAAAAAAAAAAAAAAAAGAAGTCATGTCTCCTCACATGATAGATATAACAAATACAGACAAAAAAACCAAGTCCTGTTATAGTGGAGTAAAACTCATAGCTGCGTGTTACTGGAATCCTGGCAAAATCCAGTTGTTGAAGTTGTGGTCAAAAATCTAGCTAAAAAACTGAGGGAAAACTCCAGACTGAGAATTCAAGGGCAAGGATTGTGTATCATTAGGTTTTGTATCCCCCGAGCTTAGCAAAGTACCTGATACATAGTAAGAATTCAGTAAGTGACTGCAATATGAGATGAACTGAATATAAAGATAGAAGGGGAGACAGACCTCTAAAGGAATGGACATTCATGTGTTTGGAAATTTTTTTTAGAGCTAGCCAATATTTTTAGAATTGGTCTTCCACTGTTCACAGGGATATGTGGAAGAAATGCGCGGCTTTGTTTCACAGAGTTCATTTGATTATTCCCGAAGGAAAACTATAATCCGCAGTCTGTGGCACCACAATTGTTTGTTGTGGGAATGATTATAGATCAAAAACAAAAAGATTATATCCCTTTTCAAGAGCAAATGAGTAGCAAGAACAGATGAAGTCTTAAGGAAACAAAGACGTTCTTTTCATGCAAATGTGTTTATGATAAAACTAAAGCGAGATAAATACCGAAACTACTAGTCTTTGTGAAACTTGCTGGCAGATTTTTAGTTTTGAGGAAAGATGATTTCCCCACCCAGAGCTGGCCTTGGGATATGAATACCACAGATCATTTTTCCTTACAGACAAAGGAGAAGTGAGTTCTGCAATGAGCATTCTGCTGCAGCTTATGTCAGGCACAGGAATGAATGAATGAATGAATGAATGGCTTCCCTATCTCTGCACAGAAGCCCCATCAGATACTTGATCTCCTGTTGTGTTGTTCAGTTGCTAAGTCTGTCTGACTCTTGTGACCCCATGGACTTCAGCCTGCTACACTCCTCTGTCCATGGGATTTCCCAGACAAGAAAACTGGAGTGGGTTGCTATTTCCTTCCCTTGGGGATCTTCCCCACCCAGGGGTTGAACTCATGTTTCCTGCATTGCAGGCAAATTCTTTATCACTGAGTCACCAGGGAAGCCCCTGATCTCCTGTACTGTCCCACTAACATATTACCCATGAGGGGTCCATAACGGAAAGCCAAAGGCAGATTTTCCACCTAGATAGAGGACTGTTGGCCATGAAGTTGCTGTCCTTCTTTTCCCATAGGATCTATGCTGTAGTACAGAACATTTAACTGAATGAAGCATCTCTATTCACGACTTGATGAATGATGTCCATCTTAATGTTGTGCGGCTATGTTTGGGAAGAGTAAGATGTGAAGAGCAGACGATGTTCCTGCTTCATTTTTTACACTTACGCCTATATTCATCCCAGGAACATTTATCATGCTAGTCATAGGTTAATAGTCCAGCATTATCTGCTAGTCACAAGGATAGCCCAATAAACACAATAACTTTCCCTGCCCCGAAAAAGCTTTGATTCCAGTGGAAGACACACCGGTAAAACAATAAAGACTGTGATCCCTTGCAGTGGATTCAAGCACAGTGAAGAGTGAATCAGCTGCCACAGCCTCAGTGACAGGCACTGCCCCATCTTCATACTGGCCTTTTACTCAACAGGAGTATTTTCAAACAACTCCTCAGAGACATGAGCTCCCTCTGTCAGGTGTTTAAATGTGATACAAACAAAAGAAGCATAAATCTTCATAAAAATGTAGGGAAAAAAGGTTTAGGTCTCCTTGACTCTTGATAATGTATCCATCTAATATTCAAATATAAAGTATATCCAGTGAATTGTTCACTTTAGAAAGCTGTACTTTATATTATAATATATGAATTCTATCTCAAAATAATAAAGAAAAATACACAAAATATATCACAGAAATTTCCTTTCGGCCTAAGAGCACCTTATTTCTTCCAGTAAATAAAAGCCACTTCTTTTATCACAAACCTTGACAACTTTCTGAATATACAGCACTGTTTATAATTAGGGTTCTCATATAGATAGCAAAACTTTTTATTTGCAGTAATGTACAGTGTTTTGTCTTTTGAATATTAGTCTATTTGTACCTAGGGAGTCTATCCAGAAAACATCAGCTGTTTCTAATGTCAGATGAGAAACTGGCTGAGTAACTTGAGCTACATCTCTTAACCTCTGGGAAAATGTCACCTCTTCAGTGAAACCACAGACTAGATTTGAAGATTTTTGGAAATCCTCAAATATAATTCCCAGCAGAATTCTATGACACTAGATTCAAACTTCTAAAACTTTAGGATAGTGTTTTGTTTTTTGTTTTCTAAGATAATGGGAGACTCCTTGAGCTGTGACAGGAAGGATCAATATGGAAGGAACAGAAAAGGAAGAAAAAAGGAAATCAATGCTCAGTTAGTTGCACAGCAACACCCACCAACTCCAGTGCTCAGGCTGAAACTTTTTATTTCTCTTCCTGTCTCAACTGATGACAGGGAGGCCAATTAATCACCTTGGGGGGGAAACGAGACCAAGTTCTTGCACTGTCACTAACGTGACACCCTAACTGCTCCTAACACAAAGGGAGGCAGCATTTCAGTGTTCGTTACCTGTACCAATTACAGTGCCTCAATCACTTCAGCCATACCTGCACTTCTAAGTTAGAGATTTGGTTCTAAGTCTATGGGATGGGGTAGGGCATGAGCACAATGAGGGGGAAGGGCAGAGGGAAGTGAGCTCCTGATCCATCTGATACTGAGTGGTTCTTAAGGAACTCATTCATGTTACTTGAACATTGATCATTCTGCAAGTAATCTTTGTCGAACAGATGAAGGCATCCAAACTGTTCCTTTTTTACACTTTTTATATTAGAGTATACTTGATTTACATATACATATATCTATTATTCGGAGAAGGCAATGGCACCCCACTCCAGTACTCTTGCCTGGAAAATCCTATGGACGGAGGAGCCTGGTAGGCTGGAGTCCATGGGGTCACTAAGAGTCGGATCCGACTGAGCAACTTCACTTTCACTTTTCACTTTCATGCATTGGAGAAGGAAATGGCAACCAACTCCAGTGTTCTTGCCTGGAGAATCCCAGGGACAGGGGAGCCTGGTGGGCTGCTGTCTATGGGGTTGCACAGAGTCGGACACGACTGAAGCGACTTAGCAGCAGCAGCAGCATATCTATTATTTTTCATTTAGGTTATTACAGAATATTGAGTAAAGCTTCCTGTGCTGTACAGTAGATCCTCTGATTATCTACTTCGATTATCTATTTTATATAATTTATATATATATAGCAGTGTGTGTGTTTTTCGTTTATTTTTAATTGTAGCATAATTGCTTTACAATATTGTGTTGGTCTCTATCATACATCAACATGAATCAGCCACAGGTATACATGTGTTCCCTCCCTCTTCAGCGTCCCTCTCACCTCCCACTTCATCCTACCCCTCTAGCTTGTCACAGAGCACAGGGTTGAGCTCTCTGGGTCATGCTGAAAACTCCCACTGGCTATCTGTTTTACATATGGTAATGTGTATGTTTCAAAGCTACTCTCTCCATTTGTCCCGAAAGAACTTAAGCATGCTCTGTCTTCATCAGCACTCACCTTCTAATTGCTTTCATAGAGCTTCTTTTTGGAGGAAGAAGGGAATGTTACAGCAGACAAGATGAGCTCTGAAACACATTCAGTGCTAGTGCCTAACATATATTCACCTTCATACCAACTTTATGAGTAAAGACTAATATTCTCATTCTAAGAGAGAAGCAAGGCCAGGAGAGGTGCAGTAACTGGTTCAAGTCAAGCGGCACAGTGCTAATTGGCAGAGTGAAAATAGGAACCTTGTTTTCCCTGACTTCAAAGCTCTTTCCCACATCTGCTATTGTAACCCTCAAAGTACACACTTGTCACTCAGGCCCTAAAACCCCAACTTCATTTTAAAATCAAAATAAAACTCCAAAGTGGCCTCTCTGTCCTATTGATCTCTTTGAAGTTGAGAGCTTGCTTTGGAAGTAGAGACACTTTAGGATTAACTGTTTCCTGAGAGCTTGGGGCTCCACATAGGAGCAGCGGAGAGTCTGCACAGTGTCCAGTGATGGGTAAGGGCCAATCAGTTATGACAGACTGGTGTGAGGACCAGGATTGAGAGACAGAAAACTGGAGTTACACGAGATTCCCCCCAAATGCTGCTATGACTCCCAGGAGAAAAAATGAAAAGTTCAAGTAGAAAAGATATGGAATTTAACCTTGCTAAGGAATCTGTCTAAGGTTTAAAAAAAAAAAAAGTGGGTCTGTGAACATTAAAGAAGTCCAAATTCAAGTAAGTTTTGGAACTTGAGAATTTGCTTGCAGTTTGAATTCGAACAGCTACAAGAGTGCAGAAAGAATAAAAGACTATAAACACATATCTGCACCCCTGGCTGTGGATGCAGCCTTAACTTCTGAGGTGAGCTGCTGTGTCTTTCGTTCTGCTAGATTTGTTTACAAGATGCAGAATGGCAGCCAGCCAGGAAGGGACTCTCTGTACCTTCATATCTTACTTGAGGAGGCCAGTCCTCAGCTATGAACAAAGAAAGCGTCTTCTCAGACTGCCAGCTGGCAGGCTTGGCTTTACTCTAAACACTGCACTGGGAGTTTAATCAGTAGGTACATTTGAGTTAAGGCTGAGGGGTCTGCATTAAAATGCATTCACTTCTGTACTGTCTGAAGATAATAACAGTGTATTTTCTGAGAGAAAAGGGTCTGAAAATAAGGCTTCAACTGCTGATAAATCAGGTGGGGATGAGAAAAGCAGCTCTTTTTACAGAAAGACATTCTTTGTTCTGTTTGCTCCTGTTGTTCCTACTAGCAATTTTGACCACAACAAAGAGCTTCCATGAACTGTAAATTCAGTTAGAAATTGATCCAGACACACACTTTGGTTAATCATCTGCTGTGGGGCCAGTGGTGAGTGGTTTGCTGGGTGGCCAACAGCATACAGAGGAGGCCTAACACCTGACTAGGAGAAGTTAATATTCGAACGCAGGAGATGAGTAGAATAAAAGAAGCAACAGCCTAGTGCTAAGTGCATTGGTTTAAGTTAGCAAGTTTTCTTTTTTTTTTTTCTTGATGATGATAATCATGATTTTTTTTTCTTTTTTATTGAGTTCAGAAAAGCCCTACAGGTATGATCAATGACAGGGATGGGAAGAGGCCAGAGTTTCATTGATTCAAAGACATTTATTTTTTTCACGTTTTAATATCTCTGAAATTGATGTGCATCTTAAAATTGATGGCATCTGTTTGATAAAAGAGGCCCTACTCAGACTGCTGAGCACTTGTATCAGGGGCTCTGTGAGCATTTTGTATGTATTAATTTATTTTTAATTACCTTCAGGGTAGGTTTACATCTATTTTAGAAATTAAAAAAGTAAAATACAGAGAGGTTCAGTTATTTGCTTAAGGTCACACAGTTTGAGACACACAGCCTGACTCCATGAGCTGTGATCTTAGCCACTGGTGTCCTCCTAGCCCACTGTAAGGCTCCAAGTGGCATGCAGAGGGCTTTGGACCTAATCTGGAACAGGAAAGCTACTGTGTTTCTAAAGAAGGAGGTAATGATTCCCACACTCTTACCCCAGTCAGGATGTTCCACTTTGGAACAGTAAATTTAGCCATTCATCTCCCCCAGAGGAGGTTAAATTGGTTTATCCAGCCAAATATGAAAAGGATACTAGTTTTTACATTATAAAATCATTCATTTTCTCATTCATTACACAAACCACCAAAATGTGTTCAAAGTTAAAAGAAAAAAAAAAAAGACAAAACACTTTCTATCCCTGTGACTCATGTGTCAAACATAATTAGAAATTTTCCCTGGTCAGTTTTACTCGTCAACTCGGCATAAAAGATGAAAATAGATCTGTCAGCCACCACTTTTTTACTTGAGAAAGTTAGGGAAGCCACTCTGAAGAAAAATTCAGTGCATTGAAAGCTAGACAGAAAGTCAGAGAGATGTGCATATATGTGTGTTTGGTTTCTTGTTTGCATCTCTGTAATGCCCTAATGAATGTCCACTGTTATGAGTTTACACATAAATTATAAATTAATTGAAAGCAGATATGACAAGTAGTTTTTGCATTATGAATGCTTGGAGGTTTACAAAACATGAGCAATAAAGGCTTTCTGCCTACAAATGCACTCTGGCACACAAACATGGTCAGATATACCTACAGCCTTTTTCTAGAGAACACAGAAATGTTTTCTTTTGGGATCTTTGCTTTGATGACAGATAGTTTTGTCCTTCTGTGGAGAAAGACAAAGCTTACCATTGGAGATGAAGAAACATGGATGGAGAATATAGCAAATGACATAGGAAAACCACTGGGTTTGCCCAGGGATGATGGTGCAACACAAACTGGGGGCTACGACATTTTTACCAAATTTTTAGCATAAATATTGACCTAGTTGAAGACTTAGATTTCTGGATTCTACAACCAACACATAAGAAACAACAGTATAATCTTTGTTGTCTAGAGCAGGTGAGTTAAAATAGTGTTCTTCTTAGAACAGGAAGTCATGAATTTGTGAACTGTTTCAGCCACGTACCCGGTGTGACCCTGAATAAGTTATTCTTTCTCAGTCTTGTTCCCTACCCCTGTGATGAGAAGGTTAAACTACATGATCCCTGAGGTCTATTCCAGCTCTAGCCATTTAAAAATAGGATCTAAGCAATGTTTTTTTAATGTCTCTATATATCCTGGCATCTCTTGATATGTTTCATTATTCATGAGAAAATAATACGTCTTTTTAATTTACCTGTCTCACCAGTATTGTGAAGATTTTAGCCTATTAGACAAAGGTGCCACATGCATGCTGTCATTAAAATGGAAAGACAGGGCACTGTTATCTGGACTGTTTCAGATAAGAGGCTCATTATCCTCTTCTCAGACTGGAGATGTGAGAGCGTTGCCATGAGTACAGGAAGAAACTCTTAGCACATTAGGATGCTAAATGTTGGAGGGCACATGGGCGCTGAGATTAAAGATAATACACTGGCACAGATGGCAGCAAAGATACTGGACTAGACTGGGTAGCAACAAAATAGGTCAAAGGTATCTTTCTGATAGGCCTTCTGTGAATCGGGTTTTCATCTTTCTCCAATTGCAGCAAAAACAAAACAAAACAAACCTTAGCTTCAGAGAGCGTGTGTGTGTGCTCATTCATTGACTCTTTACAACCTCATGGACTGTACAGCCTGCCAGGCCCCTCTGTCCATGAATTTCTCAAGCAAAAATACTGGAGTGTGTTGCCATTTCCTACTCCAGGGGATCTTCCTGATCCAGGGATTGAACTTGTGTCTCCTGCATTAGCTGGTGGATTCTTTATTAATACCCATTCAGAATAGTTTAGCTTTCTTTCTTTCTTTCTACATTTATTTGTTTATTTATTTAATTAAAGTGTAGTTGATTTAGTTTTTCCAGTGTACAGCAAGGGCCATATATATTCTTTTCCAGATTCATTTCCACTATAGTTTATTTAAGATATTGGATACAGTAGTAGTTTCAGTGTGTGTGTGTATATATAGATACAGATATATAGTTATATAGTTATTGTTCAGTCACTCAGTTGTGTCCGACTCTTTGCAACCTTGTAGACTGCAGCACGCCAGGCTTCCCTGTCCTTTACTATCTCCTGGAGTTTGCCCTAAGTCGTATATACACACATGTATGTATGTGTGTGTGCCTGTGTATGCACGCACATGCGTGTATATTTAAAATACCACTAAAAGGCCTAGTGATGACACATTTGAAAATATAATAGATATTGGATAAGTATTTATGTCTATGTAACTGCCATGGGCAGATGGACTGTGGCCCAAAAAGTAATTTGTAAGTCACCTGCTTGGAACTTTGAAATCAGCTGAGTTAACTACTTTTAAAAGGGAGATTATCCTGAACCCCCCTCCATGTGTATACCCGTGGAGGATCCATGTTGAATGGTGAAACCAATACAATATTGGAAAGTAATTAACCTCCAATTAAAATAAATAAATTTATATAAAAAATAAAGTCAAAAACTTTTATTAAAAAAAATAAAAGGGAGATTATTTCCTCAATGTAGAAAACAAAGGTATAGATTCTATAATGTACCTGAAGTACACTGCCCCCTGACAAAATGCTCCTCACTGCTCTTCTTCCTATTTATACTATCAGTTGTTGATGTTGTTGTTCAGTCACTCAGTTGTGTCTGACTCTTTGTGACCCCATGGACTGCAGCACACCAGGCTTCCCTGTCCTTCGCTATCTCCCGGAGTTTGCTCAAACTCATGTCCATTGAATCAGTGATGCCATCCAATCATCTCATCCTCTGTCACCCCTTTCTCCTCCTGTCCTCAATCTTTTCCAGCATCAGGGTCTTTTCTTTTCCAAGAACTTTTTTCAGTTCTTTGCATCAGGTACCCAAAGTACTGTAGCTTCAGCTTCAACATTAGTCTTTCCAATGAATATTCAGGGTTGATTGCCTTTTTAGGATTGACTGGTTTGATCTCCTTGCTGTTGAAGGGACTCTCAAGTCTTAACCAGCACCACAATTCAAAAGCATCAATTCTTGAGTGCTCAGCCTTCTTTAAGGTCCAACTCTTACATTCATACATGACTACTAGAAAAAAAAAAAACACAGCTTGGACTGTACAGACCTTTGTTGGCAAAGTGATGTTTCTGCTTTTTAACATACTGTCTAGGTTTGTTATAGCTTTTTCCAAGGAGCAAGAACCTTTTAATTTCATGGCTGCAGTTAGCATCTGCAGTGATTTTGGAGCCTAAGAAAATAAAGTCTGTCACTATTTCCATTGTTTCCCCATCTATTTGCCATGAAGTGATGGGACCAGATGCCATGATCTTTGTTTTTTTAAATGTTAAGTTTTAAGCCAGCTTTTTCACTCTCCTCTTTCATTTTCATCAAGGGGCTCTTTAGTTCCTCTTCACTTTCTGCCATTAGGGTGTTATATCATCTGCTTATCTGAGGTTATTGATCTTTCTCCCATCAATCTTGATTCCAGCTTGTGCTTCATCCAGCCTGGCATTTTGCATGATGTACACTACATATAAGTTAAATAAATATGGTGACATTATACTGCCTTGATGTACTCCTTTCCCAACTTCAAATCAGTCCTTTGTTCCATATCCAGATCTAACTGTTGCTTCTAGACCTGCATACAGGTTTCTCGAGAGGCAAGTAAGGTTAGTCTGGTATTCCCATCTCTTGAAGAATTTTCTGCAGTTTGTTGTGATCTACACAGTCAAAAGCTTTACCACAGTCAATTAAGCCGATGCTTTTTCTGGAATTCCCTTGCTTTTTCTATGATCTAACGGATGTTGGCAATTTGACCTCTGGTTCCTCTGACTTTTCTAAATCCAGCTTGTACATGTAAGTTCTCAGTTCACATACTGTTGAAGCCTAGCTTGAAGGATTCTGAGCATTATCTTGCTAGCATGTGAAATGAGTATGACTGTGCCATAATCTGAACATTCTTTGGCATGACATTTCTTTGGGATTGGAATGAAAACTGACCTTTTCCAGTCCTGTGGCCACTGCTAAGTTTTCCAAATTTGCTGGCATATTGAGTGAAGCACTTTCACAGCACCATCTTTTAGGATTTGAAAGAGCTCAGCTGAAATTCCATCACCTCCACTAACTTTGTAGTGATGCCTCCTAAGGCCCACTTGACTTCACATTCCAGGATGTGGACACTCTAGGTGAGTGATTACACCATCATGATTATGTGGGTCATGAAGATCTATTTTGTACAGTTCTTCTGTGCATTCTTGCCTCCTCTTCTTAATCTCTTCTGCTTCTTTTAGGTCCTTACTGTTTCTGTCCTTTATTGGGCCCAACTTTGCATGAAATGTACTATCAGTACTACCTTTTGTTCAGTACCTTTTCCAGTTCTTTATGTCACTACTCTCCCTTTACTGAAAACTCAGAAACACTGCGTTAGTACTCTGGATTCACTTCTAGATGTTCTTATTACTATTTTGTGGGGTGAGGTGGGGAGTTAAGGTATATAGCTAACATTGCCTACTCGACATCCTAAAAATAGAAGTTTCTTGTGACTTTTATATTCCTCTCAGTACTTAGCATGATGGTTTTCTGCAGCACTATGGCGGATAATTATTGGTTCCCCCTCCATCTCAGAAGTAACTTTGTCTCTTTGATCCAAGGGAGGAATCAGATATATAGGGATGGGCTATTAGGAGCTATGTCCTAAAATGTGCCTCCACAACCCAGTGAGTCCATTTAAGTTCACAGTTTGTTTTCTGGCATTTGCAATTTGACAAAAAAAATTCTCGCTCTTTAGGGATTCTCTATGTAAAAGAATATATGATCAAAGGATCTATTTTCTGTATGTGGGTGGGAGAAACAGAAGAAGCTGGCATGTACAGGGGAGAGAACAGTGCAGCCCAGAGAAAAACACTATGGGGAGAGTTTCAGAGGGGGTGTGGAAATCTCTACAGTCTCCCAGTGTCAGATAACAGTTCTGTTTTTAATTTTTTTTAATTTATTGAAGTATAGTTGGCTTACCATATTGGGTTAGTTTCTAATGTACAGCACAGTGATGCAGTTATATATCTATATCTACCTATATTCTTTTTCAGATTATTTTCCATAATAGGTTATTACAAGATACTGAATATGGTTCCCTGTGCTATACAGTAGGATCTTATTTAATTTATTTATAAGCAGTGTGTATCTGTTAATCCTAAATTCTTAATTTATGTCCCTCCTCCCTTTGGGTAAGCATAAGTTTTCTGTCTGTGAGTCTATTTCTGTTGTGTAAATAAATTCATCTCTATCATTTTTTAGATTCCACATATGTGATATCATATGATATTTATCTTCAGACAAAAGTTTTTGAAGCATACCTGCATGGATAACATTTGCTTCTATATAAATATATAATTTATAATACATGTATAATAGATAATATACAATAAATACAACAAATGGTCCTTTATTTTCCTTTAAGCAGACTCTAGGAGCTGCAGTTAATTTCTTTTTCTTGTTCAGTCTCTAAGTTGTGTCTGACTCTCTGTGATCCCATGGACTGTAGTCCATCATGGGATTTCCCAGGCAAGAATACTGGAGTGGGTTGCCATTTCCACTTCCAGGGGATCTTCCTCACCCAGGGATCAAACCTGTGTCTTGTTACTTACAGTCAATCTAATATACACAGGATTCATGAATATGATATTGGTAATGCTGACTGTGATGGCTGTCAAATTGATCTCATACACAGATATATTTGCCATCTGAGGAAATGGTGAAATGAAGATTTGAGGGGCATATGTGTATTGTATACACACATACACAATTATTCAGTCTTAAATAAGATTCTACCATTTGCAACAACACTGAGGGCATGGGCATCATGCTAAAGGAAATAAACCAGACAGATAAATATTGTATGACTTCACTTAGATGGAATCTAAAAAGATAAAAAAACAAAATTCTCAGAAACAGAAAACAGATTGGTCATTGTCAGAGGCATAGGGTGGATGATGGAAGAAATGAGTCAAAGTGATCAAAAGGTAAAAGCTTCCATTTTACAAATGACTCTTGAACAATGCAGGAGTTAATATTATAATTTATAACTGGGTTTTGCTATTGAAAAATATCCATGTATAAGTGGACTTGTGCAGTTCATATCCATGTTGTTCAGGGTTATAAGTCCTGAGGATGTAATATACAACGTGGTGGCTATTTAACAATAATGTGATGTATATTTGAAAGTTGTTAAGGATATATATTCAGAGTTCTCATTACAAGAAAAAATAATTTGGAGTTATGTTAAGTGATTGTAACTAAATTTACTGTGGTAATCATTTTGCAATATACACATATATCAAATCACATTGTATGATAAACTAATACAATGTTAAATTTCAGTTATGTCCCAATATAACTTGAGATAAAGAAATAAAATGAACATTCGTAATTAGCATGGTTGAATTACTAGACTAGCATTTTTGAAGTTCAGACAAGGAATTCAGATTTTAATTGGGCTTCCAAATGATCCATATGTAAACAGTAGCTAGGAGTTTGTTTGGCAAGATGTCCACATCTATTCTAAATCAGTCGAAACATTCACCAGCCTCATGTACTGACTTTTGACAGTGACACCAAATTTAATTTCTCTGCATTCTAGATGCTATCCTCATATTCTGGCCACTTAAATTCTAGTAGGACTTGGCAGTCTCATTGAAGAAAATACAAGCCTAAAGTAATTGCAAAGCCTTCAAGATGCAGTTACACTAATTCCTCAGGTTCCTTCTTCCAACTGTCATGAATCTGACTTCAATTTTCTTTATAGTAAAGGAAGTCTCTCACATAATCTAATAATATTGCTTTATAATTTAAACACACTTCCTCCTAGTCTAACCTCAGAATCAGTGTAAACAGGTTTCATGCATTTAATTCCTGTTTTAATCTTAGAATCAGAGTCGCAGATTTAGCTTCACCCATCTTGAGAGGTCTGAGTAAACATTAATCCATAGTGATTATGCTAAAATAGTTATGTTTGAAAGTAATCTCTCCTCACTGAAAAACAGTGAAAAATCTAATCAAGTTTATATAGAGATGATATGTTAAAAAAAAAAAAAAGATAAACTTCTTCCAGTGTGTTGTCCTCTGGTCTAAAATACTATGCAGAAGTCTTTATCATATTATCACAGATGAACACAACATTTAAATATCTCCTTCATGGCTGTTAAGGCACAGTAGAGTCAATTCATGCCCAGGGAGCTTTAATCACAGATCATCGTCATGATAAACGGTGAAGTCAGTGTGGGCTATCATGTCAACGGCTACTCGGGGAGTTCTTAATGGGAGTGCTGCCAGCATGAAGTTCATAACTACTTTCAAGGAGCACTTCTAATCTAATGGCTAAATGAGTATCATTAGAGTATCTTTACATGCAGCATTTCTAGAGAAATCCTGTATTTAAAGGAGGCAAGTTACTGTAGTCAATGCATACAACTGAGACTGCTTAAATACTGCAGATATTGTCAATAGTTTACACTTATAAGAGTAGAAAGTTAATTAATGGCTATTAACAAGTTGAGCTATCAAATTGTATTTCTGTGACCCATCATATCATTCATAATCACACATAATGTGTTAAAGTGAGGCCATGAAGAAAATATCACACACAGCAACACACTAAGAATAACAACAACAACACTCATGATAACAATAAAGAGCAGGTTGGCAGTGTTAAAAATTCTGGCTAGTGAAAGCTAACACTTAACTATGTGATTTTATGTTGCCCCAAATGGCATTCATCATATGCCTTGTTTTCTTTTTAAAACTCAATTTTCAATCTGAAGCCTCAAACCAGAAACTATAGAAACTATTTTCAAGAATACTGCACAATGTAAAGAGAGCCTTTATGACTAAGAGGAAGAATAGGAAAGAAATAAGAAGCAGGCCATTTAGAAAATAATTCATAATCCAATGTGTTTCCTAAAACTGAAATATTCCCCTAAATGCTTGAAAGAGAATAAGTGAAAATATAATTTAACCAATGAGTGAGCAAACAAAATCTCCTTTGTGTTCTATCAACAAAGATGTTTGGAATATGTAAATTGAATAAAAGGTTACCAGCTCTTGAGACTGAATGGGGCTACAGATATGTTTTGCTTAGGAAGAACAATAAAATAATCAAAAAATGAATGTTTAAAGACTAGAAAATCCATGCAAATGTCCAGATTGCCACAGGCCCCACTGCTCCACATTCTCTTACATGGAGCTTTTTCACGTGGTTGATAACTCTCTAGCCACTTGAGGTTAGGGCTCTTCTTAGAGTTTTCTAACCAAATATGACAGGGAAAAATGTTAGAGTTGGTAGGGACTGAGAAATCCAGTCCATCAGCCTCATTTCAGGCCGATAATAGAGAAATCAAGGGTGATAACAAGGATGTGTTTTAAGATTCCTATTAAATAAACCAAAAGAAACTCTTTATGGTAGAACTTGAACAGTTTCAGTTTTTTTATCTGGCACAATTATAAGATTTTAGTTGGACATTTTACTCTTATGCTAGTTAAACTTGATCTAAAAGATAAATGATCATTCAGTTATAAATAATCCATGAATTGGTTCCACTATGGGTCCCTGTTTCTGAGGAATATGATAAATAGTCAGTTTCACAATCTTCTGCTTGATAAATGACACAATATCTAAATACCCACACATATACAACACTTTTTTATTCATTTTCATCAAGGATTAACACAAAACCTTTAAGGATTCTGAAAATGTAAGATACTGTTAAGTGCACCACTGCTTCAGAAACACGCAACAGTCTGTGAACATATTACTATCTTAAAATTAGCTCCAATATTATTTTATACTGAATGGGTAAAATCATGTGTATGTACTTAATAATTGTAGTTTTCAGGCCATGTAAACTGACCAAGAGGACTTGGAAATCTGCTTATTCTCTGTAATTTCTTTTTCAGTAAGCTTTCTCACCATAATTTAGTGTATCTGGCAATCATATGGTATACTGGGAAGCTTATACATTCAGTATATTAACTTGAAATCAGGAAAGATAAACCAACCTCATTAAATAACACTGAACGAATATAAAGAATTAGATACTTTTAAAAGTACAACTATTCCATTAATTATACAGATACTTTTTAGTTGGCTATTTGTTGTAAAATTTTGTATCAGATGCTGAGTCATATTTAAAGGAAAAAGAACTGATGGATATGATCATAAAGAAGAGGGGGACAATTCTTGAAAATACTGTCAAGTATAAACACACTGAATTACCTCATATTCCTGGGAAAACTTCAAGTTGTCATTTGCTTTCAACCTTTCAATGTGATCTGCAAGTTCCAAGATAGGTATTGGAGGATGGCTAGCCATACCTATTAAAAGGAAAGAATACAGACATTTGAAAACAAATGAAAATAATGCTAACTATTCCAAAATACAGAGAATACTATAGTTAGAAATGGCCTGAAAATACGTGAGTAGTAAAGATGTTTAATGTGAAGAAGCAGGCAGATAGTTTGGTTACTCAAAGCAGGACATGCTCTGGAAGGATGAATTTTGTAGCCAAATGAAAAGTCACCAAGCATAATCTCCAAACTAACACTCCTAATGTGAAAGAAAGTGTTATTGTGCTATGAATCAATGCAGTTAGCTAGTGGAGAAAACTGACAGTCAGGCTTGATGTCAACTTCTGCTTTGAGTAATGACTGTTATGTCATTTCAAACTCCTTCTCCTGCACTGTGTGAAATGGAAATTGTGTGGAATTAAATGGTGTAAAGTGAACTAAGAAAATAGACACTGAGAAAGGCCTAAAAAGGGAAAGAGTTGTAGCTTGATAGGAAACATAAAGTGACTTATGCAGAATCAAGGAAAACTAACTTGAAGAATGAAGGTTACCAGGGTAACCGGAATCATCTGAACCTGCAAAGGAAATGATGGTGTAAATAAAATAAAACAGAACAAATTTGTTATAAAAAAAAAAAAAAGAAATGGATGCCTGATATACTTTTAAAAAGCACTAATAAAAATGCTGCAGGTTTTAACAGGATTCATATACATTGTGACTAGATTAAAATCGCTTTAATATTTCACAAACCTGTAGGTGACTGACATTCACATGCAAACATGAACACAAAGAATGACATGCACCACAGACTATAGACAATAATCACTGATGACAAAATCAGACACAAAACTGAGCTTCAAAAATGTTTCCACGAGTAGCAGATTGTAGAGGTTGGGGTTGCAGCCTTCTCCTGGACATTTATCAATGGCCACACTGACAGCTTGCTGATGTTTTGCCCCAAGTCCCCATTATTCAACCCCTAGCAAACCTACAATCTACTTCAGGTGTAAACATCTTTGTCCACTAATGGGAACTGAATGCAGGAAAGGGAGCAAATGGTGAAAGGATGAAGAGGAAAAAGAAGGTGGTAAAAGAAAGCAGTGACATGGGGGTGATACATCTTAGTTCAGTCGGCCAGCTGAAGGTATTCATCGATTCTGTTAAAAATAAAGCACCACTAACTATGGTGATTCCAGTGTCTTTATAATGATTTTTCATTTTTCATACGATTTATATTTTACTTCTTCTGATTAATTTTTCAAGAGCACCATAAGAGACCATTGCTGACTCATGTCTTATAGGTGCAAATTCCAGCTGACTAGAAAAACTTGAACTAGCATGCCACCAAGGAGGCCTCTTCAGTGGAAAAAAAAAAAAAGAGTAAGGGAGGGACTCAAGCTGGAAACCCTGTCCCTGTGGACATTCTGCTGTCCCTGGGACTCTCTGCAGGGTGTCAGGCTGAGGTATGGTGACCATTAAGTCAGCACAACGTGTAATTACTTTATGGGTATTTTAAATATTGTACTGATATTGAAAGCCAATGAGTTCCTTTGTCTCTAATGCCAAATTATCAATGGTTTGGTAAGTTAAGTAAAAAACTATCTTGCTTCTCCCAGACAATCATTTCAGCACTGTGCTGTGATAGGCAGTACTTTAGTATCCACAGCTATGAAAGTCTGCTTTCAGTCAGCGAAAAGCTTAATGGAAGATCCAATAAAAATGAATCAGCTTGGAAGAAGAAACTCTTTGTTGCTGATGTGATTATGCTTTTGGACTTAGATGTTGGAACTCGTTTCTAGAACGTTTCCCTGTAGATGGTAGCACTGAACTCACCTACATTTTGTGGGAGGAGCAGTTGAGTGACAGTGATCTAATAATTACAGTGATCTTATCCAGATGAGGCACCCCCAATGACAAGAATGGAAATGCAAAGGCACAAGAGACTGTAGGCTTGTTTGGGGATGAAATGATGTGGACATCCATTACAGTGCTTTAACAGAGAAAATAATAGAGACAAAGATGTTTAGACCTTTTCGAGCGAATCGTGGGAGAGAGTTATTATCATATATGGACTGAGTGGTGGTTTGGCTAGAGAGGGAGGACACAGAGCCAATCAGGGAGGCGTAGGGGACTGAATTACTGCTCAAAGCTGCAAAAGTAAAGCCAGTTGGAGATGGGAAAAGCATTAGTATAACAGCAGTAGAAGACCATCATAATCAACCAATATTTACTTCTGGCATGCACTGGCACGTGGTCTGGATGTATTACTTTGGAAGCTAATGACAGAGAAATCCAAGCAAATCTGTACTGATCCATTACATTCTAATTCAGCATATGTATATATCACAGGCAAAGACATCATGGCGTTCAAGAATCATTACTTCTGATCTGGCAATATTGCACCAAAGCACTAGGACAAGTAAAACTGTCAACATGGATGTTCCACAGAAAGGCCAGCAGAGCTTGTGGGAATCTGATGGTTCAGGGGAGGAAATCCCAGGCTAGCGTACTGAACAGGAATTCTACTTCTAGGCCTGCCATCTACTAATAAGAGACAAACCTCTTGTTATCAAGCACCTAAATTTCTTTTTGTGTAAAAATAAAAGTGGGGAGCTAGATAAAGAGTCACTTCTTTATAAGTCATTTCAAAATATTCAGGATTTCTGAGCAGAGAAGGGTCTCATGGATGTAGTTCATATGTGAAGGTTATAAATGTAACTGTGTCTTTTCTTTGAGGGGTAACATTTATAGTCTACAAAATAGAAAATTATGCAGTTGAATTGTCAATTTTTTGAATTAAGTTTAACACATTTTTTTAGCTAGCCAAATTACCTTATATCATAAGAATATATGATATACATATAAGCATATCATGTATGTATTCAAAATAAGTAAATGTCAACATAAAAATTATGCTAAAGAATAGATCTGGGATGAAACTCCTCTAACATGAAACTCATTTCTTTTCATTATTATTTTTTAAATTAAAGTGTAGTTGATTTACAGTGTTCTGTTAGTTTCTGGTATACAACAAAATGATTCAGTTATATATGTATATATACTTTTTTACATTCTTTTCCATTATTGTTTATTACAATATATTTAATATAGTTCCCTGTGCTATAGAGTAGAAACTTGCATGTTGGGCTTCCCTGGTGGCTCAGTCAGTAAAATAATCTGTCTGCAATGCTGGAGATCCAGGTTCAATCCCTGGGTTGGAAAGAGACGCTGAAGGGAATGGCTACCCATTCCAGTGTTCTTGCCTGGAGAATTCCATGCACACAGGAGCTTGATGGGGTGACAAAGAGTGGGACATGACTGAGTGAGTTTGTATTTGCTAATCCAAAACTCCTAATTTACTCCTCCCCCCATCCTCTCCTCTTTGGTAACTGTAAGTTTGCTTTTTATATCTGTGAATCTGTTTCTGTTTTGTAAATAAGTCTATTTGTATACTTTAGATCTGACACATAAGTGATCTGATATTTGTTTCTGTCTGACATCACTTAGTACAATATGATAATCTCTAGGTGCATCCATGTTGCTACAAATAGTATTTCATTCGTCTCTATGGCTGAGTAAGATATTCCAGGGTGTATATGTGTGTGTACGGATACACACACACACACATCTTCTTTATCCATTAATCTGTTGATGGGCAGTTTAGATGGCTTCTGTGTCTTGGCCATTGTAAATAGTGCTGTTATGAACATTGGGGGTGCATGCATCTTTTTGAATTAGTTTTCTCTGGATATATCTTTAGCATTTTCTTAAGGTACCTCCATACCGTTCGCCATAGTGCACTGATTTACTTTCCCACCAAGAGTAGGAGGGTTCCCTTTTCTCCACACCCTCTACAGCATTTATTATTTAACATGAAACTCTTTAGCTCATATCAGAAAATAATTACCAAGGATCTCTTGCAAAAATGCTATTATATGATTCTCCCTAAACTTCTCTATTGTCCAATGTGGAAATAAAGTTTACAGGATATAATCAAGTATGTTAGAATCTGAATGAAATAGGAGACACTAATTATGAATTTGACCTCACCAAAGTATTTTTTCACTCTTTTGTTTGGAACCTGGTCACTGCTCACAGTCTGGGAACCAATGTTTTCATTAGAACAGTGTTTTCATATTAGCATCTTTTGAGGTGCTTTGAAATCCCTTCTTTCCAGGTTGCACACCTGACCAATTAACTCAGAATATCTGGGTATGGGAGCCAGACATTGACATTTTTAAAATTCCCCAGTAATACCTTTCAGTCCTTTGGGGATTTTTTGGGGGGGAGCCTGTAACTTTTTTCATTCAAAAATCATGTTAGAGTATCTAAGAATGAGATCAGCTTTCTCCTGGTGATACCCTTGAATCTGCTCTAAGTCTCGATTAGGAAGCTTTAGTGCTTTAGCTATTATTAGCAGCAAAGAACTTGAAGTGCAGCTCACAGCTGATGAGGACTTGCTAGGGTCTCGACCTCATCAGTTCAAAGCTACAAATGCACAACATAAATGCATTTTAAAGGAAGGCACCCATTGCATCAGAACAGAGTTTTCATTATAGAGTTATGATATCAACAATACACACTGTCAACATGAAAAATGACAGATGTAGTCAATGAAATCTGCCTTAGGTTGGAGGAAAAAACAGGATGGCTATTTTTTTTTTTTTTTTTTTATAGTAACTGTGTAATGGCTTCCTTATAAGATGTAAAACTTTAAAAATCATGGTGCCTTAGACATTACTTAGTCCAGCATTTTCATTTTATAAAAGAGTTCTGAAGACTAGGAAAGTTAAGAGATTTGTATATTTTAGCCCATTATTATTTAGCCCATAGTAAGTAACAAAACTGTATGTGATTTTGGCATCCTTCTACTGTTTTATTTCTGGAATTGAAGCTATGATCTTCTAAAGCAGGGGGCAAAGTTTCCAGTGCTAAAGGGCCCAAGTCAGTTAGGAAAAGAAGGAATAGTGTAAACAGATATTGAATAGTAAACACTCACAAGAAACCTACTCCTCCCCATTTTTGTGCAACCAGGAATCTCCTAGGACTGTTCTTCGTTTATCTACTTTCAATATGAAGTCTCAGCAAAGAGAAATATTTCTCTATTTAAAAAAATACACTTGTGATGAATGGCAGCTGATGTTCTCTTTCAATGTCAGGATTATCCTTAGGGCTGCTATAGACTGGAGAGCTTCTAGAAGGTTGGAAACTCTAGCAGATATCTTCCAAGTGGTACTACAGAGCCAAGAGGGTGAGGCTTCTCAGGCTTTCAGTAGCACCTGAAAACCCAGACAATTATGTTGCTTTCCTCCATTTTCACTTGTTGAAATCCAGTGGGGGGTCAAAGAAAAGACCTTTGGAGGCCACATTTGGCTAACAGTGACCTCTGTTTTAGAAGAGCGGAATGTTCCTCTGGTGTGTGAATTAAAATCTAAGAATGCTGAAAGTGAGAGGCAGCACATCTGTGTCACTAGGAGAGACGCTGAGTACTGTGTGTGGGACTGGGCAATGGGTACTTCTCCCATGCTTCACCCTCTATCCCCACTCCTCTCCAATTAAGTCCACTAGGAAGGCAGATGAAGCTCAGAGCAGTAAAAGGACTTGATCAAGGCCATCATTATCAGTAAACTATGGCTTTGTGGGGGTTTTAATCCCACACCTTACCAGTTCTCATTTAGGGAACTTCTCATTATGCCATGCTATCTCTTAAATCATTGAACATCCCTGGGAGAGTGGTGTCACATACATAAATATGGACTTGTGAAATTGGACTGTTCATGCAGTAACATGGCATCATAAACTATTCTCAGTTTGAGAAACTGTGTCAATAATGTATTAGCTTCATTTAGAAGGTACGCTTGTGTTGGTGGTGGGGAACAGGTAAAGGACACTCATACACACACCTGTACTTTTTTTTTTTTTTATGTCTTACGAAGACATTGTGAGCTTCCATGAAAATATTTTAAATGTATACATTTAGTTCATGTTAAAAACTGTAGTGCTATTCAGCAGACATGTTTTCAAAACCCCCCTGAAATATCATGTTTTTGCTTTTCAAATGTTCTATTTTATGAGGTCACTACTCTAACCAATATTAGGTTTCAAATGAATTTTTTATATAGAGAGAAATGTTTATCAAATACTTGCCTTATTTTTTAAACACTATTAAATGCCAGTAGATACTTTAAAACTTCATAACAACTTTGTTAACTGGAGGTTTTGTGGTCACTAATAGTGGTGGAACATCTTTTAGATGATTTTGCTGTTAATATTCATGTGTGATAATGTAGTAACACTGTCTTCATGGTTTTCCTTTCTAACATATTGTGATAAAGACTGAAGAATAGGTCGTGGCCATGGAACAGAGAAATGTTATTTTGTTCATCAAATCAGAATTATACCTACCTACTTAATAAATCATAGCAACTAAGTTTACAAAATATTTGACAGCTTTTCACATCATTTATGAACTACTTAGCATAACTTCAATAACTATAAATATTCTACGTTTACAATTTGCCTCACAAATGAATGGTGAATTAAGAGAACGTTGATTTGTAAGGTATAATTGCTTCTTACTATGACAATGACATTTTGACTTAATCCATGACTAGGATCATCATTAAGGGAAAGGTACTCCAAGAGTGCTTTTTCAGGTAACACTAAATGACATAATTAAAATTCATTTTTATGTAGGATTTCTCAAAATGCAGGATTTGAACGAACCATGTTCCTTTATATCAGAAGTTTAGCATTTAGATGCAAAGAACCAACGTTTCTGAAATACAAAAAGAGTACATCTAGTATTATTCATTTAGGTATATGCTTACGTTTCCTACAGTACAAAATAAAATATAAGGAGATACGTATAAAAATTGATTTTGTTAGCACTGATCCAGTTAATACTACTAGTGCATCAGAAGAGATGCCTCAAGAGCTTTCAAAATCACTCAGTTGCTATGCAGACATTTGTGTTGCTGATACGGCTATTTCTGATACGTTAACATTTTATGAGTTTGTTTTTGTATTTCACAGCCCATCAATCACCTACCATCCATGTATGCTTTAGGGCAAAACATATTAAGGTCATTCATGGAATGAAAACGAAGTTTTTACATTGTACCATCTGATCATCAATTTTTAAATCTCTTTTCCTAAAAGGTGCAAGTACAAAGTCTAGAGTTTTGTTTTTGTGTGGAAAACAATAAAAATTGGGAGTAAGGGGAGTGAGGATTCTAAGTAAGGGGTACAGATACTGGAAAAAGAATTTTTTAGGAAAAAAAAAATCTAAACAATTCAGACCAAAGTGGGTTGGTCTGAGGGAGAAGTCTGCAGGCACAAAGAAAGCTGCTGACTAGCATGCCTCACGATGGTATTAGTTACCATGTCCTTTTACATTTTTTTTTAATACTAGAAAGAAAGCTTATTTCTTTAAGATGCTGAACTTCTAAATTTGCTTTGTTGGAAAAAATAGAAATAGGACCACATACCAGTAATGTTTTGGTTTTCTTATAAATCACCATCTTTTGACAATATTATATTTACTTTAGTCATTGTGTCCAATTCTAGAGGCCACCTCCCAGATGGGCTACACAGTAGGTAAGGCTTTTTACAGGATTTCAAAAATGTCCATCATTGACAATCTCTATCAAAATGGTAAAGTAAAATGTGCCTGCCCTAGGACTCAGCCATCACACTCCCAGGCGCCCATCATTCAGAAATAACAGCACTGTGAAACGGTCTGGGCTCAGTACTGCTCAGTACAGTATGTTTTGTAAGAGCAAAATGCAGAAAATGAGTTAGCCTCCATTAATAAGGACTGAGATGATATATTTTGTGACATCTGTTGAACAGAATATCATCAATACTATCAGCTGTTAAAGGAGATAAAACTTCATATATTAGCTTGGAAAATGTAGTTAAATATTAAAATAGGAAATTTCATGTAAATGCATCTGTATTTATATACCTGCTATATATATTATCATTTAAAGAACTTGTATACACAAAAAATTCTGGAAATACATGCATGAAACTCCTTATGGTAGATATTTCTGGAAAGTAAAATTGGGAGTATAGGAAATCATTTACACTTTATTTTAAATATGTCAAAAGAAGAAAAAGCAAGATAAAGAATAATTTTTCTTTTATAAAAGTATTTTTTTTGCCTTTTACAACTTATAAAAATCACACACAAAATTTAAATAATACACTGCATAACCATATAGCCATAACCTAAGTATAACTATTGTTAAGCTTACTTTCTATTAAAAAAATTTTTTCCTCAGTAAACATGTGCTACTTTTATAATTAATTAAGAAATATTGATGGGCCGATTATAAAGCAACTTGGAAATTTTTTTAATAAGAAAAGCTTTCTTCCCACCAAAAAAGTAGTTCACTTTTGTTTACATGTAACTCGTCTATCAGCCATCCTAACACATATCCAGTTACCACTGTCCACAGAGATGTGTAAGGCTTAAATAGGGGTTTCATTAAAAGCATCTTTTATAAGAGAGTCTTTTCTTCCCTTCCTTCACAGATCTTAAAGATTTATAAAAATTGACGACTAGTTACTAATTCTAGAACAGTCTTCTACATCTCTTCCCTCACTTACTCATTGTGTCCATTTTATTCCATTATCCACTTGAGGTTGTAAGTCTCACCTTAGCTAAAAGATCCCTTCAACTGACCTATTCCACACCAGTTCTGACTGTCCCCGCAGACCATGAAGTGATGTCACCGTTGTAAGCCATAGTCTCTTAAGAGATTAGGTAGTGCAGGTTCTCACAATTGCAACCTGGCTGCACACTGCCATCTGAATCCTTAACAGACAGATAAATATATTCGTGGAAAATACCTACAAGCAGAGGTACCTGCTCTTAATTTGCAAAAGGCGAGCATTTCTAATCCTGTCTAGATGCTTGAATAGTGTTTAACAAACAGAAGGACCTGATTATCACCCCAAATTTGGCAAGTATGCTTAAAGCAAAGTTCCTCTCCACATCCCACAACTTCACAGAGATGGTATCATGAAAAGAACAGATTTCTCTGTTTTCACTTTGTACCCAGAGACAAAATTCTGACCTTTTTCTTTCCCGGACCCAGAGACATATGTGTTTGTGGTACTACAATTAGGGAAATAATTCTTTGAAGTACTTAATGCCAAATACTGTATCTGTATGAAATTTTGTATGTATGTTTCAATATCTTTTGAATATGAAGCAGAATTTGGGAAAAAGATCTGGCTCTTTAAACCCAGACGCTCCAACAAAAATAAGTAACTCAAAATGTAAATAGATTTTTAATTCACAAGATGATTTTTTTTAAAGGAAAGTAGAATTAAGAATCGGTGAACTAAGCAATAAGCTTCCTTTACCTTCTGAAAGACCTACTGAATTTCAAATGATAATGTTAGTTTGACATTTTATCATCCACAACAGACTCATCAGAAGTAGAAATCAATTTGCTTTCAAGATCAAATTCTGTGCTAGGGGCTGGTTACATAAATCACAGGTTTCTGATTTCATTGAAAATCATGGATTGTTAAGTCTCTACTTGTGCATACTATTAAGTAACATTGTCATATTATATAATAGTTGTACATAACTATATACGCAAAGGTATGATGTATATAAAAAGCACATTTCAGAAACTGAAGGGTGAATGGCTTAAAATCCAAAAATATAAGTACAAATTAAAATTGCTTCCTGTGCAATACCTAAGAAAAGTGTTTTAGAATAAAAGAATCATTTTATTTGATCATCCAGCAAAGCCCTTGATTATTTACAAACCAGGGAGGATTAGCACAATAAAGCTACTTGGTTAACAATCCCAACTTCTGCTCTTATCCTATCAGCAAGTAATTAAATTCATAGCCACTGGCTAGAATCCCCACTGGCTGAAGCAAACGGAAACATACTCTATGAATTTCACATTAACACGTGAGTCTATTTTCTTTGTAAACTGGTCAGATTTTCAGGACAGCAGGCCACATTCTAGAGCTTGGGAGGCACAAAGACTATTTCAACAAACCAAGACTTAACTAGACTGCTTAACTGAGCAGGCGGTGACAGCGTAACGCTGCCTGTGAATAGACGTGCTAGGATCTTGGGACAATTTCTCCTGTTTTCTTCTATTCCTCTTAAACCACCTCTCTCCTTTTTACTGTTTGCCCACTTTATTCCACTATCCATTTGAGGTAAGTTTAATCTTAGTTAAATGATATCTTCTGGTGGCTCAAATGGTACAGAATCTGCCTGCAATCCAGGAGACCCAGGTTTGATCCCTGGGTCAGGAAGATCTCTTGGAGAAGGAATGGCAACCCACTCCAGTATTCTTGCCTGGAGAATCCCATGGACAGAGGAGCCTGGCGGGCTACAGTCCATGGGGCTGTAAAGAGTTGGACACGACTAAGTAACTAACACTAACCATAAGCCTAAGTCCCCATTTTATTTTGTTAAAGCTGTTGTTGATAAAAGGAATTTCACTTCGATTGTACCCTTCATTCTTTCTAGTGACTTATATGGAACTTAGCATGTTCTGCTCTATAAAGGGATCTAATATTCCCACATACATTGGGGAAATTAGATTCTTATTAGCATTCTTGAATATGGAGATATCTTGGTTGAAGGCATTGGTATTTCCCTTGTAGCCACCAGCACTCTGCTAGTAACCCTTTCTGCACAGTAGCCATTCAGGTGTCACTCTCTCGGTGCTGGGCTGATGAGGGATAGCACTCCCATCGGCTCTATTTTGCTGCTAATCTTGCCTGTATACTAAGCCTCTTAAATAAATGCCCATCAGGAGATATTTAGTTATATGGAAAATTTATTTTAACTTTCATGCTGACGAAGGTACATCTTTGCTTTTTAAGGAATAAACCTCATTTGAGAGAGATTTTTTTTTTTTTAAAGCCCACGTCTATGGTGATTGGTAGAGCCACGTTTAAAATTCCATGCATTTCTTTTAACTGGAAAGTTACTAGTTACTATGGCATATCTACGTGTAAAATCACACATATGGTAAATACAGTAAACTGTGCCCTTTCAATTCCAAGCAATTCACAGAAAATGTGCAGTGTAGTAAATCTGTGGTATACCATAATGAGTAGAATATCCATTTGACACAGAAAACTTTCAAACAATTTGGGATACAATACTAACATCAAATTGTCATCAAATGGACTTCTTAGATCAGCTCTTTAATTTTTTTCATTTTCATTAGGTACTGAGACAATGCCACTCAGCTGTATAGTTTAGCTCTCTCTACCATTCATCATTTTGGCATAAACAAGATTTAGGTGAAAAAAGGCAAAATGGAGTTAGCCTTGCAGTAACAATGCTGAACAAAACACCCCTCAGCAGGAATAATATTTTTCCTCTGTTGAAGCACTTAATGTTCTTTAAGAAACAAGCATATATTTCTTATCCTCAATCACTCTGAGCATCTCCTCAGCAAGAAACCTAAACTGGTTAGTGAAATTTAGTAAAGGTAACATACAATTTTTTCCCTTGTTTTTCTCTTCCCTTCCCCTTTCTTTCAGAATAACACAGACACAAATTAATAGAGAAATAGATTAAAAAAAATGTATTGTTTCCCAATGAGATGAATGAGGTAACATTCCATCCATCTACTCATTCACTTTATAAGGTAAGAAACTGGATTCTTTCCAGATAGGTGTCATTGAAAATAATCAACTGTGCTAATAAGCTCATAAAAATGGCAAATATTTTTAAGACTTTAGGTTTTCCAAAACTTGAAGGAAAAATTATTTTTTTCCTCTTTCCACCCCACCTCAGATTTTCACAAAGAATATAATTTCCTTTCAAGACATATGTTCTGCTGAGTCTCAGTAATAATAAGGAAGATAAACAACTGTTAGAAATAAAGTGATAGTCACCTCTCATGGCGGTGTCATTGGGGCTATAAAACTTTCAGGAAACACTGTGTTCTGGACAAGATGAGTCGTGCTTCTTACCTGGTGTTTGGAAATTAAGGCGCCTCAGTTCTACTGGGTCTGTTGGATGGTGTGAAGGGACCTCCTTACTATTTGGTATGCTGCTCTTTCTAGAGTCAGATTCTGCCCTCTTCCTATAGGGAGAGAATAAAATTTAAGAATAAAACAACCAAAAAAACTGAAACCGATTTAAAAAAGTAAACGATTATGTATGTGTTGCCACCCTACCCTTCCCCACTCCTTCCTCCCCACCCCCGTCCCCATTTATAGTTTTAAAACTTTCTGACCTTTCTGACTTTGTTAAGCTAACTTTTTTCTCTCCTGGCCTACAGTATTTCCTCATGTCTGAAAATTTTAAGTGGATGATCTGTAAGTCCTCCTTTAGCTCTAGAATTAAATAATTCAGAGACTCTGCCTTGGAGGTGCCAGTGAGATAGGTTTGGAAACTTGTTCAGCTTTTCTTCCTTGTCCACTAGTTCTCTTTGGGAGGAAAAGGATAGAGTAACCCTAATAACCAATACTATGATTGTAGTTACCATGGAAATAAACTCAGAAACTACTTGGCCTCAAGCTAAACAGCTAAATCTGCCCCCCTCCTTTTTCCTGCAGGATTCATGACCAGTGACTACAAAGTGGACCTGCATTGGGTTTTCCCATAACCAGATAAATGCAGGAAGTGTATTTCTAAGAGTTCAAGTTACCCTAATACGTGGAAGGAGAATCAGGACCACACCAAACCAGCATCCTTTTTCTCTTTTAAATTCCAAGGAAAAAGCCATGTTGCCTGTTTATGGTGTCAAGGTAAGTATCTTTGCTTAAGGTGTCATGATGTAATTTTAAAAAATGTCTATGCAACAAATGTCAGGCTTTTCATAAGATTGCTTTATCCATGTTTTTTCCAGACAAATAATCACAGCTGCTTCTGCTGCTGCTAAGTCGCTTTGGACACAGAGTGGTACCTAAATACTTTCCTTTAGTTGAATTAGATTAAAAACTCACTTAACTAAGGGAGAACTTTTCAAACAGTGGTTTCTTCCCAATACAGATTCTAGCAATCTCCAGGCTGGAGTCATAATCTTAGCATCTCATCCTGCTCAGAGCAAAGACATTCTTATCTGGGAGGAGGGGGCAGCAGTGGGTAGGAACTCTCTCTGTCCCTTTTGGATATGACTGTGGTACAGCTCATTAGTGTTGCTGTGGCAATGGGCTCTCATTCAATGCCACCTAGGTCGTTCCATGGTTAGCTAGAGGGCTCCTGTTAAATAGCCTTTCTTCCCATCTCTGCTCATCTGTATAGAATGAAACCAACCAGAGGATGAAGGGAAGACTGATGAGAAGGGAAAGTATACTTGATTTGCTCAAGTGCAATGCCTTTGGCAAAATGTTCTCAGTGCGATGAATTTTGGGGGGTGAGTCCTGTTAAGACACATTGTTCTCTCAGAACCTTGGATTAACCTGTCTCAGGATTTACTGTTTCTACCTAAAATTCTCAAGTATAGCCTTAGGACAGAGCGTACTGCCAAACATACTACCAGTCAGAGGAAAGCAGTGAATTGGAGGCATGTCAGAGGAACTGGCAGCTCCAGTTATATGGAGTGGAAAATGAGAAGGAAAGAAAAAGAAGAGATGGAAAGCTGGTGAGAGGTATATGAGAATGAAGAGAAAAAGGGGCTAAGAAGACAATGTGAAAGGAGAGGACAACCACTTGCAGAGTAGAAAATGGGACTGTGTTGATGCTGTGGGTATTAGCCTCATGACACAGAGACATGCTTTACTATCGAAGATAAATTGGTTAACAAAACACCACCAAGTTTGGCCAGTCAATCAATCTCAAGTGTAACAAACATATGGTTGGTCTTTTCCAAGTAATCCCAGTAGCCCTTCTCAGGTTTTGGTCTTTTCACAGTCTGGCACATTTTTTTTTTTCACTTATGTGCCAGATATGATGCCTAAAATCTGGATTTGTATCCCTTTTCAGAATGGCTCTACAGTCTGTCTTGCAGTGTTATGGAAGCCACGTGAAGAAATATCTGGGCAAGGAGACACTGTTACAGGTATTGGGGGACATCCTCCTTATCTTCTGTTGTGCTGAGGCCAGATTGAGTGGCAGTGAGGCAGAGGGAGAAAAAAGAATACTCTGCAAAGACATTTAGTCAATTTCTTTGGTACCAGGAAAGCTAAAATCCTATCTTGTTGCCCAGTGAGTCTTGGAAAACCCAGATCATGAGACTAAAATGACAAGTTGCTCTTGTAACAAGTGGGAGGGGTGTCCTGACATTTAACAACTAACTTTTCCCTCAATCTGTCGAAATAAGATAATCTCTAAGAAACCAGTTTCCAAAACTCCTAGCCAGCTAAGGAAAATCAGCTGTTTAAATTTTATCCTGCTTCACCTTGTTGTGATGATCACCGCACGGGTAATTCTGACTGCCCACACTTTACCGCATGGTTTCTAAACAGAAATGTGTTAAAATGTGAGTTTTCTAACAAAGAATTTCTAAGGAAGATTTGCAGGATGAAGAATTCGATCATCATCAGAAACAACGATTGTTTTTAAAAATGAAATTTACTGTTACAAAGTATTAAATGGCATATAATGGTCTAAAGCAAGCCCAGTATGAACATCAGCAGTGACATTTCTTTTTTTCTATAAGTTTTCAGAGATCTCATTATTCTCAATTAGAAAAAAATAACAAATAGTGACTAGAAACAGATTTTGAATATTGCCTTGCTATTGTTTTCTATCAGAATTATAAATTCCTAGGCTAAGTTTATTTCTTACAGCGAGAAGTATCTACCATGGGCAGGCATTATCTGCGTGAAAAGAAAATAGAAAAGCACATGACATTTCAGATATGGCAGAAAATGCTAATTGTATAAAAATGTTTTTATCTGGGCTGTGAATAATGTACAACAAAAACAGTGCTCTGTGGTCACAGTGGGGTTTTATTTTCATCTAGTCTCACCTGCTCTACATATGAAGTGGGGAACAAAAACACAGGGACATGGTGTGGAAGATCGTAACTACTGTATTTGGAACAAAACTATTCAGACATATACATAGAGGCTTTTGGAAGAAATGTATTCATTTAATAGAGATTTCAAAGAAATCAGTTCACAACGATTCTGACATCCTCAAGAAGGAAGCCCAACTTTGCCACTATTTGTCTGTGTCTCCTCGGGTAAGTCAACTACAAACCTAACACGTAATTTCTTCACTTATAAAACGGGAGGAGGGTTAGATGATGTTAAGTTTTGGTCCAACTCTCTTGATAGAACAAGAAGGTAGTGATGAAATTGTGAAATGTGGACAGCTTTATAGTGAGAGGTAGATCTCTGAGTATATTAAGTGGATTCAAAGTGTTTTGACTTTTGCCTTAAAAAAACTATTTGCGTGTGTTTTCCTGCTGGATTAATAACAAGCACAGCTTCTCTGAGGTACTCAGTTTGCTGTCAGTGAAAGTGTAACACAGCTTGTTGACCAGTGTTACGTGGTTTTAAGGAAAATAATGTAGTGGTGATTCTCTGGAGTGCATCAGAGTCACCCAAGAGGGCTTGTTAAACTACAGGCTGCTGGACCAACTCCCCAGAGTTTCTGATTCAGTAGGTCTGAGGTCAGTGGGATCAAGAATTTGTGTTTCTATCAAGTTCCTAGGTGATGCTCTTGCTACTTGTCTCCATAGAGAACCACTGGAATACAACACTGGAAGGGAGGCAGGTTAGATGGGCATCGAGGTCCTTTGCTTAATTTTAATCAGGAATTCATACATGTGTGTGTGTGTGTTAGAAAGCTGAAAGGTTAGCTTGGACTGATCAGTAAATAAGCAAGCAATATAGGAATGATTATTCTTCTTCAAGGCTGGAGGACAGGGAAAACAATTTGGAATTAAATATAAATTTTTACTAAAGTACTGCCGTCGATATTAGCAGGGTATAAAAATGTTAGTATTCCTGTACAAAGGGTCTTGAGATCATAGTTTCAGTAAAAACAAACAAAACAAAACGAAAGTGACTCACATTAACACATACAAATGCTCAGTTAACCTTGACTACAAACAAAACTCAGAGACAGGTTTTACTACTTTCTAAATTTAATCTATTTTACATCATATATAAACTACCTCTTCCTGAGTCATTTTAATATAAAAATTACTTTTTATACCTAGGCATTGTCCACGTTCCCTTTGCCAGTTTCATCTTTTATATCCAACCTCCACCATTACCCCCTCAGTACCTCCAAAGTCTACCTGTGTGTTTTGCTTTTTTTTTTTTTTTTGCACTGAGCATTAAAGGGGATTGTTCTCTATTCCTCACCTGTCAGGTTTACTGCTCCAATTTAATGCAGCAAAAAAGAAAAAGAGAGGCTAAATGTTAGTTGGCCAATGGGAACGAGAGTAACCATGACAACCAAGATTTAACAGCTCAAAATTAGGGACATACACTGACACACATTAGAAAATGATAGCATATCAAAATATTTCAAGGCCTCTAATCAATCATGAAGCAAATGGAGGACATGAGAGTACATGGCTAAGCAAAGCATTTGTGTGTGTATTAATGTCAGATTCACTTTTATTCATCAACCTACAAAACACTACCACAATTAATTATATCCTAGGAAGAGTTTTCTGGTAGAGATATTTGATTTTTAAAAAACATGCCATGAGACAACAACTAATGCACTTAATGGGAATATAACATTATCCCATACAAGAGATTTAGTTCATTAAAAACAAGCTTCTGTTAAGAGGTACATCGTTCCTTTAAAATACCTGCAAATTGCACTGCCCTGCAGAAGAATTTGCACAATTGTATAATACACCACAAGGTAAGAAATGGCAGAGATGAGTTCTTCAAACACATTTTGGCAAGTAAGGTGATTGATTATAAATCTTTTTTTTCAAGTAAAAGCTTAAATACATTGTCAGTTTTGGAAAATATAATACTCATCATTATATCTACAGAGCATAACCCATCTATATAGCTGTGCTAATCCAGAAAAGCAATGTATTACCAGCCACTGACATGCCCCGTATGTTCCTAGTCACAGACGCACTACTGTACGTGAACACTTCCAGCTCGCTCTCATTGGCACTTTCACCTGTGATGATGATGACTGTTTAACCATGTTCTTTCTGCAGAAAGTATAACCTTCACCTAAAAAGAATTCATCTAAACAGTCCTCATGTTGCGACAAACTGCAAAATGTTTTGTGAGTTCTCAATCGCAAGAAACAAAGGTACCAGGTCTACCTCATTGCCAAGGAACTATATACCCAGATTGCTACAATATCTTCCCTTAAGGTAATCCAGTCCATAGCTTTTGGAAAGTGCAAAGTCCACATTTAAACTGTACAAACACACACACATACAAAGTGAATAATGAGAATGATATCAGACACACAGGTTCTTTTGATTCTTAAAGTGGTTTAGCTAGTTACGCCAAGTTTTTAAAAATCCTACAGTGTTCCTAACTTGGCTTATTTTTAATCAGTGACGTCATCTGTGAATCCCTTGTAAGAAAACCTATTTCTCTGACAGTGAAATACTTTGTGAATTGCCAGTTTTGTACATGAAAAGGCTGTTGAATACTAGGATGAACCACTGCATACTCTCCACGTCATTCCTCTGCCACAGAAACGTCAGCCTTACTGCACATGGGGACATATTTTGTGCAAATATCTATGAGTTTAAATCTTTTTTGGATTTTAAATTGCAGGCTAAGGACTTCATTACAGCTCTTGCCAGTCAAGATGAAGGTGACAATGAGAGATGGAATAAATAAGAGGAGGGAAGTTTATCTATCACTATTTGACTCTTAAAATTTGATTATTCAGTAGCCCTCTGTGCCATGCACTTGCCTTGGCACAAGGAAATACCATGAGGAATAAGACGGAGTCCTTGACCTACAGTTTAGAGGGCACAGAAAGTGCTTTAGAAGCGTAGAGAAGGGGACCCTAAGGCAGCCTTAAGAGGACACGAGGTGGACACTCAGAAAGGCTTTCATTTAGTAAGTGGATTTTAGCTGCTAAAGCGTGAGTGAGAGCGAGTTTGCTGGGTCAAGACAAGTGCCTGTGGAATGAGTAAGAAGGCTTTCGGAAGGACCTCCTCAATGGCAAGAAGGCACAGCCCAGTGCGGATGCCTATTTCTTCGTAGCATCTCAAAATAGTCTGGACTCTAGTTTTTTCCTTGATGATACCATGGAAATGCATGTAGGGCTGATTCAAAAAGAAGATTAAAGAGGTAGAGGCCACAGGGAGCCACTGTGGGATCTGGGAAAAGGAGAAAAAGGAAAGGTCTACACCTTAGTCACATCTTCCTCATGGTCTTCACACATGAACGTCAGAGGTGGGGATGGAAAGTATTTACGCTCTATAGTGTCCACTCACAGTAGACTATTACTACTGAAGAATGACAATTTGGTCTAAACCGTGCCTTAGTGCTTTCTAACATCCTAATCCATTTTTTCCCTTTCATAGTATACAACAAATACTTACCCATCTTGAAATGCTTTTCATAGATTTAAAGAATATTTTCTATAGAAATAATCCCTGAACAGTTTTAAAGTCTTACAGATGTGCAGGGTAGATGAATATCAAAGAACATTCAATTACTTTATGAATTCTTTTTTCTTTGTAGGGGAAGATAGATGAAGGGCAACATGGAGTCATTTAGAAAACATACACATGCACTGAAGGGAAAAATAATACAACGTTAATTCTATTACTTGACTTTTTAGGTTCTCATATTTAAAAAAGGTCCATTATCTAATCTATGTACTTGTTTTAGAAGTGAAGAAACCAGGGCCTGGAGTGCTAGCATGACTTTCTATCCCCTACAGCCGCTAGTTAAAAGCTGGGACTTGAACTCAGGTTACCTGCTTCCTAATTTATTTTTTTTCTAAACTTTGCTTCATCTTCTCTCTGAAGTTTAAACTGTTAAATCACTGCACATGTATCACAGATACAGTCCAGAATTAAAAAAAAAAATCTTAGTGCAGGAAAATTAGCAAAACCTACCAAACATTTCATTAATACTATTCTGATGGCCCTTTATGACCCTTACAAAGCCTCAGTGATGTTTTGTTATTGATTATCAATGTATTATGGGTTTTAGCACATTTAAAACAAAGTCAAATGAACAGACTGCAAATGAAAATAACTGCTATTCCATATTACTATAATTAATAGAAGTACATCTCCTCAACCAACTCAGTGAGATTTATATTTTCATATGGACAAACCATCCACAGCTATAGACCTACTCCTAACAAAGGTAGTCTTGTAAACAGGTGTATATTACCAACAGGATTATCAAGATACTGTGAGTCAGCAGTATTACATACTCATCCCCTAATTAAAGTATTATTTGCATACAGAAAGTAAAATACTTTAATAATAGTAATGATGACAATCAATTCTGAGTGATTACCAATGACCTGTGTATAAACTGAAAAGCACCTAAAAAGAGAGGTATAGTCTTTGTTATATAATTTTCTTTGCTCAGATTCCAAGCTATTAGAGACACTATTCATTGCCTACAGAAGATTTCCTCTTGAACTGTTTCATGATAATCAGGAAGGACATTGTTGGGTCTACTTGAGTTTCAAGTCAGGAATGTTCTTTACTGCTGAAGCAAGCATTTCTATTTCAGAAATGCTTCATGGGCTTTCAGATGGTTAGCTAAATATACTTAGCATTTGAGTGTGTGCATTTCCCAACAATTGCTTTAGACAATGCTCACATATGCATACACTAAAATGCAACTTAAATAGCCATAATATCTTTAAATATGATGCCTTTTTTGCAGGATTAGGAAACATTAAAAACTGAGTTGTTATTTTTCAAGCACACGTGGATAAAGAAAACTTAATTACCAAAGTTAGAATCTTATATCTCCATATTTACGTAACTAGTTTACAAGGCCATGCACATATCTATTAAATGGCATGACTTAATGATAGCCAGATAGATCCTCATGAAATACAACTGTAAAAAAGTAAGCATCTTTTTCATTCTGAGTAATAACAAATGTCATGTGATGTGATCTAGAAACGCAGTTGTCAACAAGCAATTTTCTGCTCTGACCCCACAGCAGGATGTCACCATATAGTCGTTTTCTGTAAAACATATATTTTTTACTTTTTTCTTATTGTATTCTCTTTTGGTAATAAGTGCAGTACATAAGAAGCAAAGGGTACTAGCTCTTGCCTGCCTGGACTCACATGGGATCTTTTACTGTTCTGGGGCATGTGGGAACCTTGAGCTTTCAGGCCTTAGCTCTTACACGAGACACAAGTGATCAAATACAACAGGCTCCTTACCAGACACACTGATAAGATACAGACTGGAAGGGGGTGACTGAACCATCAACTAAGATATTCTGGCCTTCAATCATTTGCTTTTTCAGCCATTGTAGGGAGTGGACAATTGAGTAATGGTAATAATTAGGAAACATAATGATTATCTTCATTCTTTCTAATTCTGAAAGAGGATAGGTAATTTAATGCACCAGGATTGTAAACTTCTTCAACTTGACTTTTTTTTTTTCTCAGCCCTGGAATGTGATTGGAAAACACCCTCAGAAGAGAGCTAGTCAAAGGAGCAGTGTCTTGAAAAGTACTGTTTTGAATCAAGAGAAGAGATTAGGGAAAAGAAAAAAAAAAAAAAGATCTATTTGGAGAACAAAGGAATGCAGGTAGGAATAATTAATGTAAACCAATGAAAAGAGTTACAGGAGTAGGAAAAAGAAATAATGAAGATAAGATTGTCAGATTAAACATGTAAGCAAGAATCAAAATGAAGACATTCTCATCTACTTTTGAAGGTCAAGGTTATGGTGATGGATGGTGGTTTAGTTGCTAAGACGTGTCCAACTCTTGAGACCCCATGGACCATAGCCCACCAGACTCCTGTGTCCATAGGCATTCTCCAGGCAAGAATACTGGAGCGGGTTGTCGTTTCCTTCTCCAGGGGATCTTACTGACACAGGAATCAAACTCAGGTCTCAAAGAGAAATTATCTTGCAGTAGAAGGAAGAGAGTACCTTCACAGTAGCGTTCTAAAAGATGACACACTACAAAGGAAAGCAGGAACACAGATTGGATTGCGTGAAAATAAAATTGGGATTGGAAGAAAAACTGATAGAAAGGAAGGTAATTCAGTCACTTTGAATATTATATTTTTTTAGTTCAGGAAGAAGTTAGAGGAAAAATAATTACTGTGTTTTCTATCCAACTAAGCAGGGACCTAGGGGACAAAATCTTACACGTAATGGAGACAGATATAGGATTGACAAAACAGCACAATAGAAAATATGGGTTATGTGGATTATTTGCATCCCACCTGTAGTCAAAGACACTAAGAAGGAAAATGGTACCTTGGATTTCCTCTTGGACACAGATGAGAATTCAATACTGAAGATGTGCAATAAGCATTAGAACAAAAATGGGAAAGGGAAAAAAAGTTCATCTTCTTCCTCTCTTTTCTTTCTTTGATCTTCAATTTTTAGCTACTTTTGCTAAATTTTGAGAAATAGCTACAGAACAAAATCTCAGTACTCGGGCAAGTTTAATAGTACAGTACTGGTATGGAGCAATTAATGATCTAATTTGCTTCGGATTATCTGCTTGCGAATGTAACAACGTCTCAACTGTCATGCAAAGAACTCATACTGTGTAAGCACCTCAGAAGATGGAGACTGGATCTATGCCTGCTGGGCAACCGAGTCTATACCACACACTGAATGACCTCAGTCCTTATATTTTGTTCTAACACTAATGGATACATTTCTCCCCCCAGTGATTACTGGAAATATTTTTACCAAGATCAACCACATAATGACCATGGAAGGATGATAAAGTCCTTAAAAACAAGGCAGCCCCCAAGACTGCAACAGAGGCGTAGGGCAAACCTACCTTTTATAAAGAAGAATAGCTATGACAATGCAGATGATAAAGACCACTGCGAGCACAGGACCTACAACCCAAATCAAGCCTTCTTCTTCATCTGTGATTGGCTGTGGATCCAAATCCATTGACACAACAGGATCAGAGTAAGGGCTGGTTGCATACATCTTCTGAGGAAAAACAGAGTCTATGTTAGTTATAAAATAATGACTGACTTTCTAGACAGTGTCTTTAGCATTAGAAGAAGCAAAGATTCAAGACATTATGGATTTGATGATAGTAGTTTTAAACTATGTAAAAGGTGGAGGGAAAGGAAAAAAAATGTTTTGCAATCTAAATTTCTTTATAAAGTTATTTCATAATGAAATAATTTTTGACAGTATTCATTTTCATAGATACCTTTTCACTGGGATCTATATATTGGAATAGTAAACGATCTTATGAAGTGTAAGTACCAGTAAATTAACCAGTCACAAAATATTCAATGAGCAACTTACATTGTGCCAATGTATTACATACAATATGAAAAATA
The DNA here is from genome assembly GCF_032452875.1 of Bos javanicus. Lineage (NCBI taxonomy): Eukaryota > Metazoa > Chordata > Mammalia > Artiodactyla > Bovidae > Bos > Bos javanicus. Next base: position 37,023,773 of record NC_083875.1, on the reverse strand, counting down.
AAAATATATAGTTCCAACTCAAGATATAATCACTCAGTAAATACTTATACAGCAAAATATAAGTATTTCATTAAATATTATATTATGAAATATATATTATACATTATATACTATATTTAATATTTATATGTGCAGTCTTAAGTATTGCACATTAAAGTCTAAAATGTCAAAAGTTCAGTGTTCAAATTATATAGATGAAAGATATATGAAAGTGATAATATGGCTTTCTAGAACATAAAATTTTGAGGACTTAAAAGGATTTAGCAGTTTCTATACAATTTTATTACAGTACTGCTCAGAGGTTGATATGATTAGTCCCAATAGAAAACTGATAAAGAGAAAAGAAAACCTTATACACTGCTGAGGGGAATGTAAATTGGCACAGCTCTTATAGAAAGTAGTTCTTGGTTCCTCCAAACGTTAAAAATAAAACTACCATATAACCCAGCAATCCCACTCCTAGGTTTATATCTAAAGAAAATGAAATCACTGTCTCAAAGAGATATCTGCATACTTGTGTTCTCTGCAATACACTCACAATATCTAACACATGGAAGCAACTTAAAAGTTTCTTTTGGATGAATGGACAAATAAAATGTGATTATATATACACAGATATACATATGTACACAATGGGATATTATTTGGCCATCAAAAGGAGAAAATCCTGCCAAGATCTTCAGTGACAGGGATGAATCTGCAGGGTATTATGTTAAGTACAATAAGCCAGACAGAGAAATACACGTTACAATATGAGTTCAGAGGATCTACTGTGCAGCAAGGTGACTATAGTAAAGAACACAGTATCATATACCTAAAAGTTACTGAGAGTAGATCTTAAACTTTCTCACCATACACACAAGGGAGTTACTTATCTTGATCTTGGTGATCATTCACAGTGTGTATATATAAATCAATATATCAAATCATCACAGTGTACATTTTAAATATGTACCACTATATTTGGCAATTAGTCCTCAGTACCATTGGAAAGATTTATGCAAAAAAATTACTTGGTGAAGGAAGGAACTGAATATACATAAATTCTGCTTCTCTAATATCTAGTTTTGTTCTGTCCTATTTTAGATTATCTTAGAAGAAAATTCTCTTGATTCTGCCCCTCTTTAAAATACTGTCTTTTCCAATAGAGACCAGTCCACAGTCATGAGCTGCCCCACATATTAAGAATAATCTAACAGCTCATACAGCTCAAAAAGAAACAACCCAATAAACAAATGGGCAGAAGACCTAAATAGACATTTCTCCAAAGAAGACATATGGATGACCAACAGGCACGTGAAAGGATGCTCAACATCACTAATTATTGGAGAAATGCAAGTCAAAACTACAATGAGCTATCACCTCACACTGATCGGAATGGCCATCATCAAAAAATTCTACAAATAATAAATGCTGGAAAGGGTGTGGAAAAGGGGAACCCTCTTACACTGTTGGTGGGAATGTGGATTGGAGTAGTCACTATGGAAAACAGTAAGGTGGTTCCATAGAAAACTAAAAATAGAATTACTATATGATCCAGCAGTCCCACTTCTTCATATTCAGAAAAAACCTATTTCAAAAAGACACATGCACCCCAGTGTCCACAGCAGCACTATTCACAATAGCCAAAAGATGGAAACAAACAGCCTAATGTCCATCAACAGACGAATGGGTACAGAAGAAATGGTACATGTATAATGGAATATTTGGTTCAGTCGTTCAGTCGTGTCTGACTCTCTGTGACCCCATGAATCACAGCATGCCAGGCCTCCCTGTCCATCACAAACTCCCAGAGTTCACCCAAACTCATGTCCATCGAGTTGGTGATGCCATCCAGCCATCTCACTCAGCCATAAAAAGGAAGGTGCTAAGTCACTTCAGTCGTGTCCGACTCTTTACAACCCCATGGACTGTAGCCCACCAGGCTCCTCTGTCCATGGGATCTGCCAGGCCAGAATACTGGAGTGGGTTGCCATGCCCTCCTCCAGAAAAAGGAATGAAACAGTGCCATTTTCAGCAACATAGAGGGACCTAGAGATTATTATACTAAGTGAAATAAGTCCGACAAAGTGTTACCATATGATAACACTTACATGGGGAACCCAAAATATGACACAAATCAATCTATCTTTGAAGCAGAAATGGATTCACAGACACAGAGAACAGATTTGTGTTACCAAGGGGAGGAGAGGAGGGTTGGATGGGGAGTTTGGGGTTAGTAGAGGCAAACTATTACATTTAGAATGGATAGACAATAAGGTCTTACTGTATATAGCCGGGAACTATATTCAATCTCCTGGGATAAACCAAAATGAAACAGAATGTACATACATATGTTTATGTATATACATATATACACACTCACAACTGCCATTGCAAGAGATGCAGGTTCAATTCTGGGTTGGGAAGATGCCCTGGAGAAGGAGACGGCAACCTACTCCAGAAACCCCATGGACAGAGGAGCCTGGCAGGCTACAGTCCATGGGATCACAAAGGGTTAGACATGACTCAGCAATTAATCAACAACTCTCTCTCTCTCTTTCTCTCTCTCTCTCTATATATATACACATATACATGTATATATATATTATGTAACTGAGGTACTAGCTGTACAGCAGAAATTAATACAACATTGTAAATCAACTATTATTTCAATTAAAAAGAAAACCTGTTTCTCCTCTTCTCACTCGAGCACCACCATAGATCCTATTTTCTCATTTGCTAATCTCACCTTATACAGTTCTTACACATCCAGACACCTTTTCCAGATTAGCCACAGTTGACCAAGCCTTTTTAAAAAACTTTTTCCTTTCTGACTGACAAGGGATTAACTTCCAAATTAAACAGTTTATACAGCTTGATATCAAAGAAACAAACAACCCAATTAAAAAAGGGCAGAAGATTCAAATAGACATTTCCCCAAAGAAGACATACAGATGGCGAAGTGGCACATGAAAAAAAATGCTCAACAGTGCTAATTATTAGAGACAAATCTTAACTAGAATGAGGTATCCACCTCACACCAATCAGAATGGCCATCACCAAAAAGTCTACAAATAAACAAACACTCCTGTACTGGTCGGTGAGCACGTCAACTGCAGCCAGTGGAGAACAGAACTGTGGAGGGGCCTTAAAAAACTGAGAGTAGAACTACCATATAACACAGTGACCCTACTCTAAGACATTTATCCAGAGAAAAGTATAATTCAAAAAATTACATACATGGCAATGTCTACTGCAGCACTATTTACGATAGCCAAGACATGTGAGTAACTTAAACGTTGCTGGATAAATTAATAAAGAATACATATATACACACATCAAAATATTACTCATGCGTAAAAAAGATCAAAATAATGCCATTTGCAGCAAAATGGCTGGACCTAGAGATTATACTGATCGAAGAAAGTTGGAAAGAGAAAGACAAATATCATAACACTCCATATGTGGAAGCTAATTAAAAAAAAATTATACAAATGACCCTATTTAGAAAACAGAAATAGACTCACAGGCATAGAAAAAAACCTACGGTTACCAAAGGGGAAAGAAGCAGGAGACGGATAAATTAGTTAGGGACTACTGTATATAAAATAGATAACCAACAAAGACTGGGAACTCTACTCAATATCTTGTGCTAATCTATAAGGGAAAATAATCTGAACTGGAATAGATACGTGTAGGTATGTACAACAGAATCACTTTGCTATACAACTGAAACTAACACATTGTAAATTAGCTATTCTAGAATTAAAAAAAATAAAAACGCTCTCTTTTGGTTCTAATTCTATACTCAACAGATCCTTCCTGATCTTTCCAACTGACTATGTCTTGTTAACTGTTTCTGAATCCATCTTATGAGCCAGTATTCTTAAATTCTATTCTCTGCCATCTCTTTTACACTCCTGTGTAGCAAGGTGACCCTAAGCTTTAACTTCCAACCACCATGTAGATCACTTCCCCATTAATGGTCCTGAACTTAGTAACTCTGCTAAGTCCCACCTTCATTTCCAAATTCAATTCCTAGAGATTCCTAAATCTATCCTCAAATTAAGAACTTCAGGTTATTTTTCTGCTTTCCAGATATACCCTCCTTTTGACTTGCTAATTTCTCTTTCCTCTCAACATCTAGGAATGAAAACTTAATGATTTTATCTGATCAGTTCCCTCCAGTCTCAGCCCTCAGGTTGTCCCTCCATTGGCATAGTACCACTTTTCTCATTATCTCATTCCTGTTCACCCAAACCGTACCAAGTTCTTTCCATTAGAAGTCTCTACTGCTACTAGAGCTATTATGCTAAACTGCAGCTGTAAAACCTTCAGGAGGCTCTCTGGTGATTCCTAAATAAAAATCAGATATCTTAGCATTAGTCTTAAGGGCCTCCACAATTTTTTTTTTTTAACTTTACCACATATAACATCAGTTCAGTTCACTTCAGTCATTCAGTCGTGTCTGGCTCTCTGTGACCCCATGAACCGCAGCATGCTAGGCCTCCCTGTCCATCACCAACTCCCAGAGTTTACCCAAACTCATGTCCATTCAGTTGGTGATGCCATCCAATCATCTCACCCTCTGTGGTCACCTTCTCCTCCTGCCCTCAGTCTTTCCCAGCATCAGGGTCCTTTCAAATGAGTCAGCTCTTTGCATCAGGTGGCCAAAGTACTGGAGTTTCAGCTTCAGCATCAGTCCTTCCAATGAACACCCAGGACTGATCTCCTTCAGGATGGACTGGTTGGATCTCCTTGCATTCCAAGGGACTCTCAAGAGTCTTCTCCAACACCACAGTTCAAAAGCATCAATTCTTCGGTGCTCAGCTTTCTTCACAGTCCAACTCTTGCACCCATACATAACTACTGGAAAAACCATAGCCTTGACTAGATGGACCTTTGTTGGCAAAGTAAAGTCTCTGCCTTTTAATATGCTATCTAGGTTGGTAATGACCTTCCTTCCAAGGAGTAAGCATCTTTTAATTTCATGGCTGCAATCACCATCTGCAGTGATTTTGGAGCCCCAAAAAATAAAGTCAGCCACTGTTTCCCCATCTATTTGCCATGAAGTGATGGGACCAGATGCCATGATCTTAGTTTTCTGAATGTTGAACTTTAAGCCAGCTTTTTCAGTGTCCTCTTTCACTTTCATCAAGAGGCTCTTTAGTTCTTCCTCACTTTCTGCCATAAGGGTGGTATCATCTGCATATCTGAGGTTATTGATATTTCTCCCGGCAATCTTGATTCTAGCTTGTGTTTCATCCAGCCCAGCGTTTCTCATGATGTACTCTGCATATAAGTTGAATAAGCAGGGTGACAATATACAGCCTTGACATACTCCTTTTCCTATTTTGAACCATTCTGTTGTTCCATGTCCAGTTCTGACTGTTGCTTCCTGACCTGCATACAGGTTTCTCAAGAGGCAGGTCAGGTGGTCTGGTATTCCCATCTCTTTCAGAATTTTCCACAGTGTATTGTGATCCACACAGTCAAAGGTTTTGGCATAGTCAATAAAGCAGAAATAGATGTTTTTCTGGAACTCTCTTGCTTTAACATATTCTATACAAATAGATGTCTTGCTACTACTAACAAAATGCTCTATTTTCTCTTTGCTGTCTCCAGTTCCATAACATTTAGCTCCTGAAATTCAACTCATCTTCAACACCTCATTTAAATTTTGTCTCCGTTGAAGCTCTCTCTCCTTAACTGGAAATAATCAGTCATTTCACAAAACATAAGTAAAGTAATTTTAACAATTTGAGGTAGTCCTATTTGTTTTTTAATGGTAGTGGTCAAACTCTATTGTGTTTTGATCTGTGTATATGCATTATTTTCTTTAATGAAACTATAAACTCCTTGAAGGTACAGATTTAGATACAGTTTTTGTTTGTATGCTTAAAGCAGCCAGTACAGAACTTTTGCATTTAGTGGGTTCCCAGAAAATCTTTGTTGAATAAAATGCTCATTTTTGTCAAATGACTGACATTATTAAAACCGGAGACAGTGTACTTATTTTTCCATGATCAGTAAATATACTTATTTTCAGTCTGCATTTTTAAAAAAGTAGGGCATATTTTCTGAATTTAAGTAGGACAAGCTCAGCAGTCATTCTGGAGAATACATGCCCACTAAATGCATATATGCTAGTCTCCTTTCCCATTTTCCTCAGTATGTCCAAGAAAAAGATTGACTTGACTTTCAGATTTTCCATTGGCCTCAAAAGATTAAAAACTCAATATATTCCAAACCTTCTTAGAAGTAGATAAAAAAGGAAAGATATGTACAGTATAAGGATTTATACAAAGGACTTGGCAAATACATTCTATATCCAAGAAACATGATTTTTTATATAATTGTTTTGCTTTAAATTTTCCCCTATTTTGTAGGTCACATTCAAACTATTTGGGAGACTGAAGTAAGCAAAACTCTGTGATGTGAACTTCTCTACCAAGAGCCTTTGAGATAATAATCTTGATTAGTCAAGACAGAAATCTAACCAGAGATTTTGCCCAAAGTGCATCGATTTCCAACCCAAATCAGGAAACAAGAGACATGTGAAAATTAAAAGAAAAATGTAAAATTATACCAATCGTATGAAAAGCAGATTTGTTCAGTATGTGGGGGTAATGGAAAAGGCTAAATGTTAGTCATTCTAAACCAGTCCTTTGATCCTCTTAATGAGGCAGTTAACTGGGGGACAGCTCACGTCACTGGTGGGAAGGTAGATATTTTCTGTATCCAAATTACCATCCCATCCTTTCATCACTTATGGAAATCTGGAGTTTACAAAAGACTGTATCACTACAAGAGCATTATATTAGTTGAATGCAAGTCTCTTCTCATAAATGCTGACATGAAAACATAGAAAACAAAGGAAATACTGTTAGTTTTGAAAGTGATGTAGAAAAAGATGATGAAGAAAGGGGCAATTTAGACAACTTATATTTGGAAAGAAATGCTAATTATAAAATTTATTCATATGGTGATAATTTCCAATACTAGTAGAAACATTTGGGAGACATTAGAAACAAGAGTCTCTGACAGTGCATGATCTGGTGAACTTCCTTTTCACTGGAGTCTCTGATCTACCTCAATGCTCTGAACTTGCTTTAGGAAATGTCCTAGAGCTATTTAAAGAAAATTTCTTTTAAATATCTAAAAATAATTTTAAAAAAGAATATGATTCCAGCATCCCATGCCCTTGATGCTGTGACTGAAAACCTTCAACTAGAAAGAGAAAGCGTATCCGTACATTAAAATTCCAGGAAGCCTGTCACTTTGTTTTCAAGTGACACCCTGCGTACAAAGGTAAACCAGGCAGAAAGGCTGCCTTTGTGTTTTGATTTTCCACGAGGGAATTCCTTCAGTCATTTGAAGAGAAGCCCCACTGTATATGCTAATACCTGATGTGGAGAAATCTTTGATATATCTTAGACTTCCTACAGAGGGCAAGGGCCTGGCTCTACCTAATTGCCATACCTGTCAGTTTTAGGCCCCCAAAGAAGATACAGTTTAGAATATATACATTAAATGTTAATGTGACTAGCCACTTCAAAATCTACCTCCCTCGCATGTACATTCTCGCCCTCTCTGTTTTTTTAACATTCAAAGCAACTGAAGCACAAAACAACGTAAGAGCAAGATGGATTACATAAAAGAAGACAACTCATTATTTAGAGCACCTTGGGAATCCTCTATTTTATTGAATTATTTTCTAACTTCCTTGGCTTTTCACTGATAAAGTCACTGGTAAATTGCTATAATTTAAGATACAGGCTATGCTTGCCTTTTCCTAGAAAGAACTTCCCTTGAATCTGGGCAGAAAGCACCATGGGCCCACTGGCTGTTCTAGGAGAATAAAATACATAGGATCACCACTCCCCTCTTAGTGGATCTTTTCAAATACTTGGAAATATACTATGTTTAATCTCAGAGTTTGTTAGTTCCTATTGTAATCACACAGGCTAAGGTCTATTAGGTATTTTGCAACAACATACCTAGTTTTAAATACACACACACACACACACACACACACACACACATATATACACACATATTTGAGAACAGTCAGTTTAAGAGGATAAGCAATGAGAAAAGAGATGAGCAATGATAGCTGTCACCTTTCTATCCAGACGTGTGTCACATTAAGATTCCTATAAAAGGCATCCAAATTGAAAAGGAAGAAGTAAAACTGTCACTATATTAGATGATATTATAGTATATATATAGAAAACCCTCATGTCTCAACTAAAAATATTATTAGTAGTAAATGAATTCAATAAATTTGCAGGATACAAAATTAATATACAGAAATTTGTTGCTCTTCTATATACAAATAATGAACTAACAGAGAAAGCAAGAAAACAATCCTGTTTAAAACTGCATCAGAAAGAATATAAAACCTAGGAATAAACTTAACCAAGGAGGTGAAGGACCTATACTCTGAAGACCTATACTATAAAACACTGATGAAAGAATTTGAAAATGATAAAAAGAATTGGGATGATGTCACATGTCCTAGGATTGGAAGAACTAATATTATAAAATGTCCAAACTACTGAAGGTAATCCACAGACTTAATGCAAACCCTATCAAATTACCCACGGCATTTTTCACAGATCCAAAACCAAATAACCCTAAAATTTATATGAAACGACAAAAGATTCTGAAAAGCCAAAATGATATTGAGAAAAAAAAAAAAGAACAAAGCTAGATGAATCATGCTCCTTGACTTCAGACTACATTATAAAGCTGTAGTAATCAAAATCTCATGGTATTGGCAGAAAAACAGACTAACAGATCAATGGAAAAGAAAACAGACTCGAGAAATAAGTCCATGCACCTGTGGTAAACTATTTTACCACAGAGGTGAGAATATATAATGGAGAAAAGATAGTCTTTTCAATAAGTAGTGCTGGGACAGCTGCTGCTGCTGCTGCTAAGTCGCTTCAGTCGTGTCCGACTCTGTGTGACCCCATAGACGGCAGCCCACCAGGCTCCCCTGTCCCTGGGATTCTCCAGGCAAGAACACTGGAGTGGGGTGCCATTGCCTTCTCCAATGCATGAAAGTGAAAAATGAAAGTGAAGTCGCTCAGTCGTGTCCGACTCTGAGCGACCCCATGGACTGCAGCCCACCAGGCTCCTCTATCCATAGGATTTTCCAGGAAAGCTAGACTATTACATATAAATGAATGAGATTAGAACATTCCCTCACTTATTCCCTCCCTTACTGTATCCAAAATAATCTTAAAATTGATTAAGGACCTAAATGTAAGACCTGAAACCAGAAAACTCCTAGAAGAGAATATAGGCAGGAAATACACAAATCATATCTTTTTTTTAATCTCTTAAGGCCAAAGAAATAAAAAAGGAAAAAAAGGACCTAATTAAACTTTGCACAGCAAAGACATCCATCAACAAAACAAGATAACCTACTGAAAGAGAGAAAAATATTTGCAAATGACAAGACTGCTAACTACTTAGTATCCAAAATATAGGGCTTCCCTGGTAAAGAATTTGCCTGCAATGTGGGAGACCTGGGTTTGATCCCTGCGTAGGGAAGATTCCCTGGAGAAGAGAATGGCAACCCACTCCAGTATTCTTGCCTGGAGAATTCCATGTACAGAGGAGCCTGGCAGGCTACAGTCCATGGGATTGCAAAAAGCTGGACAGGACTGAACGACTTTTACCTCACCTCACCTTATCCAAAATATAAACAGCTCATACAACTCAGTATTAAAAAAAAAAAAAAAGATAATCATGTTAAAAATGAGCAGAATACCTAAATAGACACGGTTTTAAAAGAAGACATATAGACAACAGTCACATGAAGGGATGCTCAACATCTCTAATCATTACAGGTGAATGAGTCAAGAAAATATGATCTACATATATACACATATGTGTGTGTGTATATGTATATATACACACATACATAAATATATATATATATATATAATGGAATATTACTCAGTCATAAAAAATGAACCCATTTTAAACAACATGGATGACCCTAGGAAGAATCATGCTTAGTGAAATAAGTCAGAAAGAAAAAGACAAATACCATATGATATCACTTACATGAAGATTCTAAAATAGTAAAACAAGTTAATGAAACAAAACAGAAACAGACTCACAGATATAAAGAACAGACTAGGGGTTACCAGTGGAGAGTGAGAAGGCACTTGCGGCAAGATGGGGGTCTTGGATTAAGAGATACAAATGCCAGAAGAAGAAAAAAACAAACAAGAAACAAACAGCACCATGCACTATTGATCTGGACTTCATAAACTAGAAAGCCACTAAATGTCCTGTGATTAGAGACACAGCATTATTTGTAATGAAATCACAATCAGATTACTCAGCAACATTCAAAGAGTAGACAGCCTGTTACTACATTTAAGTTACATCTCACGAGAAACAATTAGGATGCATGGAGCTCCATATCCCCACATTCTGGTAAAAAACGTATTTAAGAATACCATAGAAAATAAGATGGACGCCATCACATTTCACTTACAGATTCTGCGTGTTCCATCACTGCTAACACGAAGAAGACATATTCTTGACCACTTTGGAGTTGCTTGTTTGTAAATCCACCATAATGTTTGTCATCCCCCAGGGTGAACTCGGTGGGAAGGACATCAAAATGAGCGGCAATATATGGCTTTAATTCAACTTCTCTTCCATGACGGAGGCTTCTGCGTTTCCTAGATATCTCTTTAAGCAACTTAAAGAAAAAAAGTGGGAAACAGAGAAAGAAATGTAAACAACAATAACCCAACTTAATGACAGTTTAATAAGGGAAATTAATTCAGGGCTGGGAACCACCCAAATACAATGTGTCCACTTCTCATGCGTGTCAGCATTACTAAATCTCAGTCTGCCTTCCAAATGCCTGCCCTGCTGGTAAGGTAAGACACTGTATTGCAGTTGCAAGGCTCAGGCTATAAACACAGCACAATTAGATCCATTACTGGTAGCTCACATCATTGTCCACTCTAATGAAATCCTTTCAAGGGACAAGAAAGCATTACAACTTGTCTATGGAAAAAAAGTCAGTTTGATTCACAAAAGCCTGTCATGCAGGCTTTATCACTGTGATTTATTAAACAAGTACTAACCTCAGATAAAGTCAAAGACCAACATTTTGAAGAGATTAGTACCATGTTAGATTGCTTTTAGTAATGACATAATTTGTATGATGTATAGTCCCTCAAATAAGCATAAAATAGACTTTGATGACCAATTTTTAATTAACGTTTTAAACAGACATTGTCATTTAACAATTTTTGGCTTGACTTGTCTCCTTGATTAACCATTTAGGGTACAATTCCTTGCATTTATCATGACAGCAAGTTTTTTCAGAGCTAACAGCTCTCTGGAGATGTTAAATTATCTAGCTAGGTGATAAAGGCAGGTTAGAGATAAAATAATTATATTACCCAGAACAAAACAAACATAAACATGCATATACACAAATCCTTCATGTATTTTGAAAAGGAACAAAAAAGTACAAATTATGGTTTGACACTCTATTGTTTTTGCAGTCACTATTTGGAGAAAATCATGTTAATGATATGACAATTTCAACAGGATGACTAAGTTCTCTCTGCTCCCATTAAATATTGATATTTTATAGGGCTTAGGGAAAGTTTATAGCAGTCTGAGATGCCTTTGAATATGAGAGGCAACTTAAATGTTTTTTTGAAAGAATGCTGATTTATTTTACTACCTCTATAGAGAAGACTGTGTATCTGAGACCTTACACAATGAAGGCCAGGCTTCTGAAATAGTAACAGCTGCAGACTATACACACGCAAATACCAAGAGCTTCTGTTAGGAACCTGATGGTAAACTTGTCTCTAACGCAAAGTTGTAAATGCGCTAAGCTGGTCAAAATTATAATCTAAAAATGTAAAAGTTACTCTTTTGGTTATATATATAATTTGTGCCCATGTTATTGAATATTTAATTTATAATGTTCTCAAATCTGTTAAAATTTGAGTTTATTGATACAATTAAAATTATTTAATATGTAAGCTCTTTTATGAAAACCACAGTAGACTTCTTAAGTAAAATTGGACCATCTGATGATAAATTCAGATAGACTGATCAGTTATGGACCAGCTGGCCTAAAATAAAGCTAGTCTAGAAATATAGCACTATCTTTCAATCCTGTTGTCAAATTTAGGTTTTCTTATCATAATGATAATGGCAATAACAATTGTATTTGTTAAGCATTTACTAGGTGCCAGGCACCATTCTCAAGAGACTAAACATAGCGTATTTCATTTACTCATAAAAACTCTATAAGATAGATTATTATTACCTCTATATAAATGAGGAAACTGAGGCACAATAGAAAGTAATAATATTGGATTCAATTGGTACAATGAAATTATTTGTAAGAAATTTTTTACAACCATATTTTTGTTTACTTGGAGGCTGCACAATATAAAAGAAACACAAATGCAACATTAGGCTAAATTACTACTCTTAATTGTTTTAACTGAGTCTATACTTAAATATATGATTTTTGTGTATCTGCTTTCATTAACACAGAAAAATGCATACTTTCTTTTTTTTCTGGATTCTTTAAATATTTTTTAAAATTCTTATGTAAATGTTTAATATATACTTGAAAAGTCACTACATAGGTTCTTGTTGATATGTAGGAGATGAAGGGCCTCTACTTTGAGAAGGACAAATGCAGTACAGATGAGCTGAAAAGCTTTTTGAAGTTGGTTAATCAGAAACATTTACCATCAGTTGTTTATGCAACTGTGTCCCCTCTTCTACTTCACTGATCAAACCCTACCTTGATTTTATTCATACTTCAGATGTAGGCAACTGTCATAATTCATCCATATCACTGTCATGAGTGAGTACCTTTTGCTGGGGTTTCTTTAGAAGACTTACAGGAAGTACCTTAAAATATTTCAGTGTTTTGGTCCTCCTTAGACCCAATGCTGCCATTCCCTAAGGTCAAACCTGGAACCTTAGGCTGCCCTAATCTCTGTGGGATGCTTCCTGTGTTATACTTTAAATGGGTCAAGTGTGCTCAGATGACATGAGTGAGCCAATATGTTCAAGTTACAACCACAAATGACCACATTATTTTATAGCAAGCCTTTGAAGTACAATGCGATGAAAGCTTATGATATATTACAAGACTTGCCCTGAATTAAATATAACTAACATTTTTAGGAGTCATTCTGTCCAAAATTCATTTTGACTATCAAGGTCTGCTCTGCCCAGTCTGACCTTGACAACTAAGACTTCCAGTCTATGAATTTATTATGTGAAGATTATCCCCAGACAAAGGATAAATGAGCTCAGAAGACAATACCGAGAGTGACTGTGTTTAGAAAGCCTCTTGCTATTTTTCTTGGGCCTCGATGTGAAGCACACATGTGGAAATCCCCTTAGGCCACCATTCTATTCGATGATAGGGTTTCAGTGATTTGAATTATAGGCCTTTCTAAAAAATCACTTGGTCAAATACATTTAAGAGAGGAACACAGCTTTGTCAAACCTGGCAGTACCAAGCTATAGATAAAATTACTACAATGCTTTTATTATCCATGGTAGGGGAAAAAAAACCCTGTCTGTAGGAATCAGAACCTGGATGAGTAAGCACAAAGTGAGGCCATAGCCTACTTTCATTTGTTCCCTCCACAATAGTTACAAGATGTACTGGAGGTAATTCCAGAAGATGTATCAAGGGCTTTAGTTTTTTATCAGAAATAATTTTCATTTTCCAGTCAATGCATATCTTATTTCTTCCACCATTAATTCTACAATGTGGTCTCAATTATATCAGTAACAAAAGTGGGAAAGAACCCATCCTGACCCCAAAATTTTGAATTAATAAATGTTCTTTATCGAACTATTATACAGATTAATGCACCACAACTTGTGGGATGATTAAAATGACCCTTTGTTATGGGAATCAGCAGCAGAGACCCATAGAATTTAATTGCAAGAAAGTTCAATGTCATATAGCTCTATACTTTAATCCATTAGAATTGCTGTACATTTTGGAGGTTAAAACCTGGCTATAAAAGAGAATCAGCCTGTTATTACTTACTATCAAATGGCTCTACTTCTAAGGAAAGCTTTTTTTTTTTTTAAGTATTTGATATCATTTTTGGCTTGGATCTTAACTCCTTGGAAACTGTTTTTTTCAATAGATAGAGTCAGATTTTATAAGTTGCCTTTCCATTTTAAATCCAATTCCAACTGAATTCTATATTTTAGCTGAGAATTAATTAAAATAATAAAGAATATGTTAGGATTAACTGATGAGTTGCAAGTAAACCATGACTTGTTTCAAAATGTTTACAGAACAGCTCATCAACTGGCATTTGCAGATAGACTCCTCTGACAGCATAAAAAGGATTTTGTTCCTTTAATACCAGCAGAAAAAAAAAGTAAAATATAAAGCCTAAATTACTTGACAACATTATAGAAATGTGCCTCATTTTACACTTCTTCAATGCTTACCTAATCACTACACCTTGACACAAAACACAGACCTAACCTTGAACTCATCTCCCATTCCAAACTTGATCAACTTGAAGTCAGATAAATGAAATGGGTGGTGGTGAGCCATACTTCTAGGGATGACATATGTTTGCCAAAAGAAGTTAACAGTCCTTATCTCTCAAGATCATAGTCTCCTTAGTACAGACATGAATGAAATAAACATCATCTCCCTGTAATGCAGTTAGGAAATTTCTGCTTTTCTTTGCTTTGTATGAACTAATTTGATGGAGAGAAAATACCTAAGAATAACAGGTTGATTTAAAAGAGGTACAACATGCTGTAAATAAATTCAGTACATTAAAATATCAGATTTCCCCAAATAGGGGCTTCGGGCTTTTTGACTTCTGAACTGATTCAGACTAGAATCATATTAAAATCATAAAAGTCTCTTCTTTATGGTATTTCAAAATGTGAATATGAAAAATTAGCTCTTGTTCTATATTGTATGTATTCACTTTCAAAAAAAGTTCTTTTTGCAAAAACAATACCAATGTACTTACTGTTGTTATTATAAGATTTTAGAAATTAAAATCATACTACTTTACGGTACTTTTGTACCATATTTCTTGCTCAGCTCAAAATTCTGTGATTTGTTTGCTCCTAAAGTTATATGCATTTTTGACTCTGAAATCCTATAAAATACAGAAGGAAGTAAAAATGTGCTAATCAGCACAATTCTGTCGGCAATTGGTCAAGAACACATAGTAGGTCAAGTGTTGAACTCTGGTGCAAACTGTAACTTAGCATTTTTAACAACCTCAACCACCACTGCACTAATGAAGTGGACCTTGGAATTCCTAACAGTGGTGATTAAGTCTTTGCTGACAATTCACTTCTCCTTCCACACCTCTGCATTATGCTTTACGAGGAGCAAGGGGCAAAATATTAAAGCCAACAAAGATTAGATAGGTTGTAAGCTTTACAGCAGCTTGATGTCTTTTAATTAAAGAAAAAGCTCTTTGTTGGGATCCCAAGAGGTTAACACACCCATAGCACTGAACCATCCAACTAGGCAGTTGACCAGCCAGCCATGTAGGAGCTGATCCGCCCAGATCAGATGCTGAAAGGTCTCCATAGAGAGGAGAGATTTATTTTAAAAATTAAGTAACTAATGAAAGATACCACCCAAAACACAGTTTACCTCATCTAATTCCATTTCATCTGGACTCTCCCATGGCTTGATAAATTTCCCACGAGATTTCTTCAAAGGCACAATTATTATGTAGTAACCTCTGCACGAGAATAGACAGATAAAAATAAGGTTAGTTCAGAGGGAAAAGAAGATGGATATATCCTTAAATCTTCCACAGACCAGTGATTGAGATTGAAAGCAAATTATGATTATGGGGTGACTTGTCCATCAATGACAAATAACCACCAGTTTGTTCAATTTTAAAAACAACATGGGTAGACATTTATGTGTAACTTCAATGATCTTGTATGGTAATATTACTATGGTTGACTGCCCTTTATTAGGTATCATAAACAGAACAGAAAGAGTTTGTTAGTACCCTGTTGCTGGACACATGCAAGGCAGGTATATTGAAATCCACCACCACAGGCTGCTGAGCCGAGAATTTTCTATAACATTAATTTATAAGAGGGTTTTTTAAAAAGAAGATGTGTAATAAAAATTACTCTGTGCTGTGCTGTGCTTAGTTGCTCAGTCATGTCCGACTCTGTGATCCCATGGACTGCAGTCTGCCAGGCTCCTCTGTCCATGCGGATTCTCCTGACAAGAATACTGGAGTGGGTTGCCACGCCCTCCTCAAAAATTACTCTAAGCTCATACAAATGCCTGTACAATGATGATGATTTTGTTTATACACCATATAAGTACTTTTTATTTGGAAAAAATAAAAGCATAAAAATTACTTGTCATCTCCTCGCTTCCTACCCATCAAATTGCACATCTTAAGGTAGAACTGCAGAAATTTTGAGACAGTCACTATCTGAGGGTTTAAAAATAGACTTCAATATAACACACTTACAGGAAGAGACAAAAAGATTAATAAGCAAGGCCTCACATTGAGAATGGTCAACTTCACTTTATGTATAACAGTACCTGTCCCCAAACAGATACAGGTTATTTGTAAAATTATTTGACTTCTATATAGTGTATACCCTGCTCTTGTATTCACACGCACTTTGTTCATACTGATTTTTGGTAGTTCCTATACAAAGACTTTGAACATAGATGTATAATAACAGCACATTAATCACTTCCTACTGTTCATGTATTATAGGAAATGCATAATTTCCCTTTGCCTTGTTTTAAAAAAAAAAGAACTTTAGGAACAGGTAACTGACCAAATAAATAAATAAAATTCATAGAGATGGAATAATTGCTCAAGATAAAACAGTAAGGGGATATAAGTGAAAGTGAAAGTCACTCAGTCATGTCTGACTCTGCGACCCCATGGACTATACAGTCCATGGAATTAGTCCATGGAATTCTCCAGGCCAGAATACTGGAGTGGGTAGCCGTTCCCTTCTCCAGGGGATCTTCCCAACCCAGGGATCGAACTCAGGTCTCCCGCATTGCAGGTAGATTCTTTACCAGCTGAGCCACAAGGGAAGCCAAAGGGGAAATAAACCTATATATTATACCTACATACATACATTTACATATATGTGTACGTGTGTGTGTGCATGCGTGCTGTGCTTAGTCAATCATGTCTGAATCTTTCCAACCCCATGGACTGTAGCCTGCCAGGTTCCTCTGTCCATGGGATTTCCCAGGCAAGAATACTGTAGTGGGTTGTTATTTCCTTCTCCAAGGTATCTTCCCAACCCAAGGATTGAACCCGCATCTGCTGCATTGTAAGCGGACTCTTTACCACTGAGCCACTGGGGAAGCGTGTGTGTGTGTGTGTGTGTGTGTGTGTGTGTGTGTGTGTAAACTATGGCAAGAGTCTGCTTTTGTTTCATTTACTTTGTATCATAAAGCACTTCTTAGACTCTATAAATTTTGTGGAAATTTATTGTGGAAATGAACAACACCTTTAGAAGAGAAGGCTGCCACTCAGGAAAGGAATGAGAGCAGGATGGGCTCCATCAAGCTTGTGTCACATTCTATTACAGAGATTAATCACACTCACAGTAGCCTTCATTGTTCTTAAGGCAAAATCTGTAATAAACTCAGCAAATCCTTTGTGATTAAGAACTCCATTTCCATAAACAGAGTCTAGAGCAACTCTGTCCAGTATGGTAGCCGCTAGCCTCCAGTGGCTATCAAACACTTAAAATGTGGCTAGTCTGAACTGACAGCTATATAAAAGACAATGGATTTCAAAAACTTAATATGAAAAATAAATGTAAAATATTATAGCAATATTTTTTTAATAATGGTCACATGTTAAATGATAATATTCTGGATATATTGGGCTTCATAAAATATGTAATTAAAATTAATTACATCCATTTCTTTGTACTTTTCACCATACCTCCTAGAAAGTGTAATATTTCACATGTGGCTCTCATGACATTTGCTGGGCTGTGCAGATCTAGAGTGTTTCTAGTAAAGAATGTGGCATCTAGAGACACATCTAGCCCAGAATGTAGGTTCTGCCACTAATAAGCTGTGTGATCCCGGGTTGATCATCTAACATCTCTGAATCTCAGCTGCACATTCTGAAAATGTGAGTAAATACTATCAGACTTATTGAGGGAAAATGAATGAACACAAAGTGCTCAGAAGAGTGTGCATCATATAGCACTTAACAGAAGCCAGCTGCTACGGGCTGGTACTGACCATCATAGTGGGAGAGACGGATGAGAACGCAGACACAGGAGGACAGGGAAATTCCCTGAGATGCAGATTAAAGGACTTATCAAACTTTTTTTTTTTCTCCCTGACCTAGAAATTCAAGTCAAACCAGACAGCACTAGCTGCATTCTCTCCATGGAGCTCTGAAGAACTCATCAGCAGGCTCATGGAATCGCATCACTTGGCCATCCGTTTTCTTTCCTACAAATAATCCTGATGAGCAAGGAGGGTAAGGAGAAGGAAGAGTAGAGTATATGAGTGAGGCCAATATCTTTTAGTTTATGATCCAGAGTAAGCTTCCTCCTCTTCCTGTCCTCCCACCACCTGAAGGATTTGCCAAACAAGTCCATCATGTTAAATCAGCTTGGAGAAGAATGACAGGGGCTGCAGCCTAGCGTACAGAATGACACTGCGGCTGGACTTGATAAACACACTTGGCAGGGAAACTCTTGCTTTTCACTACCAACTGCACAAAGTCAGAATAGCTTCTCTTTGCCTAAAGCGATGATACTGCACACGATCAGGGAGTTCCCATTGTTTTCCTTCAGAATCTTCTAAATCCAGGTTAAGCTGATGAATTCTATGAATTTTGTTTCTGCTTCCATACTCTGAGTTGCCATTCTTGTACATGAAAAAAGAATGCGTTCTTTCTTCTGCAGCACTCCTCCACTACTCATGTCATTTGTGGCTCAGATGAGAATTGAACAGCCTCCCCCATAACAATTAATTAACAGTGTGGCCAGATATCCATAACCTTTTCTCTCCGAGATCTCTAAAGCATTCAACTAGGGCAGGCAAAGTGGAACCTGCTTCAAAGTAGCTCTCACCTCCCGAAGAAATGAGGAGGAGGGGATTTGGAACTCCTGGGTCTAAGTCCATACATTTCAACTGTATTCTCAGCAATTACAATTTCATAAACAACCACCCATCTGCCTTTCGTGAGGCTTAGCTGTCCCATCAGGATACTGCCTCCATTGTAGACTTCTCCAGCAGTGGCTCGTCAATTTACCCCCTCCCTCAGCCATGAACCCACGTTTAGGGCTTGGGGTTTCTTTCCCAGTTCCCTGTTGCTTCTTGTAGGTGTCTTTCCCTCCACACTTTTGCTACAGAATACAATGTGCACACATGTGTGTGTGCACGCTCAGACTTGTCTGACTTTTTGCAACAACACGGACTGTAGTAGCCCGCCAGGCTCCTCTGTCCATGGATACTCCAGGCAGAAATACTGGAGTGGGGTGCCATTTCCTACTCCAGGGTATCTTCCTGACCCAGGGACTGAACCCGTATCTCTTACGTCTCCTGCATCAGCAGGCGGATTCTTTACCTCTGCACCACCTAGGAAGCCACCCCTCCCCAACCCCCGCCAAAAAACCCAGCCCCTTCTCTTGGAAGATTATACAATTCAGCTATGTTATGGTCTTCTCTTACAGATCTTTGCCATCTATTAACTTCTTCAGAATCTTCCTTATGTGGAAGTTTCTCCACCCACCCACCCACCCTGGGTTGATGGTCTTTTTTTTTCTTTTCCCCAAACTCTGCCATTATTTTGGGTGATTTAATCCTTCAGAGGGCTGGCCCATGAACCACCCAAGATTCAAAATTCCTTGAACTCTTTTGTTCCAAAACCCACATCCTCCACTCCACCTTAACTGAAATCTATCATTGCCTTTCTCTGTGCCTGAACACAAGGAGCGGAATACAGTTTGAAAAATCATGAATAGGGTAGAACGATGCTGTAAGTTCATATTCAGCAAACACAAATAGAAGTTCAACGCTGCCTGTCAATATGATGACCAGTTACCTAGTTTCAATATTCACAGAAAGTTTTTCAAACTTTCTTTCCTGGCGTCAAATCCTGGATGCTCATGCCTCTCTGCTACAAGATGGCTTTATGTCTTATATACAGAGAAAAAAAAAAAAAATTTAGACAAGAATTCCCTCCCCCTCTAACAAACTACAAGACCACCTATATCTAGATGCACACTGTAGTCTTTCTTATTGGTACAGTAGAAGGGCTGGCTCCACTTCTCAAGGCCAGTTACTTTTTCTTGAATTGGGTCCCACATCCCACTCTTAGGATGCTGACCATACATCATACTCCTTGCTGTTGTCAATTAGTCGCTAAGTTGTGCCTGATTCTTTGCAACCCCACGGACTGCAGCGTGCCAGGCATCCCTGTCCTTCATTATCTCCTGGAGTTTGCTCCCTTCTCCTCCCTTCAATCTTTCCCAGGATCAGGGTCTTTTCCAGTGAGTCGGCTCTTCACATCAGGTGGCCAAAGTACTGGAGCTTCAGCTTCAGCATCAGTACTTCCAATGATACTCAGGGTTGATTTCCTTTAGGACTGACTGGTTCTAGATTGCCATATGTCTGAATATCTCCACTCTCACTGGATTCTATCCATTAGCTTTCAATCACTGGAAGGACAAAGCAAACTGCATCCTGCTCCAGTCATCACTCTCTGCTACCTCTTGTGGCCCCAGTACTGAGAAGAACAGTCCTTGTTGTTCTCTAGGACTTTACCTTCCATTCCCTCCCCAGTCAACGGTGCTCTAGCTTCTGCCCCATCTGCCCCCTCGTCACCTTCACCAGGGTCCTCAAGCTTGCATCAAAAGGAGAGTTTTAGACTCTCTTATTTGATCTGAGTATTCATAAGACCCTACAGGAAACATTTTCAGTTCTTCCTCTGTATCCAGCTCTCCTAGTTTTCTACTAAGATCTCTCACCATGTTAACATAAGCAGGATTTATTATCTGCTACCCAGCTTTTCAATAAGGGTGGAGCTCCTCAAGGATCTAGCCAATGATTTCTCTTTCCTTCCTCATTTCTTGCCATGTGATCTCACTCCAGTCAGGGAATCAGTTAATCCCTCAATGCAGATGATTTACAGATTCATATCTTCAGCTAAGAGGGCTCCTCTGAACTCCACAAGTGTCTCCCATTCCAACTTTATATTTCCATTTCTATGTCACAAAAGTACCTCAAATTTACTGTGGTTAAAATAAAACAACAGCAAAAAATATGGCTCCAAAATAAATCCTCTTTCAATACTGTACCATGATCGATTTTAGTGCATGCTGTAAACCTAGGTGTTATCACTGACGATCTGTGTTAACTCTCTCCCTCTCTCATACCCAAGTTACCATGAAACTCTACTGCTTCCAAACTCTCTATAGTGCATTCACTTCTCCTCCTCCCTACTGCCACTGCTTCAGCTTTATTGCATTGTCTCATGCTTGGATTACTCCTAAATTTCTATCTCCATGGAATTTAACCTCCTTTAGTCCAATCTCTGAAATTTTACTATATTTTACAATAGAAAATTAACTGTAACATTTCGATTTTAAAGAACTTTTCAATGGATCCTGGAATTTATCTCTCTGTGTCCTGTGAGCTATACCCTGCTGGGCATTTAGTTTCTTGAATTTACTTTGGTCCATTCCATCTTTGATCATTCTGTACCATCTGTCTAGAACCTTCTGTCACTCCCAACAAATTCCAAGTTAACTCTTCTCTTTTCTCAAATAGGAACTCAATTTTACTGCCAGATGAAACCTTTCCTGACCTCTGATTAGATCAATGATCACAACTATATGGTCTTTAAAGAACCATTTTTTTGTTGATTATTTTCTTCTATGTTTAAGACATGTTTGCATTTTTCAAAATGCATTCCTGAAACAGATATACATATATTCCCCAAATTTGTTGACTTTGCCATTTTATCACTGAATTCTTCACTGAAAAGTAGAAGTGGGTGAAGCATGTAATTCTTGGGGATTTATGCCTCTCCTAGATCTGCCTGCAATGTGCGAGACCTGGGTTTGATCTCTGGGTGGGGAAGATCCCCTGGAGAAGGAAATGGCAACCCACTCCAGTATTCTTGCCTGGAGAATCCCATGGACAGAGGAGCTTGGTGGGCTTCACTCCACGGGTTGCAGAGTTGGACATGACTGAGCGACTTCACTTTAGATCAGGGCAGTCAAAACCATTTTAGAACTCTTCTATTGCACTAGAACTTTCCAACTTGAAACCTCATCAAGCGTCTTCTTTCAATCCAAACCAGCAACAACATACCTGAACATAATTTGTAAAATATATAACTCCTTACTGCAAAGGTTCTTTTCGATACAGCAAAGTCGTGACCCTAGTTATAATCTCACAGGATATTAAGGGAAGTAAGATAACTGATAAGAAGAGTAAAATGAGGAACTAACATGTCCCTACAAGTTCATAACAACCAAATCACATGAACTCAAAGAACCTGCTCTAAATTACAAAAAAAAAAAAAAAAAATTGCTTTTAGACATAGATCAGCTTTATTTTGGAGAAGGAAATGGCAATCCACTCCAGCACTCTTGCCTGGAGAATTCCACGGACAGAGGAGACTGGTGGGCTGCAGTCCATTCGGTCGCAAAGAGTCAGACACAACTGAGTCGCTAACACATGAACAACAATGAAAGCACTTTGCCTGTCTAACTCCAGCTTGGAGTTCAGCCTTCAAATACTCTTTCCAACATAGACCTTAACTAAGAAACTAATAGAAAAATAAATAACTTGAGAGTCAATATATTTGAGAAAGCCCTGGACTACTTACAAAGCAAGCTGCGTTTTCCCAGAATATTAGATTTAATTAGGCAAGTTAAATCTAACCTTCAGAATTTTAATTATACTAAGTAAAGTTTTACTAATTTTATTTAATATGTTATCATCAGGGGGCCCAGCTCCATATAATTATATGGGAAGGTGAGCTCTGGTCTTTGTGGAAGTCCCACTTCAAATTGAGGAAGGCGTTTTGTATTAACAGTCCATATTGCATTCTTGAACTCATTATTTAACTGGGAGGTCAAAATTTGTCTCAGAGTTTAATGAATGTCATGCCTTGCATAATTTTTTGATTTATAATTTCTTTTTTTTTTTTTTTTTTGCTGTGGTCATTTGGGTATATATACTGTTTAACTCAAATTAATTAACCACAGAAAAACCAAAGCTGTCTGAATGATCTTTCCAGTTTCTGTGTTTAAATTAAGGTTTCTAATTTTTTAAGCTATGTGTTGTCAGACGTTATTAATTGCCTTAGGTTCCATTTTCATCAATTATAAAATGGCGGGTGATAGTACTGCCTGTGGGTAGCCTCTTTATTTCTCACCTCTAAATCTGCATGACAACCTACCAATTTTAGTGTTCCACATTTAACATATTTTTCTAAAATCTGTGGCTGAGCATTTGTAACTGATTCCTCTTGATTCTGAGGTGTGTCTGGGGCCGTCCTATGGATGCCTAATTGTCATGGAGTTCTTACGCATTTATGATGGTCCTAGGAAAAAAATGTCCTTGTTTGGTCAATACATTTTATGGTCAGAGGCACAGTTGTGGTTCAACATGTAGACTCTGGAGCCAGACTGCCTAAGCTCAAATCTTTCCTCTCTGCTATTGTATTGCCAGGGCAAATCATTGGGTTGGCCAAAAAATTTGTTCGAGTTTTTTCATAACAGCTTACAGAAAAGCCTAAACTTTTTAGACAGCTCAATAGTATACTACCTTGTAGCTTCCTCAGCTGTAAAATGAAGAGGGCCCTTGGTGTGAAGATGATGGCAGTCACTGTGTGCAGTGTCCTTTGAAGAACACCTAGGAAGTTCTCTGTCCTTATTAACTATTAGCAGTAGCGACTCTGATCTTGCTTGGGCCACTTAGCGTCTCTGAGCCTCACCTTACTCACCTGTAAAAGGGGAGAACACCTACCTTATAGGTGGGAAACGTAAGTCAAATGATGTAATACGTTCAGCAAACTGTAAAGGGCTATACGCATTTAAGCCTTTGCCATGTCAATAACAAAAATATGATTAATCAATTAAATACTAAATAGCTTATAAATTAAAACACAGAGCTGCTTTTAGTGGTGCCATGTGTGATGAATCAATTTTGCTTCTAAGAATGTCTACTTTTTTATTTTTGTAAAGAAAGATAATCTGAAAGCCAAATCAGTAAGATCAAAGAAATTTGAAATTTTATAGAATGCTCTTTTTCTTCATGTTTATTTTTCAGAAATATGAAATTGTTGCTATGGAGTTAATTTACATCAGGTACCTTCTGGCAGCTTTTTCTCTGAGTACAATCTGTGTGGTGCTTCTTTCTTTCTTTCTTTCTTTTTTAACCAACCAGAGTAAAGTCCTGCTCCACACAGTCACAGAAGTCTCCTTTGTTATCACAACTTGCTACTGTAGGATGGTGGCATTGCTCAAGTTTCTGACCAGCATTCTGTCCCCTTAGTGTATTCAAGTAGAAGGTTGAAGTCCCACAAAATTCCTAAAACTAGAACCTGCAGTACCCCCATGGCTGTTCCACAAGAAATCTGGCCTTTCCCTAAAGGATTGCTGAGCTCCTCCACACAAGAACCAAGAGTGAAATCCCAGAAGCAAGGAGCTCTACCTGCATTATGTTTACAAGAGACAGATTTATGTTTAGATGGCGAGGAGTTCGGGTCGGGGATTAAGATCTCTCAGTTTTCTTGGCCAGAAACAAGGAAAGCACAGTTTCTGTTGATAAAACAAAACAGCCTTTCAATAATCAAAATTGTATTTTTATATAAAAACAAATTGGACTCATTTTTGTAGTTAGCTTTTACATAAATCCAAATTAGCAACCCGCTCCAGAGCTCTGGAATCAATTCTTTTCTCCTCTCTCATTTTTCCTGTAGAATATTTAACAGAAACCTCCCTTCTAATTTCTGAACCTCCAATGAGTGCAAGTGGCACAGCCTGGCACACAGCTTTTTGTCATATCTGATGACGCCACATGACCCACCTAGGAGACTGGGTGGGTAGCTTTATGAAACATATTTCTCCTTTAGGAAACATAATGAATAGGAATTATCTGGAGTTTTTTGCTAACATATTTGCTCTCCATTTCCTATGGTTCTTACACCTTTCCCCAGTTTTGTCTTTTGCTCTTGTTTTTTCCCCAGTGTTTAGAATATATTTATGGCAATTTCTAGAGCATATTTTTTTTCCATAATGGTCTGCTTTCTTTTTCTGGTCTGTAATAGTCTCTCGTCTTTGTTATCAAACATTTTAATCCCTTTTCCTGACTCCCATTTCAAATGTTACAAAGAGTAAGTACATAAATAAAACAAAAAGAAAAATTGAACTATCTAAAGAAAAATACTAAGAGAGAAACTCAATTTTGTAGTATAAATTTACTCATAAATTGGAAAATGAAAGAGAAATCTGCTACCATGGACTAAAATGTCATTCCAGTGATGTCTAAGACATTCTACTAAGCTAATCTGGTAAATAGGCATTGAGATTTTTTTTTACTATATAAAGAAAAATTTGCCATTTAATAGTTAAGACCATAGATTATATGATACTGTTTTTACCTTTCATCTACTCTTTCCCTGACTAGACAGTACATATTTTTAATAGATTGAACTCATAGCCCATTGTTTATAGTTCTTTACTGTTTGCAACTATTTTACCTTCTCTAAATCTTTCTCATTGTTCAAGACTCATTAGATATCAGCTGCTTCTGGATCTCTCTCTTGACATCCAAGTTGGGTTAGAATTCTGTATTTATGTTCCCACAGTGCCTGGCAGTAGTTGCTCTACTATATTCTAATCATATATTCCCTGTATCTGTTCTCCCACTGTGAGGTAGGGTTTTATCTCAATCATCTTCCTACTCTCAGACCTAGTGCTGGCAATGCAGTATGTCTAGAACATATGTTTGTTGGATGTCAGCTGAAAAGTCTCAGTGGATGGGTAAGATGTGGCTAAGTAACAGGTGCTAGTCTTCCTGTTGTTTGTGAAATATTACATGTGCTGTCCTTTTCTTGAAACAGTGTCTTCCCCCCTCTAAACCCCCAGACCAGCTGCTTGTCATTTTTTTAAACCTCAGCTTAGACGTTGCTTTCTTTGGGACTTCTTCCCTGAACTACTAAACTGGGTTTGGGAGCTCCTCCAGTGGCCTCCCTTATCTATCTGATTTTTGGTATCATAGGGCAGGAGGAGAAGGGGACGACAGAGGATGAGATGGCTGGATGGCATCACTGACTCGATGGACATGAGTCTCAGTGAACTCCGGGAGTCTGTGATGGACAGGGAGGCCTGGCGTGCTGCGATTCATGGGGTCACAAAGAGTCGGACATGACTGAGCGACTGAACTGAACTGAGGACTCCACTCCACTTGACTCTCTACTTGTCCAAATTCCCCAATTATGAGAAAGTCTGCATCATCTCCACTGAATCCATGAAACATGGTCTGGCACTAGGGTGAGAGACCAAGTAATATTCACAGGCTATTTAAACAAATAAATAATCTCATTTTCATATTAAATTTTGCTGGAAGAAAAATCACAGTAATAGTCCATTCTTGTTTCTATTTTTATGAATGACAGAAAAAGAATAATGGACAAAATGGAGACTAATAAAAATGGAGGCTGATTTCACTTTTACCTCATGTAAAATGTACACAGACTTAAACTCATTAATTTTCTCCTGATCTCTCATCCTTCAGGATGAATGGCAGCACCATTTATTTCATTATCCAAGCTCAAACCTCAGAGCCATCTATGACATTTTCCTCTCCCTTGCTTGCTCCATGAAGGCCGTTGCCATTTCCCACTTCTCTGTCT
Organism: Bos javanicus; assembly: GCF_032452875.1. Taxonomy (NCBI): domain Eukaryota; kingdom Metazoa; phylum Chordata; class Mammalia; order Artiodactyla; family Bovidae; genus Bos; species Bos javanicus. The sequence goes on along the minus strand of NC_083875.1, from coordinate 36,996,840 downwards.
GCCTCTATGTCCCATTTCTAGCATCCCCATCTCATTTCAGAATCTTATTTGTCTAGAATTAACTAACTGCACGACAGAGGGGGCGACACATGATGAGATGGTTAGATGGCATCACTGACTCAATGGACCTGAGTCTGAGCAAGCTCTGAGAGATGGTTAAGGACAGGGAAGCCTGGTGCGCTGCAGTCCACAGAATCACAACAAGTCGGACATGACTCAGCGACTGAACAGCAACAACAGCAGCAGCAGCAACTAACTGCACAGTGACTGCCCCAAACTTTTCTCTGTGGTGCTCCAATCCTCTGACATGCCTTCAGGAGCCGTCTTCCCTAAGAACTGTCCTAAATTATGTCACCGGATTGCATCAAAATGTAAAGGCTCCAGCCATCCATAAACTATGTATAAATGCCTCTGCTTGACCTTCAAACCTTTCACAGCAAGTTCCTTCCAAACTTGATCATGTGGAATAGAAGGAATGACAAAGGGTTTAGTCTTATCCCAAGCTGGGAGCATAGTTTCTAACATGCAGCAGACACACAATAAATATTTCCTAAAATGGTAATAAAGGAAACTTGGGTTTTATTATACACAGACGATCTCATGTCACTCTGCTGTATAAAATCCTTTAATGGATTTTCACTGTCTACAGCAGCAGTCTCTAACCTTCTTGGCACCAGAGAATGGTTTTATGGAAGACACTTTTTCCACGAACCAGGGGTTGGGGGATACTTTCAGGATGATTCAGGCACGTTACACGTATCATGCACTTTATTTCTATTATTATTACATCAGCTCCATCTCAAATCATCAAGCATTAGATTCCGGAGGTTGGGGACCTCTGGTCTACAGGATACCGTCTCCACTTCTGAGCACGACTTGGTTCTTGCACACCTACCTCTCACCACTCTTGCCTGGCTCTCTCAGCTCCTGCTTACAGAATCGCTTGCTTCCTGTACTCATGAGCCTTTGTGTACAATTTCTTCCATCTGACTTTTTGTATACCTCTTCTTTGTCCATCAAGATTAAATTCAGAAACTTTCTTAACCCAGACTCTATCACTAGCATGTATTACATCTTTCTGTTTCTCTGTACCCCTCACCCTATGGTAAACTAAAGACAGGGACAATAGCCTCTTCCCCCCGCCCAGGGTGTACCACAATACTCATACTTAATACACTTTGGTGAAAACACTTATTTTCTTCTACTGGCTACCATCAACTAGCTATATAAAACCAACAAACTACTTAATTGACTGGATTTAATTTCCACTTCATAAAACACTCTCATTAATGCAACATTAATGAGAATCTGTGTCAAAATGAACTCTAGAAAATGCAACAGAACATGAATAATAAAACTGTGAGCCTATGCAAAAGCCTCTTGCACTCTATATACAGCAATATATTCTATGCATTTTTTTATAACCACGTAACACCAAGATGTAACCTCTTTTTCTTGTTTACATGCATTTCTGTGGTCCAGCCTTAACCTTCAGTCAACTTACTTTATGTTCTCATTTGCAGGTACTTCGGGCAGTTGCACGGTAATCATGCCATCCAAGTTCGTCTTCCCGATGAAGGCAGGCTTGGTGCGCAGAACGTCGGGCGCGGTCTTCGCAGTCACCCTGTGCTGCAGCCCCCCGGCGCTGTTGCCGCGATTCGTCAGCACAAAGGAATAGGACTTCTCAGGCTTCAGGTTGACAATCAGCTTCTGGGTAGCGCGGCCATCCACTTCTTCTACCATTTTCCCATCATCATAAAGAATCTGGAGACAGACAACCAATCAAAAAGATTTGGTTATCGGTTAGGCAGGGAATATTTTCTAAACTAATGTGCACCTGCTTACGGAAAATACATATGGGTCATTTCTAATTTGGGGCAATTTGTAAGCCTATAAGTGCTCCCCAAATTCTAGAGATGGCATCAATTTTCCTTTTTTTTTCTTATTAATATAAGGTTTATAAGTCTATCAAAAAACACAAATGTGCAATAACCTATCAATATGTGGCCTGTCAGTTGTCTGTGATCTTCAGGGAAAATATGCAGCAATGCTCTAAGTTTTCAATGCATCTTACACACCACTTTTTTCCAAACACCTCCATTCTTGTTCCCAAATACTTTTTTTTTACTTTTATAGATGCTTCTCTATTCTTTATTTCACAGACTTGTATGTTTTGCTAACACTTTTCAGTATCTCTCTATGGCAAACTGAAGTTTAAAATATGCAAAGAATTCAGGCCAATAAACAAATTACTTAAACCCCAGGATGCTGCATTATAAATAGATAGAAACCATGCAAATTTCATTTTCTGATGAAAAATCAAAAGCACCAGTACAGATGTAAAAAGTTCAACTTGGAAGTGCTAGGTTACCCACAAGGAATGCAGGCCCTAGGTCTGAGCTGCTGCTTCCTCCTGAGAGGGGAAAGGTCACACTGGCCAAGAACCAGACTTCGTCTGTGATGTGAAAGCCACAAATGAGAACAGGACGTACGTGTGGCTGAATCAAAGCAGTCTGTGTGGTTTTTAAGTGATTTCCCCGGCTGACCTGCCCCCTCCACTCCACGTTTAACCATGATACCTTACACATTAGGAAACAACTTACTTTGAAAGGCATGGCAGAATTATAATTCTCTGGAATCTCCCAAGACAGCAGCACCGAAGTCTTCATTACTGCTTTGACATGAAAATTTTTTGCAAACACTGCTGGAAAAGGAAAAACAGTGTATTTAAACTACTCCTAAAAACGTTCAACCAGTCCTCTTCCATGGACAAGAAGGCTTAAGCTAGATACCATCTACTTTGATCAGAGAGAGAAGTGTGATTTGCCTACCTGTTAAAAGCATTCATTTTACTACCTCATTCTCACCAAGATCTCTCCTTTCTCTCCAATTGAGTCAACTCTACTGTGTTTTCCTTACCTGGGAACATTGGGGTGCTGTCAGCCAGACTTGCTTGGCATTCTCTAACTGAAATCTAAGTCATCCAGAACATGTTAAGCTTTACATACCTTACCTTTTTGCTTTTGCTGAACCTATGAATATGAATGAGCCGATCAGTTATCTACAGCTTCAAAATACTGATTTCCAAAGACCGACATTCCTTTAAAGGAGAAAGGCCGTAAGCAGACAAATCCTACCTTGATTCACAGGCAGTGTCCTGAACTGGACACTGGGACTATATGGCCCGGGCCCTTTGCTCGTGTGAGCACGTACTTTTACATCATATGTGGTATCTGGTTTTAAGCCACTGAGTGTCAGAGTGGTGTCAGCTGGAACAATAAGCTGCTCCACTGGAAGAAGAGGGATGTTGATATCCCTATACAGAAGGGTGTACTTGGTGATAATGCCATTTCTCTCAGCCAGGACAGGTGGCTGCCAAGATAACTGGGTGGAGGTTGATGTGGTGCCTTCCGACTGGAGGTTTTGAGGGAATCCAGTTGGAACTTCTTCTGGAACAGAAATCTCCTTCACCATCTCCTCCCCAAAGCCCACTTTGTTTCTGGCCGAGAGCCTGAAGATATACGACGCTCCTTTGTGGATGTCTGTCGCCGTGAAGTGATCTTCCTTTTCGGAGAACTCAAGAGTAGTAAGCGGTTCCACATCCTTTCGGCCAAATTTTAGACGGTAGCCCTGGAGGGGTCCAAATGTGTCCACAGGAGGGTGCCACTGAATGAGGGCTGTATTCATCTGAGTGTGGTTAATCACAAGCCGGGGTCTCCCTGGAACTGGAGAAACAGGATGGAGGGGTAAGACCAACCTACACAGATGTTCATATTTCAATCACTGTTGAATGGGAATCCCCTTGGAGTGGCATTCCTGTTCTTACTAATAAAAATTACTTATTTCAAGTAATTCCACAGGCATTCCCATTTCTTGACTTATAAAAAGTCCAAGGCTTGGTCTATATGCCTTTGTGGAAACATGGTCCTTCTCATACTCTTGAAGGTAGGATGAATATTAGAATGTGATGATGGAGAGAAAATAGGAATTATTACTGAAATGAAAATTTAAGGAGATTTTTAAAGGCATATTGTCACATTTCAACTCTTTATACATAGAGGTTCATGCCACACAGAAATGAAGCTAAGTAAGGATTAGCCAGTAACATACAGATAATAATAATCAAAATATATTTAATCATTGAGTGTATGCAGTGTATCAGGTACTGTACTAAGAGCACTACCTGTAGTATCTCACTTGAGTACACTCTTCACTCCTGACTATGTGATTAGTTGTTATCTTCACTTTGCATCATAAGAAAATAAAACAGAAAACTGTGCATAGTCAGATATGTAATAAGTGAGAAATTTATGAGACAAACACAGGTGTATCTGAATCCACAGCCGAACAGTTAACTATTATACTGATTATAAGTTAGGAAGAAAAAAGGTAATACAAAATGTTGCTTAGATTTTCTGTGGATCTAATTTGTAATTTTTATATATACTATCCATGCCAGTCATCCTCACCAAGTTTTGCATGTACTAGAATGGGAATTATATTAAGACCCACCCTATTTTGCTGTGAATATTAAATGAGAAAATGCATGTAAAAGCCTTAGAATAGTATTTTGTATTTCATTAATAATAATCATAATTATTAATAATAAGAATATTAACTTTTTGTGGCAAGGGGCTCATTTCTCCTAAGTACATAATTTCCTTTCATGTTAAGTAGGTTAGATATTGCTTATCTAACTTGTTACTTTAACTAAGTTAAATAAGTTAGTTAAGTTAACTAAGTTAAGTAGGTAACTTAAAAAGTAAGTTAGATATTGTTCCTTGGAAGAAAGGCTATGACCAACCTAGACAGCATATTAAAAACCAGAGACATTACTTTGCCAACAAAGGTCCATCTAGCCAAAGCTATGCTTTTTCCAGTAGTCATGTATGGATGTGAGAGTTGGACTGTGAAGAAAGCTGAGCGCCAAACAATTGATGCTTTTGAACTGTGGTGTTGGAGAAGACTCTTGAGAGTCCCTTGGACTGAAGGGAGATCCAACCAGTCCATCCTATAGGAAATGAGTCCTGAATATTCATTGGAAGGACTGATGCTGAAGCTGAAACTCTAGTACTTTGGCCACCTGATGTGAAGAACTGACTCATTGGAAAAGACCTTGATGCTGGGAAAGACTGAAGGCAGGAGGAGAAGGGGATGAAGAGGATGAGATGGTTGGATGGCATCACTGACTCAATGGACATGAGTCTGAGTAAGCTCTGGGAGCTGGTGATGGACAGCTCCGTAGAGGCTAGACACAAGAAGAGAATACCTGAAATCTCCCCAAATGTGTAAACAGTAAACACAGCATAAATCAGCTAGCGTAATGATTGTGGGAAGTTATGGTATTTCATCCAGGGAGTAACGGGCCAAAAAAAGAAAAAGGAATGAGGAGAATTCTACAACATTGCATGTGTGATTAAAAAGAATTCTCCAAAACTGTACATATTGGCAACGGAACCCACTCCATTTCTTGCTTTCAGAAGTTCTATGTAGAAAATATTTACAAACTACTCACTTTGTGGAAAGACTTATATACTGGCACACAGGCCTATGGGTGGGAAAATGAAAGATGGGTAACGCAGGGACCTTGTCCTCTGAGCAGTGCATACTCAAAGTAGAGAAATGAAGACAACCAGTAGATGGTGCCACGTGTGTGGAGTTTGGGTTCAAGGTTTCTGATGCCTTAGGGTTACTGTCTGGACCACTTTTAAAGGCCATCCAGTGGCAGTCAGTAGCAGTAGCAGTAGTGGTAAAGAATCTGCCTACAGATGCTGGGAGATGCAAGAGACACAGGTTTGATTCCTGGGTTTGGAAAATCCCCTGGAAGAGGAAAATGACAACTTGCTTCAGTATTCTGGTCTGAAAAATTCCATGGACAAGAGAGGCATGGCGGGTTATAGTCCATGGGGTCACAAAAAGTCGTACACGACTGAGCACCCAGTGGCAGGCTCAATGGATCTGCTTGCTCCAACTTAGGAGCTGGAGGGCTGGAAAAATGAAGGAGTCTTAAATACTTACTCTGGGCAGATTGGAGGGCATTTTTAGCAGTGAGCATATTAGAATAAGCGGAGAGGGTCCTTCTGTAGAGTAAATAAGCTAATTTTTAAGTCACGATGTATAATCCATTCTCCCTTTTGACTTTTGAGTTATTTGCTTACTATATTCTTCCCTCTTAAAAATCTGTCAGGACTTCAGAAATGGTACACATGTGCTGCTGCCCTCCACTACTTAGAAACAGCAATCACTGGAGATCCACCAAGGCACTCAGTCCCAAAGGCTCTAGACTAAGCTTCAGTTTAACTTAGCGCCTAAGTAGTAACAATCATAATTGACTGACCTAAGCCTAGAATTATTTTCAAATTCTCCATATCATAGTCACTTTTCTCTCATCCTTAAACACAGCTGGCAGTACAGTAGTGAAATCCATTTAAAAATAAAGAAAAAAATTCAAACAAAAGAATTTGCCTAAAACTGCAAGATTTCAGGCAGTAGACTCATTATTATGATACAGAGCATGGGAGTATTAACAAAGAAACTACAAAAATGTCATAATCACTGAAACATAAAATCCAACATTTTATTAAAAAGCAGCCCTCAGGTTACATGAATCCTATGTGGATTGCTTAAGTTATGGCCTGTACTCTTTATTTCAAAGATATGATTGTTCGCAGATTCTAGGAACAATGTATTATACATAAACCTATCCTAAAACCAGGAATTTTATGATTAAAGTAAAATTTAATGGGAATTTGTGAATTTTCAGTGGAAGCTATAATGAAATACCTTTATAACTATGGTTATTAGGAGTTCACATCTGTGAGATAAACTCAGTAATTCTTCATAGTCATATAAATACAAGGTTTTTTTTTAAATAGTATACAAAACAAAGCAAATTCATCGTTCACTAATGACTAGGGAATGCTTTCTTACTACAGGTTGGCAGCAAAAAGAAAAACAAAACAAAACAAAACATTGGAGCTTTTCTGTTTGAAGGATTATCAATCTCCTTCTGGATTTAAAATCCAGAAGACTATAAATGGATTCTTCAGATGAATTCTCCCATTTCCAATTCAAGAACAGTGAGGAGATCCCAAGAAAATAAACATGCAGACATCTAAATTATAAGCATTTCCTCATTAATGAAGTTTCCATTGATTAAGAAAGATCTGAAATCACGAATGTAAACTGCGAAATAATTCTGTGTGTAAGATCCACAATGCTAAATAATGTTCTGTACTAAAAAGTGACGTGCTAATCTCAGTGACATTAAAGTAGGCAGTAGCATTCTTGTTCTAGGATTCACATCCCTTGGAGACAAATCCTCTACTTTTTCATCCTCATTATAAGACATCCCTCCCCATATTATGGGCAATAGGAGGTTGATGCTTCATGTAAGATGCTTCAGTTTTCTTAAGACACAATTATAAATATGGGCAAAGGAAGTGTATTTTTTCATTTTGGGGTTCAGTTTTAGGGGTTCACTCTTAGTTGGCTACATTCCAGGAGAAGCTGGTTCCGTAGCTAGACAGTCAGCATGTCCCACTTAACATGTACTGTATCTCCTATGCAGGGTGCTGAATTAACCTGATACAGTGGTATTAAAAAAAATAAGGCCCAGAAGATTTTGCCTTGAAGGAGCTTTGCCATCTGTAATCCTGCTGCTCGAGGCAGTTCCAGGTGGCGGGATATGAGTGAGGCAAATCTTATGACATTTAGACAAATTTGGAAGTGAGCACAGCACCCAGGAGGGCACTCAACATCACAGCTGTTCTTTGCTTTATGCCTTTACATAGAGGTGTGTTCCTAAAAAGTTGTGCCATAAGTGATTCGGGAGGAGTAAATCAAATCATAGTTTAAATGTTCCATGGGAGATTTCTATATAAAGGGATTGAAGGAGAATCCTTCTGTAATTATCTCTTAATTTATTGGTTTTACAACATCAGGTCTTCCTTCATGCTGACTTTTCCTAACATGGCAGACCAATGTATAAGTCTCAATAGCGCTAAGAAGCTCTATTCTTCAGAAAGGAGCAATCTCTATTAGACTTTCTGCTTTCTTCGTTCTCTTTTTTTGTTTCCCATCTTTTGTGCAATTTGTTGTCTTTTGATACCCCAGAACAAGGGGTCAGGAGGAGAAAATGACAAAAAATAAAATATTAAGTCATCAACCCAGCTCAAGGTGGCAGCTCTTCTAACAAGGTTTGTTTTTCTTTTTTTTTTTTGCGGGGGAGGGGTTGGCGTGCTGAGGCTATCACACGATTTTCCTCCCTAGATGATCTGCATTCCAGACCCTCATGGGATCTGCTCCCTCACACCATTCAAGTCTCAGCTCAAATATCCTGCTTCTAAAAGACATCACTGTTTCTAAAACTGCCTCTAGGAACTGCCTAAAGTATGCAGGCATATCTTTCTTTGCATAATTTATCACTTCCCGGCATTTTATTATTATAAAACTCATTTGTTCACTTGTTAATTATCCAATCTCAGTCAGAAAATAAATTTCAGGAGGCCAGATTCTTTCTGTTTTGTTCATTGTTCTTCAGAGTACCGGAAATAGTTCTTGATGCACAGTAGGTACTCAAATAATATTTGGTGAATGAGTGATTAAATAATTTGGGCAAAGCAGGTTCTTCCATTATTTTACCTTACTTAAGATATATCAAAAACCACAAAAGTTGACTACAGTCCATCCTCCCCTCTGATAGAAGTCACCCATACCATTTGGAAACTTATTGTTGTTGCCTGAAACATACTGAAGACACATATATGCGTAGACATGGTTACCTGCCCCTGTGGTGGACACCAGCTTGGGTTTGCTGCGAGCTCCGTCTCCTTTAGTGGTGTAAGCTGTGACAGTGAGGGAGTAGGAAGTTTCAGGCTGTAGCCCAGAGATAATCATGTCCTGAAATGATACAACCGAATAACAATGATTCAAAACTATGCTACAGTTGCCCTGGGGGGAAACCAAGGCATCCGCCTTCATGCTGTGCATGCATGAACATTCCCCGCAGCCATGCCAAGCACTGGACGCATCATGCCTGGAGCTCATGCTGTGCAAGATCTGTCTTCATGCTGACACTGAAATGGGGTCTTCAGCCATCCGCAGAGGCAGCTCTAAGGGGTAATAATCGAAACCACAAAAACTGGAGTCAGACCGGCTGAATGCTTGGATTTAAACTTGCCTTTCCTTATTTACCAGTTTGGTGACCCAGGGCAAGTGAGTTTACGCCACCTGTGCCTCAGTTCTCCATGTGAAGGTTGGGATGCTAGGACCCTCTAGGCTACTAAAGGATTAAATGAGTTATACCAGGTAAACACTTAAAACAATGTCTGGCTTGTAGTGAGCAGTTCACACTCTAGCTGTTATGATACTCCAGCCACAATCCTTGTGCTTCCATCGTAGTCTGGTCCTCAGACTGTTAGTGGCGCTGATGCCAAAGAGTATGTTTAATTGCATAAATACTGAAATCTTGCCCAGTGGCTGGTCTGTTGGACCTAGACAGCCACAGAAGTTTCTCAGGACTCAAATAATATATTACTGGTTAGTTGTATAGGTTAAGAACTAAAATTATTATAAACTAAGGAGAACAATCTATAGATTTTGAGGCCTTGTCATAAAACTACATATCAGGATCTTGTTCTATCACATCATGGATATATGCTCAATAAATTCTGAAAATGGTAAATACCACAAACTATTCATCAAAACTATTTGCTTTCTCTTAGTAAGGACCCAAAGCTGTGATGGTTATAAGAGAAGATAGTCTAAGAATTATTCTTCCAAATTGGAAGTTACATGATTCTTTAAATAGAGTGCTGGCTATTAATGTTTTGGTATTTTCTTTGGAGCTACACACACGCACAACAATTTAAAAAGTAACTTTTCAGATTTCTGGCACAGCTATGTTTTCAAATTCAATACGGATAAATTTAAGAAAATATTGACTGTTATATTTTGCATCTAAAGACAATGCATGTGAGAGTTTAGTGAATGGATTTCATTGTGTGAATGGAGAACAGCGGGACTTTTCTGTGCAAGGCTGTAAGGGGCACCATAGAAATCAATGGCTGAATTTGAACCCAGGGATGACAGCTTTTGACAATGTGCTTTTCTAAAAACAGCAGGAATCTCACCAGTGTGGAAATTCAAAAATTTCAGATACCATCCTCAAGAGCCACTGGAAAAATTATTCTATCAGATGACTAGACTAAATTTGAGAGAGAGATTTGTACCCTCAGGAATGGTTTCACCAACATCACAGAGAATATAAAAATTAAGTGAACCACTCCAGAGTGGCACTTAAAATTATGGTAGGCACACTGGCAATTCAAAAATTAGGATGGGTAAATCTCAACATTATTATTTCCAAGGTCTCCCTCGTGTCACAGAACTACTGATGAAAACAGGCTGGGTTGGGAGAAAAAAGAAGCGATTCTATCACTTGAGTCTATCACTAAATTGAGAGGCAAGTAATTTACAAATGCTGAGCCTTCCGTAAGTTTCTCATTCATAAAATTGAAGTTAACCAATCACACACGACCTTCCTTCCACACAGGTTGTGACTGGATAATATAAGTAGTGCCAGTGCAAATGTTCAAACCTTCAGTGGTCTAATCTCTAGCATACCTCTCTTTGCTCGAATCACATTGTCTCTTGAGTTACATTTTCTTTCTTAAAGCTGTGGCTGTACTACCTTGGTGGTCTCCACACCCTCTCTGGCTGACATCATAACCACTATTCCTCTCTCTGTATCCTCCTGTTCCATTCTGCACCCTAATTCTTGCCCCTGCTTGCTAATAGCTGTCATTCCAAATGTCCTGACACAGTCATTTATCTGCTGCCTTTCTGTCTAGTCCTAAAAAAAAAAAACAAAAAAAACCCACAAAAAAAACTAGTTTCATTTCTAAAACTTAGAGAATTTTTTCTGCCTATATCCTACATTCATCTCTAGCCTTGACTTTCCCCAGGGTCCCAGCAGTATATACACTGTGAATATCTGCTGGACAGTTTCCCTAAACTGTCAAGTGGTATCTCAAATTCAATGTAACTAAAGCACACGTTACTCCCAGAAGTGGGGTCCCCTTCTTGCATAAAATATTTCCATATTTTAATGAATGATGGAGCATCTTCAAAACTTATGAACAATCTTTGGTCCAACAGTCTCCTTCAAATTCTTAGCTAGTTAGTATGGTTCTGTTCATTCTTCCTTTAAAATATTGATCATAACTTTCCCTTTTTCATTTCTGACTCTCAACTTTAAAAAAAAATCACTTCATGATTTAGGAAAAGAACTGTTAACTTGTTTCCTTATCAACTGTATTAGTTCTCTTCATCTATCCATGAAGTTATTGATTTTTAAGCTGCAGGTAACGACCCATTTAGTAGCTGATGAAATGAATTTAGCCACTTAAGACCAGCGTTTTTTTAAACAAATGGATATACTTGAACATTAAAATGTGAATATATTTAAAAGTAAGGTATTATTTTGTGAAACCTTTATTTTAAACATACACATGCATTGGTCATGGCAAATAATGCGTTTTTTACTATGGGTTATGATCAAAGAAGTGTATAAGACACTGTTACAGTGTCGATTTCATGAGAAGTGATAACTTGATTATCATATTTATTTATTTATTTATTTTTTGATTATCATATTTATCAAGAACCTCTATAAGAGACCTTTGTTTTGGCAAAAAATATTTATTTACTAAATGAAAGAAAACTTATCAGTCTTTATCTTATTGCTCTTTTTTAACATTAAAAAAATCTCTCAAGTACTGAAGAGTTAGAGATTAGGTCTTTAGCTTCAAACTTGAGGTTTTTTCCCCTAGAGAAGGGAAGGGCTAACCACTCCAGTATTCTGGCTTGGAGAATTCCATGGACAGAGGAGCCTAGCAGGCTACAGTCTTTGGGGTCACAAAGAGTCGGAGCTGACTGAGCGACTTTCACTTTTTCACTTTGTATCTTTCCAACATTATATTAAAATATAATGTATGTAATAACTTGAACTCTTCAGTTCTGTCAAACTGCCAAGCTCATTGTCAGCTGACTTTTGTCACACTCTTATATCTATGTCTACTTCTGCTGAGTTCAGAATGTACTTCAATAAGTACATTCTCACTTCCAACTCCGCAACAGACACAGACATACAGGGATTACCTCTTTAATCCCTACTCATCAGGGATGAGTTCTCCATAAGTTTCAGGATGTCTAACATCCTGGTGCTCTGTCCCTAAACTCATAGCTCTAACTGATATTGTCATTTAAATACTAATTATTCATACATTGCTTGAGGGCATCACAATGGTTGTATTCATGGAACTTTTCTGAAGCTTACATCCTTCCTAGCCACCTAGACTGTAAGCACTTAGTAGGCAGTGTCATCCACAGTACTTTATACATAATGAACTCCCAATATAAAAACTAGCAGACTAACACAGTCCACTCATTGCAGTATTTTTAAAAAAGTCTTCACTCAGTAAGATACCTCCTACTTCTTGGTGTTTCCACTTATGCAATTTCACTCAAATTTGTATGGGTTCAACAGAGAACTGCCATTTCTACAGAGTTAATTGGTGCCAGATTTAGATCATATTATGCCCTGAATATGCAACCCTGGAGCAGGATTTATGAGCAGCCCAGAACAAACCAGACATCTCCAGTCTGTGATATCTCCACTTAAAGCATGCCTCCTCTAACTGTGTCACAAGGCAGAGTTAGTAACAGCCATCGAACAATATCAACTCATGATATTTCTCATGTAATCAATAGCACCACATCAATTTCAGCACATCAATTTCACAAAACAACGAGGGGAAAAAATTTTAAAAAAAAGTATACCATGTAGTGAAAATACTTTAAAAAATAATTTGTTAGTTCATGCATCCAAGCAAACTGTGATGTCACAGTACAAATAAATGAAAGGGGAGTATCAGTAAAAAAACAGCCATTTATAATCTGTTTTGACAGAGCAGCCAAAAATTACTCACATGTTCAGTAGTATCATCAAATTCCCACTGATTGAGATTAAGAAGGTTGGGGAGGAGGGAAACAAAATAAAAAGAAATGAAGAGAAGTTTGTAGCCTGATAAAGGCAATGGTGCCCTCCTTAGACTAAAAAAAAAAAATAGAAAAAATAAGCAACTGAGAGGTATGTACAATAAAATCCCAAACAGTATATGAGTGTTATGCTGCCACCTCCACTCCTAATTGAGAAATTAAAAGTAAATATACTCTATATTGTTATCACTAAAACCAACTAATTTTTTAAAATATCAATAAGGCATACAAAGTGCTATGTACACTACATTGTGACGTTTATTTTAATTTCTATCTAGATTATGCAATTCAAGTTACTATTTAGATTAACATCTTCATTATATTGAAAATGTACATCAATGAAGTCCTATAAGATGTAAAAAGTTCAATGAATTATCAGAACACGATATGAGCAAAAAATAAATCAACCAAAAACCAGAACAACAACACAAGGAAAATCAGCAAAATAAGAAAGAAAAGCCAAAGCAGAAGAGGAGGGAAAAAAAGATTGAGCTGACATTTAAGGCATTTTGTATTATATAATTTCATTGACTACCATATTCCCAATGAAAACAGCAAAAGAACTACTGTTCTGTAATGTAAGCTTATCTAAGAACTGATGAAGAACATCAAAACATGATGGTCGTATCACTTTATTTTTAAAAATTACAGACGCACCAAATAAAACGTAAGCATTTTTTATACTATATTTTATAAGAACTTTCTGTTTTACGGGTAGTACAAAATAAATATTTATTAAAAGCCAAATCTATAGTGCTTTCTCCAGAATATTATGGGACACTATGAATCTCCAACTAAATTTATAGAAATGTCCTTCCAATGAAAACCATACAACTGGATTTTTGAGGTAAATAAGTCACTAAGCTAGACCCCTTTAGTTAGAATGCTTTATAGCTAAAGCAAATAAGCACCTCTGTGAGTTAAGACTTTGGGATAAATACGAAGTAAAGATTCTGGGGTAAAAAGCTGGGATATTTATTGCCCTTTTATTTTCACAGAGAAAGTAAGGCAAAATGTAGCAATTCGGTACAACAGTTTTCCATTTTGTTCATAATCTTCCCTACTTTCATACAAAAGAAGGAATTTTCGAATGAATTGGTTTCAAATTTGCATTAATCCCATCTATTTCCAGGCCCAGCTACCAATTTTGCTGAATAAGCAAAACATTCCATTCTCATACCCCATCTCTACTAGAACAAGGTAAACTACTCCATGGGATATGTATAACCCCCAGCAGGATGCTTATATATTACAATCTTCCTCTCCCTTCCAGAAAAATATGTACAAATAGATTTATTATGATATTGGTTTTTTTTAAATTTTATTTTTAAACTTTACATAATTGTATTAGTTTTGCCAAATATCAAAATGAATCAATCACAGGTATACATGTGTTCCCCATCCTGAACCCTCCTCCCTCCATGATTTAAAAATTGAAAAAATATAAAGTCCTCTTTTAAATAACTTATTACAAAACCAAGTTGTGATTATATGGTTATAAATCACTGCCTTTGGCTTGAAAGAATTTCTCACAAACTCAACTACACTTAATAATTTTAACTGGCTCAACATACAGGATCTCATTAATTCCCTGGGAAATTCTATAATTTTTGTCATTATTACTATCTTCATTTTCTTGGAAATGAAATAATTATTTTAATTAAATATGTAATTTGGTAAATAAATGACAGATAAAAATACTGTCTGGATACATTTCCCCAAATAAAAATGTTTACTCTTCAGTGAAAGAAGGCACTCATTTAGAAATTACAGATTAACTTAGTTTCAAATACTTTTAGCATAGTAGAAAGTAGACGATCAGCAAAATTGCTGTTTAAAATTCTTCCCTTTGATTTAATTAAGTCAATTTTTTTTTTAAAAAGTCAGAAAGGCAAACTGAGAAATAGCTGTAGAGAGCCAAGTATCTGTATTGGAAAAAAAAAAAATGTTCTGTGTTTTGAATCAGATGTGTCATTTCAATTCACTTCCTCACTTGAAGTCAACTCTGACTGAAAAGATAAATATGGATCGTGTGTTTTTAAAGCTAGAATGTTATGAACTTATCTACAAAACAGAAATAGACTCCACATGCATAGAGAACAGACTTCTAGTTGCTAAGTGGGATGCAGGGTCCAGGAAGGACAGAGTGAGAGACTGGGATTAGCAGAGGCAAACCTTTGTATCTTTGTCTATATCTGTATCACTGAACCACTTTGCTGTACAGTAGAAATTAACACAACACTGCAAATCAATTATACTTCAAGTTTCTTAAAAATCTAGAATTTTGTATAGACATTTTAAAATATCAAAGAAAAAATGAAAATGGGGCCCATTTTAAGGTACAGGCTAAAACAGATGTATCCTATAAAAGTATACCTGTATAATTTCTCAGATGCTTACCTGTGCATCAGCCAGCATGACATCCTTCAGCATGGGCTGGCCCCTGGGCTCACCATTTTCCATCCTCACATAATGCACCTGGTATCCTCTTATCTGGCCATGCTGTTTATTGGGCACAGGTGAGCGCCATGAGACTTTAACAGATGTTGAGTTGACAGCCTCTACCTCGACTTTGCGAGGAGGACCACTAGGAACTGGAACAACATCATTGGATAAAAGAAAATTATAGGCACTTGTCCCACCCAGTCAGAGCATTTTCTTTACTTAGGTTTAAAAAAAAAAAAAATGGGTAGACCCCACCATGTTTGTTTGTGGAATACAAACATTTTCAACCAATGAAAATGCTCAACCAATCTGCTCTACCTTTTAAGAAAAGATCAAAAAGCATGACCGATGCCAAAAAAAAGAAAAAAAATGGAAGAAAAAAAGAGTATCAGAGAAATAGAAAAACATGTAAAAAATGTACAAAAGCCAAGGAAGATGCTTTGAGGTTCAAAGCATTAAAGCACAAAGAAGTATAGCATTGAAATAATAACAAAAACTGGTTGTTGATTGCTGTGTGTGTTTTTTAGGTTTCTTTTTTAGCAGAATAAAAAGATTCTTGATTATATGGATTTTCTTCTTTTTTTTTTCTCATATCAAAGGTATTCCATACAACAGATGCCAAAAACTGAATGTCGAGCATCACTGTCTCTGAAATGTTCAAGACAAAAAGGCAACAAGAAGATAAGAAGGTGCTTTTGAAAAGTTAACATCAAAATGTAAAAGAAGCGACTACAAAAAGCCAAGAAAAACGCAGAATACATTAGATGGAGGTACAGAGAAGGGCCTGGATTGCAAGGTCACAGGAGCAAACTGTTCTTTAAAAAGGAAGCAAATGACTATGTTGAGATTAAAAAAAAAAAAAAAAAAATTTCCCAGGCCGTAGCAAAGATAGGTCTTTAGCAAAAATTGCTGAAGTTACAGTGACACTGGATAAAAAAAGATGAGCAGAAAAAAGCACATTACTGTTAGCCTATCAAAAGACAGCAGAGCAAGACCGTGGTAGAAGGGCGCAAACTGATGGAGCAGAGGCAACATACCATCTTCATCGGTTCGAATCAACACGGACAAGCTCTCAGGGCCAGGGCCGACATCGGTGTGGGCTGTCACAGTGATCCGGTATTCAGTCCATTTTTCCAGCTGTTCCAAAAGGTATTTGGTAGTGTCCGAAGGGATTCCCAAAATCTCATGAGGTTTGTCATCTTCTCCATCCACTGCAGTATACTTGATGGAGTATTCAGTAATAATGCCGTTCTGTTTGTCCACTGGTGGAGGTTGCCAACTTACCAAAATACTAGTGGAACTTGGACTGGTGCAACTAATGTCTTGAGGAGGAGCTGACGGCTCTTATTTTGGTAGTGAGTTAAAGGAGGGTTTGAGTGAAAGGACAGGAGTGGTTGGAAAAAAAAAATGATAAAACAAAAGAAAAGGCGAAAATAAATAGACGAACAAGAAGGGCAACAAAATGAAAATAAGACTTTGAAACTTAAAATTTTAAAGATAAATTTATGAACCTTGGCTTAGTAATATGAATAAACCAAAAAATGAATAAATGACCAAAAATAATTGTTAAATAATGGGTGGGGGGAATATGTGAAAATGAAATCTTAAGATAACAGAGCCTCAAATAAAATTACCTACCTGCAATTTAAAATCTTCTTCTAAAACAATCCCTCAGTATTCCCCAGCCCTATTTTACAGACTATCGAACTTCATAAAAAGCTGCAAACAGTACAAGATTTGTTACATGAGAGTCTGATGACGTTTAAGAGACACCATTTCAAGCTTTGGCTACTGAACTGCATTCTGATTCATATACAGTACTCATTTGCAAAAAGGTTCTTCAGTGTGAAAAGTGGCAATAACTGTTAGATGCCCTTCTGCCAATTAAAATTTTAAAAAGAGAAGTAAATAAAAGCCCAACAAACATAAAAGGGTTCCCTCTGACTATCTGAAAATCAGTATTCTGACCAGTTCTAATGAGAAGTGTTAGCCTGATACTGATCATAGCCCATATACAGTGAGCATGCAGATCGATAGAGGATGAAAATGCAGTCCAAGGTTTACCTACCCGAGGGTAAATGTCAGGCTGGTTGATTCTGACTGTAACTTGTACTTACCCTATGTCAGCTTCCAGTTTTTTTAAAAAAATTATAACTCTTCTTGGGACATCATTGCTAGTGAAGAATTAGTTCCCACCAGCAAATTTTGGTAAAATCAATAAAAATCATCTATCCCTTACAAAATGTCAATAACACAGCCATTAAAAAGAACTGTTTAAAAAAATCCTGAGAACCATCTGGGAAAGATATGACTTATCTTCCAATTTGTATGTAGCTCTTTTCATTTTGTACATAATTATTCATATAAAGTAGAATTTACATGAGAGTTAAAAGATAAACTTTCTTAATGCCCATTTTAATATAAACTATTAACCTTCTGAGTAATTATTTTCCATCAAATAAACCAAACATATCATTATTTGAAAAAAAGCAAGAAAGAACAATGTGACTACTATTATAATATTCCTAAAGAAGCACAAAGAATTTAGATAAAATACATGTAAATATGTATGCATATATATATAAGACAATATATATGATTGAAGAGTAAAACATTTCTATTTTTTTTTTGTATTTGAACATGCAGTTTGAGTAGTTCTTTACATTCTGTGAACCTTAATAATATGTAGTGTCAGGTATATCTTATTATATAGACAATTATCAGTCTTTCTTAATTTACATGTCTTGTGTTCTTCATTATAGGCAATCAAAATGAAAAGATCTTTGTACAGACAAAAAGAAAATTATCATTAAACAGCCTTGTAAATCTGGTATAAGATTTGCAAAATCACAAGAACATCATTTTTATTGATTCTGACTATAGGTTCTTATATCTCAAATTATGAAACTATTTCATATGCACTATCATTCATAATAAATTGAGTTGTTCATGTAACAGCAAAGACTCATTTGTAATTCTTTTTAAAAAACTGATTTGGTTTTCACTGCATTCCTACCTTTAGACCTCCTATTCTGCGAGAGTATATGCAACACCACTTGAAACTCTAATAAAGAGTAGATAAGCTTTTGATGTGGTTATAGGAAGTCCATGCTGTCTCTCTGTACGTAAGTATCTATATATGTATTTGCTGTGCTGTGCTTAGTTGCTCAGTCGTGTCCTACTCTTTGTGACCCCAGGGACTGTAGCCCACCAGGCTCCTCTGTCCACAGACTTCTCCAGGCAAGAATACTGGAGTGGGTTGCCATGCCCTCCTCCAGGGGTTCTTCCCAACCCAGGGATCAAACCCAGGTCTTCTGCAATGCAGTCGGATTCTTTATCATTTGAGCCACCAGGGAAGCATGTATGTATCCATTAGGTGTGTATATACAAAAAAACTTAAGTTTGTAAAAAACATGCAAAATATAATATTAAAGCATGTCACCTTCCTGTTAATTAAATGTCTGATTTTAAGAGTTATCTTCTGCAATATTACTTATTAGCCTGCCTGGAACTCAAAGAAGACACAATACTGCACTGATTTACATGTTTGAGTTTTACAAGAAATGGACTGTTATAGGAATAAACTATAATCAGTAAGGGATTAAGCAACAGAATACTAATACTTTTCATATGAATAATCATGTGTTGAGGAAAACTATGAATTTTATCATCAAAAACTGAAAAGATTTATCTATAGAAAATGAAATTCTGCAAGACTTGCTTATATGAAAGGAAACTCATTCTCTAAAAAACTGTAAATTTCATGTTTTCTGATAGTCTAACAATTAGGTCAATAGAACATCCTCTTTATGAAATTCCACATATTCATTTTATACATATCTATGTCACTATATCACAAACCACATAAAATATAAAATACTTTTAAAATCTAAGGAAAGTCCAAAATACCGTTCAAGAAAAATGGTTGTTTAATAAATTATAGAAACTTATTAATAAAGAGCAAACAGTAGTATTATATAAGCCGCCAGACTTTCCATCAAAAACAACCTGCCATATAACACATTATACAGAACAGTCCTCCCTAGACAAAATGAACTCCATTGTGATCAACACAACTGTGCTTTAGAGTAAGAGTCCCCAAATGAAAAGAAACCTGAGGAAACGAAATACAATTTAGGTTCGCCACTATACTTGTGATTATTCCATTGTTCCTAAATTTGTCCAAATACAGATCTTCTGTGAATGTTTCAAATTTTCATATGAACTACTTGCAAAGTTAACAACAAACTAGGAACAAATAGGTGACATGAAGACTTGGTCATAAGCAAAGTTAAAATCTGTCTTTAAAAGAGGTGAAAGTTTGGTCTTTAGCTATCTTTGCTAAGCCCTCCTCTGATTATTTTGCAGTGTTCTCAACTTGAATTTTGCCTTACAGCAAAATTCAACGTTTTTACCCATTTTTCTGAAGGAGGTTTACTGTTGCTGCTGCTGCTGTTAGGTTGCTTCAGTCAAGTTCGACTCTGTGCGACCCCACAGACGGCAATCCACCAGGCTCCCCCGTCCCTGGGATTCTCCAGGCAAGAACACTGGAGTGGGGTGCCATTGCCTTCTCCAGGAGGCTTCCTAACTTCTCTAAATAACTTTCAATTCCAGGAGTGAGAGAATGGGGTCTGTCATTTGGACCCAGCCTGAAAATCAAGGTCTTGATAACTCTAATCTCTAAAACTGGACACTTGCTGGTATAGAGACTACCAGCTATTAAAAGAATATGAATTAGCAAGTCTTTTGGTGAGGATAAAAGCCGGCAACACTTCCTAGTGGAAAAAAGGGGCAGAATATAAGCAAAGAGAGACACCTACTTGACTGCATGGTTCTGGCTGATATTTCAGCTGTGGAAGCACCCAGGCCTTGGGGAGAGCGTGCTGCCAGACGGAAGTAGTACAAGCTGTTTGGTCTCAGCCCTTGCAGTCTGTAAGATGTCCCTGGCTCAATGGTGATCCGTTGCTGTGGATATGTAACAAGGGAACTTGATCATTTTCATTAAGATCTGTGCATGTATTTTTATCACACTGCCCAGAATATCAGATTTCTGTCATCAGGGTTATAATGTTATCAAAATATCACAAACAGAATCAACAGTGAGTATCAAGGACCCCACTAAGGGCATCACATAAAGAAGACTGTTGTTTTTTAGTTGCTAAACCGTGTCCAAGCCTCTGCGACCCCACGGACTGTAGCCAAGAAGGCTCCTCTGTCCATGGGATTTCCCTGGCAAGAATAGTGGAGTGGTAAGTTTCTACAAGTAAGACAACTAGAAAAAAAGGAAGTCAAGGATCTATTTAATGATGACACAGTGTTTCAAATACATCAGATAAGGGGCAGTGAGAGGCCACCACCCATGAAGGCATTTCAACTTTAAGGCATGTGTGTGGTTGTGACATTGTCCACAATAGAAACTGACACCCATTCCTGATAGTGGCTATGCCCAACAGTCCATTTGAAGAGATGTCTAGCTCATTTCCCATGACAGCCTGAAACCCAAGTATGGACAAAGAAAATATGGCCAGAAGTAACATAACAATGGAAACTGGCATACAATTTACATGACGTTGTTATAAAAGAGATCTGAAATTGCCAAGGTCGGCCGGGATAAAAATCAGATGTTAGTTACTGAAGAAAGCTGGATAATATATATGAAACCATATCATTACTCTATGTTGATTTCAAATTAATTTTTAAGTTATTTTTAATTGGAGGATAATTGCTTTACAATATTGTGTTGGTCTCTGCCTTACATCAACACGAATCAGCCATAGGAATGATGTATGTCCTCTCCCTCTTGAACCTCCCTCCCTCCTCCCACCCCACCCCACTCCTCTAGGTTGGCACAGAGCACCAGATTTGAGCTCCCTGCATCACAGGGCCTACAGGAAGGAAAAAGAAACCACAAACTTTTCTATAACCTGACATCAAAAAGGCTTCTGAAATAACTGTTTTTTTTTTAATTGAATGTTGTAACTCTTATTTTCATGCTTGAAATCTGCCTTTGCCATTTTAGTACAAATATAGCTATCTATGGGTAATCAATCTCAGATTGAACATGAGTCTGTAGCAAACCTTAAAAAACATACTAATATGTAATCTTGTAATGGCATCAATAATCTTACAAGGCTTTTTATTAAACAGTGTTTGGTGTTCACACAAACCAGAAATCAGGGAAGGGGAATTCAAATATAAAACTAGAGAAAACATCCTTAGGGCATTCTGGCTTGCAAATAAAAAAGCTTTAACAAATTTTAGACTTACCAAATAATAAGGAAAAAAAGGAATTTCCTAAATAAACATTTGTAAAGCACAGTAGGGATGCCAAAAGTCAAGTATCCAACCATTGCCAAAAGACCACCTCTCTCATAACTGTTTTTATTTTTATAGGGTATGCAGGTCAGGAAGCAACAGTTAGAACTGGACATGGAACAACAGACTGGTTCCAAACAGGAAAAGGAGTACATCAAGGCTGTACATTGTCACCCTGCTTATTTAACTTATATGCAGAGTACATCATGAGAAACGCTGGGCTGGAGGAAGCACAAGCTGGAATCAAGATTGCCGGGAGAAATATCAATAACCTCAGATATGCAGATAACCCCACCCTTATGGCAGAAAGTGAACTAAGAACTTCTTGATGAAAGTGAAAGAGGAGAGTGAAAAAGTTGGCTTAAAGCTCAACATTCAGAAAACGAAGATCATGGCATCCGGTCCCATTCAGTTCAGTTGCTCAGTCATGTCTGACTCTTTGCGACCCCATGAATTGCAGCATGCCAGGCCTCCCTGTCTATCACCAACTCCCGGAGTACACTCAAACTTACGTCTATTGAGTCGGTGATGCCATCCAGCCATCTTATCCTCTGTTGTCCCCTTTTCCTCCTGCTCCCAATCCCTCCCAGCATCAGAGTCTTTTCCAATGGGTCAACTCTTTGTATGAGGTGGCCAAAGTACTGGTCCCGTTACTTCATGGCAAATAGATGGGGAAACAGTGGAAACAGTGGCTGACTTTATTTTGGGGGGCTCTAAAATCACTGCTGCTGCTAAGTCGCTTCAGTCGTGTCCAACTCTGTGCGACCCCATAGATGGCAGCCCATCAGGCTCCCCTGTCCCTGGGATTCTCCAGGCAAGAACACTGGAGTGGGTTGCCATTTCCTTCTCGAATGCATGAAAGTGAAAAGCGAAAGTGAAGTCACTCAGTCGTATCCGACTCCTAGCAACCCCATGGACGGCGGAGCCCACCGGGCTCCGCCGTCCATGGGATTCTCCAGGCAAGAGTACTGGCGTGGGGTGCCATTGTCCTCTCCGAAAATCACTGCAGATGGTGATTTCAGCCATGAAATTGAAAGACGCTTACTCTTTGGAAGGGAAGTTATGACCAACCTAGACAGCATATTAAAAAGTAGAGACATTACTTTGTCCATAAAGGTCCATCTAGTCAAGGCTATGGTTTTTCCTGTAGTCATTTATGGGTGTGAGAGTTGGACTATAAAGAAAGCTGAGCGCCGAAGAACTGATGCTTTTGAACTGTGGTGTTGTAAAAGACTCCTGAGAGTCCCTTTGAGAGTCCCTTGGACTGCAAGGATATCCAATCAGTCCATCCTAAAGCAGGTCAGTCCTGGGTGTTCATTGGAAGGACTTATGTTGAAGCTGAAACTCCAATACTTTGGCCACCTGATGCGAAGAGCTGACTCATTTGAAAAGATCCTGATGCTGGGAAAGATTTAGGGCAGGAGGAGAAGGGGACTACAGAGGATGAGATGGTTAGATGGCATCACCGACTCAGTGGACATGGGTTTGGGTGGACTCCGGGAGTTGGTGATGGACAGGGAGGCCTGGTGTGCTGCGGTTCATGGGGTGGCAAAGAGTCTGACATGACTGAGCGACTGAACTGAACTGAACTGAAGGATTTTAAATAATTTAATGTTAATTTATGTTGTACTACAAACATTTGTAACATGAGTACTTACATCAACACTTTAGTTCTAGAATTTGTTGAGTTATTAATTGGAATTGGCTTTGTTAGCTAAACCTAAAAGCACTGCTCTTAGAACCTGCTCACTTCAGAGATGTAATAAAACAGGTTTATTAACATTAACTTAGTATAGCATTCAAAGTGATGAGCCAGAAGTTAATCGGTAATAGTTCACTGTGTTTGTGAGTCTTTTAAAAAAGTATTTTTTGTTAGAAATCAGGGCTGTTTTGCTTTGTGAAGTTGGCCTTTTTTAAGACAAAGAATGCTAAGAGATATAATAAAATGGCTTGGTGAATTGAGTTTCACATATAGTTTTATAAACTTTTTTGCCCTGATGTTCCCTAATGAGTTTCATGATAACAAATTAAATATATATTATTATCATATATCCCCTTTCTGAAAATATTAGATGTATCTTAATAGTGATTTATAGAATCTGTTCAAAGTATACCCACAGGCCCGTGTATCATGAAGTCAAGAGAACAGATTCTATAAATTGTCTATATGAGGCTTTGGGCAAATACTTGAACTTTTTTCTTTGTATCCATTTTGTTAATATGGGAAACAGATTAATAATAGAGGCTGACACAAAGCACTACTGTTGGATTGAGTTAATATATGTGAAACCCTTATTACAGTACCTGTAAATGTATGTTATTCTGATTTTTCTTTTTCTTTTTAGTAACTATTAACAATTTTTAGCCTTCTATGCTTATTTGCATAACATAATCAAATTATATGTGTGTGTGTGTGTGTGTGCATCACATTGATTCGCATCTGATTCTTTGCGATCCTACGGACTTTGCGATCCTACGGAGCCCTCCAGGCTCATCTGTCCACAGGGATTCTCTAGTAGAGAATTCTGGAGTGGGTTGCCATGGCTTCCTCCAGAAGATCTTCCCGACCTAGGGATTGGACCCACATCTCTTGTGTCTCCTGCATTGGCAGGTGGGTTCTTTACCACTAGTACCATCTGGGAAGCCAATAAGTATTGATATATAGATATACATATAGATACATACACACTCATATCAAACAATCAATGGCATACAAATGAACATTTGCTCTGGGGCATCTTTCTCTGAAACCAGTTGGGACAAATTCATCTACCCAAAGCCTTGGAGCTCACTTAGTCAAGTGTTAACTGTGACTTAAGTATTTTAATGCAGAAGACAAAGAAAGGAAATCTCCAAATATCAAGGAGTATATTATTTTACAACCCAATACTTCCGTAAGCATCTTGGAAACCCGAATTAAAAAAAAAAAAAAAATCCGTTAGAGACAATAGCCATTTTTTTTTTTTTTGTCTCTTCTGTCCTACTCCCATCAAGTCTCCAAATACTCTTTCTTTTTTTTTTTTTTTGGTCAATTTTCTCTTTTTATGAATAAATCTTTCCCACCAACGTCCTCAGTAGCTACCTGACCTTTTAACGGAACTTGGGCAAGTAAACAGAATGAGAGTAGTGTCTCGATGCCACGAATGGCGACAAGGTGAGAAGCACAGTCCTACCTCCTCTCCATGCTCCCCATCTTTGTAGACCAGTTCATAGCTGGCGATGGTGTCTGAACGTGGAGGCGTCCAAGACAGCAAAATACTTGTTTCCGATTCAGGTTCTGCCTTGAAATTTAGTGGCTGCCCTGGGACTAAAAACAGAAAAGCAAAGGATTAAGCTCACTGTTACCAGAAATAATCGGAAATTCTTGCATTAACTGTTTAACCTTTCAGTGTTCACATGTATTAGCTGAGCAGAGAGCAAGGTTTCTTACAGTGTCCAAGTTAACCTAGGAATAAAGAGCCCATTTTTTCTCCTTTAAGGCATAAGGACAATGTTACACATATTGTCCTTGTCCTTGAGTGGTTTAATATATATGTAAGATGTGGAATTAGCAAATGTAAATATATCAGTTTCTGAATTCAACTTTAAGGATAATATTTATTATAATATTGTTATAAGCAATAAATGTGATGATACTGTTGTGAGCAATCAACATGATTTATGTAGAGCACTTGGAATGAAGATTGCCTAAATCACATAAAATGTTAAATACATAAAAGCTATTGCTATTTTACAATTGAGGAGGAACTTATTTTTTAGTACTATAGTTTACTTTCAAAACAATTTCCAATTAGGTTTATAAAATCTCACCTTCACTCCATTAGCAAAATCTATAGGCAAGCATAATCATTAGTATTTTTTTTGGTTACCAACCCATTTTTAAACAGATGTAAAATAAAGAGAATTTAAAAACCTAACACTAACAATTCTTTCTAATCTCTAAATGAGTTTATATGAGTTAATACACTAGACCCAATATAAATTTAATATTGTCCCAAGTGAGAAAGAACTAAATTACTACACAAGTTAAAAAGTTTATAGACCACACTTACAATCACAAATATACGAATTTAATATAGCTTTCCCTGGTGGCTCAGACAGTAAAGAATCTGCTAGGAATGTGGGAGGCCAGGGTTCGATCCCTGGGTTGAGCTGTTCCCCTGGAGAAGAGAATGGCAACCCACTTCAGTATTCTTGCCTGGAGAACTCCATGGACATAGAAGTGTGGTAAGCTACAGTCCATGGGATCACAAAGAATCAGACATGATTGAGCAACTAACACTTTCACTTTCACAGGAATTTAATAGAGGTCATCTATAATTTGTACCTTGGTCATATGATCCATGCAATAGACAATTTGGAACAGCTATATACAGATGAAATCAAGAATTGGATCTAGTTGAAAACACCTTACCCGAATGTTGAATTAGAATAAATTTTACTAACACCAACCTCCTAGTTAGCACCTAATCCCATGAGGTCCTCTACCAATTATATACAAGGCTAATGCACTTCAGGGCATCAGTGGCACAATTACCCTTACTTACATTGTTCTTGCCCAATGTCTACTCTGGCTGGTGCCCATGTCTTGGTGGCCATTAAATATTTTGATCATTACTCCTGATATTATGGTATGTTTCAAAGTGCCATATCTGAATATATGTCCGTATGCCCACACGTTCACATGAGAATTGTGTGTATATTTAAATTAAAAAAAGATAAGAATAATACTCCATACCAGAGGGGAAAAGAACACCTCAAGTATTTTTGGCAAATGAGCATAAGCATTCAAAAATATGTACAAACAACATAACTTGTAGCTGATGTATGACATCAATTTCTTTTTTTTTTTTGACATCAATTTCTTAAACAATAATTAAAGCATCATTTTCAGAAAGAAAGTCGTTGGAAATATAAAATGTAATGCTTCCTTTTCTTTCTGTAGTCATCTCTCTGCAGTACGACTAAAAAACTGCCTTTTGTTTGAAAAAGAGATTCAAGTTTAAAAGGACCTACAATGGTTTCTGGGATCCCTAATTATCATTTCATTCCTCATCTGGTCTGTTAACCTGTGAGTGTGTGTGTGTGTGTGTGTGTGTGTGAATAAGTGCATACACTTGTGTCTGGACTGATGCGTAAGGCCAATAATCAGTACTTCATATTTCTAATTAATCTTCTTTTCTCCCCTGTTGTACCACAGGCTTTGAGATACTCATTAATTTGATGCCTCCAGGAATGTACTTTCTGAACTGGGTATCTATTTTTTTTTTAAGAACCTGCCCAATAGGTGACCTAACACAATCATTCACACTGAGAGGTGAGAGGTAGAGACAAAAGAAGATAAGAGATCAAGAGCAAGAGAAGGTAGAACAGAAGAAAATAAGAAAACAATCAGGCAAACAGCAAATCAAAGAGAAAATGCATTATTTTTAAAGGAAAATACCAATATCACAGGCAGGAGCAACAATGGAAGCCAAGAATGATCAGACAGATGGGAGAATGATGTTTGAATTCTAATATTCAGACGATGAAAGGTTTTCTCAACCTAAAAATACACATGCCTATGCATATGTATGCAGTCACTTCTTTTTCTCTAGTTTTATTCCAACTTCCACAAGTCTGGGAAAGAACACCTTGTGATAACTTCTGACATAATCCAAACCGAATAAAGTACTGTCAAGAATTAACAACACAGACAGTATTGAAAGGCTGCTCTCAGGATAATAAATGCTGGTTATATATTTCCTCCCTGCTAATGCTAATAATAAATTGAGTGACAGTGACTGAAAACATTGTGGGAATCTAATTAACTTTTTCTTACTTAAACTGTTTACTTTTTTGCTTTTAATTTGTCTCAAACAAATTCCTGGTAGGTCCCGATGTTTCATCCTTGTTTAGTGCCATACACTTCCTTTAATCCCCTAATTCTGTTTGGTTCTATTCAAAGCTCTCTCTTTCTAAATAATGAAATAGCTACATCAGAGTCTCAGAGGGTGTAAATGTTCATTTTATCCTTGCACAAAGTAAGTAAGTAGTGATTACGCGACTGGATAGACTTTTTAAATAGTACAATGAGGTTGTCCTCCTCTGCTACATAATACAATGAGGTTCTCCTCCTCTGCTTTCACCATCTTTTTTGAAGTGGGCTGGCAGATAATTTATTAGACTGTAAACTTGTAGTAGAAATACCAGTGCCTAGAAATGCCAGGCGGATGAGAAGGCCATGTGGACACAGGGTCACGGGAGTGCCTGGGCCACCAGAAGGAGTCAGTGATGCTCTGAGCCAGGAGACGACTGCCTTGTGGGATGTGGGTTCAGACTTGCCCAAGCTTCTGATTTTTCAACAGAAGTTGATAATGAATCTTCTAGGTAAAATCTTTCAATTTCTTTATAATCTTAAATAAACTGAAACAGTTGAAATGAAATAGAAAACACTATTGGGCAAAAGATGTCTACAGACAAAATCTAGCATATGGATCAGGGCTTAAAAGATTTTTTTTTGTTGTTATATCAGGTTCTGTGCCCACATGTGTCTTAAGGGTGACACTACTCAGACTTTCTTGGGAATTGGGAAAGTGAAAGTCACTCAGTCCTGTCTGACTCTTTGCAAACCTACGGACTGTAGCCTTCCAAGCTCCCCTGTCTCTGGAATTCTCTAGGCAAAAACACTGGAGTGGGTTGCCATGCCCTCCTCCAGGGGATCTTCCCGACCCAGGGATTGAACACTGGTCTCCTGCACTGCACACAGGCTCTTTACCGTTTGAGCCACCAGGGAAGCCAAAGAATACTGGAGTGGGTAGCCTATCCATTCTCCAGGGGATCTTCCCAACTCAGGAATCGAACCCATGTCTCCTGCTCTGCAGGCAGATTCTTTACTGTCTGAGCCACCAGGGAACTGTGGGTTCACCTAAAGATATTGCTTCCTCATTATCATTTAGTCAGTGCTGAAACATCCACAATGAAGCTGAGGCTTTAAAGCCAAAAAAAAAAACAAAAAAAAAAGCTATGATAGTAATGTATTTATTTATATATTCCCCAAACAAATTAGTCCTAATGATCATAATATATGTTTAGAAGAAAACACTTTAGTGGACTCCCAACTGTCATATTTATTTTGTCTGTGCCACTTGGAGACACAGGGAAATTTCATCATCGGTCAGAATTTTACACCAAATACAATGCTACAAAGGCTCTGTTAACATTTATATTTATCTTTTTCCATACCCTTTTCCCTCTTTCTCTCCTTCCCTGTCTCCCTCCCTCTCCCCTTTTCCTTTTCCCTCCGGATACACATACACACACACACACACACACACACACACACACACAACTGAGGGACTTCACTTTCACTTTTCACTTTTCCTTTTCCTTTCATGCATTGGAGAAGGAAATGGCAACCCACTCCAGTGTTCTTGCCTGGAGAGTCCCAGGGATGAGGGAGCCTGGTGGGCTGCCGTCTATGGGGTTGCACAGAGTCGGACACGACTGAAGCAACTTAGCAGCAGAAGCAGCATATATATATATAAAATACTCTCACAATGTTTACACCTCACACTTACTAACATTCTTTTATCTCATTTACTTCAGGTTAGACTATGTATATTTAATTTTTATTCTATTAAGAGCTTTCCTGTTTTGTACCATTTCTCTCACTAACGAACCTCAGATTCATTTTAGGGGAAAATCTAAGACTCTGGAAAACATATGGAAAAAGAAGAAGAACAACAACAAAACTCATCCAGAAATGTAAGTGTAGTAACTGTGACCAGAAACCAAAAAATTTACATGTGGAAAGAGAAAAAGAATGTAAAAATAGTTTTTCTTTAAAATTGTATTTAATAAATCCTTATATTTGGTGAAGTGCTGTTATATCCTTCTTCTTGATTGCTTATTTAATGTCCACAAAGAAATACAAATATGGGTTATCAGTTCCCTAAAATAAGATTATAACCCATTGAGAAATGTAAAATATTTGCATAGTAATACAATTATACTCAATACAAATATCTGAAGGCAACTTAAAGAGAATGGAGAATGAATAAAAAGTGAAAAGAAAATCTGCATGATATCTAAACTTTGATAATTAGAAGAAATAAAATTTCAGTAGATTTTAGAAGAGAAACAGGTTAGCACACATATAAGCTGGCTAAAAAACAATTTTGCCTCACCATAGTATAAATATGAAATGTACCAAGAGATTAAAAAAAAAAAACAAATAACTTATTGTTAAAATAGCTAGTGCTCTAATAAGGTACATATTTTAAAATGTGAGTATCTAGCATATTGACAAATGGTAACAACAACAATAAAAACAACAGCCAGAATTATAGTGGTAGTAAAACAAAACCAAATTCAAACAAGGAGTCGGATTTCTAAGTGCTACAGATATATTATTGACAAAAGTAGTACTTAATACACAAGCACCTGCCTAAACCTTGTTCTCAACTGTCATTAGACATCAATAAGAAAAAGTTAAATTTTATTACAGTTGTATTTATAGAAACAGCTCTTTTACTCATTGCTAAAATAACCTAGAAAAAGCATTTAAATTTTTGTTATTGGAAATCAGTCTTTTTTAATTTGCCTATATTGACTTGTTGATATATATATTTAATAGTAATGAAATGATTTAAAAATTATGAAAATCTAAAGCACAATGTCTCTAAAATGTCATAGTTCTATTACAATTTTGCTTCTTCAAAACATTTAAAGTTGATACCACTCATTAATATTTACTTAGTAAATGCATATAATTATTTTCCTTTCAAAGACCTATACTATTAAGGTCTGCACATAAAAATCAGTACTTTCTCCAAGAATTTATTGAATGCATAGAAGAATTAGAGGTCAGATGTGTTTTCTAAAGAAAGTTCAGAAAAAAGACACGCATTAGTATTTAATAACTTTATGATTGTGCCATTAGCATGAACAACATACAACATTTATTTCAGTGCACAGGTTGAAGATGTTAATTTATTACATTTCTTTAGAAGAGTTTTATTTGTACTTCTTTTGTAAAATATAGTTACCCTACATTCTTATATAATTATATACATGAGAAAACTATAACAGACATCTTTTCTGAAGGTGTTTTTCCATAGCAGAGTTTTTCCCCAACATAACATAAATACTTCCCTTGTCAATGACCATACAGTCCACGTATTTTCAAGGCGAACTAGTCGCAAGTAATTATAATGCCAGAAGTTAAAGCGATGGAAACTCTGGATGATTAATCCATACATTTAGAAAATAATGATTTTAGCCAAAACTTTTTTATATTTAGAATCATTTAAAGATTATGTGATAGTTTCATCTGCACTAATATTCATAATTAAGGGACTATATTACTGACTATAAATAGATATCCAAGAAAAAGATACGCAAAAAGTCAAAGTGGTTGTCTGAGGAAACTTACAAATAGCTGAGAAAAGAAGAGAAGCAAAAGGCAAATGAGAAAAAGAAAGATATATCCATCTGAATGCAGAGTTTGAAACAAGAGCAAGGAGAGATAAGGAAGCCTTCCTAAGTGAACAATGCAAAGAGAGGAAAACAACAGAATTGAAAAAGACAAGAGAACTTTGCAAGAAAATTAGAGATACCAAGGGAACATTTCATGCAAAATGAGCACAATAAAGGAAATGGTATGGTCTTAACAGAAGAAAAAGATACTAAGAGGAGGTGGCAAAAAGTTACAGAAAAACTAAACAAAAAAAGATCTTAATGACCTGGATAACCACAATAATGTGATCACACACCTAGAGCCAGACATCCTGGAGTGTGAAGTCAAGTGGGCCATACGAAGCATCATTACAAACAAAGCTAGTGGTGGTGATGGGTTTCCAGCTGAGCTATTTCAAATCCTTAAGATGATGCTGTTAAAGTGCTGTACTTAAAATGTGAGCCAATCTGGAAGACTCATCAGTGGCCACAGGACTGGAAATGGTCAGTTTTCATTCCAAACTCAAAGAAAGGCAATGCCGAAGAATGTTCAAACTATCACACTATTGCACCCATTTCACAGGCTTGCAAAGTATGCTTAAGATCTTCCAAACGAGCTTCAACTGTAGGTTCAACAAGGTCTTGTGAACCAAGTCCTTCCAGATGTTCAAGATGGATTTAGAAAGGCAGAGAAAACAGAGGTCAAATTGCCAACATCTGTTGGATCATAGAAAAAGCAATAGAATTCCAGAAAAAAAAAAATCTACTTCTACTTCACTGATACACTAAAGCCTTTGACTTTGTGAATCAAAACAAACTGTGGAAAATTCTTAAAGAGAGATGGGAATACCAGACTACTTTACCTGACTCCTGAGAAACCTGTATACAGGCCAAAAAGCAACAGTTAGAACCAGACATGCAACAAGGAACTGGTTCCAAATTGGGAAAGGAGTATGTCAAGGCTGTATATTGTCACCTTGCTTATTTAACTTCTATGCAGAGTACATCATGCAAAATGCTGGTCTGGATGAAGCACAAGCTGGAATCAAGATTGCTGGGAGAAATATCAACTACCTCAGATTTGCAATGACACCACCCTGATGGCAGAAAGCAAAGAGGAACTAAAGAGCTGCTTGATGAAAGTGAAAGAGGAGAGTGAAAAAAGAAAAAGCTGTCTTAAAACTCAACATTCAAAAAACTAAGATGATGGCATCTGGTCCCATCACTTCATGGCCAAATAGAGGGGGAAACAATGGAAATAGTGACAGATTTTATTTTCTTGGGCTCAAAAATCACTGTAGATGGTGACTACAGCCATGAAATTAAAATATGCTTGCTCTTTGGAAGAAAAGCTATGATAAACCTGGAGAACTTATTAAAAAGCAGAGACATTACTTTGCCAACAAAGGTCCATATAGTTACAGTTAAAGCTTTGGTTTTGACAGCAGTCATGTACAGATGTGAGAGTTGGCCATAAAGAAGGCTGAGCATGGAATAATTGATGCTTTTGAACTGTGCTGTTAGAGAAAACTCTTGAGAGTCCCCTGGACTAAACGGAGGTCAAACCAGTCAATCCTAAAGGAAATCAACCCAGAATAGTCATTGGAAGGACTGATGCTGAAGTTGAAGCTCCAACAGTTTGGCTACCTGAGGCAAAGAGTTGACTCATTATAAAAGACCCTGATGCTGGGCAAGGTTGAAGGCAGGAGGAGATGGGGATGGCAGAGGATGAGATGGGTGGATGGCATCACTGACTCAATGGACATGAGTCTGAGCAAGCTCTGGGAGATGGCGAAGAACAGGGAAGTCTGGTGTGCTGCAGTCCATAGGGTCGCAGAGTTGGACACAACTAAGTGACTGAACAACAATAGACAGATATTTTGATTGTCTATATTACTAGAAATTATGAATTTACATCAACTCCATTTATATCAATATGTATGATGGTACTCTTAGAAAAAATCAAAAGTAATAATGTCTCTCTTAAACTCACTTTATTTCTAATTACCGTTTCTGCAGAGTCTGATTTTAAACAAAAACAGGAATGTTATTGTCAGGGGATTAAAGGTAATATAATGAATGTACCTTTCTGATTAAGTAGACATACAATATATCTCTCTCTGGATATAAAATTAAAATATATTTGAGAAGTTCATATAGATATATTACTGACCTGTGTATTTTTGTAGTTTTTTGGAAAAGACAAAATATTAGTGAGAATAATCATAAACTTAAATTTTATATAACCTAATAAAATAATATTTTATAATGGTTTTATGTTTTGGTGAGCAGTGGTTCTATGAATTAGCTAATCAAGAGCATCTCAGCATTAATTATATCAGAACTAACATCATTGTATTTGGCAGGTGTCCACTAACATCAAATGGCCTTTGTTAATTAAGTCTGGAGAACAGATCAAATCATTGTGCCATTGTGGAAGGTTTTCTTAGCCTATTGATCTTGGCAGGCACAAGTCATCATGTCATTATATATCTTCTCAATCAATGGGTATTAAAATCACAACTATTATGCAAGGTTCTTGGAAATACCTTAATGTAAAAAAAAAAAAAAAGTTAAACAGAAATTGATAACAGCTATTCTAATGCATCTGTGACCCATTCATCTAGATTTTTTTTTTTTTTTAGGTACAGAGTCCCTGGATCACATTAACTCAATTGCTCTTGTCATAATATTACCTTCACTGAGTAATGATTTATGTTACATTATGTCCCCTGGTAATACAGAAAATCAAAATATGGTCTACTGAAACATCAGTTCTATATCTTTCATTAAATTGTGACTAAAAGCATTATCGTCTGCCATTTCATGTTCTTAAGATAAGGATACTCATGATTCGCAAAGATTCTTATGTTTTGGTTGAATTTAGTTTCAGAAACTATTTGGTTTCTTAGCTAAATCCTCCTGTCATAAGAAAAAAAAATATGAAACACTTTGATATTCATGCTAAAATTTGTAGTTAGAAAATTAAGAAGCAGATTTAGTGATCAAGTATAATAACCTATTAAAAAGGTATTCCTTCTTCTTTTAGATAAGTACATATTTTTTTCCTATCTAAACGGTTTAGTGTACCTCTGTACTAGGATAATCGAATAGCTACTACAAGTATTTCAGAAGTAAATCATCCTTAATTCTTGAATACAATACTTGAAACTCTGTATTTCCTGCCTCTGTTCAAAAACCTAGTAAGAACCAAAAAAAAATAAATAAGACATTTGTAAATTATTAATTTAAAAGACAATGGTGCTTCAGCAAAGGAAACAAGAAAATAAAAAGACAACCCACCAATGGGTATTAGGATAAGGGATAAGGAACTAGTCTCAAAAATTGACAAATAGCTCATGACGCTTAACAGTATCATAACAACCCACTCAAAATGGGCAGAAGACCTAAACACATATTTCTTCAGAGAAGAATACAGATGGTCAACAGGCACGTGAAAAGATGTTCCATGTTGCTAATTATTAAAGAAATGCAAGTCAGAACCACAATGAGATATCACCTCATAGCAGCCAGAATGGCTATCATGAAAAAATCCACAAACAATAAATGCCAGGGAAGGTGTGGAGAAAAGGGAACCCTCCCAACACTGCTGGTAGAATATACATTGGTACAGCAATGGTATGGAGATTTCTTAAAAAATTAAAAACAGAGTTGCCATATGACCCTGCAATCCCACTCCTGGGCCTATATCTGGAGAAAAACAAGATCCGAAAAGATATATGTACAGCAGTGTTCGTTGCAGCACTGTTTACAATACCCAATACCCAAGACATGGAAGCAACCGAAAAGTCCATTGACAGAGGAATGGATAGAGACATGGTACATATATGCAATGGAATATAACCAGCCGATAGAAAGAACGAAATAATTCCATGTGTAGCAACATGCATGAACCTGGAGAAGGTCCTACCACGTGAAGTGAGACAGAGAAGGAGAACTATCCTAAGACATCCCTTATATGTGGAACCTAAAAAGAAACAATACAAATGAACTGACATAACAGAAACAGACTCACAGAGCTGGAGAACAAGCCTATGGCTGACAGGGGTAAGAAGCAGGGGAGCGAGTTAGGGAGTTTCAGATGGACATGGACACACTGCTATACTTAAAATGCATAACCGACAAGGTCACAGTGCATAGCACATGAAACTCCGCCCCATGATATGTGGCAGCCTGGGTGGGAGGGGAATCTAGGGGAGAATGGATACATGTATAGGTATGGCAGAGTTCCTTCAGCACTCACCTAAAGCTATCACAACACTGTTTCTCAATCAGCTATACCCGATACCAAATAAAAATTCTGAAAAGTAATAGAAAAGATAATGGTGCATAAAAGAATCTAGAGTGTCCAATTAATAACCTATGACCCAAAGGAAGTTACTGACTCTTTTTACCTTTACTGATCCTCCATTTACTTGAGATAATTCCACATCTATCTAAATGAGTAAGAAGAATTAATACACCCAGAAGCAGACTGCCCAGCCTGTTATGATGATGATGATGATGGTTATATACAACTGAAGTTATAAAATATTTCTGTCCATTATCTAATTGATAGTCTTGTTACGGGTTGAAGAGTCTCCCACAAAAATTATCATATGTTGAATTCCTAATACTAAGAACCTTATTAAGTGACCTTATTTGGAAATAAAATTACTGCAGATAGAATCAGTCATTATATTAGATGTAATTAGTCATTATCAGGATTACATGGTATCATTAGGTTGGGCCCTAAACCATTATGACTGATACCTTATAAAAAAGGGAAATTTGGACAGAGGAACATGCACCCAGGGAGAAGGCCATGAACAATGTAGGCAGAAATCACAGTGATGCTTCTATAAGCTGAGGAACAGCCAAGATTACCAGCAAACCACCAAAAGCTAGGAGTGAGCCCCAGGGCCTCGCTGACAGCTCTCCTAGAAGCAAGCCTGCTGACACTTGGTTCTCAAACTTCTAGTCACCACAACAAAAGATGATCCATTTTTATTGTTTCAGCCACGCAGGAAGTAGCATTTTGTATAGCAGCCTTAGGAAAATTAAAACAAAACAAAACAAAAAACTACTACCCCTAAACACTATAAGGTGGTTATTACTTTAGATGAGAAAACTGAAGTTCAGAGAGATGAAGGAACTTGTCAAAGGTTATAGAGCTAAAAATGGGACTTACGGATTCAAACCTTGGTTACATTACTCTAAGATCAGAGTTTCTTACAGTATAAAAGCTGAAAAATCTAAAAACCTAGAACTTGAGTATAGATATATACTCTTCCTGTATACCTTCTTATATCTTTAATGGTTATTTAACTGCTGCTGTTGCTGCTAAGTCGCTTCAGTTGTGTCAGACTCTGCAACCCCAGAGACAGCAGCCCACCAGGCTCCCCCGTCCCTGGGATTCTCTAGGCAAGAACACTGGAGTGGGTTGCCATTTCCTTCTCCAATGCATGAAAGTGAAAAGTGAAAGGGAAGTCGCTCAGTTGTGCCCGACTTTTCGCGACCCCATGCACTGCAGCCCACCAGGCTCCTCCGTCTCTGGGATTCTCCAGGCAAGAACACTGGAGTGGGTTGCCATTTCCTTCTCCAATGCATGAAAGTGAAAAGTGAAAGTGAAGTCACTCAGTCGTGTCCGACTCGCAGAGACCCCATGGACTGCAGCCTACCAGGCTCCTCCGTCCATGGGATTTTCCAGTTAAGAGTACTGGAGTAGGGTGCCGTTGCCTTCTCCCTATTTAACTGCTAGAATAGTATAATAAAAAATAATCTCAACAGTTGACTATTTTCAGTCGAGAAAAAGAATGAGATTCACTGATTTCTACATTTTCAATGAGAAACTTATGAAAAACTTACTCTATAATACTTTCATGCATATTAACATAACAAACACAGAACCGTGAACACAGTAAAAGCCAAATCAAGAAGATACATGATTTTTAGTATAACTATGATAAAACACTTCTACAGTTATATTTTTGATATTTTAGTGATAAACCCATGAACAAGCCAGTAAGAACCAAATAATAGTATGAAAATAAAGGTAGGAGAACTACAAACATACTAGATTTCTAGTAGCCAAGGCGAAAGTTCTCAGCCACAAGATTCAGAAAGTCCACAACATAAAAACAAGTCAGTGGTTACACATAAGTTTATCAACTTTTGACAGCTGAGAAAATGTAATAATTCATTCTCAGGATTACCCATGAGCTATGACTACAGATTATAGACACGATCTCCAATTGTATGATTCATATGTGGATCCCCAGAACAAACCAATGGCATGCCGCCAAGAAAATCACAGATTAATGCAGGTTTGAAAGCGTCAGTCACTCAGTCGTGTCCAACTCTTTGCGATCCCATGGATTGTAGCCCATCAGGCTCCTCTGTGCATGGGGTTCTCCAGGCAAGAATACTGGAGTGGGTTGCCATTTCCTTCTCCAGGGGATCTTCCTCACCCAGGGATTAAACCCGGTCTCCAGCATTGGAGGCAGATTCTTTACCATCTGAGCCACCAGGAAGCCCCAGTACAAGTTTAAGAGGCTCCAACATAATAAACAGTCATATGAACAGTTCTCAGATATTTAAGAATAAACTTAAAAAAAACCCACTATGCCTATTCCCGTGTATGTGTAAGCATGTTCAGTCATGCCCAACCATTTGGACTGCAGCCCACCAGGCTCCTCTGCCCTTGGGATTTCCCAGGCAAAACTCATCCCATGATGAACTGATCAATTTGAATCTAAGACCACAGAAATCTGGTATCCTCTTATAAAAATAAAACTACTAGAAGCGCCAAGTTTTTCTTCATAAAATCACTGGTGTCTGCTCTAACATCCAGTAAAATGGGTGAATAAGGCCCCAAAGTTTGATTTCAGATATTGGTAACTGTCTTTACCCGTGAGCCCATAGAAAGAAAAAAAAAATCAAAAACATTAACAGAATATTAATTTTTAAGCAAGCTGCTTCCTGGAAAATATAAGCCATTTAAATACCCAAGGCCTCCTGACAAATGGTTTTAGTTTTAACTTTATCTTGAATTATCCACCCCTCCACAGACTAAATAAATTTTTGGTACTATTCTATCAGAGTTGCTAATACAAAGAAGCATGGTTCTTCTATTCTCTAAATGCTGCATGGTGGATGCATTCATCCATCTCGTGCAGAAAGTCTTCAAGTCATCTGGATACAAAAAGAAAGGATGCTACATATAGGGGTAGGAGAGTAAGAGTTACAGACTACTAGGTATAAGCTATAAAGATATATTGCACAACATGGGGAATATTTAGCCCGTATTTTATAACAACCGTAAATGGAGCATTACCTTTAAAAATTGTGAATCACTATATGGTACACTGGAAACCTATGTAATATTGTACACCAACCATATTTCAATTAAAAAAAAAGATGTTAAATATATCCTCTTTTCAAAGGACTGTATTATTTATAGTCTTTCAGTGTCCATGCCTGTTCCTCTTTACATGCCTTAACTCCTTACTTAGAAGCTCTAAATCTCAAAAACTAAAACGTCTACTATCTTTGTTCTTTGTTTCTGCCCCTGCCATTTCTTCGCACCAACTCTTCTCCACCCGACTCCCCATTCAGAAGCAGACCTACCTCCTGTCTGAGTAATGACTTGAATGTCACTTGAAAGAGGACCATCTCCAATTGAGGTGAAAGCCAGGACTTTGACGGAATACGTTTTCTGGGGCACTAAGTTGCCTATAGTAGTGATCTGGCTGTCAGCTACATTGTGCTTCATCCAGTTGTTGACATGCTGAGTGGGATCCATTGTATAATAAACTCTGTATCCTTGGATCTGTCCATTTGGCTCTTCAGGCTCCTTCCACTGGACCAAGATGGTGGTTGAACTCAACATCCGTGCCTGGACATCCCGCGGGGCACTGGACGGTGCTTGCTCTGAGGTCTGCGTCAGCACAGGCTCGCTGGGAGGCCCCCGCCCGATGTTATTGACAGCAACGACCCTGAATTCGTAATCCGAGTAGGGGCTCAGTCCGGCGACACTGTAGCGTGTCGTTGCCACCCCATCAATTTCTTTGTAAGGTTCCTCAGAATTTTTAGGTTTATGCTGAATGATGTAGTAAGAGACCGGCTCAGGGTTCCCGGAGTCCCACGTCAGTGTGATGCTTGTAGCAGTGCTCTCAGTCACGACAGGAGTTCCTGGAGGTTTGGGTAAGGCTTGAGGGAGAAAAAAGGCCATGAGCACCCATTGTCTTTAAGAAATCACGAGATTCCGTAACTCTAGTATTAGAATAATAGGATTATATATCTAGCGGAGATTTAATTAGATGAAATCATAGCAGAGTAGTTTTCTAAGTGGTCAGGATGTACAGTAAGACATGCGCAGGTGACAAACCCCAGGTGACTAGAAGTGTATTACATAGCGTTGCATTTTGGGGCTGATAATGAAATTCACCATTTATTATCTATGAGATGCTGGATACATTGCTTAATTTCAGTTTGCTTTAGTTTTCTCATGTGAAAATAGGAAAAAATGTATTATTGGAATTGTACAGTTGGGTAACTGTATTTCATGAGTTTGTGGTGAAGATTAATGAGCTAATCCAGTAATGCTCTTAGAATGTATCTGGCACCCTGAGAAAACAGTGGTTCCAATTATTACAATTATTATAACCAAAGGCTTGGCCAATGAGATTCTTGCTTTGAAAAAATAATACAACTAAATACTAATAAACATTGAAAAGAGCAAAATTTTAAGTATAATGAAATGGTATTCAATTGCTATAAGAGTATTCATTTTGTTTTCAAGATGTATGACATAGACAACAGAATGATAATTTTTTAAATAAATTATCTAACCAATAACTTTAAGGTAACAAAGAATAATAATTTCAAATTCATCAATTTCAAATTCATGCTTTTTTACTTAATATTCAAAGTATGCTGAAGAACTAAATTAAAGCCTATCCACAAATCTCTTTTTAAAATATTTTATTGTCATAATAGATATTCTATATCCAATATGAGTAACATATTACAGCTACATGAAAAACATTTCATTTAAATTCATATTTTAGAAATCATGTTATTTTTTTTTAGGAAAAAAGCATGACTCAAAATGCTACTAACTAAGAATGAAAGCCATCTATGCTGGTGGCCTCATATTCAAGCACCTCACCTGGACAGTGATTCAGAAAAGTATGGTGTTAGGGAAGAAAGGAGAATTTCACAAGCTGATTTTTTAGAGAAAACTCAGAAAGTAACACTCCTATAAACAGCTCTTTAGTACTCTTCTTTCCTTTTCAACTTAAAGAAAATACAACACTGCTTACAATGGTAACTCTTCAAGAATAACGAACTTGTACTTGATCACTGTTACACCAACAATACCTAGAGCACTGTCCAGACCTGAGTAGGGTTTTAAGAAGCATTGTGAAATGACTGCCTGAATAAATGAGTCCTTTCTCTAAGGTGCTTTTAGTTTCGATTCACTCTTTGCTGTCAAGTTTCACCCTCATGTTTTATTATTTATGTTGGAGGAGGAGGGGGTAGGGAAGTAGCAAGAGTCAGGAAAACAAAGATAAGAAATTGAACAAGATATTAGTTTAATGTGACTCCTGCTTTTGCATTCTTGAAGGTCTTTAGTAAATCTTCAAATATTTAAAGCTGACATGGTTAGTATGGGAAAGGTGATTCAATATTTGCATACGACTCTAAGAACCATGGAATGATAATATTTGGCCAAGGGATTTTATGGAAAATAATAATAAAACGACATTTGTTTAAATATTCTGGTCTGGCATTTTGCAAGAAAGCGGATAACCTGAATTTTCCCTAGATGCTTTTCTGTGTTCTTGAGGCAAGTAAAAATATTGCTAATCAAAGATGTGTGTTTACTGATATTTAACAGATACTTTCAGTTTTACTAAGTGACGCCGATTATACAGTACAGGTTTTGTGTCTGTAATAGTATGCTTAGTACAGTAATTATATGTAATGAAACATTACTATTAATATTTTAAATGATGAAATATTGAAAACGGTGTGTACCTT
Organism: Bos javanicus; assembly: GCF_032452875.1. Lineage (NCBI taxonomy): Eukaryota > Metazoa > Chordata > Mammalia > Artiodactyla > Bovidae > Bos > Bos javanicus. The sequence goes on along the minus strand of NC_083875.1, from coordinate 36,955,533 downwards.
GTTCTTATGTCACATCATTGCTTTTATATGGTATATAGTAAGTATATATATATTTGGTCAAAGGTATGACACTGACTACATTATGTGTGGTCCATTATTTTTTTTAGGGTCACAGTTCCTAGAAGGAGAAGATGATTTGTGCTCATTTTGCAATAGTTCCAGACATTTGCAGGAATCTAAAGTTACTCTCATACTGACTCATTTTAGGAAAGTTTTCTAAAATTCTATAAATACCGTGTAAAAACAGCTGGTTCCCTCACATATTCATTTCCCCTCCTTTGATTCAAAAGTAACCAAGGCATATAATTCTTTGGTTATAGTCAGTACCCTTATTTCAAGGAAAAAAAAAAAATTGTTGCGCACTTCACCTACACAAGGTGAGAGATGAAGCTGAAACAGAATATAATCACACTTTCATTTTGCATTTTAATGGCACGGTCTATCAAAAATTTAAAGCATCTATTATTAGACCATGTTGATTTCAACTCTTTTTTTTTGTCTTCTGGGATTTTGAGCATTTATTAACACTTACTTGGATTTTTCTGTCATGTACCTCTTCTCAAGGTTCTGGATGAATATAAAACCTGTACACATCATCCCGACCATTACAGCTGAGCATGTTGAGCATTCCTCATCCTGCCCTGTTAGTGCCTGAGCCTGGCTGCCACTTAAGTATTTTGAAAATTATCATGACTTAGGTTGTCAATATTTTTAAGAGAGAATGTGCCTACCTAGATATGTGTATCTAACGTGATACCACAAATAAGACTGGGCTGTGATATGTGAAACACTGACCAATGAACTGATTCATTTTAGGATTCCAAGAACAGACTTTGTAGAGGCATTAGTCAGTTGATGTGAGGGTACCCAGATCCTCCAAGCATGAACTACTGAGCATACCTTTGACAGTGATCTGTGCTATTGCTTCAATGACACCCAGTGTCGACATAGCAACACAGGTGTAATTTGCTGACTGTCTTACATCATTCAGTTCTAGGACATTTCTTCCTATTGGCATATCATCTTCAGGTGTCAGATCTTCTGCCCCCAACATCCACTTCACATAAGGCATTGGTGACCCCACAGCCACACAGGTGATATTAACACTTCCACCTGGCATGATCTCATGATTAGTGGGTGGGATAGAGAATCTTGGTGGGACACGGCGAACTGGAACAAAACACAAAGGAAGATGATAAAATATACAAGGCAAGAAAAAACAGCTTGATTCAACACATGACATGCACTGTACAGACACATATTGAAACATATTGTGGATTGTCCAAAAACAAAACATGTAAAACTGTGGATAATACACACCATACAAGTATGGTATGTGTATACACAGAAAAATTTATTTTAGTCATTGATATCTTAGACACATTCATACAAAAGTTGATTCAGACCTACAAGGGCCCCACAAAAAAACTATCTACAAACTAACAATACACAAACATCATGCATAAGATAAACACAGAAACATATACATGCATGCATATAACAAGGATTCTATGCATTCATGTATATGCAGGAAAGTGGGCTGGAAGGCCATCAGTAGGTTTACATTGAGTATCAAAACCAACTTCAGTGCTGTGCTCTTCCAGGTGATGTGAACGCATGTGTGGGACCACATTGTCACATCCCAGTCCTGGAAAACATCATCTAGAGTACACTGAAAGTGCAATTTATTTGCTTTCAGACTCAGAGGAGACGCAGCCTCAAGACCTCACACTAACACCAGAACAAACACAGAAATATATACACATATCAATTTATAGTCATAGAAGAAACAAAGCCAATGCCAGTAGAGATACTGGATTGGGACATGCAAGGCATGCACAAGGTGAAATCTCAAGGCCATGCTTAGGATGACGGGAGAATGGCTGGTATCCAAGAGCAATGGCAGCAAAGGAAGTAACAGGGGAAGAACTAAACACAAAGGGATGAGGGATAAGTACAGTGACTAAGACAGAGATTTAGGGGAGGATCGTAGGATTAAAAGGAAGAAGATATTAGACGAAGGCAGGTTGTCAAAGGTATGGATTGCAAATTCAGGAAGGGAGCTGGGGAGTTCACATTCAAGATTCCATTCAGTTCATATCTAAGATAAAATAATATAGGTGATGACTACAAAAATCTAGTCAGAGGCTTTTTATGCCTACATTCAAATTGAGGGACAATTGATCTAAACCATACAGTGAGACATGACATGAAGACAGCAGATCATATTAAAGCAATACAACACAGAAAAAGACAAGCAATTACAGTTCAGTGTTCCTGCTTCAGATAATCTGTACGTTTATGTGTGTTTAAGTACATGTGTCTCAAACATGGTACAAGAAGAGGGTAAGAGACATAGGATTCATCTTGGGCTTTTATTGGCAAAACATTATACCATGAACATTTTAGATTAAGAGGTAATCATTTAGAGCATACCTTAAATATGGATAATCAAGTGATTATTAAAATTATAAATGTTAATAAACAAACAACCACATAACCCCAAGATCGTAAGTAAATCATTCTGTCTGTCAACTTTTTGGCTGTCCTTCAGAATGAGAGAAACCACCATGGATTTGAGAGGGCTTGCTGCAATGGCCTCACGGGTGAATGACAAGCATAGGAGAAGAAAAGAGAGGGCTAGGCATGCCTCCTGCAGCCAATTCACAGGTTACACAAAGCAGACAGGAGCCAGTGTAGACTCTGAGGTGTCAAATAACATGTCAAGAAAAATGGAGGAGAGTTTAGTCTTCATGCTTGGGATTAGCGGAACCACTACAAAGTCATTCTATGGGCAGCAGGCATCTTTGTGAGACAGAAATTAAACGTGGGGCAGGAGACGGGAAAAGTGGAGCAGGAAGGAAAGCAGGAACACTGACCAAGTTCACCGGACCTGAGAGTTAAGTGTTACCCGTTACCATGCACCCAGGTTCATTCTCTCCCATCATGCACCACAGTTAGGAGCCACCAGCAAGCACCGGAAGCCATGGCCAAGTGCATTCTCTGCTAGAACATACCATTAACCAAAAGAAGACCACAATGCAGCTACATTCATTTCATTTGTATTCTTTGTTATTGGTTTAATTAATAGTTTTGTAAGGTGGGTAAAAAGTAAAAAACACACCAACCTTCTCGCAGCTCTGAGGGATGTAGGGGGTTTGATGCAGAACACAATGAAATGAGGAAAGGAGAAAAACAAGGGAAACACAGAGAGAGTAAAAAGGCCATATCAAGGCTTTCAACTGCTACTTGAACATCTTTATCTGATTTATTTAATCTTTCCTACCTCAGCTGAAAAAGTTAGCAACACCTCAAGGACTAACACAACAGTATTAGAAAGAATAGCTAGCATCATTTTGAAATTTTTCCATTGAAGAAGGTACACATGCCTCATGCAGCAAAGGAGGTCACCACTGTGAGAAAAAGGATCAAGGGGCTTTCAAAGAATTTGGAGAAGAAATAGTTTTTCTTCATATTCTCCCACCCCAGACTCCAGAGAATGACAAGAGAGAAAAACATCCCCAAGGAAACAAAATTATCTCAAACAAAAATTTCAAAATCAAGCTAGATATTTTCCTGAGGGAACTCATTTTATTGTAACTTAGAGCTTTTACTGTCTTTTACATATCCCCACTCCCCACCCACATCTTTTGTGGTTATTCATAGGCATGGAGATCAGGAATAAGAGCGCTTTCATTGGACAATAAAAGTATAGGAAGCAGCTTTGAGAACTCCAGGGAAGAAGTATTTCTTTCTAGTTGAAATGAAAGGAACAGCCATTCATAAGCTCAAAATTTAATCATTTCTATTACTTTTAAGAAAATATGGATGTATCGTCATTCATTCTTCTCCCAAGGACAATGATATGATTTAAAATACAATCACTGTTCCCTGGCAATCAAGAGATTAAACTTTTCAGAAAGTGAGTAATTAAAAAAAACCCTTGTGTGTGTGTGTAAATATACATCTATATATATGCATAAGCATATGCACATGATAATACTATGTGTTTATAAATAAGTATAAAAAGGAAGAAGACAATACAACTGTGCTACTTGAATGCAGCACCTATTTCTTTTTTTTTATAGATTAGCAGTTGTATCCTTACAACTCTGCAGCAGAGGTCATGAAGACATAAACACCTCTATGCTTGGAGTTGCACAGAGAACTGATTAGTGGCACACCAAGCAATTATCTCAGGGTTTGATAAGGAAACAGAAGAGTCACAGCAACAGAAAAAAAGGAGAAGGAAAAGAAAACCTCAAACCAATGCAAAACACAGTTCAATCAATGCACTTAAAATAATAATCAAGATGTCAAAATGCAAATATACTTACAAACTTCAAGCCTCAGGATAGATTTTACTCAAGAGTGGTCCACTTTTTTTTAACCATGTATTTAAAATATTTAATTCTCTACCCACTAAAATGCTTCGGCTACTGTCATTATTAGCACATCAGCTGATTAAACCCTGACATAGTCACACAGACCCTGTGGATATCTCAATTCCCCCTGAGCCTGAATGAACACGCGATGCCACAGTTACGTCATTCCTACCTCTGACATATAAATTGGCAGGGGCAGAATAGCGAGTGCCCGCGCTGTTGGTGGCAACACACTCATATTTTCCTTGGTCAGATTCTTCGCTCTGTTCGATCTGAAGGGCTCCTGCATGGATATAAAATATATTGCCAAAGAGATGGTCAGAGAAAGCTTTCTCAGTGCAGAAAGCTAAACCTCAACAACATGAAAAGCCCTGCAAAAGGAAGATCCGCTCAACGTCGATTCAATCTCTTGCTAAGGTGCACAGACAGAAATGATGCGATGAGAAAAACATACAGAGATTATTTCTTCTTTTTTAAAAATGTTTTACATCATCAACGCTAGCATAATAAAAACTTATCTTTTCCCAAGCAAGAATTCTACTCATAATTAATACGCTTATTTCCTAGACTAATAAAATGAAGATGGGTGAGACTGCTTCAAGGAAGTATGGCTTTTAAATCAAACAAAAGATTAATTTTTGGTTTTTGTTTTGTTTCATTTTGGTAGCAAAAGTGGCGCAAAAGAGAGGTACTCTCAAAAAAAACCAGGCCGGGTTTTCAAGAAAGTCTTCTGCTGAAGAAAGCCAAAAATACGCAGCAAGCACAAAAAAGGCTGCATGAAGCAAAAAATATTAAAATTAGTCATTATATATCATGAAAATATTACTTAAAGAAACAAAACTCCCTTAAGACATGCAGATTTTTTAAGAAAAGAAAGACCAGTTTGCCACGACTTACAATCATTTATTACGTTTGCTGAAAAACAAAGAGTAATTGAATTAGAAGGTTTTAAAAAAGTTAAAAAGCACGGCCTATGCCAGCCCGGAGAGCCAACCAACCACTGCTTGAGGACCTCGAGACGGATCCCCTAAGACACCCATCAAAATCCACCAGTGGGATTAGCAGTGTGGTGTCACAAAACCCCAAGAAAAATACAAAACAAGAATTATAAAAGAAATGCACACTGAGTCAAAGTCTGAAAAACCATCAATACCACATACCACCAAGAATACTCAGCACCTTTGTCTCCAGAGCCTGAAGGACAGAAGTTCGAAAAATCCAGAGGCGAGTAATCCAAGAAAAAAAGAAGTGGGAGGGGAAAAAAGCACTGTTGTCAGATTGCAGGCGAGTGTGATCAGGTGGAAGGGGGTCATTCTTTGACTTTTAAGACAGTAAGAGAAAAAAGAAGAACAAAAGCAAAAACCTTTTGAAAGATAAAGACAAAAAGCAGGTGTTCCAGGCTGTCTTCTGCATGTCTGCCACTGTTCTCCAGACCATCTTGACTTTGGTCCGGAACAAGAACAGCTAAGGAAGAAAAAAAATGATCTTTTTTTTTTTTTTCTCCAGTTGGACAAAAAAAAAGGAAAAAGAAGAAAAAAGAAAAAGAAAAAAAGGAAAAAGGAAGAAGAAGAAAAGGAAAAAAAGAGGGACAGATGGTACGCTGTGACTGGTCTGTGGTCTAAAGACCTGGATATGCTTTCTTTGAAGCATATCACAACTTAAAGAATCATTTTCATAAAGAAAGAAATGAACAAAACAAAGAGAAGAAGGAAAAAGAAAAGAAAAACTCACAAGATGAGAGTCACCAATCATAACCAAACAGTACAAAGGAAAATCATAAAGTTGATGGACATTATTGGAATGATTTTGAAAACAGGACAAAGATGAGAGTGATGAAAGGACAGAAAGAATGAGCAAGATCATTCTGTGAACGTTAGTTCAGCACTCTTACCTCTTATTGGTGTACCACCTGGGTGGATAATATGAATGCAAATAAGATTAGAAAGAAGAAGCATTAGTACGAGAAGAAGGAGGCTAGGGCTGGGGAGAAGAATTAAATTAGATTTACAGAATTAAATAAGGTCTTAAAAGAAACTTGAATTACTCTACTGGTAAAACAGGAATATATTAGATAGTATTATTAGATCATAAAAGCAAGTTACATTATACCACAGAGGGCAAAGACCACAATAGGCAGCATTGCCTTTATCAGAGAAGCAAATGAGTTCTTAGGTCTGGGATTATACAGGGTGAGAATTCTATCTTATATGCCTCATATTCTTAAAAAAAAGAACTAAGCAATATTTTTAAAGACAGAATTGGGGAAAATACTGGCTAATCTATTTAAGTATATATATAGATATGCATATATATATACTGTTATAGGAAATACTAAAGACTAACTAGAAACAAACACTGTTCATTGGATATATCTTACACTACTTACATTGCTACATTTGTGTGATATAACTTGTGTATTATTTTATTTTTCTACATAGTGTTCTTACAATAACAGTTCTGTGGATGTGTGAATGTGCACGCCATTAAGGAAATCTTGTGTCTACACTCACAGTTAGTAAAATGCATGCCATGCATTTTATTAATAATAATAATAGTAATCTGAATATGGAAATTAGTGGGGGTGAAGTGCGCTTCAGAACTAAGCACTTACCAATAGATTCTGGAGATTTAAATACGGAGAGAAGAAAGACAGCATAAAAATATTATTATATTCCTTATAATTTGGTACAAATTTTTCAGAGTTAAAGCTTTATTACTAAATCATCTATGTTACAGGTGAATAATTAATTCTTTATTTACAATAACAGAATGCTAATCTACACAATTCTGCTGACAACAAGCAAAAGAGGCAGTTAACAAGACGCTTTAACATCACAGGACAGGTCAAAAGCTGAGAATTCTGGGAAGACAGGCAGTTAAACAACTTAGAATTATATTATCAATATTACTACCCATGCCAAAGTAAACAGCTTACTGTATACATCCCTGTGAAATTACCTAGGGACAGGCTCTAAAAATTAACAGATTTAGAATTATCTCTACTTTTAGTCTAAAGAGAGCAAATGAATAAACTTGGGGTGGGGATGGGAGAGGGAGAAAGGGCAACAGGTAGCAAGAGAGAGAGAGAGGAAGAGAGAGAGAGAAGCAAAAGCTGGAGTCTACACCAACCAAAAGCAGACTTCTGTAGATCCAGTCACTGGAGGGTTTAAAAATCTTTAGTGTGGGCGCACACTACTGTGGCAAATGTGTACAAAATACTCACTCATAATAATATTATAATAAGATTAATAAAAATCCCCTCCTTTCATTGGTACTTTGTAAAGGACTTTATAAAAAATACATCTGGATACTTATGAGATAACATTTCTGTGTTTTATGTATTAGTGAAAAGAAAGTAGATGAGCCCAAACTTACTAAACTTTGGTAGTTTGATGAGTTAAAATGTAGAGAAGACAGAGAAACACACTTTAATAAAACAGAATCATTTTAGTGTTTAATATGAACATTTTTGATTTTTAATGGATATAACCATTGGAACTCCTTGCAAGTTTTGAATGAAGTCCAATGTTGAAATAAATTTGTTTCAAAAGAAAACAGAAATAAGAAAGAAACAGGAGAAAATGAATCCATCAAATACTGCAGAAGAGCAGTAAACTAAAAAAAAATTATCAAAAATACAGTCACAGCAGTGAGCAATGTGGATTAAACAGAAGCTGCAAAACATGAAGAAGAGAAGAAAGACTCTGAAACAGGTTATGACATCACAGACGCAGACAACACATTAAATAACAGAGAAAGAGAAGAGGGAGAAAAATTAATACCTAAAAAATAAAAATAAATAAAATGAAAATAAAAATAGAGAGAAAACGAAAAAGAAAAACTAAAATTCTCTAGGAGGTCATGGAAACAGTAACAAGACCCTACCTGATCGTAACTGCTTAATACGCCCGTTGTTGTTGCTTGTGTCGACCGGTAAGAAATCTTTGAACCACGTGATTTCTGGATCTGGATTCCCACTGGCTGCACAAAGCATGGTGGCGGTGCGTGTACGCTCAACCACCTTCAGCTGTGGGCCCATATCAATAGTAGGGAAGCCCCGGGGAATTTGATCCTCTGCAAGACAAAAGGTGATACAAACATGTCATGAAGGCAGATACCCAAGATTCAAGAGGTACTGACTGGTAACTTTTCCCATTGTGAGAGTTGGACTGCGAAGAAAGCTGAACACTGAAGAATTGATGCTTTTGAACTGTGGTGTTGGAGAAGACTCTTGAGAGTCCCTTGGACTGCAAGGACATCTAACCAGTCCATTCTAAAGGAGATCAGTCCTAAGTGTTCTTTGGAAGGACTGATGCTAAAGCTGAAACTCCAGTACTTCGGCCACCTCATGCGAAGAGTTGACTCATTGGAAAAGACTCTGATGCCGGGAGGGATTGGGGGCAGGAGGAGAAGGGGACGACAGAGGATGAGATGGCTGGATGGCATCACCGACTCGATGGATGTGAATTTGAGTGAACTCCGGGAGATGGTGATGGACAGGGAGGCCTGCTGTGCTGCAATTCATGGGGTCTTAAAGAGTTGGACACGACTGTGCGACTGAACTGAACTGAACTGAAAAACTAACATAATCCAAGTAGCTTTGCACTTGCACTGTTAGGCTAGTGTATGGTACAATGTTGTTTCTGGCCAGAGGAGTGTAGTCCAGGAAGAGGCCGAAAACCTAACAAATAGCTCAAACATGTGATTAAAAACCATGACCAAGAGATGAATCAAGTTCTCTGGCAGCATGGAAGCAGTCATTATACAACGTGTGTCTGAGGAGGTCAGTGAGCACCAAAAGAAAGCTATGAAATGAGCCATTAGGAAAGTCACAATCAGTGTCAGTTCAGTTGCTCAGTCATGCCTGTCTCTGTGAGACCCCACGGACTGCAGCATGCCAGGTGTCCCTGTCCATCACCAACTCCCAGAGTTCACTCAAACTCATGTCCATTGAGTCGGGGATGGCATGCAACCATCTCATGCACTGTTGAGTTTTAGGTCAACTTTTTCACTCTCCTCTTTCACTTTCACCAAGACGCTTTTGAGTTCCTCTTCACCTTCTGCCATAAGGGTGGTGTCATCTGCATATCTGAGGTTATTGATATTTCTCCCGGCAATCTTGATTCCAGCTTGTGCTTCTTCCAGCCCAGCGTTTCTCATGATGTACTTTGCACAGAAGTTAAATACCAGGGTGACAATATACAACCTTGATGTACTCCTTTCCCTATTTGGAACCAGTCTGTTATTCCATGTCCAATTCTAGCTGTTGCTTCCTGACCTGCATACAGATTTCTCAAGAGGCAGGTCAAAAGAGTTCCAGGAAAACATCTTTTTCTGCTTTATTGACTATGTCAAAGCCTTTGACTGTGTGGATCACAACAAACTGTGGAAAATTCTTAAAGGAAAGTCAATTTGTCCAGAAAGAAAGGCACACCAGAAGTACAACTATTCAGAAGGAAACTTTTCCTTGAGGGGAAATCACTGATGTAGCACAGCTAGTTTTAGGAGGGCAGGGACAACAAGCAGGTTAGCTGGACTAACCTATTCCTATTTTAGTCTATTATGGTTTTCTTTTAACTTTCAAGTGAAACTCTATGTGTGTGTGTGTGTGTGTATACATATATATATATATATATATATATATATATATATTTTTTTTTACCCAAGTACAGGTTTATTTAACTTATATGTAGAGTATACCATGAGAAACGCTGGGCTAGAAGAAGCACAAGCTGGAATCAAGATTGCTGGGAGAAATCTCAATAATTTCAGATATACAGATTATACCACCGTTATGCCAGAAAGTGAAAAGGAACTAAAAAGCCTCTTGATGAAAGCGAAAGAGGAGAGTGAAAAGGTTGGCTTAAAGCTCAGTATTCAGAAAACGAAGATCATGGTATCTTGTCCCATCACTTCATGGGAAATAGATGGGGAAACAGTGAAAACAGCGTCAGACTTTATTTTGGCGGGCTCCAAAATCACTGCAGATGGTGATTGCAGCCATGAAATTAAAAGACGCTTACTCCTTGGAAGAAAAGTTACGACCAACCTAGATAGCATATTCAAAAGCAGAGACGTTACTTTGCCAACAAAGGTCCATCTAGTCAAGGCTATGGTTTTTCCAGTGGTCATGTATGGATGTGAGAGTTGGACTGTGAAGAAAGCTGAGCGCCGAAGAATTGATGCTTTTGAACTGTGGTGTTGGAGAAGACTCTTGAGAGAGCCTTAGACTGCAAGGAGATCCAACCAGTCCATTCTAAAGGAGATCAGCCCTGGGTGTTCTTTGGCAGGAATGATGCTAAAACTGAAACTCCAGTACTTTGGCCACCTCATGTGAAGAGTTGACTCATCGGAAAAGACTCTGATGCTAGGAGGGATTGGGGGCAGGAGGAGAAGGGGACGACAGAGGATGAGATGGCTGGATGGCATCACCGACTCGATGGACGTGAGTTTGAGTGAACTCTGGGAGTTGGTGATGATGAACAGGGAGGCCTGGCATGCTGTGATTCATGGGGACACAAAGAGTGGGACACGACTGAGCGACTGAACTGAACTGAACTGAACAGGTTCAACCTGAATTAATCCCTCGGTAGAGAGTTTTAATTTGTCAGAAAAGTATCTGAAAGTTTCCCTTACAAAAGAAGAAAAGAACAAAAGCAACTCAAGAGTTCAACAAGGAAACATCCATTCCTTGGGGTGAGAGAATACTTTCCTCCATTCCAAAGGCCTGAACCACTTTCAGTCATTAAAAAGTTGAAATGGGTCAATTTTGAATCTTCAACTCATCTAAAGTTCATTTCTCCCTTGCATGCATGCTCAGTCACTAAGTCGTGCCAACTCTTTGTGACCCCATGGATTGTAGCCCATTAGGCTCCTCTGTTCATGGGATTTTCCAGGCAGAGATACTGGACTGGGTTGCTATTTCCCTATCCCTAATCAAAATTTCTCCATATCTTAGATCTTGAGAAACTAAAGTCCTCTTAAGTCCCTCAAGAATGACCCACATTGATATCCTATATGACCAGTTCTTCCAGTCAGTGTTAGAAAGGTATATTCTGTTGAGGCACTGAAGGCATTTTAGTTATATGGGCAATAATATTTGCATTAGAATCTGGCTGTTTGAAGACTATTATGAAACATTTTGACTTTCAATTGGGGCCTGGAGTTGATGTAATCATCACTTCCTCATGACCTTTGATGAACTGTCATCACCCACCAATTGCAAATGACTCAAGAGCACAACCAGTGAGACAAACAGAAACAATCAGACACGATACCTATCTTCCACTTGGATGTCCCCTACGATTTCTGGAATAATCTTCAGTGTCTTGCTAAACATCCACAATTTCAAAGGAAAAGGTTACATTTTGATGACTCCACTGCCTTGCTGATCAAATCTATGTGTTCTCTACTGTCTCAACATCTAAAGGGTAAATCAAATCTGCGAAATCTGGCTAGTGAAGTCTTTTAAAATCACAGCCCATTTTTCTCAGCCTCTCATGGATAACCTTCCTCAAAGGAAACATTTCTCCTGCCCACACTGAAATTGTCACCATTCCTTATATAAATCATATCCAATGAGTACTCCATCTGTGTCTTGAGAAAGCCACACAATCAAAACCATCTTCATTATAAAGCTTTTCAAAACTCACTCAGACAGACTTAATCTTTTCCTCCTCAGATTAACTGTAGTAGTAAGTACCTAGATGCACTGTCTTGTATTTTTTAAATACTGTTTAGTTTAAATATATGTATATTTGCTTAGTCGTGTCTGACTCTTTGTGACACCATGGACTATAGTCCACCATGCTCCTCTGACCATGGAATTCCCCAGGCAAGAATACTGGTGTGGGTAGCCATTCCCTTCTCCAGGGGATATTCCCGACCCAGGGATCGAACCAGGGTCTCCAGCATTGCAGGCAGATTCTTTACTGTCTGAGCCACCAGGGAATCCAATTTATCTCCTCAGGTTATCCTTCTACAACACAAATTTTCTCCATGCCTCACTTGTATCCAAATCCCTTCCCATAAAGCTAGTCTGAATTGACAGAGTTTGAGAAATCTGTGATGCCCAAGCCTAACTATGAATATATCACAGTGATTATAAAGGTTTCTACCACACATAGTACAAAACTACTTATGGTAGAGAGTTCATCAGAGGAATAGTTCAGAAAGAGGGAAGGAGATTTTGATCGTGAATAGTAGAAGAATCTCAAAATACTACTCAAGAATAAAGCTCCCAAGAAATGGATAGTATCCTGAACATTAAACCTGGGTGACTATAAGAGAAAATCAGGGGTTAACAGGGAAAAGTAGATTCTAGCTGTCCTACAGCGTGATCTATGGAAAGTCCAAAAAAAGTTGCTGAAGCAGTTGGGTTTGACACATGGATTCACAAGAGATATTTTCCTGTCCCACGGTCAGAGACTAAAAAAGAGTTAACTTCGATGAGCTATTATACATTTTACTTAAGTTGAAAGGCATGGCTCTTTTGAGGAAGCAGCAATACCTTCTGTTTATTTGAATGCTCGTGCGCTGTCAGCCAGACCCACATCTACAAAGGACAAGTGCCAGAAAGTGTGGTTAAGAGTGGAATTTCAAGATGATTTTTCAAGGCTCCAAGGAAAGTTTAAAATTACAAATCAGGTAAAGAGTATTTTGAAAATTAGGATATGATACTTTTAATGCCATTTCCTTCTCCAGGGAACTTTCTGACCCAGGGATCAAACCCAGGTCTCCCACATTGTAGACAGACGCTTTACCGTCTGTGCCACCAGGGAAGTCCTTTTAATACTCTATTCCACTTGAATTTCATCAGGCTTTTTCTTTTTTAATGGCTTTAAAGTTTTATTCAGTGTATTTGTAAATCTAAAGCTTAGTTTTAATGTTATTAGGGAGAATAAAGAAAATAAATAAAAATGCTCAAAAGCCACTGCACCACACACATTACATTATTAAACATCTCACTTGGCAGCCATTGGTCTGGAATGCTTCAAAGTATAGAATAATTTACCTTGCTGCTGCTGCTAAGTCGTTTCAGTCGTGTCCGACTCTGTGCGACCCCACAGACGGCAGCCCACCAGGCTCCCCCGTCCCTGGGATTCTCCAGGCAAGAACACTGGAGTGGGTTGCCATTTCCTTCTTCAATGCATGAAAGTGATAAATGAAAGTGAAGTCGCTCAGTCATGTCCGACTCTTAGCGACCCCATGGACTGCAGCCCACCAGGCTCCTCCAACCATGGGATTTTCCAGGCGAGAGTTTACCTTAAGTGCCCCTAAGTCAACTACATGCCTAACTACTTACAGATGAGTTTCTAAAAAAGCTCTTAGAATTTGTTATTGTCAATTTCCATATTTAAAGCAACTGACTTCTGTTAATAAAACAATTACCTTGGGATTCCTAAGCTGTTCCTGTCTTTCCCAGGGCACTGAGTTCCTCCATTGGCATCTAACTATGAGTTACAACAGCATGCATGAACACTGCTCTACCAGTCATTACTGTTCTTCAACAAGTTTGTCTCTCTAGAAAACCATGCCAATATTCTATATACCCATCAGTGGCAAGTGTCAAAGACTTGAGATTGTTGAGCCACTTACTAAAGGCTCTTACCAAAGAAATTTAGAATTAATAACAATTTATAAGAAATGAAGACCTCACCTTGGGGACCACTGATAAAACCGACTTGTGCCCTATGGAAAGCAGTCTAAAATGTCTGCATGACCTTTCTTTTCCATCTTGGCTCATAAAGAACACTCCAAAGCTCCCTTTCCATAGACACAGTGCACAACAAAGATAATGATTCTTGCATCCTAATCACATGGAGAATGTAAAGAGAGCACCTTTCTTATTGTTAATAAGGGTAATTAAATTCTATCCATCCCCCTTTTGCACAGAACTCCTTTGAATGCACATTCTTCATTAAATTTTCATGAGAAACATCACAATGTAACAGATTTACAGAGCCAGAGCTGTTACACATTGACAGTTGTGGCTTGTTTCCAATCTGACTGTCAGGTATTTGGCAATAAAACTCAGTATTCAACATAAAATGAACAGTAGAAATGATGAAATTTCTAATTGGTATGCTTATCTCAGTGGGCGTAGTTTAGAAGATGTTAATCGTTTGTTTTTTTTTTTTTCATCTCTACATTTATTAGTGATTTATATAAAACTGCCTTGGCCATTTGATTACATCAATTTGACAGATCATCAAATGTACAGTACCAGAAACTTGAGAAAAGAAAAACCCAATATCCTTTATATGTTAAGCACATGAACTTTCACAGGAAAATACAGAATCAAAAATTAACAAATTGTCATTATGTTAGTAGCTTTAAACTTTTACGTGAGTTGAAAAGAAAAACATTTTGTCCTATTCATTAAAGTGCTCATTAAGATTTAAAATGCCTTACTTATCACTGTTCCATATTAATATTCAATCACGTAGAATTAGCTACTAATTCATCAACAATTTAAATCAGACTTGACCTTCACAAAGCCATTCCGTCTGTCATTTTGAGAGGCCATTAAAGGGCAGATTACTACACACTTGTGCTTAGTGAATTGTAGAAGTCATACATATTTTGTTTGGAATGGCAGCTATAATAGACCTGGAGATACAGCACATTCTCTGGATCTGTTTGGGGTCTTAATGAAACATGCTGATATGAAACTTTCAGTTCCATTAAGGAAAGAGAAAAATGAACATCAGCAATTTTCAGAGTTAACTTCCCACTGCTGTGGAACTTTTGTTAAAAACCCTTGCCCTCCCCAGAACTTGAAAGGAATATGAGAGGAAAAGAGTCTGACTATTTTTTTTTTTTTTTTGGTATGGAATTATGCTTCAGATATCTGTGAATGATCAAGTAATAGCTTTTGCATAATTTGCTCAAACTGCTTTCATTGTTCATCCATAAACAATTTTAATGATGCTTTGCTTTTGTGCCAATTCTGCAAACACTCAATCTCTCTTATTTGATAGGAAACACAAAACTGAATTGCCTGCTAAGACCACAGCCTCCTTCCAAGGTAGCCAGAAGCAGTTCTTCCTGCCTAATTTTACTAGGACTCAGTGAATTCAATCAGACAGGTGCTTTGACTCTGGTCCCAAATTATTTAAAGAAGTTTTCAGTAAAGGGCTGTTTACCATGATGCCACGTTTCTAATTTATGAATTTATAGCAAACACGTTTATGAAGGAAAAAACATGCCATTTATATCAGCGGTACACTCTTCGAAAAGACATATTAAAAGATGTGCCAAATACACTTGATTGTCTAGGTGTATATACAGAGTAAACAGTTCATAGCGGCCTCTCTTTAAATGCTTTCAAAACTCACAGAGGGCATGGCTATATGTTATTTCCTTTTTCACCATTACAGTATTCATAAACACTTGGAATTAGACATGCTTAGGAAAGTTGGACAACCATGTCTGCATTTATTCATGTGGTATCTCTGAATTTCCACTGGATTTATTTAACAGCATCTTTTTCTTTAAAAAAAAAAAAACACCTTTTTTATAAAGTAACTTTATTTATTTATTGGTTACTACATGATCTGTGAGATCTTAATTCCCCAACCAGAGACAAACACAACCCACCACCACACACACCCTGGCACCCACCCCAGCATTGGAAGCGTGGTGTTTTAACCATTGGACCATCAGGAAAATCCCAGTGGCACCTATTTAAACAGTTAATCGTTATTTAATTGTTCTGGGGATAAATTGGTCTTCTCAATTTAAATATAATCTAGGAGGCAAAACTATATTTTGCAGTGTTCATTGCTTAGTTGCTAGGTCATGTCAAAATCTGCAATCCCATGGACTGTATGTAGCCCACTAGGCCGCCCTGTCTATGGGATTTCCCAAAAAGAACTTGAGTGGATTGCCATTTCCTTCTTTAGGCAATCTTCCTGACCCAGGGATCACACCTGTATGTCCTGCAGGTGGAGTCTTTATCACTGCGCCTATAGTGTCTTCAGTTCAGTTCAGTTCAGTTGTTCAGCTGTGTCTGACTCTTTGCAACTCCATGAATCGAAGCACACCAGGCCTCCCTGTCCATCACCATCTCCCAGAGTTCACTCAAACTCATGTCTATCGAGTCGGTGACACCATCCAGCCATCTCATCCTCTGTCCTCCCCTTCTCCTCCTGCCCCCAATCCCTCCCAGCATCATCATCTTTTCCAATGAGTCAACTCTTCACATGAGGTGGCCAAAGTACTGGAGTCACCTTTAGCATCATTCCTTCCAAAAAACACCCAGGGCTGATCTCCTTTAGAATGGACTGGTTGGATCTCCTTGCAGTCCAAGGGACTCTCAAGAGTCTTCTCCAGCACCACAGTTCAAAAGCATCAATTCTTTGGTGCTCAGCTTTCTTCACAGTCCAACTCTCACATCCATACATGACCACTGGCAAAAACACAGCCTTGACTAAACGGACCTTTGTTGGTAAAGTAATGTCTCTGCTTTTGAATATGCTATGTGGGTTGGTCATAACTTTTCTTCCAAGGAATAAGCGTCTTTTAATTTCATGGCTGCAATCACCATCTGCAGTGATTTTGGAGCCCAAAAAGATAAAGTCTGACACTGTTTCTACTGTTTCCCCATCTATTTCCCATGAAGTGATACGACCAGATGCTATGATCTTCATTTTCTGAATGGTGAGCTTTAAGCCATTTTTGCACTCTCCACTTTCACTTTCATCGAGAGGCTTTTTAGTTCCTCTTCACTTTCTGCCATAAGGGTGGTGTCATCTGCATATCTGAGGTTATTGATATTTCTCCTGGCAATCTTGATTCCAGCTTATGCTTCTTCCAGCCCAGCATTTCTCATGATGTACTGTGCATTTAAGTTAAATAAGCAGGGTGACAATATATAGCCTTGACATATTCCTTTTCCTATTTGGAGCCAGTCTGTTGATGTATGTCCAGTTCTAACTGTTACTTTCTGACCTGCACACAGGTTCCTCAAGAGGCAGGTCAGGTGGTCTGGTATGCCCATCTCTTTCAGAATTTTCCACAGTTGATCGTGATACACCCAGTCAAAGGTTTGGCATAGTCAATAAAGCAGAAATAGATGCTTTTCTGGAACTCTCTTGCTTTTTCGGTGATCCAGAGGATGTTGGCAATTTGATCTCTGGTTCCTCTGCCTTTTCTAAAACCACCTTGACCATCAGGAAGTTCACAGTTCATGTATTGCTGAAGCCTAGCTTGGACAATTTTGAGCATTACTTTACTAGCGTGTGAGATGAGTGCAATCATGTGGTAGTTTGAGCATTCTTTGGCATTGCCTTTCTTTGGGATTGGAATGAAAACTGACCTTTTCCAGTCCTGTGGCCACTGCTGAGTTTTCCAAATTTGCTGACATATTGAGTGCAGCACTTTCACAGCATCATCTTTCAGGATTTGAAATAGCTCAGCTGGAATTCCATCACCTAGCTTTGTCCGTTGATGCTTTCTAAGGCCCACTTGACTTCACATTCTAGGATGTCTGATTCTAGGTGAGTGATCACACCATCGTGATTATCTTGGTTGTGAAGATATTTTTTGTAGAGTTCTCCTGTGTATTCTTGCCACCTCTTCTTAATATCTTCTGCTTCTGTTAGGTCCATACCCTGTCTGTCCTTTATTGAGCCCATCTTTGCATGAAATGTTCCCTTGGTATCTCTAATTTTCTTGAGGAGATCTCTAGTCTTTCCCATTCTTTTGTTTTCCTCTATTTCTTTGCATTGATCACTGAGGAAGGCTTTTTTCTCTCTTCTTGTTATTCTTTGGAACTCTGAATCAGAGTTATAGACTGCTTATATCTTAAGTAGTACTAAACTTACAAATTCACAAAATAGTTATTAATTCACATTTTTATAGTCATAGGTTTTATTTAATTAGCTAACAACTTTCATTTGAGAGGTTCAATTTATTCCTTTAATTTAGTGCAGTTGTTGCACTGGGAAACACATGGTCAGATCCTGCTTTCTTAAGTTACAGGAAAGCGAAAGGGAAAGTGATAGTCACTCAGTCATGTCTGATTCTTTGTGACTCCATGGACTATAGCCCACTGGGCTGTACTGCGCATGGAATTCTCCATGGCAGAATACTGGAGTGGGTAGCCGTTCCCTTCAGGGGATCTTCCTGACCCAGGGATTGAAACCAGATCACCTGCATTGTAGGGTGGACTCTTTACCATCTGAGCCATCAGGAAAGCCTCATTTTACAGGAAACCTTCCTTCTTATGTTGGTTCTAAGTACCTACAAGTCAAAACGGCAACCACATAACAAAAACCTTAAGTGTGAACACAATGAAACTCAAAAGAACACAATAGAATATGTATCTCTACTGTGCTATCCTATATTTAGAATAATAGGATTCTTGATATTCAAACAAACATTAACATTCAAGTGAATCAGTCAGCTGCATGTGAGGCAGATGCTGGGTCTTCTTTCACTTTCAGGATCAAACTTTTCACAGTGGCTGGATATTTTGAAGCTTTACAGGCATTCATCTTATAATGTTACAGAAGCACAACTATCTTTTTGAAGGAGGAAAGAGTTGCATAAGGTAAGTTTTTCTTAACCTAAGTCAAGTAGTAGATGGATAGTATGAAGAATATTTTCTTAAATAAAGTGTTATACCCTTTATATATGGTGAAATTCATAGCCACCTGTTAGAGAAACAGTACTAAGATAGAAAAAATCCACTTGAAAAATGTCAATATATATTAATCTTAAGATAGACAAATAAGAAAGTATCTTCAGATTTATGAAAGTTGCATTAGGCTGAAAGAAAATGACCTTCTGAACTACTAGTTTCAAAAATCTACTGGACAGCCAATAGATTGTCATTCATTCTACAGATATTTATTGAAAGCCTTCTCTGTGCAAAGACTGGGTCAGGCACCGGGTATGAAGTAATCCAGAGAATCTCTATATTGCTGTGATTTAATTTTATCTGTAGGATAATTAGATTCTTTGGGAGTAAAAATAGTACCCAACTCATAGACTGGAGATTGAATGAGATAATACATTAAATATTCCTAGTACTGCCTGGCACTAGTGCCTGACATCTAGTAAAATACCAGCTTATATGTACTTACTCTATCCCAAGCTCCCACAAAAGATTTAAATAGAACAGAAGCAAGTGACTGTAAGGCTTGCTATAACAAGAGCTGCAGCAATAAACTAAATGGAAAAAATTTTCTACAAGAATCATAAAGAAACAGGGATTATATAGACATACAGGTGAATTTAGAGGGTGGTGTCTGTGCCAAGTAACTTCTTAAAAGCTAGTAAAAAGCCTTCATTTCTCACTCTGAACAAGATTTTAGGCTTTTTGATTAACCAACAGAACAAATAAAACAAATTATATTGTCACTGAATCTGTTCCCCAAAACAAATTTAAAAAATAATACTAAATGTTTGGGACAGCAAAGCTTTGTTGTTAATACTTGGAAGCACCAATACCACTGGAGACTTATTAGGGTTGCTTGAACTAGGCAAGGGTGATACAATAATTACCATTTTTCATAGACACAAAGCAAAGACTCAGCAAAATTGTTACTTGGTCTTGGTTATACACACAGTAAAAAATATTTTTTTCATTTCTTTTAATTCTAAGATTCGGTGTATTTTTACGTCATCATGCATCATGTTTTTTCTATGGCAATTACTGTTCTTTGAATAAATATTCATCATGAACAGTGCCATAACTTAGTTCAGTTCAGTTGCTCAGTGGTGTCCGACTCTTTGCAACCCCATGAATTGCAGCACACCAGGCCTCCCTGTCCATCACCATCTCCGAGACTTCACTCAAACTCATTTCCATCGAGTTGGTGATGCCATCCAGCCATCTCATCCTCTGTCGTCCCCTTCTCCTCCTGCCCTCAATCCCTCCCAGCATCAGAGTCTTTTCCAATGAGTCAACTCTTCACATGAGGTGGTCAAAGTATTGGAGTTTCACCTTTAGCATCATTCCTGACAAAGAACACCCAGGGCTGATCTCCTTTAGAATGGGCTGGTTGGATCTCCTTGCAGTCTAAGGGACTTTCAAGAGTCTTCTCCGACACACAGTTCAAAAGCATCAATTCTTTGGCACTCAGCTTTCTTCACAGTCCAACTCTCACATCCATATATGACCACAGGAAAAACCATAGCCTTGACTAGACGGACCTTTGTTGGCAAAATAATGTCTCTGCTTTTGAATATGCTATCTAGGTTGGTCATAATGTTCCTTCCAAGGAGTAAGCGTCTTTTAATTTCATGGCTGCAATCACCATCTGCAGTGATTTTGGAGCCCAAAAAGATAAAGTCTGACACTGTTTCCACTGTTTCCCTATCTATTTCCCATTAAGTGATAGGACTAGATGCCATGATCTTCGTTTTCTGAATGTTGAACTTTAAGCCAACTTTTTCACTCTCCTCTTTCACTTTCATCAAGAGGCTTTTTAGTTCCTCTTCACTTTCTGCCATAAGGGTGGTGTCATCTGCATATCTGAGGTTATTGATATTTCTCCCAGCAATCTTGATTCCAGCTTGTGCTTCTTCCAGCCCAGCATTTCTCATGAAATGAGAAACACATTTTGGAAAACACAACAAAAATAATTCCAAATACTTGGTCATCTTTTATTTTTTTTTTAAACAGAAAGTACTAATGACTAAAGTTTCATGAGATGTAATAATATTTTCATATAAAAAGGATTCATCATTTAATATATATCAATTGACTTCTCATTTTTTTAGCACTGGTTCCAGGTAGCAACAGAATTCTGTTATTGTATTAGCCAATAAAATATAGATGAGAAATGGAAGATTATGAAAATGACGATAAATGTCAAACAATTTCCCTACCAAGCTCAGATTCAGCACTGTGCCTATGTCTTTAATCCTTCTATAATTTCTATTTCAGTTATCTATAAACGGTTATAAATGGCAGGAATTCCGTTTGAGCAGACACCCAAAGACAGTACACAAACCAGAGAAGGAGCCAGATTCACACTCAGCAGATCAACCCTATGACCTAACACCACACAGGGGTCTCCTCTGTATTATGGGACAAGGAACAACTACCAAAATGGCTTTGGCTGGGAGAAGAGACAGATCCTGTCTCAGAGGCTGGAAGGCTGAAGGGTTAAGCACATAGTTGGAGTATGTGCTACTTTGTTGAACAGCAAATGAGTTTTTAAATCAAAATCTTTCAGAATAAACCACACTATCAGGCTACAAACAAGAATGACTCCCCCCCCCCCCAGAATACAGTTCCTGAAGATGGGGGAAAACATTTATTACTCTTTTCTTAAAGAAAACAGTGTAAAGGCTTCTTATTCACCATTTCAGATGAGAGCAGGATATAATTTATACTGTTTTGACATCATGACCATTTTATTCAAAATCAATCTTCCTGCAAGTGAACTGAGTAAGAGACTGAAAACAGAAAAGTAAAAGGGAAAAGAAAGAAAAGTTAAATCAATGCTTCCTAGCAAAGTTAGTTAGGTTTCTGGGCCACTATCAAAATGATATGCATACGAATGAAACTGAAAAAATATATATAAATAAAATGGTGTCTAATTTTAGTAAAAGGCTACTCTAAGTCAGAAAGAAATTATTGAAAGCAGGAACAAACTGCCAGTCAGTAAATGATATTTCAAATGGAATAATAAATATAAATATAAGGTCTAGTCTTCCAAAGTAATTTTGAACAAGATACAATGAAGATCCTCTTTGAAAATTACTATGTACAGAGGGGTATGCTTGTGTTAATACAGCTATGAATCAATCAGAAAAGCTTTTATTTCTTAGTGGATTTAGGTATCTCTTTATGACCAACCTAGATAGCATATTGAAAAGCAGAGACATTACTTTGCAAACTAAGGTTTGTCTAGTCAAGGCTATGGTTTTTCTTGTGGTCATGTATGGATGCGACAGTTGGACTGTGAAGAAGGCTGAGCGCTGAAGAATTGATGCTTTTGAACTGTGGTGTTGGAGAAGACTCTTGAGAGTCCTTTGGACTGCAAGGAGATCCAACCAGTCCATTCTAAAGGAGATCAGCCCCGGGATTTCTTTGGAAGGAATGATGCTGAAGCTGAAACTCCAGTACTTTGGCCACCTCATGTGAAGAGTTGACTCATTGGAAAAGATTTTGATGCTGGGAGGGATTGGGGGCAAGAGGAGAAGGGGACAACAGAGGATGAGATGACTTTATGGCATCACTGACTCGATGGACGTGAGTCTGAGTGAACTCCGGGAGTTGGTGATGGACAGGGAGGCCTGGCGTGCTGCAATTCATGGGGTCGCGAAGAGTCGGACATGACTGAGCGACTGATCTGATCTGATCTGATCTGATAAGGATAGTTACTGTGAAAAAGGGTCTCCAAAGATTCCTCAGAAAATTATGCCATGCAAGAATAGGAAATTGGACACTGATAAGCTGATAGGAGTCTCCTTGCTGCTGCTGCTGCTGCTAAGTCACTTTAGTCGTGTCTGACTCTGTGCGACCCCATAGATGGCAGCCCACCAGGCTCCGCCTTCCCTGAGATTCTCCAGGCAAGAACACTAGAGTGGGTTGCCATTTCCTTCTCCAAGTTATGAAAGTGAAAAGTGAAAGGGAAGTTGTTCAGTCCTGTCCAACTCTTCGCGACCCCACGGACTGCAGACTACCAGGCTCCTCCGTCCGTGGGATTTTCCAGGCAAGAGTACTGGAGTGGGGTGCCATCACCTTCTCCAAGGAGTCTCCTTAGCAGCTACTAAATATTCAATGTACTAACAAGCAACACACAGGCATTCCAGAGCAAAGCTTCATTTTCTGAAATAATCTTCACATGTAAAGGAAAGTGTAAGGAATTCTTGGCACAAAGTAAGCAAAGTTATTTAAAAGCAATGTATGCAATTATCCTATAAATCGCAAAGTAATGTCTACTGTCCACGTAGCAGAATACAAACTCAGATTAAATTACACTTTGTGAATGTGATAGCTGCAATTCCACATGGCCTTATGTTAATCCCTACTGTTATTAGTGTCTGGTCTTAGCAAATGATAATACTCTTTGTGATCCAAAATGAATTGAGGGTTGGGAGAGAGGGAAAGGTCTTCCTATTTAGCAACTCTATTAATACTTGGATATTTAAGTAAATATTTAGAAATCAGGGTTATGTATTTATTCCTGGCAATGGAAATCTTACTAAAAATCCAGTAACACCCACTTTCACAAACCTCACTGCTTTCTATTATTAATTTATTTTTACTAACAAGTTGTTGTCATGATACTCATCCTCTACTTTGTGCAAATTGTTCTCTATTTTGAACATTAAATTAACCACTTCATATAAATTTATATTAAAATCACACCAAGAACTTTTTTAAAGGGAAAAAAAGCAAAACTGCATAATAGAGCTAAGGTTCAAGAACTGAATTCCTGTTTGTTGTTTTTGCTTTTAGAAATAGACAAAGGAATAGTAAATATGGAAAGAGAATTCAGTTTGGCTCCTGTCTCCATTCTTTGTTGGCTTTGTAAAAGTTAGGAATTCTAATGAGTTCAAATCAAATAAAGCCAAGGAAAACATCCATCTTGGCTGCCTCACTGTATTGTGGTGAATGCAAATAACAATAAAAAAAATGTTTATGCAATCAAATTTTCCATAAATAAGAAAAGTAGAATGAACTGTGTGGTTTTGGATTCAAATCAGAGGTATCAGTGTGAACTCATGGTTTGCATCCTAATGCAGAAATAAATATTGTTTTGAGTGTGCACATACACACATACATGCACTCCTTATATAAGCTTACCAAACACATTTTCCCTACCTGTGTGAGAAAGTTTTACATAAAAGATGAATTTTTTGATGAGTTTCCTTCCAAGTAAAACATCACCAACTTAAAAACCAGAGTTGTTTCAAAAATCCAAGAGCAGTTTCCTAAGCCAGGGTTTTGCAGTATTTCAGAAATCTACTTTTGCCCTTCTCTCCACCTCTTCACAGTTCGCCCCTTGAACCTACAACACGGTAAAGACAAATGTTCGTCCTCCTTCTGTCTTTAATCATGGATGGGAATGGGGCAAGAAGAGTAAGCACAAAAGTAACATGATTCAGATATGTATAAATAAATTTTCTGAAGACACTATTTCATCATTTAACTCTAGTCAGTAGTATTTCTCACAGTTTTAAAGGCAATCTGTGGCTAGTATTTATTGGAATGGAGAAGACAGATTCTGCAAACAGAGGTAATGACAGTTTTATTTGTAGGGTATTGTGGAAAAAATAATATATATATGGTATTTCACTATAAATAATGAAAACTACAAGGGCACATGAAGAAATCTTTAAAACAGGATGTGTGATTCAAGAATGTGTTATTTATCTACGGAGGAACTCTCCCCCTAAATATAAAACATTTTCTATGTCAAAAGTGAGCCTGAATTTAACACCAACGAATTACCAAAAGGAACTACTTATATCTTTGTCAGTCTTAAGTCTTTGGAAAAACAAGCTGTCAATATGGGAAAACAGCCTAATATATATATATATATATATATATATATATATATATATATATATATATATAAAACTGTTTTCTTTTTTTCAATTTTTGAGCTTTTCTCTCTCTTGATAAAAAATTATCATATAAAGTAACATTACATTTACATGCAAACATAGGATACCTAATTACGCAATAGTTTTGAAATAACAAAAATACAATAGTACTCAGTGGAAGGTCAGACATCTGGAAAATAACCACATAGAAGAAAAACTACCCAAAATGGCCAAAACCATCATCAAAATTTTACATGAAAAAAATCTCATAGTCTTTGTTCCTAGAAGAGGTATCAGGCTTCCACATACAAAATTCTAAATCTTGATTTTCCTTAATACAGAGTTAAACTCATTAAAGTTAGAAAAAGGGCTGCAGGCAAAACTGATGACATATATAAAAACTATGGTCTTTTCCCGAAAAGAAGTAGAAGGTAAAGAAAAGTTTTCCAGCTTGGCTGAAGTGAGTGGGCACTCAAGTGCTTGCAGATGTTTACTGGGTAGATATGCTGTTTAACATCAAATTTTCATGAACACCATTTTAACTGCAGTGTGAAAAATGCACTGTGGCATGGAAAAACAGAGAGAGAAAGAAAACAAGAAAAAAAAAAAAAAAGGATGTGAGAGCAAACACCCTCTTCTAACAACACAAGAGATGACCTTATGCATGGACAAAACCAGAATGATTATATACTTGGTAGCCCAAGATGGAGACGCTCTAGATTGTCAGCAAAAACAAGATTGGGAGCTGACTGTACCTCAAATCATGAGCTCCTTATTGCAAAATTCAGATTAAATTGAAGAAAGTAGGGAAGCCCACTAGGCATTCAGGTATGACCTAAATCAAATCCCTTATTATAGAGTGGAGGTGACAATTAGATTTAAGGGATCAGATCTGATAGTCAGATAGCCTGAAGAACTATGGACTGAGGATCAAAACATTGTACAGGAGGCGATAACCAAAACCTTCCCCAAGAAAAGGAAATGCAAAAAGGTTGTGTGAGGAGGCCTTACAAATAGCTGTGAAAAGAAGAGAAGCAAAAAGCAAAGGAGAAAAGGAAAGAGACACCCATTTGAATGCAGAGTTCCTAAGAATAGCAAGGAGAGGTAAGAAAGCCTTCCTCAGCAAACAATCCAAAGAAATAGAGGAAAACAACAGAATGGGAAAGACTAGAGATCTCTTCAAGAAAATCAGAGATACCAAGGGAACATTACATGTAAAGATGGGCTCAATCAAGGACAGACATGGTAGGGATCAAACAAAAGCAGAAGATATTAAGAAGAGGTTGCAAGAATACACAGAAGAACTGTACAGAAAAGATCTTCAAAATCCAGATAATAACGATGGTGTGATCACTGACCTAGAGCCAGACATCCTGGAATGTGAAGTCAAGTGGGGCTTAGAAAGCATCACTATGAATAAAGCTAGTGGAGGTGATGGAATTCCAGTTGAGCTATTTCAAATCCTAAAAGATGATGCTGTGAAAGTGCTGCACTCAGTCTGTCAGCAAATTTGGAAAACTCAGGAGTGGCCACAGGACTGGAAAAGGTTCGTTTTCATTCCAATCCCAAAGAAAGGCAATGCCAAAGAATGCTCAAACTACCGCACAATTGCACTCATCTCACACACTACTAAAGTAATGCTTAAAATTCTCCAAGTCAGGCTTCAGCAATATGTGAATGGTGAACTTCCAGATGTTCAAGCCGGTTTTAGAAAAGGCAGAGGAACCAGAGATCAAATTGCCAACATCTGCTGGATTATCGAAAAAGCAGACAGTTCCAGAAAAGCATCTATATCTGCTTTATTGACTATGCCAAAGCCTTTGACTGTGTGGATCACAATAAACTGTGGAAAATTCTGAAAGAGATGGAAATACCAGACCACCTGACCTGCCTCTTGAGAAACCAGTATTCAGGTCAAGACACAACAGTTAGAACTGGACATGGAACAACAGACTGGTTCCAAATAGGAAAGGGAGTACATCAAGGCTGTATATTGTCACCCTGCTTATTTAACTTATATGCAGAGTACATCATGAGAAATGCCAGGCTGGAGGAAGCACAAGCTGGAATCCAGATTGCTGGGAGAAAGAAATATCAATAACCTCAGATATGCAGATGACACCACCCTTATGGCAGAAAGTGAAGAGGAACTAAAAAGCCTCTTGATGAAAGTGAAAGTGGAGAGTGAAAAAGTTGGCTTAAAGCTCAACATTCAGAAAACTAAGATCATGGCATCCAGTCCCATCACTTCATGGCAAATAGATGGGGAAACAGTGGCTGATTTTATTTTTCTGGGCTTCAAAATCACTGCAGATGGTGACTGCAGCCATGAAACTAAAAGTTGCTTACTCCTTGGAAGGAAAGTAATGTCCAACCTAGATAGCATATTCAAAAGCAGAGACATTACTTTGCCAACAAAGGTCCGTCTAGTCAAGGCTATGGTTTTTCCAGTGGTCTCGTATGGATGTGAGAGTTGGACTATAAAGAAAGCTAAGCACAGAAGAATTGATGTTTTTAAACTGTGGTGTTGGAGAAGACTCTTGAGAGTCCCTTGGACTTCAAGGAGATCCAACCAGTCCATCCTAAAGGAGATAGGTACTGGGTATTCATTGGAAGGACTGATGTTGAAGCTTATTATTTGGCCATCAAAAACTCCAATATTTGGCTATCTGATGTGAAGAGCTGACTCTCTGGAAAAGACCCTGATGCTGGGAAAGACTGAGCGCAGGACGAGAAGGGATGAGATGGTTGGATGGCATCACCGACTCAAAGGATGTGGGTTTTGGTGGACTCTGGGATTTGGTGATGGACAGGGAGGCCTGGCATGCTGTGGTTCATGGAGTCGCAAAGAGTCGGACACGACTCAGCGACTGAACTGAACTGAACTGAACTGAGGAGGCCTTACAAATACCTGAGAAAAGAAGGGAAGCTAAAGTCAAAAGGAGGAAAGGTAAAATATACCCATCTGAATGCAGAGTTCCAAAGAATAGCAAAGAGAGATAAGAAAGTCTTCTTAAGTGAACATTGCAAAGGTATAGAAGAAAACAATAGAATGGGAAAGACCAGAGATCTCTTCAAAAAAATTAGAGATAGCAAGAGAATATTTCATGCAAATTTGGGCACAATAAAGGACAGAAATGGTAAGGACTTAATAGAAGCAGAAGACATTAAGAAGAGGTGGCAAGAATACACAGAACTGTACAAAAAAGGTCTTAATGACTGGGATAAACACAATGGTGTGATCACTCACCTAGAACCAGACGTCCTGGAGTGTGAACTTAAGTGGGTCTTAGGAAGCATTACTACCAGCAAAGCTAGTGGAGGTGATGGAATTCCAGCTGAGCTATTTCAAAGCCTAAAAGATGATGCTGATGAATTGCTGCACTCAATATGCCAGCAAATTTGGAAAACTCAGCAGTGACTTCAGGACTGGAAAAGGTCAGCTTTCATTCCAATCCCAGTGAAGGGCAATGGCAAAGAATGTTCAAACTACCGCACAACTGTAGTCACTGCTCATGTTAGCAAGATTATGCTCAAAATCCTTCAAGTCTGGCTTCAACAGTACTTGAACTGAGAACTTACAGATGTAAAAACTGGATTTAGAAAAGGTAGAGAAACCAGAGATCGAAATGTCAACATCTGCTGGATTACAGAAAAAGCAAGAGAACATCAGAAAAACATCTATTTGGCTTTCATTTACTACACTAAATCCTTTGACTGTGTGGCTCACAAACTGGAAAATTCTGAAAGAGATGGGAATACCAGACCACCGTACCTGCCTCCTAAGAAACCTGTATGCAGATCAAGAAGCAACAGTTAGAATCAGACATGTAACAGTGGACTGTTTCAAAATTGGCAAAGAGTACATCAAGACTGTATATTGTCACCTTGTTTATTTAACTTCTATGCAGAGTACATTATGTGAAATACTGGGCTGGATGCATCACAAGCTAGAATCAAGATTGCCAGGAGAAATATCAATAGCCTCAGATCTGCAGATGATACCACCTTAATGACAGAAAGCAAAGAGTAAGTAAAGAACCTCTTGATGAAGGTGAACAAAGAGAGTGAAAAAGCTGGCTTAAAACTCAACATTCAAAAACTAAGATCATGGCATCTGGTTTGGCATGTCCCATTACTTCATGGCAAATACCTGGGGAAAAAGTGGAAACAGTGACAGATTTTACTTTCTGGACTCCAATATCTATGGTGCATGATGACTGCAGCATGAAATTAAAAGATGCTGCTTGCTCCCTGGAAGGAAAGTTATAACAAACCTATACAGAGTATTCAAAAGCAGAGATATCACTTTGTCAACAAAGGTCCATCTAGTCAAAGCCATGGTTTTTCCATTAGTCATGTATGGACTTGAGAGTTGGACCGTAAAGAAGGCTGAGCACTAAAGAACTGATACTTTCAAACTGTGGTGCTGGAAAAGACCCTTGAGAGTTCCTTGGACTGCAAGGAGATCAAACCAGTCAATCCTAAAGGTAATCAACCCTGAATATTCACTGGAAGGACAGATGGTAAAATATAACTGACAAAATTTATAAGATATTTAAAGTGTACATCATCCTGATACTTGATATAGGCATAAACTGTGAGAGTTGAGATAGGCTGAAGGCAATTTTTACAGGGCTTGGTGATACTCAAAGGATGAGGGATGATGAAGAATTATCAAGTTTGGTTTTCTAAAAACATGTGATGATTTGTGTAATAGATTACCAGGCATTTCTCCCCTAGGTAACAATGGCAAACATCTGAGGGACCTATGCAAGAGCATCTTTCCCTGGAAACTGGACTCCTGTTTTTTTCTTTACCAGTAAGGCAATGGCAACCCACTCCAGTACTCTTGCCTGGAAAAGCCCATGGACAGAGGAGCCTGGTGGGCTGCAGTCCATGGGGTCGTGAAGAGTTGGACACGACTGAGCGACTTCAGTTTCACTTTGACTTTTCACTTTTCACATTCATGCATTGGAGAAGGAAATGGCAACCCACTCCAGTGTTCTTACCTGGAGAATCCCAGGGACGGGGAGCCTGGTGGGCTGCCGTCTATGGGGTCGCACAGAGTCGGACACGACTGAAGCAACTTAGCAGCAGCATAGGCACCCCTGGGGTGGAGCACAGCACCAACCACAGAGTAACTATATTCACCAGATGAACACTGACACACCTTCACTTTCATGAACTGATAGAAGGGGCTGGTATATTAAGTCATTTGTCTCAGGGTAAAGGCAGTAAATGACTTTGTCTGCATACACACACAAGCTTAGCCCTCTCACCAGCAGCATACTGGTAGCTCCCTGGCCATCAGTCTAGATGGGTTGGAGATATAAATGGTTTGTATCAATTTCCCTCACCAACTCAATCCCTGCACACAAGACAGACGAGCATGCCAGCAGGGTTTCTGTCTAGCCAGAGAAGAAACTCACTAAATATCAGAGTATGACAGTCAATGTCCTTTGAATAAAAGGGAAAGCACTTTTGAGTTACACTCCTATGAAGACATGCCATTAAGACGTGTCTTAAACATAAAGTTGTTGCATTTTAATACGCTGCACACCAATTAAACAGGTACTAGTTTCCAACGACAAGATACTCACTAGCATTACAATAAACCTTTTTCTTACATAATGACAACAACGAGAGTTGTTCATTTTCATTTAGTTGCAAGAGACTGACATATTGGTATAACTTTAAGAAACATACAGTCTCTAATTCCTTAACAAAGTGACAGCAACTTGACAAGTGAAAAAGTTATCTCAGTCTTGAATTCACTAGCATAGAAAGCCAACCTATCCTCCAGTTCTTCGCACAGCACAAGTGGATGGTTTCATGTTTACTGCAAGATGAATGCTCTTTCAATTGCTCAGTGATCATGGCTATGAGGCTGCTGAGTAAATAATGTGTGTGCATTGACAAAAGGAAGTGAGAATGTGTACTTTCAGCCACTGATCCCTAAAATAACCAGTGCAATTTAGGTGCTTATTGTTATAGAGAGAAAATAATATACAAAACAGCTTTGTAAAATGTGCATGACAGGTTTCATGGGCAAATTATAAACAAATTGGCAAATTTTATAGCTTTTCAGGAATTAACTCAGAAGCATATAAAATATAATCAAAAGTGTTTACTCAGTGGGGGGAAAAATAGGTATTTTCCATTTCTTTTTTTTTCTAGTGGCTATCACAGCCCTTGCCTCCAGTGCTTGTGACTTGGTCTTGAAAGTGCACAGACCATTGTTTACTGAATACCAATGGGGCACAGCAGAGGAACTTTGATGTTGGAATCCTGACTGATTTGCCAAGAGCAGCTAAGTCACCCAGTAAAGACAATCTTTGGTGACACTTACATAAGCCTAAGCTAATTTCCTGAAATATGACGAGTGAAATTCTAGCAAAAAAAAAAAAAACAACTTTCTAGGGTATCAGTTATCTTGATGGGTTTGGATATGATTGAGATTTAAGGACATCCAAGCACACATTACCATTGTTTTTGAAATGGTTCTCCTGTTTTAAGACAAAAGAAATGAAGCAGAAAATTTAAGACTAGGTTGGCTCACCTTCACCTCTTTTACTCCCAGACATGAATTTTTCCTTCATATTTTGAATTCATTTCCTGGCAGATAATATTTGACTTTTTTTTTCTTTGTAATTTGGCCACATATTGTGATTTGTAGGATCTTAGTTCACTGATGAGAGATCGAACCTAGAGACTGGCAGTGAAAATACCAAGTCCTAACCACTGGACTGCCAGGGAATACCTGGAAATATTTGTCTTAATATTTATTTGTCACATATGTCAAGAAGCCTACTGTTTGTTCAAACATAAGGTGACACATTTCTGACTGATCATTTAACTGCTAGTCATTATGTATAATCCATGGCAGGGCTAGTGAGAGGTACCTGGATTGCAGAATCCCTACTGTGTTAATGAGAAAAACGTCTTCCTTCTGAGTTATTCTTCAAAAGGCAGACATTAAATGGAAAATTCCTTACTAAAATTATTTATGAATTGTAGAATATTAGATAATTCTCAGGGGAACTATGCCATGCTGATAAAATACCTGATACTAGCCCCTATGACAGAGTCAGTGGTAACAAATCTTATCAGAGTGATTTTCAGAAGAAAATGGCTAAGCAGATCAACTAAAGTCAAAGTCACGCCTTTTGGTAGATACTCTGATGTGTTTGACTGTTTCTGTGACTGCTTCTATAGACATTACCTCATTCACTTACCAGAGTTCATGTGCTTCAATGATGACTGATCAAATGGTGTTGTGTGGAGGTCTTTTGTTTTAAACTTAACAAAATTTAAAAGTAGGATGGACACTTGCTATAAATTCTTACTTGTTTTTCAGGTTCAAGTTTTGATATTCATACTTTATGGCACAGATTGTTACTTGCCTTAATTTCTCACGAATCCTATTTTAGGACAGAGCCAACCTACTTCATACAAACCCAAGCTGAAATTACGGGTGCTTTCACTATAAGCTTTAACAGAGAGGGTGGCTGACCTATCCAAGTACTTATTACCACCTTTCCTGATTTTCTTAAGAAGATGGGCAAAATTGGCTTTTACAGAGGGCAGTGTTAGAATTTGAAACTTCACTTAACCAACCAGATAGTCTTGCTTTAATCTATACTTATCAAGTCTTCGAACCTCACACTGATGGACAAAGCCTATGACAGGTTGACCAGAGAGACAATGACTGCAGATAATTAGCCAAAAGAATCCAACTTCATCTATTTCCCCACATAACATAAAAATAATCATTTGATTATCAAGAGGATCAGAGCCCAGGATACCAGAACAATTTTCTATTGATTGCTGGAGAATAAATCTTCCTAAGTTTTCCTTGGGTATTATTCCCCAGCTTACACTGAGGTACTTGAATCAACAAGTGTCCTGTGAAGTTGCAGAGAATTAATCATGCCAATGACGAAGAGAATATTCTTTACAACATGACAATGTCCTTGTTCTGAAGAACTATGTAAGAAATCTTCCCCCCACTGGTTTCAGTCTCAGGAACAGTTATGATTTGTTTTTTCTTCTGAAGAACAGATTTGTTTTTATTTTATGGGTAATGTATGTACGTGTCACTGGTTTGTTCTTTCTCATTTCCAGAGTTGTTAGGAGATTTAGAGCTAAGGGCTTCCCTGGTGGCTCCGAGGGTAAAGAATCTGCCTGCAGTGTGTAGGAGACCTGGGTGTGGTCCCTGGGTCAGGAAGATCCTCTGAAAAAGGGAATGGCTACCCATTCCAGTATTCTTGCCTGGAAAATCCTAAAGACAGAGCAGTCTGGTGGGCTACAGACCATGGGGTCGCAAAGAGTCAGACAAGAGTAACTAATACCTTCAACTTTCTTAGAGCTAAAACTGTGGTTTTCTTCTAGCCAAGGTACAGAAGTCCACGGTAGGGCTATGTGCTCCAACTGCACTCTTGACAACTAACTTCTCTCAAGCCCATGCTTTCCTGTTGTGCCATCACATTTTATCTCATCATAGTAAACATTCATCTGTAAACTAGTCATACATCCCTTTGAAGCTAGGCTATTATAGACACATATATGTATTATAAATAAAATACATTTTAAGAAAAATTACAAATAATAATATATAATGAACAAACGAGATAATCCACATGGCATCAAGAGACATGCAAACAAATCAATCCTCACTGCCCACAACAGTCTATGAGAAATGTCAGTTACATGCAGTTATGATGAATCAAAAACAGTGAGCTCAGTGAACAAGTTTCTGAGAACTAGGGTATAAAATTTTTGACTTAATGAACATTAACTTGAAGGGAGGAAAAAAGGAAAAAGAAATTGAGAGAGTCAGAAGAACAAAGTGACTATATAAGTGTTTCATTTCTATTTTAGGTAAATCACTTTTAAATATTCACCCCATGATAAAATTAAATAAATGTATCTTATGAAAATAGATGTATAACATCCCCACATGCATTTGAAAAAAGCACATTCTTACATTATTTGGAGATAATTATATTCACATTTAACACACATTAAGTTATAGTACTATTTGTTCAATTTAAAAAACATTTGCTGAACACCTCTCAGACTCTCTGTATGAAACACAGTTTAGCACTGGAGGGATCCAAGAGAGTCCCTCAAAATTTTACAATATAATGGTGGAAATGTACATGTGAGCAGAAAGAAATAAATGAAAAAATCAATAGCTAAGAGAGCAGGAGAGGTGAATAATAAAAAATAGCTAAGAGAGCACGTGGGATGAGTAACGAACTTTGTAGAATATCAGGAAAGCCAAGACTAACAGCAAGAATATAATTTGAAGGCTTCGAGACACGGGGAAGAGTAAAATCGAGGTACAAGGCTTCCCAGGTGGAGCTAGTGGTAAAGAACTCGCCTGCCAATGCAGTAGACGTAAGAGATGCAGGTTTGATCCCTGGGCCAGGAAGATCCCCTGGAGGAGGGCATGGCAACCCACTCCAGTATTCTTGCCCAGAGAATCCCATGTACAGAGAAGCCTGGCAGCCTTCAGTGCACAGGGTTGCAGAGTCAGATACGACTGAAGTGACTTAGCCTGCGCGCACACAGACACACACACATGCAGGGATAGTGAATCGATAGTATATTCAGGGTGAAGTGTGGCTCCTGCTTGGGTACATGTAGGGGACAGGATTAGGAGGCCAGTGTGGCAACTTATGTGGCAGCATGACAAAGAGAGGGTCAGCTCGGTGAGTGTGAGAAACTGAAAGGGTTGTGGGTCTATTTGGTAGGAAGTATGGAGCCAGATATTTTTAAATCAGGAAAGTAACAACGCAGTATTCTTGTTCTAAAATACAGTCTTTGTCAAGTAAGTTTAGTTTTGGGGGACAAAGACAAGATCAGTGAGAAAGTTGCTGTATTTGTTTTAATGTAAGATGATGAAGTTTAATGTATACAATTCCTAAGAAGAGAATGGAAGAAATTAGTTAGATACACATTGGAGAAATGTTTCACAGGTTTAGGAAATATTTATTTTATTTTATTTAAGAAGAAGCCAGGGTAAAAGTGAGTTTCAAGTTTTTAGTCTCCTAGTTGCTTGGTGAACAACTGTGGATAGGCAAGGACGGATGATTTAACCTAATATAACAGACACAGGAAGACAAAAGGAAAGCTCATGATTTAAAATGTAAGTTTTGAGTATTATTCATATGAAAATAATAGTTGGAATTCTGTGATGGATGAGTGGATGCAAGGAAGAATTTACAGTGAGAAGAATAGGGAAATAAGCATATTTAAGGGTTTTGCATGATGAAATGATTTGCTTTGCTGATTCTAATTTGTTGTATATACCCAACCCATCATATCATGTGCAGTACTTTTATACCTGTAAATCAAGTAATCTGTTGACAAATGCTCCAAGTATTTTTTCCCCACAGTATAGAATATCCTCTTAAATATCAATAAATGTGATGAGTAATTACATTTTTCAAGATTGGAGACTTTAGATCTATGTAGACACAGATAAAAACCCATATGAATATCTGCCTCATAAGGAGAGGCATATGAGAAAACAATGCAAACTCTGAGAGAAGAGGAAGTAAAACAAAATAAATGAGAAATAAAATCTATAGGACATTATTTAAATAGGCAATATAAAATTATTCAAATTGTAAATCAGCCAGAAAACAACAGCAAAAACCTCTAATGTTAACTTAGAAGGTGAAACCAACTGTTTTTTTTAAACATTCAAAAGGAAGAAGTATGCTTTTTTCAACAATTGCTTCAGCAACGTAAATCATCCAAAGAAGGTGCCAAGGTTTCAAGCACTTTCATTTAGTGTATCTGTACTCAGATCTCCATTCACATACTATGTGAAGCATCTGGAAGGAGATTAATCAGAGCCAGGCAAGTTAATCGAGGAGTGCTACATCAATACAAACATCACTGATTCTCTAACATTAGCACATTCATTTTACATGCATACAGTAACCCTCACATTCAAAGTGTTGCTAATACTAAATGATTTGATGTGTCATACAGTAAACACTTAATGTTTACTAGTAATACCATAGCACTGTCTCAGGTAAAAAGGAAAATTAAAACTATAGTCAACATTCTATAACTCAGTTCAGTTCAGTTGCTCAGTCATGTCCGACTCTTTGCGACCCCATGAATCGCAGCACGCCAGGCCTCCCTGTCCCATCACCAACTCCCAGAGTTTACCCAAACCCATGTCCACTGAGTCGGTGATGCCATCCAACCATCTCCTCCTCTGCCGTCCCCTTCTCCTCCTGCCCTCAATCTTTCCCAGCATCAGGGTCTTTTCCAATGAGTCAGTTCTTTGCATCAGGTGGCCAAAGTATTGGAGTTGCAGCTTTAACATCAGTCCTTCCAATGAACACCCAGGACTGATCTCCTTTAGGATGGACTGGTTGGATCTCCTTGCAGTCCAAGGAACTCTCAAGAGTCTTCTCCAACACCACAGGTCAAAAGCAACAATTCTTTTAATTTAGAGCTAAGAAGCAAGCAGCATCTGAACAGGGTACGAAAAGAATATTCCTTCTATGGGCCTGCCTTCGATAGCAAGCTTATTCTAAAGCTGTCATAATGACTATTCACCACAAGTAAGAACAAGTATCAGTTCTGGATTGAAAGTAAGGCTGAATAAACTTCATCTCTGACATGTCCATGATACCTGGATGACAAATTTCCTTTAAAAGCATAATCAATAAGACCATATCTGGGGGTGGTTTTTGCATCTTATACCCATCAAGTATTTTCTCCCTTCCCTAATTACTTCAAAAGGTATATTTTCCAATAACTGATAATCTAAGTGATCTTAAATTCTGCAAGACTTGGACTTCATGACTCATAGAACAAATGTATTCTGTCATTAGTTATTTGATAAATTCCAGAGGTCATGTAAGAAATTTTCTGCTTTGAATGATTTTTATCCACCAAGTGGTGCTCAATATGGGAGTTTTTATACACTAAACCCATTCAATTCCGTCTCTATGTGCTCTGTATTTCATAAATTTATTGTTTTCAAAAGTAAAAACTCTCATTATTATGGGTAAGAGAACGTATGGCAGGTCATATTATTCTTACTCCTTTACTTAAACACAAAAATTAATGATTCTTAAAAGATTACCTAGGATGCAAGACTGATAGAATTATTTAGCTGCCTGACAAATCAGTCTTTATAGTGGCTTCAGATCCAATCTGTGTGGGAGACGATGTGATTATTTTCAGTCACTTCACTATGAAGGAAAATCATTAATTGGCTTTCCCTGGAAATTGCTAACAACATTTCTGAAGAATTCATGGGTATAATAATTCAAATTTTCAAATTCAAAGATCCTCCCAGTGTTGACTCTGAGTCCCAATCAAAGAAGCATCTCTTTGCTTGCAATAAACATGCATGGACTTCATGAATACACAAAAAAGCAAAATCAAGCCCTGGAATGGACCAAACCAGAAATGGAATCTGGCCAGCTTGTTCCAATCAAAGAGAGGACATGTGCTGAACTAAGCAAAGAAGTACAGAAAAATAACGTATGATGTGTTTTGGGTAGAACTTTTTCATTGTACTTCAATCTTAGTGAAGACCTAAGTGGAAAACAACTAGCAGGAATAACCAGGCCCTCCCCCACCACTTATTTAAAATGAACTTATCATTACAGAATATTGATCAGAGTTCTCTGTGCTATACAGTAGGTATTTGCTGGTTATGTATTTTAAATAGAGTAGTGTATAATGTCAATCCCAAACTCCCAATCTATCCCTCCCCTGACACCTTCTTCCCCCTGGTAACCATAAATTCATTCTCTAAGTCTATGAGTGTTTGTTTTGCAAATAAGTGCATTAATAAACTAAATGGAAAAGAATATGGAAAAAAAAGATACTTTATATGTATAACTGAGTCACTCTGCTATACAACTGAAACTAATACAACATTGTTAATCAACTATCAGTTCAGTTCAGGTCAGTCGCTCAGTCGTGTCCGACTCTTTGCGACCCTATGAATCGCAGCACGTCAGGCCTCCCTGTCCATCACCAACTCCCAGAGTTCACTCAGACTCACGTCCATCGAGTCAGTGATGCCATCCAGCCATCTCATCCTCTGTCGCCCCATTCTCCTCCTGCCCCCAATCCCTCCCAACATCAGAGTCTTTTCCAATGAGTCAGCTCTTCGCATGAGATGGCCAAAGTACTAGAGTTTCAGCTTTAGCATCATTCTCTCCAAAGAAATCCCAGGGCTGATCTCCTTCAGAATGGACTGGTTGGATCTCCTTGCAGTCCAAGGGACTCTCAAGAGTCTTCTCCAACACCACAGTTCAAAAGCATCAATTCTTTGGCACTCAGCTTTCTTCACAGTCCAACTCTCACATCCATACATGTTCACAGGAAATACCATAGCCTTGACTAGATGGACCTTTGTTGGCAAAGTAATGTCTCTGCTTTTGAATATGCTATCTAGGTTGGTCATAACGTTCCTTCCAAGGAGTAAGTGTCTTTTAATTTCATGGCTGCAATCACCATCTGCAGTGATTTTGGAGCCCAAAAAGTATAAAGTCTGACACTGTTTCCACTGTTTCCCCATCTATTTCCCATGAAGTGATGGGACCGGATGCCATGATCTTCGTTTTCTGAATGTTGAGCTTTAAGCTAACTTTTTCACTCTCCACTTTCACTTTCATCAAGAGGCCTTTTAGTTCCTCTTCACTTTCTGCCATAAGGGTGGTGTCATCTGCATATCTGAGGTTATTGATATTTCTCCCGGCAATCTTGATTCCAGCTTGTGTTTATTGATTATGCCAAAGCCTTTGACTGTGTGGATCACAATAAACTGTGGAAAATTCTTCAAGAGATGGGAATACCAGACCACCTGACCTGCCTCTTGAGAAATCTGTATGCAAGTCAGGAAGCAACAGTTAAAACTGGACATGGAACAACAGACTGGTTCCAAATAGGAAAAGGAGTACATCAAGGCTGTATATTATCACCCTGCTTATTTAACTTATATTCAGAGTAATCAACTATACTCCAATATTAAATAAAAATTTTAAAATAAATCTAAAAAAACAAAAAACAATTTGGATATATATAAAAGATGTATATATTTAAAATTATATAGATAAGTAGATAGATAGATACCTAGATAGATAAAGGAAGCTATCATCAGCCTGCCCTGCCAGGTGATGTCAATAGACATCTAAAGACCTATTACCAATAACTACAACCCCAGTAACTCCAAAACCAATCTCTAATTTTCATATGAAAGGCAGAGGAAGGAAAGTCAATAGATATTTGGGAAGTACAGGATTGTTCCTTTCAGCGAGAATCAGGGTCTATTTGGGGTCCTACCAGAAAGGGAGAGTGGGAACAGGTTTTTCTCATTGTTAGAGTGGACCAGGGTGAGACAGTTTTTGAGAGAATATGATGCGTTTCTTGGATGTGATGTCCATTTCTGTCCCAGAGTGCTGAGAAAAGAAGTCTTATTTAAGGATATGGAAAGCAAATGGAGGCATTCCCACCAGCCCATCTCCTTGCACTCTTCAGAAGACAAGACGTAATCCTAAGAAATTCCTCAGCTTCGTGAGTAGAGTCATGATAATAAAGGAAGGTCCAAGCAACAGGAAATTCAACTAGAGGAGGGGTTGGGCAGCACGCACAATTGCCAGGGACTAAATACACAGGACTGTGCTTCTCTGCAAAGGTCATGAACAATATTAGAAGCAAGAGAAAGCCAAACAGGGGAAAAGGCTATGTAAACAAGCTGGAAGCAAGATTGCTGGGAGAAATATCAATAACTTCAGATATGCAGATGATACCACCCTTACGGCAGAGAGTGAAGAAGAACTAAAGAGCCTCTTGATGAAAGTGAAAGAGGAGAATGAAAAAGTAGGCTTAAAGCTCAACATTCAGAAAGCTAAGATCATGGCATCCACTCCCATCACTTCATGGCAAATAGATGGGAAACAGTGGAAACTGTGGTTGACTTTATTTTGGGGGGCTCCAAAGTCACTGCAGATGGTTATTGCAGCCATGAAATTAAAAGACACTTAGGCCTTGGAAGAAAAATTATGACCAACCTAGACAGCATATTAAAAAGCAGAGACATTACTTTGTCAACAAAGGTCCATCTAGTCAAGGCTATGGTTTTTCCAGTGGTCATGTATGGATGTGAGAGTTGGACTATAAAGAAAGCTGAGAGCCGAAGAATTGATGCTTTCGGTCGTTTTGGAGAGGACTCTTGAGAGTCGCTGGGACTGCAAGGAGATACAATCAGTCCATCCTGAAGGAAATCAGTCTTGAGTATTCATTGGAAGGACTGATGTTGAAGCTGAGACTCCAATACTTTGGCCACTTGATGTGAAGAACTGACTCACTGGAAAATACCCTGATGCTGGGAAACATTGAAGGTGGGATGAGAAGAGGACGACAGGGGATGAGATGGTTGGATGGCATCACCAACTCAATGAACATGAGTTTGAGTAAACTGCGGGAATTGGTGATGGACAGGGAGGTCTGGCATGCTGCAGTCCGTTGGATCACAAATTGTCGAACATGACTGAGCTACTGAACTGAACCCCTTCCCCAACATTTTGTGGTAGACTGAAAAATGACCATCAACTCTTAAATTTGACTTAGCTATATAAATAGCTCTAGTCAGTGAGAGATTAGTAAGTATGCTACAAACAGATACTTGGCATATCATTGTGCATTGGGAATCTGACGATGGAGACTATGTGAAAAAGACTTCCAGAGACACGTAGCCCAACTGCCTCTGTTGCAAGAAATAATAGCCTACCAAACCCCAGACGTGTGAATGATCATACTCCATATCATCCAACCATCAGTTATCCTGCCACATGACCACAGATGCAGGAGACAGTTGGCATCGCTCAGTCACACTGGCCCAACTAACATAACTACCCAACAGAATAACAGGATTTGGAAGATTATTAGAATGGCTGACATGTTAATCTTTTTTTCTTTTTTTTCCAGAAAAAAAATCTACTTCTGCTTTATTGACTATGCTATATCTTTTTCTTTTTAAAATTTATTTTTTTTAACTTTTATTTTATTTTTAAACTTTACAAAATTGTATTAGTTTTGCCAAATATCGAAATGAATCCACCACAGGTATACATGTGTTCCCCATCCTAAACCCTCCTCCCTCCTCCCTCCCCATACCATCCCTCTGGGTCATCCCAGTGCACCAGCCCCAAGCATCCAGTATCGTGCATCGAACCTGGACTGGCAACTCGTTTCATACATGATATTATACATGTTTCAATGCCATTCTCCCAAATCTTCTTGTAACCAGAATTGAAGAAAACACAAATCCCCTGCTTTGCAAACATTTCACAGATGTCAATGGCACTCTGATCCTGAATCAACTTAAAAATGCTATGACAAAATTACTTAACAACTGTTCCCTTACAGAACTGTTAGGAGAAGATAAATGTACGAGTATAAGAAAGCCTTCTGAAAAATAGGTAATAATCTATGTAGAGTCCCTTTGACCTTGGTTGATTTGGAACACCTCAAACAGTGTATCTAAATCACTTGAGGTGGTACAAAAACAAGGAGCAATTTGCTTTAACTTATCTTCTGGTGAGTTGAAGAAGTGGAATGTATTCATCCCATCCTGAATTAATTAGCTCAATCCTTCATTCATCAATCATTCACTAGACACATACTTCACGCAAGCCACCATACATACCACCTACAAGGAGAAATCACAATAAATGAGACGGAGTAGAAAAGAAGTAGAAGAGGGGAACTGAGGTGTATATTTATGATAGGTAGAAGGCTGGGCACTGTAAAATGTATAATTTATTTCAATAGCCCCAAACCCTGTAAGAACCATCACTCTTACAGTTGTATTACTAGATTCAGAGAAGTTTCATGATTCTATTTTAATAAGGTCTGACCTTTTGGTTAGGCCCCAAATTCTATCCTTCTGAAGAGGATGGGACAGGTACATTATGATACAAGAGAGGAAAAGGCAGGGCTCCTAAGTATTTCTAAAGAAGAAAATATCATAAATTATAGTCAAGAAGGGGAAGATTACAAAAGTAAAGCTTTATTAACAGGGAGGATTTTGAGTTAGGCTTTGAAGAATAGAAAAAAAAATCAAATGTTATTGTAAACAGAGGAGAAGCATCAATTTCTCATGTTTTCATATTAACATAACTATATTTTAATATAGAGAATTTTCAAAAATAGAAAAATATAAAGTAGAGAAAATTTTCATATTCACCTAAATACAGCCATGGATAACCTTTGTTCAAAGTTCTTAAATTTGGAGTATACTATGTGGAGGGTATTCAAAGAGATATATGAACAGATTAGAAAAAGAACAACAGGTAGTTTGGTTTGACTGACAAAGAAGCCACCCATAGGACAATGGTGATGTGTGTTCTTCAATAGGTTAAAATATCGATACTGAGTCACAGGCTAATCAAGTGTAACATGCAATGAGGTGAATTTAGATGGCTAGGTATTCACTGAAATATAATTTTACAAACATTATATTACTAAATCAAGTTAACCCTGAGATAGAAATCCATTCATTATCCAACAGATGTCCATTTTGACCCTGTTGGAATAAGTAGTGTAGAGGAGTCAGTGGATTACAAGAAGGAAATTTAGGTCCACAAACCTCTTAACAAACATATTTGCGTTTTTATGCCTTTTCTATCATTTGTACAGGTTTTGGTGTGAGAAGAGTAAATGATCCAGGACTTGAAACTGAAGTCTCATTACACGAATGAGTACATGGCTTATCTTTTGACAGATTCAATTGCTTAGAAATTATAAATTAACACATACACACACATCATTGCTTCTTCAAGACAATGCTGCGATTCATGGGGTCGCAAAGAGTCGGACACGACTGAGCGACTGAACTGAACATACTAAAATATATGATTTTCTTCTCTTTTGATATATTAAACTCCCAGAATAAAAGAGTTCTCTCAAATTTAAAACTCAAAGAGATAAAAAGCAAACAAAACTCTTACTTGGTAATCACCCCCATACTTTAGTTTCAGCAAGCTGAGAGTTAATGTAAAAGAAGTTACTATGCTTTTTGTCAGGAAGACTTTTGTTTTAACTTGCATGGATTCCCTCCTTGCTATGTCCCCCCCCGCTGGAGAAATCTAATATAAATTCTAAATCCACATTTCTCAGAGGAAGCACTGGCTTTGAACAGCAGGAGTGTCATAAGGCTTGCTGCCATCTGGGTTCCCATCATCTTCCTTTGGACACCTCCCAAAATCGGGGTTTTATTTCTATTCCAGACACAACTTAGAATGCAGCTCCTAATGCTCTTGAAGGGACCGTGAAGTTGTCAATGAAATCTGAAGCTGGAGGAAAGAAGACCCTGTCCACTTGCTAAGAGCCTACACATGCAGTGAAGCACTTGAGCACAGAAATGCAAATGGACAAAACGTGGGCACCAATCAATGGTGAAAAACACTCCACTTGGCATAGGTCAAGTTCATCCTAGACTTCTTATTTCTGCCTTCAGATCAGCATGGGAACACAGAAACAGGACAGGGAAGATGCAGATCTGTGAAAACATCCTCATTTCCCACATGGAACAGGGAAAGATGGATGTAAAGAATGTGTCTTGGCTAATCTGGACAGAGCATGCTATCCTTTGGGAAAACATCTGGGTTTCACAGAATAGAAGGCAAGAATTCCAAGCTCTCTCACTCTGCTTGACTTCAGTCATTCTTATACTGCTGTCACTGAAGAAAAATGTATTTGTAAATTTCTCCAAAACTGACGATGTTTTGTATATATGTGTCAAGTTCTCTTAGGCTGCATTCAACCTTCTATTCACTATTTTACGTGTAGAATACCTGTCACAACTAAGCTGGGCTATGTTTGGTTACTCAGCATTGGTCATAATTGAAATTCCATTGCCAAACATTCAAAATAAAGCTAACTATAAATGTTTTTCTTACAGTCTGTGGCTGAATGTGTAATATATACTAACAACAAAAAAAAATTATTTGTGGCCAATCAGTGGCTTCTAATCCCTAGAAATGATTTAGACTATATAAAGGATATTGCAAGGCCTCCAAAATAGTGTGTTAAAGTACAGATTATTCAGCAGATGCTAATTATACATTTGCATGTACACATGGGTATTTGATAATTATATCTGTTGGGATAAATATGCACTCAATTAATATAATCATGCATTTACTTCCTGTCTAACAAATTCCACTCCTACATATACAAAGTTACAGCATATTTGGGGCCACTTTCACTATGCACATTGTCATAAGTGCTTCTGGCTTAGAATGTACGAAATAATCATTTCTGATAGGTTAAAAAAATAAGGGGTTAAGGTTGAAAAACCTGCAGCTAAAGCAACTGTATTGGTTAGGTGGCTAAAGGAGACGGTACAGGTCACAGACCCGCACCTGTGTCTGTCACTGACCATACAAAGGAGAGCACTTAGCCAGTTATCTTTGTTTCCCTTGTTATAAGATTAAGCTTTATCCATGCAATCTAAAAAACCAGTACGAATGAACTGATTTTCAAAACAGAAATAGAGTCACAGATGTAGAAAACAAACTTGTAGTTACCAGGGAGGAAAGGAAGAGAAGTATAAATTGGGAGATTGGGACTGACAGATATACACTACCATATATAAAATAGATAACGAATAAGGCTCTATTTATAGCATCTGGAACTCTACTCAAAGCTCTATAATGACCTATATGGGAAAGGAACTAAAAAAAAATGAGTGGATATACATACATGCATAACTGATTCACTTTGCTATACAGTAGAAATTAACACAACATTGTAAATACCGTACACTCCAATAAATTGAAAAAACAAGCCCTGTAGCTCATAAATTTGTTTTATACCATATATTTATAAAAATCTATAAATATATTTCATATATTCATAATATACTTATGTGCATAATACATATATATTTAAACAAACAAACAAAAAAGCTAGGGAAACAAAGTAAAGACCACTATCCCTTACTTCTATTTAATACACTTAGCTTCTTCCACGCCAACAATTTAGGAAAACTTTATAAAGTGTGATACCTGGGGAGAACATATATAACT
Organism: Bos javanicus; assembly: GCF_032452875.1. NCBI lineage: Eukaryota > Metazoa > Chordata > Mammalia > Artiodactyla > Bovidae > Bos > Bos javanicus. Next base: position 36,910,544 of record NC_083875.1, on the reverse strand, counting down.
ATAATCTATAATTAGATTATAACTAATCTATTACTTCTGCCTTCTACCAATTTTGAAATAATGGCAACATGCTTAAGACAATGCCAAAAATGAGGAAGAGAAAAACTATTCCTCTTCTTCTTACTGAAGTTGGACTGTTTTGAACTTCAAATTTTGAATACTCATCATTTCCCCAGGATCAGTAATTAGATATTTCCTTAAGCAAATGGAAACAACCTAAAGATGCCTCATCTGCCTCCCCTGTATCTTCTCTCCTTTTTGTTTTTCATCCAGCCTTGCCAGGAAGAATAAACATGAGCTGAATCACCCGCACTATTCTCTTACTGTGGATTTATTTCCAAGTAGCAGTGATATAATCACTTCTTCCATTTCTCCCTGTCAGGGTGTGGTACCCACACACAAGAAAGAGCCATGCCATATTCCACCCTCAGCTTCTCCATCAAGCACCTCCCAGAAAGTCTGCATAACCCACACATCTTCAGGCCTGCTCTGATGGAGAGACCAGAAAAGCCTTCTAAATTGTGTCAAATTTTCACTTATCTGAAAGATATATTTAAATAGTTTTTATGACGGGCCAGATGAAACCTTGAATCTATCAAATCAGTTGGTTTGGGTTACTATACAAAACTTTTCCTAATCAAAAATATACATCATTTTATTTTTGCTGTGGTCACTTACTTCAGACTAATCATTAATTTGCTTACATGCAATAATGAAACCAAAATAAAATGGTAGATGGCCACAAAATAGTGCCTCGGGATGAAAATACTTAAATACAAAAAATGTCCAACATAAGGAATTTAATGATTTAATAATAACATTCATAAGAGGTATCAGTGCTTCCAAAAACAGAATGGTAGGTCTGAGGTAAAATATAATTTGTTAGTAAAGTTTTGCTTTGTTTTCTATTACATTTAAGTCAAACTGGCTTTTATTCACGTTGAAATGCCACTGGTAACTCCTAATAGATTTTCTTTAAAAAAAAATAAGTGAGGAAAAGCACAGAATAATTCAAATATTTATACTGAATCACTTATTATCACATAATATTTAACACAAAGATTTCTCCCTTTAGAAATTGTTCAGGGGCAATATTTATGCCTATTTTATTTGAATAGAGAAGACAGAAGTTACCCTTTGTAGATGTTCCATGATATAATTTCAGTTATCAAGCATCAGTTCAGTTGCTCAGTTGTGTCTGACTCTTTGTGACCCGATGGACTGCAGCACGCCAGGCCTCCCTGTCCATCACAACTCACAGAGCCTACTCAAACTCATGTCCATCATGTCAGTGATGCCATCCAACCATCTCATTCTCTGTTGTCCCCTTCTCCTCCCACCTTCAATCTTTTCCAGCATCAGGGTCTTTTCCAATGTCAGTTCTTTGCATCAGGTGGCCAAAGTACTGGAGTTTCAGCTTCAACATCAGTCCTTCCAATGAATATTCAGGACTGATTTCCTTTAGGATGGACTGGTTGGATCTCCTTGCAGTCCAAGGGACTCTCAAGAGTCTTCACCAACACTACAGTTAAAAAGCATCAGTTCTTTGGTGCTCAGCCTTCTTCACAGTCCAACTCTCACATCCATACATGACTACTGGAAAAACCACAGCATTGACTAGATGGAACTTTGTTGCTAAAGTAATGTCTCTGCTTTTTAATATGCTGTCTGATTTGGTCATAGCTTTTCTTCCAAGGAGCAAGTGTCTTAATTTCATGGCTGCAGTCACCATCTGCAGTGATTCCGGAGCCCAAGAAGTTAGTCTCTCACTGTTTCCACTGTTTTCCCATCTATTTGCCATGAGTGATGGGACCAGATGCAAAACCTAATAGATTTATCCTTCCATTTCTGCTCAAAAAACCATGCTGGCAATAATTCCAGTGCCCATTTCAGTCACAACTTTGAGAAATATGCTGTGGAGTTGTCCTACAAAGAAATTCTCCCATCACATTTCAAAGTAACACCTATGCTGACTCCTTGATCCCCCTGGTTAACGCTCACTGCTCTTACTGACAGCCCCCAGAACAGCTGGTTTTAAAGAATACCATTTAACTTTCAAAACACATTGCCTATGTGAATGTAAATCATATTAGAGCAATTAACTTGAATTTGTAGGCGTCTTCACTGAAAACACTTCAATTATTTCAACAAAGTAACAGTACACTGATTTCATTTCTACTTTCTTCGACTGTTATCAACAACAGGAAATTCTTAGGGAAAGTCTATATGCAGTAAGCAAGCAAGATAGGTGGATATCATGGGAGGTGTAAACTCAAAACAGATGCTACTTCTCTTTTCAGTGAGGGAGAGATTCTGTTTTAAGCATTATTCAATTTGCATACGGAGAAGGCAATGGCAATCCACTCCAGTACTCTTGCCTGGAAAATCCCATGGACGGGGGAGCCTGGTAGGCTGCAGTCCATGGGGTCACTAAGAGTCAGACACGACTGAGCAACTTCACTTTCACTTTCATGCATTGGAGAAGGAAATGGCAACCCACTCCACTGTTCTTGCCTGGAGAATCCCAGGGACAGGCGAGCCTGGTGGGCTGCTGTCTCTAGGGTCCCACAGAGTCAGACACAACTGAAGCAACTTAGCAGCAGCAGCAATTTGCATAACCTTAAAAACAGAGCTAAAATTTGCTTTTTAAGGATTGACTACAGATTATACTCACCTTCATAGATTATAATCTCTCAATTCAGTAAATTATACATGGAAATAAATCAAGTTAAAAAGAGGTGGACTTTTAGAATCTAAGTAAATTTTGTATTTGTATAGACCAAAGTTTAAAACTTTGTTGATAACAAGGCCAAATGTAAAATGGGGAATGGGGAATAAACAAACTAGGTAATTGAAACAGAAACGAATTACATGGATAGTGGTCAATATAAACTTTAAATATGCATATACTGTCTCAGTGAGATTGAGGCTCTTTCATATTAAGAATAATTAGCATACAATAAATTGAACAAAATATATGTGTGGATAGATGAGTGTCTATATAACCCTAGAAAAGAGCTGACTAGTCAATCAGATACTAAGATAGTGTAGCAATGCTAAGGATAAAAATATTTTTATAGTTACTCCTTCCCTCAAGCCATCAAACCAACAATACCCTTCCAAGGTTTTAAGATAAGCCATGGCTTCTTAAAGTTATTACTCAGTATGCTGTGTCTGTACAACAAGCATAAAATAGTCTTCAATACAGAGTTAAACAGTTCTTAAGAAGGGGATCTCCACTAGTATTTTTTTAGTTTAATGTTGATAGGATTCAGATGATAAATAAATTCTTCAGCATGCCCTACCCAAGGGCAAGTAAAGATGCAGAATTTCTCCTTCCTTTTATGGTCATGGATACAACAGTCTCAGTGATACATGGGTTCAAGTTTCAAGAGTTTAGTACTTTTACAAAGTCTAAGAAATGCAAGATTGGAAAGCAATGTTGGCTCTCTTATAGACGGGAAGGGTGATACTGGAAACGTCTAAATATATATATATTTTTAATGATCTAAATGTTTCTAATGCTCAAGCCAGAAGCTTAGCAAAACTACAACTGCATTAAAAGATTTGCATTTCGAAAAAGTGCATGTGTCAGGGCACCAGAAGATTGCTAATATACTTTACAGAGTTTAAAAAGCAGTTTTCTCCTTTTTAAACCACTGAACCAATGAACTGTGAATAACCTACATCAAAGCAAATTGCTATTAGATGGAAACAAAAATAATTTATACATTTGAAGCAAGAGGAAATAAAAGATAGAGATATTTTAATGCCCCATTTTTCAATTTTGGGTGACAAATATCAGAATTTCCTATGGACTTCAATTGATTACAAATTTGACAGAAAATTCCAGTTAAAAGTACTCAGGGCTTATTGACAGGCTATCAACCCTCATTCCTCAGTGTATTTAGTTTATTCAAACTTTAAGCCAAATACACACTCTACAATAATCTCATGTAAGTATTACTTAGATTCTTCTTTGTATTTTTTCTGTATGCTTTAAAATTTAAATATTTTTGAAACTTTATTCAACATCTATGGCTTGATTTTTTTTCCATTTACTCAATAGTATCTTTTGAAGTGAAGCTAATTTTGATAAAACTCAAGTCATCAATGCAATTTTTTTAGAAACTGTGATTTTGAGTTGTAGGGTTTGTGGTTTTATGGTTTTGTGGTTATGGGGAAATATTTCCTAATTCAAATCACAAAGATTTTCTTCTATGCTTACTTTCAGAAGTTTTATGGTTTTTATGCCTTTTTAAAATGTGGGTCTATGAGTTAATTTTTGTACCTGGAGCAAGGTATGATTCAAAGTTTTGTTTTCTGACATACGGGTATGCACCTTTTCTAGCACCATTTTTTTGAAAACTGCATGGACATACAAGTTGATACAGACATACAATGAAATACTATTCAGCACTAAAAAGGAATTAACTACTGATACACACATCAACCTGGATTAATTTTGAAATAATTATGCTTTATGTAAAACAGGCAAAAAAGTATGTATACTGCATGACCCCATTCATACAAAATTCTAGACATTAAAAAATCAACTGTAGTGACAGAGAGGATCAGTGTTTGCTTAGGGAATGCTGAGAGCCAAACTATTAGAGGGGGGCCAAGATGGAGGAATTACAAATGTGATAAGGGTTTCACAGGTATATACATATGCTAAGGCTTATCACACTGTAGGTCTTTAATATGTGCTACATGCTGCTGCTAAGTCGCTTCAGTCATGTCCGACTCTGTGACCCCATAGACGGCAGTCCACCAGGCTCCGCCGTCCCTGGGATTTTCCAGGCAAGAATGCTGGAGTGGGTTGCCATTTCCTTCTCCAATGCATGAAAGTGAAAAGTGAAAGTGAAGTTGCTCAGTCGTGTCTGACTCTTACCGACCTCATGGACTGTAGCCCACCAGGCTCCTCTGTCCATAGGATTTTCCAGGCAAGAGTACTAGAGTGGGGTGCCATTGCCTTCTCTGAATATGTGCAACATATTATATATCAATTATATGTCAACAGATATATATGGGCTTCCCTGGTGTCTCAGTGGTAAAGAATCTGCCTGTCAATGCAGGAGACACAGGTTCGATTTCTGGGTCTGGAAGATTCCCTGGAGAAGGAAATGGCAACCCAATCCAGTATTCTTGCCTGGGAAATGTCATAGAAAAGAGGAGCCTTGAGTCCATAGGGTCACAAAAGAGTAGGACACAACACAGCAACTAAACAACAAGTGTGTATATATTCACACAAACATGAATATATAAGCAAGTGCTTCTTAATAGTTAACATTCATAATCGAGTCATATCACATTGTTCTCAACAAGGCAAGAATCTTTAGAAAAGTTTTGTTCATCTGTGTGGTTAAGTGTGGTTGGTTGCTTTGCAAGCTTGCTTCCTGAGAGAAGAATTTGAAGAAGGGTTTAAAAACAGATCTGAACAATCTAAACAATATAAATAGCTATCATTTAATTAATCACATTTACATTCCTCATCGTTTAGTTACACCACAAGTCACAAGGTTCAGGAAAATTATGAGATCAACAACACTTAGCAACTAGTTAGATGAAAACCTTTAGAAAACTCTATCACTATAAGTGTAATAGATTTGTCACTGAAAAATGCCACTGAAGATAATTCTGAAGCTATTATAGTTAAAAAGACAAAAATAAAAAGTTGATATAAGAGGGAAAGATCAGAATGTGGCAGCAAGGTCTGATGGAGTTCTGGGCTAACCGTAGCAACCCGGAGCACAAGAAACCATGGTAATGGGAACTTCGGGGAGACCCAGACAGGGCTGGACTGCAGGACTTGCAAGCCCACACTGCAGACATGACAGCTCTTCACACTTGGATATTCACCCTGAGGTTATACACTTTTCTGTGATCACTGAAGTGCTATTTAAACATGTGACTATTTCCTAGAATAGTAATTTCCTACACCACTGTTTTTGTATGAGAACCACATTTGGTTCCTTAAGTAATAAGCTATTAATTCACTACCCATAAAAAGGATGAGATTTATTTTCTCATCAAATATTAAGTGCAGCACATTGCATTAGACTTGAATTTGAAATGTGATTCCTAAGCATGGGTAGTGTTCTGGGAAGCATTTCCCTCTCACATTTTTCTCTCCTTGACACTTTATAATTTAAATCTATATTGCCATGATGTAGAAAATACAAACAGCTTTTTTTTTCTAAATACAATGGGAATAAATATTATGCTTGACCTAACAAAAATTATAAACAAAGAGTACATTACACTGCTTTGTTATCAACAGGAAGAAGAAAATACAGAATGTTTATTTTCTTCCCTTCAATATACTTTTAAACTGCTAAGCACATCTTAAATTTTTCAACTTTATCAGTAATTGATAATCAGTAATTCATGGTGTCTGAAATACATATCATGAAGTATTGGGCAGGTTAATCACTGCAGTTTTGTCATTAATAGCACTATCAGCAAAAATATACCTCTGGAAACCATAGTATACTACAGAAATAGAAAGTCTCAGTTCAGCTATTGTTTGTATACAGAGAGAAAACTGGAAGACAAACTTTATGAGACTCTGAGTTCTTTAGGACTAGCTTTGAAGGATTATAGATCATGTATGTGAAGGTTATAAACCAGGGTTCCCAGGAAAGCTGAATACAGAACAAAGTCACCAGTGGAATAGGAATTGAAAATATCTCCTCTGAAAAGAAATACAGTGAATGTAAAATGTATATATAGCAAGTTTCATTTATAGACCAATACACTCTCTTTGGCAGGGGCCATTTTTAAAACTACTGTCACAAACCTATGAAAAAGGGTACATGTGGGCGTACTGTTTGCTCTAGGGTTTAGGTGTATTTCTACTTCAAGAAAGAAGTTAGCCAAGAAACGACTGTTTAGGAATCTGCAGGAACAGCTGAGCCTCCCTTGTTTTCTTCAATCATGTTCCTAAAAAACAGACTGGCAGGTTTGGGAGTTGAATTCTAACTTTGCTGTTTGAATATAAGAATAACAACAGCATATCAAAAGCTGATGATCAAACCCTACTATTTTGATAATATGCCCACTAAAAACAGCTCAGTGAATGACAGAGGTTGGTCCCAAGGGTGAATCATTAAGGCCATACTTCTGTGTCTGAAGACGAGAAGATCTGAAAGAACAGACCTGAGTAGACCACCAGTAACCCTCAGTATCTGAAGCTTCTTGAGGGCAGGGACTGTCTAATTCACCACTGGATCCTACGTGCCTAGCACAGATCCTAAAACATGGTAAGTACTCTGCACCTATTTATGAAATGAAAGGGGGAATACAAAAAAAAAAAAATTGTATGTGATGTGAACTGCCTAGAAACTATAACATTTTAAGAGGAAGAATGACTATGAAACACAGTTCAGCCTTTTTCTTTTGAAATTCCAGAGTGGACTCCAAAAGCCAAATGTTAAGGCTATAGTGCTCAAAGTCTCCAGCCTCAGCACTTCCTTGTGTAGATGGCTCTGATCATCTCAGTTCTGGGTCCTGCTGTAAAATATCATCCCTGCCTTGGGGTCTTCTCATCACCTGGAATAGTCTCTCTCTAAATGCATTTCCTATGTCTCTCCCCATATAAAATCTATATAACCGTCTCTTTCAAATACTACCTTCACCAGTAAGCCTTTCCTGTTTATTCTTGCTGTAAGTAATTTCTCCATCTTTTGAATGATAAAATATTTTATAAGTAGTTTTTCAGGAGTGTTTCACATTTTTTTTTTTTAATTTTTTTTTTTTTTTTTAAATCTAGGGAAAAATTACAAAGCAATGAGGACATGTTTCATGATGAATCCATAATGAACACATTCAGTTTCTATGCTGCTCTTACTTTTTATTCATTCTATTCATTTTTGCCTAAAATATCATTACTAGCCCCCAATGCTGCCCTTTCCCTCATACAAGTATTCTATTACCCAGCTAGACAGTCGTTTTCTTCAAAATTACCTTCCCTGACTTTCTCTGTATCTCCAATCCCAGGTGAATTAGGCACACACCCATATGCTTCCATAATAGCATGAGCACATCTCCTTCTTTATTAAGTATGCTACAATTAAAAAGGAAAACGACTCTCACTGAACCAAGTCCCTTGAAGAAAGGGAGGGCACCTTAGTCGTCATAAAGTCATCACTTCACCAGGCACCACAGTGGTTGCTCACCATTTTATGAATACATAGATTCATTTCTATTTATGTATCACCTGTATTGGACTGTGAGCTCTTTGAGGACAAGAAATTTCTAATTCAATATGTTTGTACATAGCAGGTATTAAAATATCTGATCAATGAATAAATTAATCATACAACTTTCAAGCCAGAAGTAATTATAGATACTTGAGATACCACTTGCCTTTTTCACAGAGAAGATATGAAGATCAAGCTAAGTTACATCAATTTATTCATGGAATCAAGATCTAGGCATAAGTTTTTGACATTTTTGAATGAATGACTGAATAAAATGAACAAATGAATGATTAATCATATCTGAACACTAAGCGACAAGCAGTCATTGCTTACTAGATATTCAGAAATGAGACCTCTGTTCATTAAAATTTAATAAACTTGCTGCTGCCAACCTTTTTTTATGAATTCTCCTAGGATCAATGAAGACCTGATAGTTATATGTAATTCATTAAAATAGAAACACCAGCATGTTATTTTCAAAGTACTGCAATTGAACCATTAAAAATAACTTTGAAATATAACAGGTTTTTGCTTAATCAGCAAAATCTTTTATGTACAAGGGTTCCATAGATTCTGGAGGTGCTAAATTACAAATAATACAATTTATCAACATCATGAGAAGTTAGCACTTGGGCCTGAAAATCTCAGAAGTATTAAACTAGGACCAGGAATTTTATGAATAAGATGGAAGGCCCCTCCTTCCATACCTCTCTCTCTTTCCGCTCAAAGTAACTTTAAGGCAATGTGACAGCTACTTGAACATTACCTGTCGAAAATAAAGACTCAGAGTGGATCTCTCTGGAACCTTGCATCCCTATCTCTCCTAAACCAGCTATGAAGAAATTGGTAATTAGGCTGCTAGAGACAATTGGGCTAAAGGCATTCTGAACCAAGTGGTTTTGAAAGGCTGATTATTAATCTTTGGTAAAACACAAATAAGGGAACACAGGAGACAGATTCACAGATGGAATAGACAGAGAGAAGATCAGGACTGCATGTCTTAGGTATACTTGACTTTTCTATACCACTATAAGACATTCGAGATTATTTTTAATGTGGTAAAAATAGTCACTAATTCAAACGAACTTAAAATCAAAAGCCACGTGAAAAATTCTAGCATATATCAGAGTTTTCCCCAATTTTAGAGGCATACAAAGGACTCTTTTTTCCACAGAATTCAGAAGAAATGTTAATATTTATAAAGTTTCTAAAATGTTAATCTTCTCGTTCTAGGTACTTCCTAAAGTACACTTGATAATATTTGCCTCCTGGTGAGTTTCTGTATGTCATCAGCACAAATCTAACACTTCAGATGTAGCAGTACAAGCACTTATATCATCTCACCACATATAAACGTGCTTCCCAAACTTAAGTTCAGAAACATATCTGACCCCTACCTCAAGAGTTATAATCTCTTTGGGCCTTAAGACTTCCAGAAGAAAGAACTGTAACAGTCTAATCACAGGCAACAGGACCAATATTTAGCAGAAAATAGTCCACCCTACTCAACACTGCCCAAACTCTATCAGGCAGTCAATTACCCTCCAACTTGTTTACGGTTTTGGATCTGCAGAAATTAATGGTAAAATCAAAATGCTTATAGTCCTTGCTGCAGACCACCAAAGAAAAGATCTTTATTAACCTCTCCTTTTGAAAAGTTCTCTCTCTCTTTAAAGAACATCTCTGATATAACTTCCTATAAAAATTGGCAGAAAAACTGAGCTGTCTAATTATCACACATCTCCATCTTTACCCACAACTACTAGTGAATCTACAATCCCCTTTATGTAGGAGCAATTCATTTTGAAAAAACAAAAATTAAGAAGACTCACACCTTGTGATTTGGCTTGTTCATTCTTTTTGATTTACTAAAACTGAGCAGTCACATAATATTCTTAGGAAAGACTTTAAAGTTCCCAATGCTTAAAAAATTCTCTAAAGAGATCTTTTGAATCTCCTCCATCAAAGAAAATTTACTGCTTTTACTTAAGGATGATATTAGTTCGTAAAACAGTAAGACCAAGGCTTCTAATGAGAAACATTGTACAATTCCTACTTGAATTCTAAATCAAGATTAAAACTGACAGAATATTCAAACATATTTTTATATACATCAGAGTTCAAGATAAGGCAAACTTCTGGATACAGGAAGACATTTCCATTTTTTAAAAAAATATTCCATCAAACATGCTTTATCAGGGAAAAAGTATAAAGAAAAAAAAGCAATCTACACCTTTTATCCCCTTAATTTCACCCTCCTTTTTCTGTCCAAATTGTAAATTTTCTTCCTGTGTATATCTTGAGATGAATCAGTTTCAAAAGCAAATGAAGTACTATTCCAAGCAAATGAGTTTTGATGATAAATGTTACATGCTATTGTTAAACTAGTGAATAAAAACAGAGAGTAATGCTATCAATGTCTAGTACTCTACACCTTGTTTTCCTGTCCCTACACCACGTTTCTTGCATTAATTTGTACAGGTCAATAAATTTATATCTATGACCACATTAAAAATAGTCTTATTTTAAAAAGTTGTTAGTTTTTAGTTCACCACTGATAACAATTGAGATTTGAAGCTAGAGAGAATGCTTTAAATAAGCAGAAGCCTTTTGTAAATATCAACCCAGAAACAAGTGCAAAGGACCCTTGTACAACATGGGTTTGAACAACATCAGTTCAGTGCAGTTGCTCAGTCACGTCTGTCTTTTTGTGACCCCATGGACTGCAGCACGCCAGGCTTCCCTGTCCATCACCAAATCCCAGAGCTTGCCCAAACTCACGTCCATTGAGTCAGTGGTGCCATCCAACCATCTCATCCTCTGTCGTCCCCTTCTCCTCCCGCCTTCAATCTTTCCCAGCATCAGGGTCTTTTCCAATGAGTCAATTCTTCCCATTAGGTGGTCAAAGTATTAGAACTTCAGCATCAGTCCTTCCAATGAATATTCAGGAATGATTTCCTTTAGGATGAACTGGTTGCATACCCTTGCAGTGCAAGGGACTCTCAAGAGTCTTCTCCAACATCACAGTTCAAAAGCATCAATTCTTTGGCACTCAGCTTTCTTTATAGTCCAACTCTCACATACATACATGACTACCGGAAAAACCATAGCTTTGACTAGACAGACCTTTGTCGGCAAAGTGGTGCCTCTGCTTTTTAATATGCTGTCTAAATTTTTCATAGCTTTTCTTCCTAGGAGCAAGCATCTTTTAATTTCATGGCAACCAGTCACCATCTGCAGTGATTTTGGAGCCCAAGAAGTTAAAGTGTCTCACTGTTTTCATTGATTCCTATCTATTTGCCATGAAGTGATGAGACCAGATGCCATGATCATCATTCTTTCAATGTTGAATGTTTTAGCCATCTTTTTCACACTCCTTTTTCACTTGAGAAAACAGAAAGAGAAATTAAGGAAACAATTCCATTCACCATTGCAACGGAAAGAATAAAATACTTAGGAATATATCTACCTAAAGAAACTAAAGACCTATATATAGAAAATTATAAAACACTGGTGAAAGAAATCAAAGAGGACACTAATAGATGGAGGAATATACCATGTTCATGGATTGGAAGAATCAACATAGTGAAAATGAGTATACTACCCAAAGCAATTTATAGATTCAATGCAATCCCTATCAAGCTACCAACAGTATTCTTCACAGAGCTAGAACAAATAATTTCACAATTTGTATGGAAATACAAAAAACCTCGAATAGCCAAAGCGATCCTGAGAAAGAAGAATGGAACTGGAGGAATCAACCTACCTGACTTCAGGCTCTACTACAAAGCCACAGTTATCAAGACAGTATGGTACTGGCACAAAGACAGAAATATAGATCAATGGAACAAAATAGAAAGCCCAGAGATAAATCCATGCACATATGGACACCTTATTTTGACAAAGGAGGCAAGAATATCCTAATGGATTAAAGACAATCTCTTTAACAAGTGGTGCTGGGAAAACTGGTCAACCACTTGTAAAAGAAGGAAACTAGAACACTTTCTAACACCATACACAAAAATAAACTCAAAATGGATTAAAGATCTAAACGTAAGACCAGAAACTATAAAACTCCTAGAGGAGAACATAGGCAAAACACTCTCCGACATACATCACAGCAGGATCCTCTATGACCCACCTCCCAGAATATTGGAAATAAAAGCAAAAATAAACAAATGGGACCTAATTAACCTTAAAAGCTTCTGCACATCAAAGGAAACTATTAGCAAGGTGAAAAGGCAGCCTTCAGAATGGGAGAAAATAATAGCAAATGAAGCAACCGACAAACAACTAATCTCAAAAATATACAAGCAACTCCTACAGCTCAACTCCAGAAAAATAAATGACCCAATCAAAAAATGGGCCAAAGAACTAAATAGACATTTCTCCAAAGAAGACATACAGATGGCTAACAAACACATGAAAAGATGCTCAACATCACTCACTATCAGAGAAATACAAATCAAAACCACTATGAGGTACCATTTCACACCAGTCAGAATGGCTGCGATCCAAAAGTCTACAAATAATAAATGCTGGAGAGGGTGTGGAGAAAAGGGAACCCTCTTACACTGTTGGTGGGAATGCAAACTAGTGCAGCCACTATGGAGAACAGTGTGGAGATTCCTTAAAAAACTGGAAATAGAACTGCCTTATGACCCAGCAATCCCACTGCTGGGCATACACACTGAGGAAACCAGAAGGGAAAGAGACACGTGTACCCCAATGTTCATCGCAGCACTGTTTATAATAGCCAGGACATGGAAGCAACCTAGATGTCCATCAGCAGATGAATGGATAAGAAAGCTATGGTACATATACACAATGGAGTATTACTCAGCCATTAAAAAGAATACATTTGAATCAGTTCTAATGAGGTGGATGAAACTGGAGCCTATTATACAGAGTGAAGTAAGCCAGAAGGAAAAACACCAATACAGTATACTAACACATATATATGGAATTTAGAAAGATGGTAACAATAACCCTGTGTACGAGACAGCAAAAGAGACAGTGATGTATAGAACAGTCTTATGGACTCTGAGGGAGAGGGAGAGGGTGGGAAGATTTGGGAGAATAGCATTGAAACATGTAAAATATCATGTATGAAACGAGATGCCAGTCCAGGTTCGATGCACGATACTGGATGCTTGGGGCTAGTGCACTGGGACGACCCAGAGGGATGGTATGGGGAGGGAGGAGGGAGGAGGGTCCAGGATGGGGAACACATGTATACCTGTGGCAGATTCATTTTGATATTTAGCAAAACTAATACAATTATGTAAAGTTTAAAAATAAAATAAAATTTAAAAAATTAAAAAAAAAAAGAGGCTCTTTAGTTCCTCTTCACTTTCTGCCATAAGGGTGATATCATCTGCATGTCTGAGGTTATTGATATTTTTGCAGGCAATCTTGATTCCAGCTTGTGCTTCATCCAGTATGGCATTTCACATGATGTTAAAAAAAAACAGGGTGACAATATACAGATTTTATGTACTCATTTCCCAATTTGGAACAAGTCTGTTGTTCCATGTCCATTTCTAACTATTGCTTCTTAATGTGCATTCAGATTTCTCAGGAGGCAGGTAAGGTGGTCTGGTATTTCCATCTCTTTAAGAATTTTCTACAGTTTGTTGTGATCCATACAGTCAAGGCTTTGGCATAGTCAACAAAGCAGAAATAGATGTTTGTCTGGAACTTTCTTGCTTTTTCTGTGATCCAATAGGTGTTGGCAATTTGATCTCTGGTTCCTCTGCCTTTTCTAAATCCAGCTTGAATATATGGAAGTTCTCAGTTCATGTACTGTTGAAGCTTGGCTTGGAGAATTTTGAGCATTACTTTGCTAGCGTGTGAGATAAGCACAATTGTAATGTAGTTGGAACACTGTTTGGCATTGCCTTTCTTTGGGATAGGAATGAAAACTGACCTTTTCCGATCCTGTGGTCACTGCTGAGTTTTCCAAATTTGCTGCCATATTGAGTGCAGCACTTTAATAGCATCATCTTTTAGGATTTGAAATAGTTCAACTGGGATTCCATTACTTCCACTAGCTTTGTTCGTAGTGATGTTTCCTAAGGCCCACTTGACTTCACACTACAGTATATCTGGCTCCAGGTGAATGATCACACCATCGTGGTTATCCGAGTCATTAAGATCTTTTTTGCATAGTTCTTCTGTGTATTCTTGCCACCTCTTCTTAATATCTTCTGTTTCTGTTAGGTCCATATTGTTTCCCTCTTTTATTGAGCCCATCTTTGCATGAAATGTTACCTTGGTATCTCTAATTTTCTTGAAGAGATCTCTAGACTTTCCCAGTCTATTGTTTTCCTCTATCTCTTTTCATTGATCACTTGAACAATATGGGTCTACTTTATATGTGGAATTTTCCAATAAACATGTATATATTCTGTAAATGTATTTTCTCTTTGTTATGATTTTAATACCATTTTGTTTGTTCTAGATTACTTTATTGCAAGTATATAGCACATAATACATATAATATATAAAATGTGTTACCTGACTATGTTATCTATAGGTTTCTTGTCAACAGTAGGCTCTTAGTAGTTAAGTTTTGAGGAAACGAATCATTATTAGTGAATTTCTGACTATTCGAAGGGTTGGCACCCTTAACCCTTACTTTGTTCAAGGATCGATTGTATAAGAGGATGAAATAGGTTTGATAATAAAGGCTCATGATTCAAGTTATCCCTCATGGTTCGTTATGATTATTTTGTACATATGCTTAGAACTCCTTCTTTAGGATAAGGAAAGATGAATAGATGATACAAAGGTTTACTTCAGGAAGTGACTCTGGGAGCTTTGGGGTAAGAAGCCCTCATTTTTGCATATTTTACATATCATGCTTCTGGAAGTGACTGGCTTTGCCAGTCAGCAGTTTGTATTACTGGCAGCTTTTCACTTTGAAAATATCAACTTTGTTGCACACACCATTCTTGGACCACAAGGGCCCTCCTTACATCTAAGACTAAAAACCTACTGCAACACTTCCTATAGGCAGGCTCTTCTTTGTACAATACCCTATGGGCAATAATGTGTGTCTTTTATTTTGGTTTCCTCTTATTTTACAAAAAAAATAAGCACAGCCAGTCAAATTAAAGCAGACCCCAATGATAAAAACTTAGGTCAATATAGTTCATAAATTAAAGTCAAGATGAAAAAAAATCAGGCCTGTTCTAAGAATGAAGCACTGTCTCTAATTAAATGATCTGTAAATGCAATTGATAATATTTTAAATGATTTTTATGAATCATATTTTATATGACTAAAAGCATTTTAGAGATTTTATAGTATTTTTTTAGAAACCAATATACATGGTCTAACTTTGGACACTGGACTACAGTACACATTTACAATAATATATTACACAGAAACCCCAAGGGGTGAACACTCACATATATAATTTAAGATAACAAAGACAGTAACATTATTCCCATCTTGCTCTTTTTGCCTTTTGTTTCTGTCATACTCCTGACAAATTATAGAGCCATGACTTGAATAAGACACTCTCCCCAAGCAGCTCTGTAATGGAATATCATCCCTGGGTCTACTGCCGCTGCTAAGTCGCTTCAGTCGTGTCCGACTCTGTGTGACCCCATAGACGGCAGCCCACCAGGCTCCCCCGTCCCTGGGATTCTCCAGGCAAGAACACTGGAGTGGGGTGCCATTTCCTTCTCCAATGCACGAAAGTGAAAGTGAAAGTGAAAGTGAAGTCATTCAGTCGTGTCCGACTCTTAGCGACCCCATGGACTGTATCCTACCAGGCTCCTCCGTCCATGGGATTTTCCAGGCAAGAGTACTGGAGTGGGGTGCCACTGCCTTCTCCGATCCCTGGGTCTGCATACAGTTATATCTGAAAGGGATCCTCTTGCCATCCAAGAGGCAGTTTTGTGAGGTTGAAGTCCCACTAGAGGAGCTCTTACTGCACTGTTCATTGTTGACACCAGGGAAAAGGAATAGAACAGAAGGCCCACGTGCCTCTACTCAGGGATCTAGAATTCCTTCTCTGGGTCTTGGATCAGGAATTTCAAACTTGCCTCAGAACAAATACCTTATTTCCTAGTGTCTCAGTATCCTAAGTTGTTATCTGACTGTGAAGTTTAGACCATGTTGGGTCCTACACATTGTTATTCATATTTTAACAGCTACGAACAGCAGGAGGAGAAGGGGATGACAGAGGATGAGATGGCTGGATGGCATTATCAGCTCCATGGACAGGAGTTTCAGCAACCTCTGGGAGATGGTGAAGGACAGGAAAGCCTGGTGTGCCGCAGTCCATGGGGTCACAAAGAGTGGGATATGACTGAGCGACTGAACAACATCAGACAGCTTGATTTTGTGAGATCCCATGACTTGGTCTCAGATACTTGTCATCTCACATTCAAATTAAGCCCACTATACTTAAATTTTATTTGTGTTACTAGTGTATATCTTAATTTTAAAAATATTAGCAAATATTTTCTTGGTTTATTTTTTTAAATTTTCACTATAGCTAGATAAAATGCAAGTCTATGTATAAAATGTAATTAACCAGCAATGAATAAAATATAATTAATCAGTATTAAAGAAAATTACTTAAGATTATTGATTTTGGGGGCCACAATGATACTATTCAATTAATATTATAAGGAAATGAACTTAAAAGAGTTAATCTGTATAAGAGCAGTTTTTCTCCTTCTACTAGAATATGATAACTATTTGGACAGGTTTAGCAAATCATTCACAGGGCACTTAACCCTGTGTTTTAAACATGATGTCCCTCATGCATAGCAGGTTGGTTGGGACAAAGCTAAATGACGGGCAAAGAGAAATAAAAAAGAAGAAACAGTGGATACCATTTACTGAGCAGTCATTGCAGAATTTACATTGCAAGTACTGCTCTAGCCCCTTTTCATACATTATTACTTAATTCTCAGAAAACCCAGTGGTAGTTGGGTAGTGGAGGTTATTTTACATATAAGGGGAAAAAAGGAAGGAAGGGGAGAGAGAAGAGGAGAAGGGAATGAAGGAGGAAGTGAATGATTCAACCCTGTGTGTTGTCAGTGGAGAAGCAAAGCAGAGATAATGACCCTCTGTGGTCATGGAGGACTCAATATTGGAAGAAAATCTTGTAACTTGCAATGAAGGGCTCTTTAGTTTTCAATACTGATCTTAACAGTGAATTAGTAAAAGAACTGTGGAAAAGTCTAAAAGGTAATTTATTGCTTAGAACCAAAAACTGAAATAGGAGACACAATGTGGGAGCCTGAAAATGTAACCAGTGAATCCAGAGCATTATTATCATAAGAAGATGGGTTCAGTACTGCATGAAAGACTGCCTGCTGCTGCTGCTGCTAAGTCGCTTCAGTCGTGTCTGACTCTGTGCGACCCCAGAGACGGCAGCCCTCCAGGCTCCCCCGTCCCTGGGATTCTCCAGGCAAGAACACTGGAGTGGGGTGCCATTTCCTTCTCTAACGCATGAAAGTAAAAAGTGAAAGGAAGTCGCTCAGTCGTGTCTGACTCTTCGCGACCCCATGGACTGCAGCCCACCAGGCTCCTCCATCCATGGGATTTTCCAGGCAAGAGTACTGGAGTGGGGTGCTATCGCCTTCTCCAAAAGACTGCCTACTAGACAAAAATAGAATTGTACACTTGAAATCCCAGTGTATATATGAATGAAACAAAACTTAGTAGGCACATTTTTGCCACTGTAATTCTGACAGAAATAGGTAGCAATATTAGATGAAAATCCATAAAAATGCTAATTTTTTAAACATCAGAAATCTATCTGGTTAAAAATCCTCCATAAGGCCATGTTTCAGAATTTGTATAATGCACTTTATATTTTAGACTTTCCCACTTCTCAGAAAACAGATTCTTCCTTTGTCCTTTCAGAATTGTCAAAGAGACATATGCTACCTGATAGATTTTTCTTTCAACATCTATTCTCTAGCTATCTACTGTCATTTTTGACATAACAACATTTGAGTATGTAATATAGTAAATTGTTAGGGGGAAAAACATTTTGCGCAGTGAATTTGTAGCTGAAGTACAATTGCAGTAACATGAATACATATCCCTTCAGTTGTACTGTCTCTTTTAAGAACCAGGATGTCTGTTCTTATAGCAGAAATCTAGTCCATTAGAATCTTAGTGTCTGGAGAAGTGGGTTAAGACTACATAACTTGATAATGTATGTGACTGTTATATTAAATAGTGGGACTTTTGATGTGTGAATTGAGATTATTAACAGTAAAGGTGATAATAAATACACTAATCCTAATTTATTATGCTTCAATAACCTGCTATTTGCCATAACACAAACACTTGCAAAATCTTCCACAGACGTGCTCAAAACCAACTTGCAAAACAAATAAGCCACCACCTACTGTTAAAGGGTAGTTTGAATATTTCAAAACCAACAGCTTAATAAAGATTAAGGAGTCTAATAAGCTTTCACATTTCCTTAACAAAAAAGCTTTCAGGAGACACTGAGGAAGAGAAAATCATAGTGTTCAAATGTGCTGTGTAAAGTATGATAATAAATATATGTAAGAGAGGTGGATTTTAATAACAATAACAAATACTGTTTTCTCACCAATGACTGCCCGTGAGGCACATTCTTAAGTCGACTTGCATGGCTGCTGCTATTTGTCAAAATTCGCTTCATCACTTATAGTCTCAGAGTTCTTTTCCTTTTAGCTCAGTGTTGTGATGGAATCAATACAAATCTGCTCTTAAAATATCTGTCTCTGACCTGTGTTTGTTTTAAACTGCATCATTCATAATAGTGATGGATAGGTTATGCTATTCCTCTTTGTCTGCACAAAGCGCCATAGCATAAAAAGCGCATATATTTTATGCCCAAGGTCAGCAGAAAATTAATGGATAAAGAGCTAGATAAAATGGAGTTCAAGCTGAATGGTCTGAGTGCGCTCTACAGGGTACAGACCAGGCAGGCGGTACAAAGCCCATTACACTTAAACACTCTTGAAGCATTTCAGAAGTAGAATCGTTTCCACAGGCTAACGCATAAAATCACCAAGCTCTCTCATAAAAGCACCGAGCTGCCACAAAGAGCCCACAGGAATGCGCAAAGTGCTCCTTTTCCTGGGTTCCCATGGCATACTCCATCTAAGCAATAAGCCTATTTTTTACCATAAGCAATAATCCTATTTGCTGTTTATTGCTAGGGTTGAACAAGTTATGCTTTCTTGTCATTAGTAAAGCCTTTTATAGTAAACTCCTCTTTTAAAGCTTTCCTGCTAATACTCTCTACTGCTCCACCCCAGCTTTTCCTGGTGAGTGCTAGGTCTCCGTAAAGGGGTAAGGTGAGCTGGTTCCAACGAGAGCAAAGCTTCATAGTGAACAGTTGCACTCTATTTTCTGGAATATTCAACTGCAGACATATGGAAGCAAACTAAGCAGAAATTAAGGGGTGCAGGGAGGATGAGAATTCTAAAATAAAAACCATCCATGGGTTTCGATGATCACTTATAGTATCTATACATAAATATATCAAATAAAAACGTATTCGGCAGAGTGAAGTAACTCAAAACCAGTGGTTTTCTTCATGGACCTTGCTAGGAGAACAATATTACATTTCTGAGGCAGTAACAATTAAGCAAAGTCACAGTGGAATTTTTTTTTAAATCTGTCTTTCTAGATTTAGAAAACCAGTATGTGATGAATAGATAAGTGAATTTCTTCCCCTCGTGTTTGCTTTGTTTTAAGGGAAACTCATAGTTAACAGCTATGATTTGTCCCTATAGTAAAGCCTGTGGAACTGTATAAATAAACTGCTCTGTAAGCTGAGGAGATTGCCCATTATCTCCGAGAGGATGCTCTGATGAGAGTCTATCAACACAAAGCCAAAACTCATCCTGAGCATCAAGAGAGGACTTTCTGGTGACAGCTCTTGCTCACGGTCTCTTTCAGGCCAATTACATGGCACTAGAAAATTATGTGAAAAAGTTAAACTTAGAAAAGAACTAAAGTTGGTGGGAACAAAAATTACATTTTAGGTGGTGATACAGAAATTAAACCCAGCAGTCAACAATTGTGACTCTGAATACAAAATGCTTTTTTTTCCCCCACATAATTTATAAACAGATACAGGTAGTATTCTGTGAGTTCTCTTATTAAATATAATAAGCAAGTTCTGCTGTCAGTAAAGCTGGATTAAACTCTTTAGTTAGCCACCAATGGGGTGTGGCTGACTCAGAACTTTATTTTACAAATAAAGAAACTGAAGCAAAAAGATTAGTAAGAGTCAGAAAATAATCTCTAAGATCTCCTTCACCCTAACAAACAGCAAAGCCAAGCTCTCCCCCAAATCTTCTATGATGCTCTCTTAACATAAAATGGTCCAGGTTTATGATCTGAGGAGAGAGGGGTTTGCTTATCAATAGCATTGCAGAAATAAGACTTTCTGCACCACATCCACAGGACAGTCACGTACATGAAATGACTTCAGGGAAATTCCTCATTTAGGGAAAAAGCAATTATGAGGAATTTGCAAGGACCATAAAATTTTTTTTATATAGTAATAAAAGGCTGAGATGAAGAATAATGGTCCACAGCTACAAAGAGAATAAATTAAGATTAAACATCACAAAAAATTCTACAAGGGGGGTTAACAGAGGAACTGCTCAGAGAAGTACTCAAGTCATCCTCATTAGAGGCACTGAGAAATAGATTAGATAACAACCTACTGGGAAGACTAGAGAAGCCCCTTCTGAATTACATGTGTACTTTCTGGCTTGAAAAAAAAAACAGTTAATGGAAAATGTAACAACATTTCCACCATCAAAAGAATGAAGAAAAGTTCAGTGTGTTGGGTTTCAGGAGACTAGGGAGACCCCAAATTATCTCATACAAAGCTGCAGGCCCTCTTCAAAAGTCATCCATTCTGGGTCCGTAGCAATTAGCCAGATAAGTCCCATTGATATTAAAACTGGCTTAAAGTCAGATTGAATGTGTTTTTTTCCCCTCAATTCTAAATAAATGGAGCCATCTTTCTTGACCATTAACCATATCTCTAACCTTCAGGAAAACTGCTTTTGTTTCACTTTTTCTACCTATAATATGGAAATACTAAAAGCTCTTCTCTCTCCCCTAAAAATGCTGCATAATTTGTATCACTTAAGTAAAAACATTAGTAGGAGTATTTAGGAAGCACTGCTATTTATTCTGCATTTTTCACCTATGCAAAACATTTTCTAACTACTGTTCAATATCATGACTACAATATGAATGAGGCTAATATTTACATTTTGTTTATATTTCAATTCTAGTAGAATAATTTTAGAATTCATGTGTGCATAAACTTAGCAGAAAATAATCTAATGAATATTTTACATTTCATTTCATCCTTATCTGTGCTGATACTTGGCAGTTCCAGAGACAACCTTCAGTCTTCCTCAATATAAAACCATTTCTGTCATATTCTATTAATGTCATCTCAACTTCTGTGCCAACCTGTTCATGCCTAGATATACTGCCAAGGACAAGCTATACCATTCACCTTTTAGTCTTTCTGATTGAAACCAGCCTTGACTGATCTCAAAATAAACTAGAAGCAAAAAGTAGCCACTTCTTAAAATTACCAAAATCATCCTGATCAAAATATCAGTAACTGGTGTGTGCTAAGTCGCTTCAGTTGTGTCCAGCTCTGTGCAATCCTATGGACAGCAGTGTCCCATAGTAACAAAAGCTCTACTGACGGTGTCAATCAAGTAGCACGCAGTTCCCAAAAAGTGGCTCTATAAGGTAATCAATTTGGATATTATCTACTATTGTAGCTGTTACAACACTGACCTCCTTCCTCCAACAGATTCATGGGGATACATTATTTCCTGATGGCAATATTTAGAAGGCCCTGAAAACTGCCTTAACTATTTCATTAAGGAATAATGAATTAAATAAGATAAAAGGACATGAAATAATAAAATGTCCATTAAAGCATTTTAATCTCAGAAGTTTGAAAGCACCAAGGGGACATTCTATCTATTAGGTGTTTTTGCATAGCAAAAGGAAGGTTAATATCTGAGAGAAGAGATATTTTTCTTAAACTTTCAGATATTTTGTTATTACTTAGAGCTCAGTGCACAGTTCCTGTGGGTTCTTTTCACTTTACTCCACTCAGTGAAATGAATATACATTTTCACCAGACATGCACTCTTCCCCCAAAGCTATTAAAAATCGCTCAATTAATTGCCAATCTCACTTAAATGACTCACTGCTGAACTCTAAGCAAACTTTATCTAAAACCAAGTGATATGCTGACTTTCATAAGTAGTCACAATTTTTTAAATAAATTTAAAAAAGAAGGATGTGCATGTCCAAGAGAGGAAGGACTTTTATTAATTAGAAAATCACTATTATCAGAGAAATGCAAATCAAACCCACAATGAGCTACCATTTCACGCCAGTCAGAATGGCTGCTATCCAAAAGTCTACAAGCAATAAATGCTGGAGAGGGTGTGGAGAAAAGGGAACCCTCTTACACTGTTGGTGGGAATGCAAACTAGTACAGCCACTATGGAGAACAGTGTGGAGATTCCTTAAAACCTGGAAATAGAACTGCCATATGACCCAGCAATCCCACTGCTGGGCATACATACCGAGGAAACCAGAATTGAAAGAGACACGTGTACCCCAAAGATCATCGCAGCACTGTTTATAATAGCCAGGACATGGAAGCAACCTAGATGTCCATCAGCAGACAAATGGATAAGAAAACTGTGGTACATATACACAATGGAGTATTACTCAGCCATTAGAAAGAATACATTTGAATCAGTTCTAATGAGGTGGGTAAAACTGGAGCCTATTATACAGAGTGAAGTAAGCCAGAAAGAAAAACACCAATATAGTATACTAACGCATATATATGGAATTTAGAAAGACGGTAATGATAACCCTGTATGCGAGACAGCAAGAGAGACACAGATGTATAGAACAGTCTTTTGGACTCTGTGGGAGAGGGCGAGGGTGGGATGATTTGGGAGAATGGCATTGAAACCTGTAATTTATCACATGTGAAACGAATCACCAGTCCAGGTTCGATGAATGATACAGGATGCTCGGGGCTGGTGCACTGGAATGACCCAGAGGGATGGGATGGGGAGGGAGGTGAGAGGGTTACGCCATAACCCATGGTGGATTAAATCAATGTATGGCAAAACCAATACAATATTGTAAAGTAAAAAAAAATAAATAAAACTGAGATTGAAATTTAAAAAAAAAAGGAAGAAAATCACTATTATATAAATAAAGACAGGTAACAGCAAATTAATCCAGCATCAGGCATAACGTCACAGGGACAATCTGGCCATCTATTTTATTAAAGTGATGCAATTAGATCACACATCAGATATGACAACAGTTATTGTACTCTGAGAACACCTTTCCATACTTTAGACTGCAAACAAGTAGAGGATCTCTAAGTCTGAACTTAATAAGGCAAAGTTTTAAAGTTTGTACTTAAACTACAGGTCTTATTTACCCAGAGTGACTTAGATTTTTCCTGAATGTAACTCAGATTGCATGTGAACATGAGAGAGAATGAAAGAATATGATTATTTATCTATATATATCAAACAGGGCCTGACTAAATTTAGTTCACAGAATCAACAAACAGGGCCTGACTAAATTTAGTTCACAGAATCGTTTTGGTACATTCTACACTTTCTCCTCACTCCCTAACACCTTGCCTCAAATTTTCACAGAAAAAAAAAAAACAAAACAGTGATTTCATTCTAAGAGTATAGCAAATTCATTAAATAATTCTATATGGAGCAACCAACATACACATTCATGTTATACTGAAGGACCCTTTTGTGTGCTGTTTTTTTCTTAATTCTTCAAAATGAATTATAGGTCAATAAGCATTACTTACGACTCTGTCCTTTCCCCCACCCTATGTGCCTTTATCAGATGAAAATTTCAGTCCAGACTGACATCTCTAAAAATGTGGCTGCAAAGAAGACTTAATCTGTTTATTTTGTGAGTGGCAAAGAAGTATTTAAGCCCACAAAATTTCCATTAAAATGCAAGAAAAATTGCTAAGCATATCTATTGCTCAAGAATAATTTAGACAGGGAAAAAGTAACTGCCCAGGTTTTCAAAAGGTGTTTAAGTCGCAAAGAGAAATAGAAAATGGTTGTAATAAATGTAGTGATTCTAAACCTTTATTAAATACAGTTGACCCTTGAACAATGTGGGGGCTGGGGCAATGAACCTCTGCACAGTCGAGAATCCATACATAACTTATTGCCTGCCCCCCATATATGAGATTCCTCTGTATCTACATATCCACAGTCCCCTGGACCCTACAGTATTGTACCACATGTCCTAAGCACTGTGTTAGGTGTTAAGGAAGAAGACCAGCCTGGGCTGGTTCCTCACAAGGCTGAGTTTTGGATGTAGTTTTGCTTAACAGGAAAGGTGCCACAAACATTTTAGCAGAAGAATGACTTGTGTCAATTTATATTTACAAATGAGATATCCCCAACAGCCTTTTAATCCTCCAATATTATAATGGATAGAATTCCATATGCATGCATCTTATGGAATAATATCTGCACAAACTATTTATCTATTCTTCTAACACCAAATCCCAAAATGTTGGAAGATTGCTGAAGGCTTTTTTGTTTCCTCTTAAATATTAATGCACACACTTTTCAAGCAATTGTTGGCACATAATACCTGCAGCAATTTCTGATTCTATCATGTTTGTAAAACATAATGTCAATATCTATAATAACTATAAACACACGATATTAAGTTTTGTTATAGTACCACTTCCAACTTACTGGAATAATTCTGCATTTCAAACAGGCTTCCAAAATAGATTCATACTATATGATGTTTGCTGGGGAAAATGGCAGTGGCTTTATGGTTATGATTCGGAACTTTAACAATTACCTATTATACTTTATGTTCTTTCTGATGTTTTCTACAATTTCACATTTCAGATGCTCCTAATATTATAAAGTCAAGATAAATAGAACTTCTGTAGATTGAGGCCATAATAATTAATTTAGTGTTATGTGTGATTCTATTTTTGTGTCTAGGTAGCTAGATACAAGTATAGGAATATTCTGGTGTTAGATAAATATCTAAATACACCGACAAAATAATCCATATTTTCACATCCATGTTTCTTCCCTGAGTATCTCTGGTTGCACATTTCACAGACAGAAAGTCAAATTATTCCTCACCATCAAAGCTTCATGAATATATGCTATTCTCTGAAGGCCCAATCTCAGCACATGCCTCCATCAAACCTAGGCCAACCTAGAAAGTACCTTCGGGGGTTATTTTTCCTTTGTGGCCATATCCAATTGCTACTGATGCTGCCTTTTGAGTTACCCCATCTCTCTCTCCTCTTTCTCCCCACGGCTACTAACCCTCATCATGAACAATCTATTTTAACTTCAGTACTGAATTCATCCCATCCATTCTGCCTCCACACTGCAGTAAGAGCCATCTTTGAAAACTGCAAAAACTTCAACCTGGGTTTTCCTGATTGAAATATTTTTCCTCTAAAGGCTACCCTCAACCTCTCTTACTTTCCTTTTTCCACTTTCCCTGACATGGCTTGAACTGCCAACTATTACAACTTAGAGCTCTGTGAATACACCACATTGCTTCTGCCAATGCCATTCTCTCAGCCAGGAGTACTTTAAAATGGTCTGCTTAGAGAACTCCATGGGATCTTTCATACCTTAGCTCAAGTGTTAGATCCTTTGAAAACCCTCCCTAACTTCTTAAATCAAATGGTCATCTCCTATTTCCATTCTGGCAGCATCTTCAATTCATCTTTGTCATTCTACTTACACTCAACCACAGTGTTCTAAAGACAGTCCCAGAGTAGCACTTTCAGCATCACTGGGAACTTATTAGACATGCAAATTCTTGGGCCCCAACCCAAGTCTACTGAACCAAAAAGTAGAAACAGAACCCAACCATCTATGGTTTAACAAGCCTTCCAGGTGATTCTGATACATATTTATATTTGAGAACTCCTGTTCTACTAAAATCACATATTTCCGTGTAATCTCTACATCTAATTGAGACTACCTTGATGACTTTCATCTCCCTTCCTTTTCTCTGAATATACAATGCACATTGTTGAACATAAGAGTAAATATACTGAAATTTAGTTTGGGATTTTATCATGAATTCAGTGGTACTTTATACAGGCTCTTAACACATCCAAGCACTGTATATAGGGTACTCATTTGAAACCTGAAGGTTATCAGTGCTAAACAGTAGTATACACAAGTATTGCCAGAAGTTCTCCCAGGACACATTTGCCATGAATAGTGACTAAGAATCTATGAAGCTGCTTCTATGCAAGACCATAGGATCAGGATTATTAACTCCAGTTTAATAAGTTTATAAACTGAGATACGTGGCAAAAAATACTAAAACATAATACAGGCAGAGTTACTACCTGGTAGAAACTGATTTTTAAAGGAATAACACCATGTTATTTGAAAGGAATTCTTGCCATTCTACTAAAAATATTTAGTAGAGAAGAATTACATAGTAATCCTGTTTACCTCAGCATTTTCTTTAATAATTACCATGTGCAAAGGCATTGTAAATCGCACTTGGGGGTGGAAAATAGAGCACAGGACGTAACACCCAGTCCTAAGTTCAAATACTTCACCATTTGGAAATACAACTTGAAAGATTTTAACTGTTGTGGTAAGATCCTGATTAACACTGCTTAGGCAAAAAATTGCAGCCTTTCCTCTCCTCCACACATGTCTACACCATAGCTGATAACCAGGATCTCTACACATTCTTCACTACAGAATTTCTTGTGCTGATACCCTACAGAGATTTTCTGAGAGAGTAGTCTGGTGTGCTTGCAACCACTGGATTGAATTAGAAATCAAATAATAACTACAGCTTTTTAATATCATACATAGACTTCTAAGAAGCCAAACGTTAACTATGTCTAATAAACACAAAGGATATAGAGGAGTTTGGGGCTTCTGAACAACTGCATCCTCAAGTCGATGGTTTACAAACATGACGTGTAAGTGGCCCTTCACTCATAGCAACTTCTCATCATATAAATGTCTCTGAGGGATATGATGGCAGAGTTCAACTAATATTAATTTGAATAACAAAAAGAGAAATAAGAGGAAAAGATATATTCTATGACATAATACCTTATAAAATCATTTGATGCAGAACAGCATTTTGTTTTAAATGCAGAGGTGTTGCTTAACTAATGTTTCTGAGTGGTTATTCATTTTAATGTTTCCATGAATCATTCTTTATGATACATAAGAATATAATATATTCTTTAAAATATATTTTTTATAATATACTAAAATATTTTTAAAGAAAGATACTGGTCACCCAAATACTGGTCACCTGAGGTGAACAACTGACTCACTGGAAAAATCCCTGAAGCTGGAAAAGAGTCCACCTTCAGCTTCTACCAATAAAGTGCAGAAGGAGAAGAGGGCATCAGAGAATGAGATGGCTGGATGGCATACTGATGCAATGGACATGAACTTGAGCGAATTTTGGGAGATGGTGAGGGACAGGGAGGACTGGCATGCTGCAGTCTATGGGTCGCAAAGTCAGACACGACTGGGTGACTGAACAACAACAACAAGGTAATAGAAGTAATATGCACACAATTTCAAAGTTGCTAAATACACATCACATACTGGACAAAGATTCTTTGTGTCAAGATACGCCCAACAAAAAAGTGGCAACAGCGATACTGCATTTCACAATTCATTCATTCAGACTGATTTTATTGATCACATGTGTTCATGCCAACCATTCTGGTATTTATTAGGCAATAAAAAAACAACAAGAAACCTACTGTACCCACAATAAAGAGCTCATATTTTAGAGGAAAAAAGGAATACATATATAGTTGCAGAATTAAATGCATTAATGGAATATAAGGTATTTTTATAAAGGTATTAACCACATCAAAATAGGATAATGACCATATCTATCAAAGGCATTAAGAACAGTTTTCAAAAGAGTTTTCAAAGACTTAGGTGCTGATAGACAGGAAAGATTTACCAGATGGTGCAAAAGAAGACCAGGGAATTACATGGAAGGAATAGCAGGTGGATGTATACACTGGGACAAATAGAGAATACTTAGTGGGACTGGACGGCATTTATGATGGGAAAAACTGTTGCTGGGGTGGGTGGGAGCCCAGAGGTCCTGCTAAACAGTTTGCTCCTCATCCCACCAGTAAACCATCAAAGATATGTAAATAGGGCAGTGACATGATCAGATTTCACGCCTGTGCTGTAGTCATGAACATTTAAAGTGTTTCCGGGACTTAAAGAGCTCTTAAGTCATTCTACAAATGTTCAGCAAGAAAGTCAGTGTAAAGAGAGGAATACATTTCTATTAACAACAGATAATGTCAGATATTAAGAGAGAATACATGAAATTAACTAAATATTTAAGGCCAAAGTGTTATCATTAGCAGGGGATATGAGCAAAGAAAATGTAGACTTGCCTTTGAAAACTAAATAAGATATTATGCAAAGAAAATGAGCATTGCCGTTGAGATAACTGGCAAATGAAGACAGATTTGAAGTAATACACAACTTTAAAACACTGAAGCAATAAGAAAATAGCTTAGAACATAGCAGCACAATCACCTATATTAATAGACCTAAAAAGTGAAGTGATGAGAGCAATTAAGTTTTCCTTCTGCAATACTGACCCAAGGTATTTTGTTTCTTCAGTTTTGAATACATGCTGCAGCTTGCAGTCCCGAATAAATTTCTTATTGTTGCAAATGAAAAGAACACCTGAACACAGAGGTAACATAGAACATGATGGCATGAAACAGTCAAGGTTGTTTTTGACAAGTTAATACAAAATAACCTGAAATGGGAGTCGTCCATTATGACACCATTTTCAGCCCTATTTTACGTAGTGAGCTATGATTTACAAAATTGTGTAATTACAGAAAATAGCTAACTGACCATGGAGCTACTTGCAAATACAACAAAATGGTTGTTATACAATCAGTTGTATAAAAGCACCTTTGTATCAGTTCAGTTCAATTGCTCAGTCCTGTCCAGCTCTTTGCGACTCCATGGACTGCAGCACGCCAGGCTTCCCTGTCCATCACCAGATCCCATGGCTTACGCAAATTCATGTCCATCGAGTCGGTGATGCCACCCAACCATCTCACCCTCTGTCCACCCCTTCTCCTCCTGCCTTCAATCTTTCCCAGCTTCAGGGTCTTTTCCAATGGGTCAGCTCTTCGCATCACGTGGTCAAAGTATTGGAGTTTCAGCTTCAGCATCAGTCCTTCCAGTGAATATTCAGGACTGATTTCATTTAGGATGGACTGGTTGGACCCTGTTGCAGTCCTAGGGACTCTCAAGAGTCTTCTCTAACACCACAGTTCAAAAGCATCAACTCTTTGGTGCTCAGCTTTCTTTATAAAGTCCAAATCTCACATCCATACATGACCACTGGAAAAACCATAGCCTTGACTAGACGGACCTTTGTTGGCAAAATAATGTCTCTGTTTTTTAATATGCTGTCTAGGTTGGTTGTAACTTTTCTCCCAAGGAGCAAGCGTCTTTTAATTTCATGGCTGCAGTCACCATCTGCAGTGATTTTGGAGAACAAGAAAATAAAGTCTCGCACTGTTTCCACTGTTTCCCATCTATTTGGCATGAAGTGATGGGACCAGATGCCATGATCTTCACTTCCTGAATGTTGAGTTTTCAGCCAACTTTTTCACTCTCCTCTTTCACTTTCATCAAGAGGCTCTTTAGGCCTTCAGTTTCTGCCATAAGGGTGGTGTCATCTGCATATATGAGGTTATTGATATTTATCCCAGTAGTCTTGATTCCAGCTTGTGCTTCCTCCAGGCCAGCGGTTCTCATGATGTACTCTGCATATAAGTTAAATAAGCAGGGTGACAATATACAGCCTTAACATACTCCTTTCCCAATTTGGAACCAGTCTGTTGTTCCATGTCCAGTTCTAACTGTTGCTTCCTGATGTGCATACAGGTTTCTCAAGAGGCGGGTCAGGTGGTCTGGTATTCACATCTCTTTAAGAATTTTCCAGAGTTTTTTGTGGTCCACACATCAAAGGCTTTGGCGTAGTAAATAAAGCAGAAGTAGATATTTTTTCTTTAACTCTCTTGCTTTTTCGATGATCCAATGGATGTTGGCAATTTGATCTCTGGTTCCTTTGACTTTCCTAAATCTAGCTTGAACATCTGGAAGTTCACGGTTCACGTACTTTTGAAGCTTGGCTTGGAGAATTTTGAGCATTACTTTACTAGCGTGTACACAGCATGACCATCTAGTGATGTCCATGTGGTCAGGTGACCTTTGCATAGAATCATTATACACACATACACACACGTAAGACGTTATGGAAAGACCCAAATAAACTTTTTGTCTAACCCTATAAAATATGTATGGGGGATTCCCTAGTGGTTCAGATGGTAAAGAATTTGCCTTCAATGTGGGAGACCTGCATTCTATCCCTGGGTCAGGAAGATCCCCTGGAGAAGGAAATGGCACCCCACTCCAGTATTCTTGCCTGGAGAATTCCATGGACAGAGGATCTATGGGCTACAGCCCATGGAGTTGCAAAGAGTCAGATACAGCTCAGCAAGTAACACTTTGACTTTCTTTCTTTCATAAAATATGCATTTTGCATATTTACATATATGCATATACACACATGTATACATATAAATATATACATGCATATGTGTGTGTGCATTCACGTATGTGTGTCTGCTCAGTCATGTCTGACTCTTTGCTACTCCACAGATTGTAGCCCACCAGGCTCCACTGTCCATGGAATTTCCCAGACAAGAATACTGGAGTGGGTTGCCATTTTCTATTCCAGGGGATCTTCCTGATCCAGGGATTGAACTCCTGTCTCTTGTGTCTACTGCACTGGCAGGTGGATTCTTTATCACTGCCCCACCTATATACATGGGGGTGGGTGGGTGGGTGGGTGGGTGGGTGTGTGTGTGTGTGTGTAATGTTTTAATGGGTAGTTAACTGGGCTGAAATTTTCTTGAGCAAGGAAGGAAGAAACAACTGCTTTTGTAGTGGTTCTATGAAAGCTGGAAGCCAAATATGGTTGATTATATATGCACTGATATCCTGTTCTCCAGTAGACGTGGTTCTCCAGTAGACATCCTAATTTTCAGTAATTTGAAAATTAGATATTGTACTGTCATATTCATATTTACATGGCATACACTGTACTAAAAAGAATGTTTTTAGTTCAATAACTGATTGCTACTGAGAACAGTCCAAAGAATCAGCTCTAGGACAGTGAGTACCCAGAAGCTGGATACACATAGATAAATCCAAAACGAATGTGCTAATCTTTCAGATCAATAAATAGAAAAAGACTTACTAAACCTAAAGAAAGCAAAGAGTAATAGGAAAGATTAGAAACTAGTGAAATATTTTAAAAATACCAGTAAAAAGAATAATAAAACAAAATTATCAATTAAACACTATAATTAAAACTAACTTCTAATGACTCTGGTTAAAATAAATGGAATAGAAAAAAAAAGGAAATAGGAATAAATATAACTCGAAAAATAAAAGGAGGGATAGAGCAAAAGATAATTTAGATTTTTAAATATTCAATAGAATAATAAGAAAAAAAGTAGATGCATAAATTTCAAAAGTTAAATGAAAGTAAGGCCCCAGTAAATTATTGAAATTGACAAGGTTTGAAAATTTTAAAACCTTTAAATGACAAGGTTTTAAAAATTTTTTAATTTAGATTTTTAAATATTCAATAGAATAATAAAAGTATGTGCATAAATTTCAAAAGTTAAATGAAAGTAAGGCCCCAAGTAAATTATTGAAATTGACAATGTTTTAAAAATGGTCATGATAAAGAAACTAGAAAAGGTTCCCATAAAAGCTTGGGAACTCACTCTAGGACAGAGGCAGTGCTTCAAATCAGAGAAAGAATGGACTAGTCAAGAAATGGAGTTGGAAAAACTATGTATCCAGGTAAAGAAACAAAATTACATCACTACTTCACACCAGAGGAAAGTCAACTTCCAATGAGTTAAAGATGCAAATATGAAAAAGTCAATCTTGTTGATTATAATATATTTATAACTTTGGCACAAAAATAGTTTCTTAGACATAATGAGAAAGCAATAATCATTAAGAAAGACTGATATATTTGACTAAATGAAAATTAAAAACTCGAAATCAGTTTAAGCAAAACAAATCATTACAAGGTAATAGGATAGCCTTAGACCTAGAGACTAGATTTGCAATGTATCTAACTCAGAATTAGTAAAGGAACTTTTATACACTAATAACAATAATGATCTAATATGGAAAAATGGAAAAGGACAATAACTAACAACTTACAGAAGATGAAATGCAAATTCAGTATAAGCATATATTCAGCTTCATTAGGAACCACAGAAACAATTTATTAATGAGACAAATTTGGAAATATCTATTAAAGTTGAAGAGTCTTCTTTTTAATATAATTTATTTATTTATTTATTTTGCTATTCAGTTTCACAAATTAAACAGGCAAATCTCTGGAGAATTTCTCCCTTATGTAAATAAAGAGACACATGTAAGAATAACAACTGCAGTACTATTTAGAGCTCGAAATAACCAGAAATCACCTAGAGGCTAATTAACTTAAAAAGGATTAACAAACTATGATTTATTAATTCAATGGAATATTTGAGGAAATAAAAATCAATGATCTAGACTATAGGTTTTAATAAGGACATTTTCTCCAAAGGAACTGACATTAGCACGTAATTTTGTTCTTTATAGTCTGATTATTTTATGGATTTTTAAAATGTGATACTGAACACACAAACCAAGTAGAATACCATTTATGTAAATTATAATGTCAATTTATGTAAAGCTTTAAAACACGAAAAACTATGCTAAATATTATTTAAGACAAATGCATATGTATTAGGTATACAGACTTTCATGTAGATAATATATACTAAGCTTAGGTCACTCTGTTCTTTGGTGAGAGAAGTGGGAGAAGTGAATAAAAGAGAATGGACAAACAATAATGACTTTTTTTTTAAACCTAATGTGACACACCAGTAGGATTTAATAGATATCTGTCCATTATGTTATTTTCTGTACTTTTTAAATTGTATATTCAGAAAGTGAAGTTTATTTTACCAGCACCTCCCTAAAATATACATTCTATACTCAACCATAGGAATCTAAACTATTTTTGCAGTCATATCAATGACAAAATAAATCCTTACCTATACACAAAGCCTTTCAGTTATAGCTTACAATGAAGCCCTGGACCACTATGGTTAATAGCAAAGAATCCCAGATCCTAGCCTCTTTTTCAATTGCTTCTGTGTATATAATGTATATCGGTGTTGATAGTCCTTCTTTGTTCAGTTACTGTGTGAAAGTCTCTCAGCCGTGTCTGACTCTTTGGGAATACACAGACTGTAGCCTGCCAGGGTCCTCTGTTCATGGAATTCTCCAGGCAAGAATTCTGGAGTGGGTTACCATTCCCTTCTCCAGGGGATATTCCCAACCCAGGGATCGAACCCAGGTCTCCCACACTGCAGGCAGATTCTTTACCATCTGAATCACCAGGGAAGCCCTGTTTTGTTACTAAAAATAACACACACACAGACACACATGCATTTCCCTAAATAACCATGTTGTCACTGATAATGCCATTCTTTCACATGTGAGCATTCTGGAACTCAATAAAAATAATATTGCTTTTTACTATCTCACAGAGGGAAAATATTACTTCTTAAAGAACACCCCCTTAAGATGTTTTCTCTTAAGAGGAAAGTTGTTCATTCATGCACTTGGACTTTTTCACATATTTAACAGATTTTATATATTTTTTCCAATATTTTAAAATAGTGTTTTACCTTCAGCCTTTACACTCAGCATGCTAGTAAGGTGAAGGTGAAGTCGCTCAGTCGTGTCCGACTCTTTGCGACGCCGTGGACTGCAGCCTACCAGGCTCCTCCATCCATGGGATTTTCCAGGCAAGAGTGCTGGAGTGGATTGCCATTTCCTTCTCCAGGGGATCTTCTCGACCCAGGAATCGAACCAGGGTCTCCCGCATTGCAGGCAGACGCTTTACCGTCTGAGCCCCTGGGGAAGCATGCTAGTAAGTTGTGTGCAAATATAACAAATGTTACTTCTTAAATAGCAGGAAATAACTCGTGGCTTTCAATAAAATGCGTGTCATGTGAAATTTTCAAGATTGGTCTTAAAAACGTGAAATTGAGTTAGCCAACTCTGTGCTGTGCTTAGTCGCTCAGTGTCTGACTCTTTGTGACCCCATGGACTGTAGCCCACCAGGCTCCTCTGCCCATGGGAATTCCCCAGGCAAGAATACACGAGTGAGTTGCCATTTCCTCCTCCAGGAAATCTTCCCAACCCAGGGATCGAACCTAGGATTCCTGCTTTGCAGGCGGATTCATTACCATCAGAGCCACCAGGGCTTAGCGCTCGCTAGAGAACTGAATTCTTTAAACGTTTAACTGCAGGGTTACAAAAGGAGAGAAAAGTAAAGGCACAGTATTGAAAGCTGCTTGATGGCTAGAAAGTTCTTCAGCTCCAACATGAAAGAGCTTCACTGTCCAGAGTCAGTCTCCTGTGACGGCTCTGGCAAGGTTCAGTCACCGCACTGCACTAAACAACAGTCACTCTATTACTGGTTCCCTTTTGAGCCATTCAGACAACATTGTCTCCTGTTTTTGAAGAGTCTCAGGTATGAATGTTTAAGGCATGAAGACAGAGTTTGGATGCCATTAGGATGTGAGTGGATATGTGGGATTTAACTTTATTTTGAGTCACATCAATGATTCCATTCCACAACCATCACCCTATTTTGAAAACAGACTTTATGTCAATGTTCATGATAGTCTTTGCTTGCCCAGATGAAATGCATATATTCTAGTAAAATCATGAATTTTTGCCAATTTAAAAAGATACCTTAATAAACAGATCAGTCCTGGGTGTTCTTTGGTAGGACTGATTTTGAAGCTGAAACTCCAATACTTTGGCCACCTGATGTGATGAGCTGACTCATTTGAAAATACCCTAATGCTGGGAAAGATCGAGGGCAGGAGGAGAAGGGGACAACAGAGGATGAGATGGTTGGATGGCATCACCGACTTGATGATGGGTTTTGGTGAACTCCAGGAGTTGGTGATGGACACGGAGGCCTGGCGTGCTGCGGTTCATGGGGTTGCAAAGAGTCAGACACGACTGAGCTAATGAATTGAACTGAACTGAATAAATAAAAAAAAGAGAGAGAGAGAGAGGAAATTCTGTTGATTAAATGCTTGCAATGCACCAGGCACTTCTGAGTCTTTGCCTGAATTATTTCATTATATTTTTCAAAAGTCCTATGGGTTGGGCCATAACCTTACTTTACAGATCAGGAAGTTGTGACAGATCCAATCATCTCATAAATCCACTTGTCCTCTCTGGTTTCTCCCTCAATCAACAAGAGATTAAAATTTTATTATAACCAATTATACTTGTAAACAAATTGTGAATATTAATAGACATTAATTTTTTAAATCATTTATAACGTCCTGTGGATTATCAAGTAAAAGACCATATAAACCACACTGCTGCTTCTTCATGAAGTCTCCAGCAGCCCGTGTGCACTCTTCTCTGATTTGTGTTCCACAGAACAAGTAGTCTGTACTACCGACCTCACAGTGGAGACTTACACTGTTCTCTGGAGTGGCCTTGTTTCACCCACCTCTTCTAGACTGAGATCAAAGACAGTTGATCCAAAAAAGAAAAAAATAAATAAAATAACACGCTGACTTGGTTAGATCATTCCATTTTAAGTATTCAAAAGGTAAGTCCCCAAGACAGTGTGACTCTTCAGAAAGCTCATTAAGTGGGAATCAGAAAGGGAATCTACCTCTCTAACCACTATTCACCTCAACAAACAACCTGTTTTCCCCTCAAGATCACTGCACATTCCTTTGGTTTCTATTGCTTCTCACAATATTTGCCTTGTGTTGGACCCAATATACACTTAAATTTTAATATTAATATAGGATTTTAAGATCTTAGACATAGAATTCAAAGAGGTCCATCTGATCCAGGCTCTTCACTTTACCCATAGAGAAACTGAAACTAAGAGTCAGCAAGAGACCAGGGTCACACTTCATTCTTATTTTAGGTTATTCAACCACTTGCAAACCATATGTCAGTACAGGCAGCAGCTACAGGCACTGGCACATTTCTTATCATTATTTAGATTTTAGCTTTGATTTCTTAGGTTTCTAGAAAGTCTGTTCACTTCTAAACAATAAACAAAGTAATGCCAGAATCTCTTCCAATTTCACTAACCTCTTTCCAGTACTCCAAGAAGAAAATAAGTTTATATTGGCTTTTGCCACTGCAGCAGTTAAATACACTTGTGAAATCTGAAAGTGTGTAATGACATAATAATTTGAGTAAAACTAGTAAAATATAGCCATTCTATTATCATAGTCCTTACAAGGTTCCTAATCATATAAACTTTAATGGAAAACTGAATGAGAGGGAAAAGTCAAATTAAATTCAATAGACTGAAAGTTCTCTTATATCCCAGGAGGAAAATAAAGACACGGCTACTTTTGAAATACCTTGACCTCAATGGCCCTGGAAAGCTGTATGTGGTCTTTGCAGCCAAGGAACCAAGAAATCAGAAACACGTGTTACAAGAAAGGAACAAACCACTCAGTGAAGAGGGACAAAGCTTAAACAAAGTTCTCTAAGTGCAAATTTCCACTGTGGCAAATAATTTTTTCAATGTATCTTTCCATTGATTAGAAGAAAACCATAAATTCTCGAAGATGCCAGCAGACACGAAATAATCAAGCCGGTAGGATTAAGCAGCAAATAAAAGCTTTCTGTATCCCAGGCAGGCTCCAGTGACAACAAGCAGCCAGTGACCAGGCTCTTCTGCCCAGAACACACGCACCACACGTGTGACAATTTTAGGTAAACCTGATCTTTGAATATGTGGTATAATTGGCTTTAAGGATTTTCTTTTACCGTGCCTTCTACCCATGAGAATGAAACCCAGTAAAGCTGGGCTAATTTGCATTTTGAAATTTCATTGTGTTTTATTTTCCTTTAGAGGGTTCTTGTTACAGAAGAGCTTCATTAACTCAATTAGGCATGATCCAGTGGGCCCGTACAAATTAGGCTAGCCACAGTATCTTTAGAATGGACAAAAATAAGAAGCCAGCTGTACTCTGTATATTTTGAAGGAAATCATACCAGCTGACATTTCTTTGTGTTACAGTCATTTTAAGCTCATGGCAACTGCAATAACCAAAATGTGTTTTGAAAGCCCCATTTTCTAATACTAAAGACATATAATAGATATGCCAGTGGAAAAGGAATACCTTTTTTTTTTTTAACCATAGATTTTTCATAGCAGTTGTCATAGAAATAATGATTCTTTGGCAAAAGTATACTCATATATCAGTATTCAACAACTAGTGTTATAGTAACTTACATTCTATACATATTACATTTCAAAGAACCAGGTGTTGGGGGAAAAGAAAACAACTAAGAAGAAAGGCATTTTCTTCATCTTTCTATAACACACACACACACACACACTGCAAGTAACACCAACCAATGGAAAGGGTACATGGAACCTGATTCCACTTGGCCTGTGACTATAGACAGTTGCTTTTGGCCTTAGTTTCTTCATCAAGCAGTAGATATAATAACACTTTTGAAGACGAGTCTTTAGACAACTGACCTGTTTATAAGAATCACCTGGGTAATTGTTAAAGAGATACTTCGACCATGTTTCAGACCTACTGAATTAGGATTTCCATTGAGGAGCTTCAGTTCAGTCAGTTCAGTCGCTTAGTCGTGTCCGACTCTTTGCGACCCCATGAGTCGCAGCACGCCAGGCCTCCCTGTCCATCACCAACTCCCGGAGTTCACCCAGACTCACGTCCATCGAGTCAGTGATGCCATCCAGCCATCTCATCCTCTGTCGTCCCCTTCTCCTCCTGCCCTCAATCCCTGCCAGCATCAGAGTCTTTTCCAATGAGTCAACTCTTCGCATGAGGTGGCCAAAGTACTGGGGTTTCAGCTTTAGCATCATTCCTTCCAAAGAAATCCCAGGGCTGATCTCCTTCAGAATGGACTGGTTGGATCTCCTTGCAGTCCAAGGGACTCTCAAGAGTCTTCTCCAACACCACAGTTCAAAAGCATCAATTCTTCAGCACTCAGCCTTCTTCACAGTCCAACTCTCACACCCATACATGACCACTGGAAAAACCATAGCCTTGACTAGACGAACCTTTGTTGGCAAAGTAATGTCTCTGCTTTTGAATATGCTATCTAGGTTGGTCATAACTTCCCTTCCAAGGAGTAAGCGTCTTTTAATTTCAGTATTTTTAGACAAGTGATTCTTACTGAGCTTTGATACACTAGAATACAAGGAATGTGAAAGCTCCATAAAAAAAAAAAATTGAGTGACATGTGTATGAAAGGAACATTATTCAGAATGAGAATTTCTACTACCAAGTACTACTGAGAAAAAAATCATATCGACAAATTTACTTTGGTTAACGTTTACACTGTAAGGAAAAGTAAATGAATCAATCAAACCGCCAAATAAAAAGTACTTTCAAGAAGATAAATATATACTCTCCTGCCTTTGGAATAAGCACAGCTTTTAATTGACAAACATTGGAAGTCTGCATCTCATGCGGTCACATTTTAAGCAGTAAACTACTCTAGACAGAGTTCTCATTAATCCTGGGATAGCATAATAAACAATACAGCAGAATTGCACTTATTTTCTGACCTGTATCTTAATTTTTATGAGTGTATTCTCAGGAAACACAGGAAGAAACATGGGAGAAAGAAAATATGAAAACCTACCAACCTCATTCTAAGTATCTGAACTACAAATATTTAAAAAAATGATACGTGGAATAGGAATTTACTGTCACCATAAGCTATTTGTGACTTGAAAATGAGAACATGGAGTTCGGAACACAATTCAATTTCTGTACATGACAGAGAGCTCCCAGCATGGGCTGTTCCTCTCCAGAAAACTGCCTTGGATAGAATCCTGGTACTTGGATGGCTTGGCATGTCTGCCACCTCCCAAATCAATAAAGTCATGCTTCCGTTTGAATGAGAAACTTGACACATTCCTCTGATTCCTGAACTGTGCCCACACAACCTGTTACAACATTTTGCAAATTATGATGAACACTGCGAAAATCTCATGGTGGCTAGCTGCAATTTCAAAAGTGAAGCTGCCCATTTGGGAAATTTAAATTGAGAAATTTCCTGAAAGAAAATCATGTTGGAAACAATACATAGTGCTTGCTTTCACATGGTCAACGAATATTGGCTGGTCAAAGATTACTGGGGGTATGAACATTGATTCTTGTAAACCAAATATGGTCATATTTAAGGGTATATGGATATTGTACAGTCATAGTAAGCTGGAATTGATTTTATTAAGGCTGATATTAGAAACCAGATGGTCAAAGTGTCTGAAACAGATATAGCTTTCCCTTAAGCTATGCTAGAAAATAGCTCAGAAAAAAAAGGAATCAAGTTCTTAATACAACATTAAGATGTACATGGGTGATATCGTGAAGGCTTTTAAGAATAATGCCTTGTTTTGCAGTAGGGTGATCATGCCTTCCGTGTATTTTATCTCCAGGTATCTTAACTGAAGAACACTTTCATAGTTGTATGCTATATCCTGAAATATGGATATGCAACAGATTTATTAGAGGGTGGGTAGTTAAGTAGTTTTTCATGCTTTAGTCTTTTCCATTTATGGATGATATGTTACCATTTTTTCATGTCCTTCTCTTCCTAGACATTTTATTTCTAAATTTAAAGACTAAAGCTGCTTTTCCCTAACCCAATTTCAACCTAAGCCCATCAGAGATTCTGTGTGCACTATTATTGGCATTAGGTTGGCATTAGGCATCATTTCAATGGATGTTTCCAAACAAATGAACGAGTCAAAAAAACTCTGGAAATGCCTTTTCAGTGTCAGTGCCGGGGTCAAAAAGGCACACGGAAGGTAAATATGCAAATAATACTAAAGATTTCTATCAGAACTTAAGTTGTAAACTGAACAGTAGAAAAATTATAGTACAAAATTAACTTCTTTCTGATGCTGTAACTAACTGTCACAAACCCAGTGGCTTAAAAACAACAGAAATTTATTACCTTATGTCCTGGACATCAGAAGTCCAAAATCGTAATCTGGTTAAATCATGGTGTCAGCGAGAACGTATTCCTTTCTAGAGAGTCTATGGGAAAAAAACTGTTTTCTTTTCCAGCTTCTAGAGAGTGCCCACATGTCTTAGTTTGTGGCCCACTTCTGGCTTTAAACCCAGCAAAGGCCAACCGAGTGTTCCTCAGATTTCATCAGTCCGACGCTAAATCTTCTGCCTCCCAGTTAACAAACCTTATGACTACATTAGACTCACCCAGATGACCTAGACTACCTTCTCAACCTCAGGGTCAGTTGATGAGTGACATTAATTCTACCTGCAACTTTAATTCTTTTTGCCTTGCAAAGTAATATACTCACAGTTTCTATGCTTTAAGACCTAGGCATTTTGATGGGGAAGGGGCACTATTAAGCCAATCACAACCTTTGTCATGAAAGTCGTATTTTACTTCTGTTCTGCATTTGGGCGAAACCTCTTCAAAGTAAGCCACACCTGCCACTCTTCAGCTGGGAGAATTCACTCAGCCTAATTTTAACTTCAGTGTCTTTCTATCCACTGATCCAAGGTGGTTGTTTATTAGCAGCCCTGCTTTAATTTTCAAAAGAAAACTGCTTGATTGCAATCAAAATCAAACAATAATTTATGGAAAATGGGAGTAAGAGGAGAAAGAATGTGGGAGGGAGTGGATTCTTTTCCAGTGATTTAACTGGAGATTATTTTAAGAATCTCTAAAGATCAAATTCATAAGAATAAGTTTAGTTAGCTAAAACGGTAAGTCTGAGAGTAATGACAAAGTTGCCTTTCCGTGAGCCTTGAGAGCAAACCAAATTGTAGTAACAACCTCATTTATATCACATAATTTCAGTCTAAGCATTGGATACAAATCTAAATCAAGCTTTAAATTTGAACTCTGTACTTGTAATAAAAATATTCTAATGCTATAGACTGTACTCTAAAGAGCTAGTTCACCATTAACAAGCCTAAGTTCAGTTCTCCTAAAGTTTGGATTTAGCTCAAGCTGAACAAATTTCTGGGCAGAGAAGAAACACATTTTGAACAGCTGGCTGTTGATTTTACAGAATTAATCAAAGTTCAGCCTCATAGTATCATATATTTATCAAAACAACTTTGAGCTGACATGAGGTCAAAAGTATCAAAATATGAGTTTAATATTTAAATTTAAAAGAATTTGTTGTGGTAATTAAAAATAAGTGGTGCTGAACATACAGACTTTTAGCAAGACACACTTGTATTGATGCTAAACTCTTCCAAGTGAAACAATATCCTCTTTCCAGGTTCTTTCTGAAGTTCAGTTCACTTCAGTCGCTCAGTCGTGTCCGACTCTTTGTGACCCCATGGACTACAGCACACCAGGCTTCCCTGTCCATCACCAACTCCCACAGTTTACCTAAACTCATGTCCATCGAGTCAGTGATGCCATCCAACCATCTCACCCTCTGTCGTCCCCTTCTCTTCCCACCTTCAATCTTTCCCAGCATCAGTCTTCTCCAAAGAGTCAGTTATTTGCATCAGGTGGCCAAAGTATTAGAGTTTCAGCTTCAGCATCAGTCCTTCCAATAATATTCAGGACTGATTTCCTTTAGGGTGGACTGGCTGGATCTCCTTGCAGTCCAAGGGACTCTCAAGAGTCTTCTCCAACACTACAGTTGAAAAGCATCAGTTCTTCAGCACTCAGTTTTCTTTATGGTCCAACTCTCACATCCAGACACGACTACTGGAAAAATCATAGCTTTGACTAGACAGACCTTTGTTGGCAAAGTAGTATCTCTGCTTTTTAATTAGTCCAATTCATCAAATTACTACCCAAATGTAGAAGCACTCCCTCAAAATCACCCTCAAACACTAAACCTGACTTGATCACATACAAGAGCTTGTTCCCTTTAGCTGAATAAACTTTAAAATATTGGGTGTAAATGATAATAAACGATAACGTATACTGTTTCTAAGGAAGTATAACTGACTCTTAGGTGAGTGCTTGACATTAACATACAAAGACCTGAATAGCTCTGGATGTGCTCAGCTCTTCATTTGTAGAGTAGATATATCAAAGGTTTCACATCTTTCATCTTGATTAGAGTCAACACCAATGGTATATACACTAGAGACACTGACTCTTCTGAGTTCACAGTTCTTTAAACACATCTCAGATACCTAATGACCCAACAAATGTTACATTGTCTGGTTATGGAGCAGTGGGTACTGAGAAAAATGTTATAGCATAATCACTGCTGTGACTAAACCTCTTCGCTTATTAGATGCCTAATGATAAATAATTATAACTTTGTGTGCTAATTTTAAAGGGGTTATTATATAGTAGTATGGACTTAAGGAGGAGGAGAGAATAAATTCTTCCAAAGAAAGTCAAAAACAGATTGTAATAGTTGAGTTGAAGTTTGAATGATGGGTAGGAGTTTGACAGAGACAGTAAAAGATGATAATATAGACAAATATAAAAGCAATTTCCCAGAAATATAAATAAGTGTAGCACATTTGGGAAACCAAGGATGCTTTTACATGGCTGGTATGAAAGGAAGAAAAAGAGGAACAGCAGAAGCCAATGCTAGAAAAGAAACCTGAGGCCAAAGAAATGACCTATTTTCTTTACTGATGAAGATACTCTCACAAGTGTTGGAAAACTATACAAGGAGCTAGATTTTCAACTGATAGCTTTTGATTCAAGATGAGCCTTGCACAACTGATTATTCTCTTTGGGGAGGTGAAGTTTTGCTAAGAACAATGAGACGGTAAACTTTACCACCTAATATGGAAGATGAAAATGAAACTGTTAGTCACTAAGTCATGTCCACCTCTTTGTGACCCCATGGACTG
Source organism: Bos javanicus (assembly GCF_032452875.1). Taxonomy (NCBI): domain Eukaryota; kingdom Metazoa; phylum Chordata; class Mammalia; order Artiodactyla; family Bovidae; genus Bos; species Bos javanicus. The sequence continues at coordinate 36,867,221 of NC_083875.1, read as the reverse complement.
TAGTCCACCAGGCTCCTCTGTCCACAGAATTTTCCCGGCAAGAATATGAGATTGGGTCACCATTCTCTTCTCCAGAGGATAACCCCAATCCAAGGACTGAACCCAGGTCTCCTGTATTCCAGGCAGATTTTTTTTTACCATCTGAGCCACCAGGGAAGCCCAATAAGGAAGACGTTTAACTATTAATTCATAATGTATCTGTAGTCTTCCTGGACCACTGATTTTATTGGCCAGAGAACCAGAATGGAGCCAAGATTTTCAGAGCTGATGAACATTCATGCTCTGCATACTGAAAACTCATGTTGTTACTACTTTCAAGTAAGTAGCAAGTTCCAGACAAGTGAACACATGACACTATTAATATTATATCTTTGAACTATATTAAGTTTCCCTTTTATTTTTATTTTTTTATTTTGGAGAGAACTTGAAAAAAGCATTTTAATAGGCTGTCAGGATGATTCTGATGCATACTCAAGTTTCTTTTTTTTTTTTTTACTTTACAATATTGTATTGGTTTTGCCACATGAATCCGCCACGGGTGTACACGTGCTCTCCTTTAAAGTTTCCCTTTTAAACACCTAACTCCTCAAACAATTGAAGGGGAAATATCTTAACAAATTTGCATAAGAGGCAGTGCTATTTCAGTGGTATATAAACGCTGATTCACATTGGGGGCAGTGTGTGTGTGTGTGTGTGAGATGTAGAACCACGCGGTCATTCAGAACTGATTTTAAGTGTCACATAGGGTATATAGCGTTTAGAGAAAGTTTTAAAAAAAGTACTGATATGGTATTTAAACACTTTTACTCTAATTGTCACCTGGATATAAGTTAGGAATATAAAACACAGTACACACACACATAGATCTTTCATACATATGAATGTATATACAGTATTGCTATGATGTCTATGCATAGTCATGGATTTACAATTATACCTATAATATTTCATATGTATGAAATATAACAGGTCGATATCTGACAAAGCTACTAACAACAGATTAAGAAAGTATCAAGATAGACTTTTTGTACTTACATAGTTTAGTTTAACACTCTATACAAAATGTATTTCAATGCTAATTTAGTTCAACGAACAAAAAAAATTAAATTTCCTCCCAAGATTAATATACCAGAAAGCATAAAAATGTATCAGCAAAAGTTCTTGCTTTCAAAGGAAATGTAGCCTACTTTATAAGTAAACTAAATAGGTAACTAATCCATGTGCATTGATTAAAAAAAAAAAAATTCCAGACCTATGTATGTATATCTCTTTTGTGAAGACACAAATCAGTGTGTACTCAAGTAGAACAGTCCCCAAACTTATAGAGCAGGGAAAATTCTATGTTGTACTTGTCACTGCATATCACTAATAACCACTGGGTGAATTCCCTGGGAGGAAATAAGGTGTTGTTGATGGCTCTCTTAAAGGCTTCAATATAAACAAAAAGGGTAAGTATCATATTCTGAACCTGTTACTTTCTTAAAGGGAGCCATTCCATTGATAAAACTGTAGAATTTGTTGAAGCAATTTATGAATATGTGAGTCACTAATCACTATGAAAAAGAAGAAAATAATTCATATTATCTTCCATATCATGAATTATCTTAATTAATGAGTATAATATGCAATTTAAAAAATAAATAGACTGATTATAGACTAGTAATACTGCTTCAAAAATATATTAACTACACAAACACAATAATTACTTTTAAGTCATTCTGTGAGAGATATGAAAAAAATAATAATATATGATGTTATTCAACCATATGTGAACTACAATAGAGTTCATGATTGTAGTTTTTTACTTAGAAGCATGAGAAGACAAAATATATGGCAGAGGCCTCCAGAGGAGCAAAAACAATGTAGAAAGTGAGAAACATAAATATTAAATCATTCTGAAGAATGAGGTTGTTTGAGATACATAAATTTTCCATCTTAAGAAAATGGGTTTTTGTCAAGATATTATAATCAATTCAAAGAAAGTACTTGCAATATACACATTATGAAACTCTTTCTCACATTATGTGAAATATATGATACACATAAAATACTACCAGGAAATTTACACACATAGGCTACATTTAATAAAATTTAGACTAAAAGACCTAAGTAATGCTATAATATCTCAATTCCCATTTTAGCTATAAATGTAAATAAATTAATAATAACTATTAAGAAAAATATAGCTTCACTATGTAAAGTATTGGGAAACCAAATAAACTTTTCATAGCTTTAATTTTTAGTTTTAGTTTGCTGTGGGTGGACTCCATTTGGCACTTTCATTAAATGGTGCAAGCAATTTTTAGCTAAATATCTAACAAGATGTCATCCTAAAACCTTATGTTCCTATATTGCTGTACTGCTACAGAAACAGCTTACAAAGATTTATGGCTTCTATTAATTACACTAAAAAATGGTAGATGTCTTTGCTCAAAGAAATCAATTGTAATAGGGATAAGAAAGTGTATTTTCTAAATTACAATAATAAATTACACATTGCTGTCATTATCAATTCCTACTTTTCATTTATTTTCTAAGTAAGGGGTTAAGTGGAAATTTTGTTTGTTTTACTAGATTTAATCCTGGAACAACAGACTTTGTGCTAGCACTCAATAATATGAATGCTACAGGGATCCATATTTAGTCAAGAAACTAGAAAGAAAGGAGACAAAACATCAAGACAAAAAGAATATCCAAATATCTAAACTTCTCTTATTCCTCTTTTGGTAAAGTAAGTTTTCTCCTCTCACCAATCACCTTTCAGTTCAAGGAAACTAACATTATCCCCACTCTACATTACTCTTGGTTTTGTCTGTTTACTTACATATTTGTTAATATACATGTCCTGTTCCAGAAACAATTCAGAACACTTTACATTTATGCAAACAATGAGAAAAATAATTTAAAAAATTAAATTTGTGGAAGAAACAAGAACAAAGAGAAAATAAGGAAAAATAAAATAAATCCAGAATGCATTCAAGTTTACATTTTAGAACTACATTTCAGATTTCTGAAGCTTTTGCTCAGGCATTAAATCAATATCAATTTCAAGCTCACTGTTGCTTTATCAATGTGGCCCTGGACACTGTGAACCCTAGCTAGAGTATTATCTATACTCCCAAAGGCTTTTGTGGCTTGACATAACTACAGAATCTGAATCGGTAACAACATTCACATAATTCATTTTATTCTTCATTAAACTCTTATGATAAATATAATCCATTATCTCAGATTCTGGTTTTTTATTATTTAAAAGAAAAATGGACCCACTTTTCTTGAGCCAACATGTTTAAAGACACAAAGGATTCAACTGAATTCATTCAAAAAATTCAAACGAATTATCCTTTCTTAGCATATCTCTTTTGGGGAATAAGGTAGAAAGAAGCTTTTTTAATCTCTTTAAGAGTGAGAGTAGGATTAAACAAGCATGCATAGAAAAAAGCCTGTAAGAATATCCACCAAAATGTTTACAATATTTATCCTAGAGACATAGGATTGGGATTATTTTAATTTTCTTCTTTAGACATTCTTACATTCTCCAAATGTTCTGCAATGAGGGTGTTGGTAAAAAATAATGAGTATCTGAAAAATATTAAAGTACTAGAAAAATATTATAAGACAGAATATATTATCAGCTAACATTGAAGACAGCCTGTTTTTGAGCTGAGTTTATGTGCTCAGTCGTGTCTGACTCTGAGAGCCCATTGACTGTAGCCTGTTAGCTTCAGTAGCCTGTATTCTTCCATGAAGAATACTGGAGTAGCTTGCCCTTTCCTTCTCCAGGGGATCTTCCCAACCCAGGGATCAAATCCACGTCTCCTGTGTCCCCTGTATTACAAGCAGATACTTTAGCCACTGATGCATCAGACAGGAAATTGGCTAGGAATGTGGTCCTTCTATCAGATCACGTGTTTTAACCCCAACAGTTCTCTCATAAAATCAATCACATCCACAGGCCAGCTCATTTTCAGGGCATTATGAAATACCCTCCAAAGGGAGAGGACCGTTCAGTGGAAGAATCTCTTTTAAAGAAACCACAGTGTCTGACCTTCTCAGAGAACGCTGTCTTCCAAGGAGTTAAAATGTTCAGATTATCAATCTAGGAGCAGAGCTGGAATTATTAATTCCAGGTCTAGACATTTAAAGATCTTGATGCAAAGATTGCAAAGAATATTTTAGCATAGAGTTTTATTCCTTTGTGGGAAAAAGAGAAAAAGGTTAGACTTTAATTGAAAAGCAAAAGCAAAAAGGTCCTAAGGGTATTGAGATGTGAAGACCAGCAGAAATCATTTAAGTACAAGGTAGTTATGAAATACTTGCTATATCTATAGAATTGATGCAAGCAGTAAGACTAGAAAACTGAATAATTTCCTTAGCATTATTGTTTCTTTTCTCAATTCCTACTTAATAAATTAACAAAACACAAACTTTACAGAGCCCAAAGTTGTTCAATTATTTATGTTTTCTCAGCTTTGGAACTCTGTTTATAACAAAAGCTATAAGATTTAAATTTAATTCAATAAGTGAATTTGTAATTAGTGTCTGAATGAACTACTATGCTCTAAAACTTAACATACCAACTGTGGTCATTTGAGAAAACTACAATATGGATAATGCATTTTAATATTTCTAAATTAAACAGAGACTTGAGACGTATAAAAGAGAAATAGTACCACCTTATTTACATTTTCCCGAACATTCTTATTCAATTATTCCTCCAAATTAACAGGTCCATCTTAATTTCATGTAAATTTCAGAATGAGTGGCACTATTTACCCCCTAATGGGGAACACTGCACAATTATAACTTGAATTAGCTTTATCATATTGGTGGTGGTATTCTCCCAATTGCTTCTTGGTGTTGTAATAGAATACAATCTTTAACTACACAGAATTCAAATTATCAAAAACACATACTTTCAGGGTTGAAAAATGAAATTTAGGAAAATTATTTTTTTACCAATTAGGTCAATCAGCCAAGAAACACATATCAAGCACCTATTATGTGCCAGGCATTGTGCTAAGTCTAGGAATTTAGAGATAAAAGGCAAAAAAAGACTCTTAGTCTAGAGAAGACAATCAGAGGTTCCTACAATGTTGATACAATGCAGTATGTGCAAGGACAGGAAGAGTAGGAGACAGCAGACCTCCAGAGTCATGGCTACTCACTGAGAGTCAGCAGAGGGCTACAAACAGAAGATGCAAAGCAGCGAGGAATGTATTAATAACATGAAGGGAACTCTCTCCCCACATATCTAGAGGTACAATAGCCAATAAACTGTTCGAAAGTCAGGAAGCCAAATGCATTATATAAATGATTTTGGGATTCTACCCGTTCAACTAGGCACAAAGTTCTAAACACGAAACTGGTAACATATTTTCACAAAGCATTTTGAACAGACAACATTGCCGTGAACATTCCTCTCTGCCCAAGATTCCTGGGAATTTATAACACCTTGTCTTTGTTTATGAACCATGAGGTTTACCAGGAATGAGGATATAAAAGACCATAACTTTATGAGATGACAAATGCCTTAAACTTGTATGAGAAAGAATAAACAAAACACAATTTTTAAAGTTTTTCCTAATAATTCAAATTACAGAAGGAATCAGCATGTTTCATTTGACATGAAAACAAAAGTTTCTCTCTTCAATCTCCCTTTATGATGTTCCCATGTGTTCAAACACTCCAGACAACCCTGAGTAAATGGCTTTCAACCTAAATGAACTCATTTGTATTATTTTTTTTTTGAGGTCAGCCCTATACCCAGACTAAGAAATTATGCAATGCATGTACATTTACAAACATAGATATATGCAAAATAAGGCTGTAAGCACATCTATCTATATCTGTATCACAGCTTTTATTATATCTCTATCTATATGCATCTGTGTGTATATACATATATATATATTTGTTCAAAAATACTCCTCTTTAGTCAAACCCATCACTGATTTACTTGGTTTTCCTCACATAGCTACCTTAGGAAGCTTTAGATTCCTAAGTGGTCATCAGTGGTTATCAGTGGTCATCTGTTAGGCTATTCATTAAGGAATTTCAATAAAATTTTCATATGACAATACTGTATAATACTTTGCTCCAGACTCCCAGAATCTTTAGATTCCGACAACACAGCAACAAAATTTAGCAACTAAGTCTAACTTAATAAACTTTTTGCTTTCAAAGAGCATTTTTAATCATAAATAGCATTCTACTACTTCCATGCTTATTTGTAATTCCATGCAGACTGTTTTATAATCTACACCAGGAACTAATAACGATTTTAATGAAATTGCATTGACAGTGGAGGTTTCACCATTCATAAGTTGCCTTATTCAGCCTTAGTAAAATCATTCATTACTCCTTGCAAACATCAGCAAGGGAACTATGTGGGCAATTATCAGATTAAACTAGATTTAAAGATGATTTTATTGTAATTGTGAAAGAAAAAAAAATCAAAGAAAAAATCAGCCTTTTCTTAAATACTACACTGTACTTAGTCTGAGGTTTAAACTCTGGCAGAAAGGGTAGAATGTGTAGAAAGGCTGCTGTGTGGCCCTACAGACAGCTTTCTACAGTCATTAGTTTCAAGACTATTTACTTTGTAACACCAGAGTGGCCACCTCTTAATGTGTTTGCTTCCTCACTAATTTGAGAACATTTGTCCATGACCTGAATAAAAAGAGAGAAGAACCTTAGCACCCCAAACCCCATTTCCTAAATTAAATACTTCATTTATTTGAGGAGATGCTCTCAATTATAGTCGCCAAAGTTCATCAAGCAATTAGGTGATTGATCCCACTTAGAATATAAATCCAACAACAGCTGCTAACTATAAAGGAAATTGACATAAAGTACATGTCCTAACTCTCTTATCCACTGATGTAATAAATCTATCAATAAATATATACTGATTATATAGATTCTGGGGAGTTTGGAGCAAAGTATTATACAGTATTGTCATATTAAAATTTTACTGAAATTCCTTAATGAATAGCCTAACAGATTAGAAGGATGACCACTGATAAGCACAGGGCATGCTTTTGTGGTTCCCTGGGTCTTTATAATAATAACATATGCTTTGAATTAAAAAGTGCCAGCACTAGAAAATATTTTTTATCAATTGTGCATCAAAGTCTCTACTAATTGTTCTGGAAACATAATACAACTATCCTCACCACTGAGGACATTCAATATTAAATGTCTGCTGATGCTGCTCTTTCAAACTCAGTTTCCAGAATATCCATTCTTTAATAAAACTCACTGATAATGTACTAAGCGCCATGTACTGCTGTAAAGTAAGACACTGAAAAACAAGCAGGGTATAGTCTCTAATCTGAAGATCTACCCAGGGGATTAGGGGAGACACATGTAGGAAGAAGTAAAACAATGGAGCAAAGCATCACGGTGGACAATCAGATTGCAGAGATGGCTGGAGAAGAAACACATAAGTTGGGATCTCTTTTTAGAGGAATAAAAGATTTTCAATCAATAAATATTCACTGGATGAATGAAAGGAGGGTAAAGAATGAATAACAGGTGATAAGACAGAGACTTGTGGAAGGAGAGCATGAGTAGAGAACAGCAAGGAATTTAGTCTGAAAACAGCATGAAATATATTACATGAGATGAGGGTCGTCCCAAGAAAAGGCTGCTGAGGGGCTCTGCCTGTCATAAGGAATTGTGATTTTATTCTATAGGCACTGGGGATGATATCAAAGTTGGTACAGATGAACAGATACCAAGAACAGAAACCAGAAAACATCTCCTGCAGAAGTCCCCAAAGCAATGTGTACCCAAGCTAGGACACTGAAAGGTAGGATATAAAGAAAAGATCAAATGAAAGAAGTAAAATTGACAAAAGTTATTGCCTATGTAGTTATGTAGAATAAGGGACAAAAGAAGAGTAAATAAGATTGCCAGTTTTCAGGCACATATAATCAGGAGAACGATGGTTTCATTTACTGAGATGGAAAGTATAGGAAATGCAAGAGTGAATAAGTTTAGCCTTAACATGTAAATTTAGTCTGAGATTACTGCAATATATTTAGGTGCCGAAATCCAATAGGCTATTGGAAATACTGGACACAGCATAGGGAAAAAAAAAAAAATCAAGAGTTTGGTCTTATGTGCACCATTGATGAGATTATAATTAACTGAAGCCATATGGATGTGAGAGTTGGACTGTGTAGAAAGCTGAGTGCCAAAGAATTGATGCTTTTGAACTGTGGTGTTGGAGAAGACTCTTGAGAGTCCCTGGGACCACAAGGAGATCCAACCAGTCCATTCTGAAGGAGATCAGCCCTGGGATTTCTTTGGAAGGAATGATGCTAAAGCTGAAACCCCAGTACTTTGGCCACCTCATGCGAAGAGTTGACTCATTGGAAAAGACTCTGATGCTGGAAGGGATTGGGGGCAGGAGGAGAAGGGGACGACAGAGGATGAGATGGCTGGATGGCATCACTGACTCGATGGACGTGAGTCTGAGTGAACTCCAGGAGTTGGTGATGGACAGGGAGGCCTGGTGTGCTGTGATTCATGGGGTCCCAAAGAGTCGGACAGACTGAGCGACTGAACTGAACTGAACTGAACTGAACTAAGAAAATAAATAAAAGGAGAAGGGGGTGTGGCAGAGGATGAGACAGTTAGATAGCACCACTGACTCAATGAACATGAATTTGAGCAAATTCCAGGAGATAGTAGGGGACAGAGGAGCCTGGCATGACACAGTCCATGAAGTCGTAAAGGGCCGGACCTGACTTACAGACTGAACTGAGAAGAGAAGTCACTATGGGAAAGAGTGTGGATAATCCTCAAAAAATGAAAACGAGGCGTACTATATGATACAGGAATTCCATTTCCAAGAATACTTTCAAAATTTGAAGATACTAACTTGAAAAGATATCTGCACCACCCTGTTCATAGATACATTATTTATAATAATCAAGACATGGGAACAACTTAAGTGTCCACTGATGGAGGAAAGGATAAATTAATTGTGGCACGCACACGTGCGCACACACACACACACACAACAATGGAATACTACTCAACCATAAAAACATGAGGAAATTCTACCATTTGCAACAATATGAATGCACCTTGGCAGGACTATGCTAAATGAAATAAGTCATGCAAAGAAAGAGAATTCTGGAATTAAAACAAAAACCAAAATGTCAAACTCATAGAAAAAGAGATCAAACTTAAGGTTAACCAAGAGGCAAAGTGTAAGGGGAGAGGCACTTGGAGGAAGCTGGTCAAAAGACACAAAATTTCAGTTAAATGATAAATACATATGAGGTATGTAATGTACAACATGATGACTACAGCCAAAACTGCTCTATAATATGCAGCAAAGTGAAGAGAGTAAATCCTAAAAATTCTCATCACAAGATTTTTTCTCTTTCTTTCCTTTTTATTGTATCTCTGAGAAAACTGATATTAGCTGACCCTACTGTAGTAATCACTTCATAACACACATATATCAAATGATCATGCTGTATGCCTTAAACATACACAGTGATGTGTATCAATTATTTCTCAGTAATATAGAGAAAGGTCTCATACACAGTAAATGATCTTCAGTAAAACAAACAAAATTTACAGTTTCCAACACTGACAACAAAAAAGGGACTTTGGTCCCTGAAGCATGGGGATGGTGACACCATATATGAAACACGGGCCCCAAGGTCCAGACCATTAAAAGCTAGTCAGAGGAGGGGGAGAGGGCATGACTAGCTAAGCAACTTATTTAGAAGTAATGGCAATTGGCATCTGGGTTCCTAAGTTATTCATAAAACCAAACAAAACTTTTATCTTTAAATCTATCACTTGAATAACCATAGGTAACCTCTGGCCTGTCAAATGTGTCGGTGCTTGTATTTTCCAACTGAAGTCCACAAAGGAACTCTATCAACCTCTTCAGCAAGAAATAACACGTCAACAAAATATGTCTCACTACAGCCTAACAGTGAAGTTGGAAGAATGTGGGGTGAGCAAATTTTGAAGTTTATTAAACCTGACAATATAATATTTATGTAAGCTGCAAGTGCTAAGCATAATTGGACTTAACTATTAGCTTAGTTTTAATGGGATGTGAATTTAACTTCATTATCATAATTTACCAGTGCTCTAAGCTCATTCAACTGAACTTGGGAAAATGTGGAGAGCAACTTTCTACCTCACCAAAACAACTAAGATGACCTGAAATCTACGGGTCAAAGAATGTGGAATCCTTCATTTCACAAAAGGGAAGAACTTCAGTGAAGATCATTGGAAAACACAGAGGTTAGAATCAGAAAACTTGGGTTTTAATTCCAGATCTGCTAGTTACTGTGACATGCTCAGCAAGTTACTAAACCTCAAGCCTCAGTTTCTTTGAAAGTACAAATGATGCCAACCATTCAAGATCACTGTGAAGCTGAACAGAGGTCTCTGCACGTGTCATGCAGCGGTCCATGCATGTTGTTTGCTGTTTGTAGTCTTCATGGCTTTTTCTGCTTCAACAGAACATAACCCAGTTGGAAGCCTTTCTGCTCATCACCATGAAATTCAGCAATATAACCGTATTGTACTTACTAGTTGTCCACCATCCAGCTGCTATTATAGCTACCTCTGTGATACAGTTGGTGGCCTGAAATTAAGAAGCATAAGGAAAACCATAGCATGGATGAATCCTTTCCCAGGGAGAGACAGCAGTGCAGAGAAAACTATACCTTCCTCAAAAACCTAAAAGGATGAGTCTTTCCACTTGCATTTTATGCCTTTATATACCCAAGTACCATGAATGGGTCCATATATGTGGATATAATCTCTATAAAGGAATATCTGAACGCTGGGAAGAAGAAAGGAGATTCTGAAGAAAATTACTCTGTAATTAGAGAATACTAGTGTCAGCAGGGATCCGAGAGAAATCACCTCAGGCTAGCCTTCTCATTTTATAAAGAAGGAAACAGCGACAAAGAGAAAGAAAATCGTTACCTAATGATAGCATCTTATGTGGATCTGTCAACCTTACACAGGATGTGAAGCACATGTAAAGACATCTGTTCCTTATGTGCAGGCATCAAGAATCCAGGTCACAAGACATTTAAGAGAGATGAAATATATTTTCAATTTACTTTCAGGGAGTAAATAAATAATTCTAGGAGGAGAAAAACCAACCCCAGATACCAGTGAGTGGACCAAGAGTGATTTTGCTACTTGGTGCTTGATATTCTGCCCTTCTCCCTTTTCTTCCAAGCCTCCCCCAACCCCCTGTCCTACAAGATCACACTACATATTAATCTTATTTTATTTTCTTCTAGAAAGATCATTTTGGGGGGATTTTTTTAATTTATTTTTTTATGGGAGGATAATTGCTTTACAGTGCTGTATTGGTTTCTGCCATACTGCAACATGAATCAGTCACAGGTATACGTAAGTCCCCTCCCTCTTGCACCTCCCTCCATCTCCAACCCCACACCAATTCTCTCAGAGCACGGGATGTGAGCTCCCTGTGTCATGAAACAAATTTCCACTGGCTAACTATTTTATCCTGATGCTGGGAAAGATAGAAGGCAGGAGGAGAAGGGTTTGAAAGAGGACAAGCTGGTTGGAAGGCATCAGCTCGATGGACGTGAGTTTGAGCAAGTTCCGGGAGATGGTGAAGGACAAAGAAGCCTGGTGTGCGGCAGGGCATTGGGTCACAAAGAAGCTTACACAACTGATCGACTGAGCAACAGCAACAACTAATTGACGATGGTAATGTATGTTTCCAGGCTACTCTCTCATTTTTTCTCCTTCCCCGACTGGGTTCACAAGTCTGTTCTCTCTGTCTGTGCTGCCCTGCAGTACGTTCATCCGTACCATCTTAGAAAGATCATTTCTAATGTCTGTACAATAACCTTATCTCTCTTCCTTGTCTAGTGGTCACAATTTAAATTTCAGAAGCTTTCAGAATACTCACAAAGCACATCACTTAGACTACGGTTCAATCCAAATTTTACAGGGAAGTTCTTTCACAGAACAGTCATAACTTTCCCTTAGACTGATTTAAGAATCCTTCACCCTAGAGGGGGTCCTCCCCCAGTGGCTCAGATGATAAGAATCCACCTGCAATGCAGGAAACCTGGGTTCAATTTCAGGGTCAGGAAGGTATCCTGGAGAAGGAAATGGCTACCCACTCCAGTATTCTTGCCAGGAGAATCCCATGGACAGAGGAACCTGGCAGGCTAAGTCCACTGGGCCACAGAGAATCAGACAAGACTGAAGCGACTTAGCACACAGGCAAGCACACCCTAAAAGAGGACAGTAGCCTCAGTTAAGGAAACACTTATCTGAACACTTGGTAATAGTCTGACGGGGCTGAAATAGAACAAACCATAAAAACAATGGCAAAATAAATTGGAATGGGTGTGGTTCCTGCTCATGATGCCACCTGCAGTGGAGGATGATCAACCCCTAGGCTATTTCCATTGTCAAAGAAGAACTATTTCAATAATATAAGCAAATATTCATTTTATTAGAGTGTAATGTAAATCTAGGATCTGCAATTTTAAAAAAAGCACTAAAATAACCTTAAGGAATATTTTCATGTTGTGAATGACTTTATGAGAAACTTGTCTTTTTTTTTTGCAACATGTTCACACATCAGATATAACCTGATTCAACTGAACATGGAGAGTTTCTACCACACTTGGACTGCAAATATCTGTGATTACAGGATGTCAGTCTTTAACACTGCATTGTAACTATACGTCCCAGGGCAATGTTTTTCTGTTATTTAACTCGAAACAGAGCTCAGAACAAAACTTAGGATTTCTAGAAATCTTATAAAACTGTGCAGACTCTCATGTAAAATGTTTCCACACAATTACAAAGTGAAGATCTTACCATTACCCTATTCACCTGGGCAGTATAAATAATTCAATTAAATTAATTAAGCCCCAAAGTAAAATTTGGAGATTTAAATTGTCCTGTTCAGCTATCTTAAACAGAAATGAAAAACTCCATAGCATAAAATTTTAGCAAGGCATTTTGCTCTTGCTAGAGGAGAAACAGCATAAGGTATCCCAGTAGGAATTTGGTAAGGGGAACATGAGATAGTCTCAAATCCTGGTATGCCACTTAGCAAAGCATCACTTTAGGGCTGGCTGTCACCGACAAAAGTACACTTTAGGGATGCTGTCCCCAAGAAGAGCACACCCTAAGTGACTGGCATACTCTCAGTCACTTAGAGTCACTCACAGGCCCTGAGAGTCTCTCCCACATCTTCTTCTGGCTCACCCTTTCTCTGCTGCACAGCATCTAGGATCTGATTAGTCGGTCACCCTTAACAAATTAGCCAGAAAGCAGGCCAATCTCCACTGGGTTTAGTGAATGATCAATGACACACATTAGACTAGTGATAGCAAATGGATCATACAAATAAACTATTTAAAACGTTAAGTCTTCTAATCCATGAACATGGATATCCTTATATTTATTTGTGTTTTAATTTCTTTCATAAGTGATTTACAGTTTTCAGGGTACACGTCTTTCACTGCCTTAAGTTTATTTCTAAGTACTTTATTCTTTTTCATGCTACTGTAAATGGGATTGCTTACTTAATTTCTTTTTTAGATAGTTATTGTTAATGAATAGATACTGTCTGTTTAAAAATAAACCTAATAATTGTTTATTTATTTATTTTATTTTATTTATTTTTTAAATTTTATTTTATTTTTAAACTTTACAATATTGTATTAGTTTTGCCCAACATCGAAATGAATCCACCACAGGTATACCCGTGCTCCCCATCCTGAACTCTCCTCCCTCCTCCCTCCCCATACCCTCCCTCTGGGCCGTCCCAGTGCACCAGCCCCAAGCATCCAGCATCGTGCATCGAACCTGGACTGGCGACTCGTCTCATACATGATATTACACATGTTTCAATGCCATTCTCCCAAATATCTCCACCCTCTCCCTCTGCCACAGAGTCCATAAGACTGATCTATACATCAGTGTCTCTTTTGCTGTCTCGTACACAGGGTTATTGTTACCATCTTTCTAAATTCCATATATATGCATTACTATACTGTATTAGTGTTTTTCTTTCTGGCTTACTTCACTCTGTATAATAGGTTCCAGTTTCATCCACCTCATTAGAACTGATTCAAATGTATTCTTTTTAATGGCGAATACTCCACTGTGTATATGTACCACAGCTTTCTTATCTATTCATCTGCTGATGGGCATCTATGTTGCTTCCATGTCCTGGCTATTATAAACAGTGCTGCGATGAACATTGGGGTACACGTGTCTCTTTCCCTTCTGGTTTCCTCAGTGTGTATGCCCAGCAGTGGGATTGCTGGATCATAAGGCAGTTCTATTTCCAGTTTTTTAAGGAATCTCCACACTGTTCTCCATAGTGGCTGCACTAGTTTGCATTCCCACCAACAGTGTAAGAGGGTTGCCTTTTCTCCACACCCTCTCCAGCATTTATTGCTTGTAGACTTTTGGATCGCAGCCATTCTGACTGGCGTGAAATGGTACCTCATAGTGGTTTTGATTTGCATTTCTCTGATAATGAGTGATGTGGAGCATCTTTTCATGTGTTTGAGGAAACAATTCCATTCACCATTGCAACGGAAAGAATAAAATACTTAGGAATATATCTACATAAAGAAACTAAAGACCTATATATAGAAAACTATAAAACACTGGTGAAAGAAATCAAAGAGGACACTGATAGATAGAGAAATATACCATGTTCATGGATTGGAAGCATCAATATAGTGAAAATGAGTATACTACCCAAAGCAATTTATAGATTCAATGCAATCCCTATCAAGCTACCAATGGTATTCTTCACAGAGCTAGAACAAATAATTTCACAATTTGTATGGAAATACAAAAAACCTCGAATAGCCAAAGCTATCTTGAGAAAGAAGAATGGAACTGGAGGAATCAACCTACCTGACTTCAGGCTCTATTACAAAGCCACAGTTATCAAGACAGTATGGTACTGGCACAAAGACAGAAATATTGATCAATGGAACAAAATAGAAAGCCCAGAGATAAATCCATGCACATATGGACACCTTTGACAGAGGAGGCAAGAATATACAATGGATTAAAGACAATCTCTTTAACAAGTGGTGCTGGGAAAACTGGTCAACCACTTGTAAAAGAATGAAACTAGAACACTTTCTAACACCATACACAAAAATAAACTCAAAATGGATTAAAGATCTCAACGTAAGACCAGAAACTATAAAACTCCTAGAGGAGAACATAGGCAAAACACTCTCCGACATACATCACAGCAGGATCCTCTATGACCCACCTCCCAGAATATTGGAAATAAAAGCAAAAATAAACAAATGGGACCTAATTAAACTTAAAAGGTTCTTGTACAACAAAGGAAACTATTATCAAGGTGAAAAGGCAGCCTTCAGAATGGGAGAAAATAATAGCAAATGAAGCAACTGACAAACAACTAATCTCAAAAATATATAAGCAACTCCTACAGCTCAACTCCAAAAAATAAATGACCCAATCAAAAAATGGGCCAAAGAACTAAACAGACATTTCTCCAAAGAAGACATACAGATGGCTAATTGTTTTTTTAAAGAAGAGAAATGCTCTCTTGATTATCTTAATTCTGGAGGCTTTAATGGGCACTTTTCTTCAGGGGTCATCATGAGTGGGGTCATATGTTCTTTACCTACACAAGTAATAAAGAATATGTAGCCCAAAGAG
Organism: Bos javanicus; assembly: GCF_032452875.1. Classification (NCBI taxonomy): domain Eukaryota; kingdom Metazoa; phylum Chordata; class Mammalia; order Artiodactyla; family Bovidae; genus Bos; species Bos javanicus. The sequence goes on along the minus strand of NC_083875.1, from coordinate 36,851,498 downwards.
AATCAGCATAGGTCAACAAGGCTGAGGCGTTTCACATACTGCTGAGACTCTGACATAACTTCTCAGTGAAAGAAACTGGTGAAGTACAGGTTTATCCATGTTTTTAACACGGCACCCCTAAAGCCGGAGGGCCAAGGTCATCAGGAATAAAACTCAAGGTAACCATAAAATCAACATCAAAATTTCTTTGAGATGTCTCCTCTTAACAATGAATGAGAATTTTAAACTCACCTCCTTAATAAATCCAAACCGGTTTCACTCTGGATTGAAATGTTAATATTAAATGTTACTATTCAATGTTAAAACAATGTTGCTTTCCTCTATCTGAGTAAAATTGATGTTAAGGGCAATGAGCCCCGTTAAGTTTGTGATTTCACGTATGCCAGGCTGAGTCACGGAGCTCAAAAAACATTAATATAGCAGCAGTGGACTAGGTGGTTGGTGTGTGTGTGTGTTAGTCACTCAGTCACGTCTGACTCTCTGCGACCCCATGAACTATAGCCTGCCAGGCCCCTCTGTCCATGGAGTTCTCAGGCAAGAATATTAGTGAGTTGCCATTCCCTTCTCCAGGAGTTCTTCCCAACCCAAGGATCGAACCAGGTCTCCTGAATAGCAGGCAGATTCTTTACCGTTTGAGCCACCAGGGATGGTAGGTCACTTCAAAAAGGTCACTAGCACAGTACAGGGGAAGGATACAGGCTCTGAAGTCTGAGTTTTTTCAAGGCCAGACTCTGCACCTTACTTTACTTTGTGGTTTTGGGCATTTCATCTTACCTTAATTCTTACATCTGTAAACTGTGGAAAATATGACCCATCTGGTGGGCTTATCACGAGAATAAACTGTGCTAATATGCAACAAAAAGTCAACATGCTACCTGAAACACAGTAGATGTTCAAAGCATGCCCGGCATCTCTTATTACTATGTGAAGGTCTCTGACCATGCAGAACAGAATCTGCAAAACATGAGCAATGCAGCATTTCTCCTAAAATGGGGCACTTAAAAAGTAAAATAAAAACATTAAATCAACAAAAAATCCAATTTTGATCATCACTATTTAACTCAATTTTATTTTACTAAGAAACTTTGATGGTTGTGAGAATTAAATAACCCTACAATAAATGGTTTGCCAACAATTAACAGAAATAAAGGGCATCATGCAATGACTTCTATTTCCCTCTTAATCACTCGGTATTTCCTTTCTTTTAACTATACCTGTTCCTTCCTTATACAAATAATGTACAGAGAAAAACATTTCAGGATATTTCCCACATTTAAAATGTCAACACAAATGTTGAATAAGACAAGCTTATTAAGGAGATTGTGAACTGAGTTACTAAGATTCACTGTACTTTAGTCTCCTTATTAAAAAAATTCTCTACATCAGTACTGGTATTGAGATTAATTGAGCTAATATGTAGATTAAAGTGGCAAAGAATTGATGCCTTCAAATCGTGGTGCTGGAGAAGATAGTTGAGAGTCCTAGACTGCAAGGAGATCAAGCCAGTCATCCCCAAAGGAAATCAACCCTGAATATTCATTGGAAGGACTGATGCTGAAACTCAAACTCCAATACTTTGGCCACCTGATGCAAAGAACTGACTCACTAGAAAAGACCTTGATGCTGGGAAAGATTGAAGGCCAAGGAGAAGAGAGTGGCAAAGGATGAGATGTTTAGATAGAATCACTGACTCAATGGATATAAATCTGAGCAAAATCTGGGAGAAAGTGAGGACAGGGAAGTCTGGTGTGCTATAGTCCATGGCGTCACAGAGTCAGATACAACTTAGCGACTGAAGAATGACACCAAAAAAGTGGCTTGTTAAGTATAAGAACAATATGCATTTCAAGCATTTTGGAACAGTGGCACAGTTTTTTAAGTCTATTGTTTTTGTTGGTTGCTATTATTATTAGTTGCATAGACATTACGCTTTCAGAACATCTGTCTCCCATCCATTAGGCAGAAGAAATACGTCACAGGACTGCTGTGAAAAGCAAAAGAGACACTTCTGTAAAGCACTTAATATAGTGCGTGGAACACAGTACACACTTAGTAAACAGTGACCATTACTATCAATTTCAGTCTTCAGAAGAAAAAACGTGCAGTACTGGAAGTGTTTAGTTACCACCGTTTCACCATGCGCTGCTGAGTCCAGGACAGGTCTCAACACTTAGTCCGGAGTTGCACCTATACCATACAGTCTCCTGCAAATGTCTGAGTCCAGGCTAAACACGGGGTTGACAGTGCTTTCCCCTTTTCACTTTCATTAGACAAAATGAAAACTGAAACATTTAAGATGGTGTATTCACTGTCTGGAGGGACATGGTGGGGAGGGGGTGGGACAGGGTACAGGATAGAAGGGACACATGCATACCTGTGACTGATTCATATTGATGTGTGCAAAAACCATCAAATTATTGTAATTATCTTCCAATTAAAATAAATAAATTTTTAAAAGCTAAAAAAATTAAAGATTAAAACCATATATAAAGGATATCTTGTGCTGGACAGGGAATATAGCCTATATTTTATAACTAAAAATGAAGTATAACCTTTAAAAATTGTGAATCACCTAATATCTGAAACTTACATAATATCGTACCTCTACTATACTTCAATAAAAAATTAAAAATATAATAAAACCAATAAAAAACCAATAAAACAAAATGTTGTATTCAAAAGACATCTTTTAAGGGTTTCTGTAGCATGCTCCGATTAGTATCATTAAGAATAAAATAAACTACAGTGAATTATACAGTGTAGCCTCATAGTGGTAGATCTACACTATCTGACTTGGAAACATGGGCAAGATATTATACTGCAAAAATAAATCCAAACTGAAGAACAATTCATATGATTCTATTGGTTAAAGCAAAACAAGCCTCAACTATAAATTCTATGTATGGTTCCACCACTATTCAACTACAGTTGAAAAAGATTTAGGAAGATATAAAACAATCTGCTACTTCTTAGCAATGATGTGATGAAGAGCATCTTTCATTGTTTTACTTATAGGTGATTTGAAATATTTTCAAAGAGAATGTGTTTATGGGTCACTTATGTATGTTTCAAAAGTAAAAAGAAATATTAAAAATGAGGAAATTTTGCATTATTTTCTATGAAAGACTATTCAGATGGTTTAACAATTATCTCAGGTGTGATTACTTAAAATTAGAATAAACGACTTTAAATAATGAAATATTCTATAATTAGCTATAGCATTAATAAGACTTAGTACAGAGTACTAGATTTCAAAATTTACATGAAAAGAATTATTAATGTCACATCAATAGCTAAGTTTTCATGTTTAGATTTACCATTCTCTCAATGAATAATAAAGACCTAAGATTTAATCAATTAATAAAGGGCTTATATTTTATTAATATTTTGTCTGTGTGGGGCCTAATTTTAGTTTACTATTACATCCAACACATAATAAGTATTCAACACACGTGGCTTTTGAAAAGACCAAGTAACAAATGTAAAAATTACATACATGTTAAGACAAACTTACATAGATAACATTTTAAAGGACAGATTGCATTCTTTGTTTCAGTGGCCTTATCCATTTCTGGAAGAAGGGAGAAGAGCAGGAAGAGAGAAGGATGGACCCTAATGCTAAGGATGTATACACTACATGCCTTCATCCTAGGGAAAACAGCCCTGCGATACTTACAAACTGTACCATACTTAGAGACTATTCCTGTAGTGAGCTTTTATTAAAAATAAATATAAGTGGGAATAAAGGCAGAGTAATATATTACAGCATCATATAACCTCTGACATCATCATGCTATCATCTATCCAAAGCTTGAATCCTCTACATCTTCAGAACCGCCAGAAAATAACTGCTCATCTCTACCTCCTAAAATTGCCCTGCTAATTTTCAGGAAGCTGAGATCATTCCTGAGTCCTTCCTTGGATCAGTCCAGAACCCTGCCACTTTTTGATCCTCACTGGGCTGTTTGAGCCCACAATGACTCTAATTCCTCCTCCATGTGACAGTCCATAGAGGCAGCCACCAACTCCATAACTTCTTTGTGCTATTTTTCTTAAGCCCCTGAGGGACCAGAAGAATTACATTTCTACATTCTCAAACCAACTATATTCTCAATAAGAACTTTCTGAAATGAAAAAATGATATGTCTTCTTAGAAACAGTTCCTATTCAAAGAAGAATATAGTTATTCTTGTACTTTTTTTTTTTTTCCTATGGCATAGTAAAATTGAAGGCCTTTGTAGTTTGGTAAATCTGGAAGGCAATTAACGAGAATATGAGGTTTTTTTTTTAGTTTTTGATACTGTATTATTATCTTTAATATATTGCCCTTCAGACACAAATATTATGTGAATGAATACATTATTAGTAAATGCCATTTAAGTTAATTCAGTTTCCAAAAAGTAGCAAGAGCATCACACTGACTGAACCACAATTTTGCTTTGGCTGTCTTCACAGCATTCATTATTAAACTGTGGTATCTGTCAGACTGAAGACAGGTCGAAAAGTTTCTCACTATGGACAAAACTATACCTGGTCAGAAGATGATCAAACCTCTGACTCATGAGTCTCATGACAACAACTGCAGAAGTCAGTTCCTTTACTTGACCTCAGCCAGGAACACATGCATTGGGTGACATAAATTTTTACTGCTCTAAGAAATAATCATGAAAGAGCCAGGAGTACTGACTTTGGAGCTACAAATAAATTTTAACAAGTTGTTGAATTCATATACAAGAAATCTATGAACAATAAGAATCAACTACTAGAGAAGATACTCACTTAAATGTTTTAATAAGTGCAAGTCAATTAATTGCATTTCTCTCTCTTTTTATAGAAGCCAGCAATGTAGAAGTCTACAAAGACTATCCTTACAAAGACAACTTTTGCCAAAGAGTTGATGCAAAGGAAAAGAGGGGAAACAAGGAGCATGGAAATGTAGGATCATGGACATTGAGGATGCCCCTAAATTCATCAAATCACTTACAGGGACAAGTAGTTCCTCTGCTGTCTGGCGGCCAAAGTGCAAGGCAGAGATGCACAATACTCTGCTCTGAGTAGTCCTCACATTTCACAAAAACTCACAAAAAACTGCTCAAACAGCAAGTACCTCCCCTGAAGGAGAGGCCCTCTTTCTCACTCTCTGAACTGGTTTCCCAGCTCAAGCCACTTTAGAGGAAAGGAGTGCCCATCCTCGGATCCTTCTTACTCCTTCTTTTGTTTGATCTGCTAATTCTTTGTCCATTCTGGGAAAAAGAAAGGTTTATTTTTTCTTTCTTTCTTTTTTTAAAGCTGCCTCTTTCACTGCCAGTCTGCTTTGATAATCAGCTGGCCTTACAGAGAATGACATTTTAGACATTTTAGACTACTTGAACTCAGCTTAGCCACTGAAGCTAAGCAGAGCTGAAGAAAACACTCAATTAGCAACTTCAACTTCAAAGGCTGTATTATGCTCTCCTCAACACACACGTGTAACTCCCATTAGCATTAATGGGAGCTTTGGGAGCCCACAGCTCAGAGAGTATACCTCCAAGTCTGTTTGCTTAATGAGCATGCAATTGAACCTTATGGCCAAAATTTTTCAAGGAGGCCATAGTAAGAACACTGAGTCCTCAAGCAGAATCAAGTGCATTCACTTTGAAAAAGAAAGCTATCACTTTTATTTAAACATGAAGAAGGAGCTGTCCAAATTAGGTCTATTTTCATTTCATTTATCCCCCTTAGGTGTAGACAGTGGACTTTTATGATGTTTTAGAAAAAAGAGTCACTCCTCAGTTTTAAAAGTTTGTCTGTATGTTTTCAGAAGCATTATTCCATGCTGCTTAACAGACTAACCTCAGGGGCAAAGATATCTAATAAGACCAAGACTGTCTTCAGTGAATTTTCTACCCAGAAAATCCAGCATGGCATCTACATACATTCAGTGCCTTTTCCTGTCATCTACTTAATAAATTTATTGTAATTTAAAGTTAGGAAAAAACTAATTTCACATCCAAAAAGAAATCAATTTGAGAAGAAAATGCTTGCCTTAAATAATACATTAGTTTATACTGGGAAATAATGACTTTTTTTCTTTCTTGACCTCATTCTAGAGACTTGCCCATAGTTTTCAACTATGGAATCAATACTCATTACAGCTTCAATAAAATATCAATATATATTAGGTAGTCTGTGCAACATTCACAGTCTTGATCATACTTCCATGAAGAAAATAATCTTAAATGAATGAATACCATTTAAAACAATTCATTTTCTGCTGGTCACACATTCTCCCCAAAATTTAAAGGAAAATTCATGAATAATAATCTTAATATTTTATAAAGAACATTTACTCAAGCAACTTCAAAGGTATAAAAATAAATTACTTATCTAGTAGTGACACATATTATTAACCTTTTTGTCCTTCAAATATCATGTCTGAACATTCTAATTACGTGAGAAATTAAGGCTTCCAAAGGTACTGGATGATAACTATAAATCAACTGAATTGCAATAGGCCAAGGAACTTGTCAGAAAGACAATACTGCCCCCTTCAAACCTACAAGAGTGTTGAGCTGTCAGGAGACTTTCCAAAGTGTAACCTGGTAGATGAGCTAGGTCGAAATTCCATTTTTTAATTTCATCAAGTATGCAGTCTTCATGACATCACTTTGTACTTAATATTTAATACTTTGCCTTACATGTTTGCTAGCAACCATATCTTCACAGAATTTTAAAGCCAATGTATTAAAGAATGGAGCATCTCAAAATTGAACACAGTGATCCTCTACTTCAGAGTCTATGGAAGACTGAAAAAAGAATGATAAACAGATGAGGTATTACAGTTAATGGAATTATTAACGACAGCAAATGTGAGAAGAATTTATCATTTCTTATCCAAAAAGATTGTGGACTGTTTCTGTCATATACACAACTTCAATCATAAAGTTGATATTCTCAAGTAAAAAGACCCTCTTTACAAAGGATACCTCCTACCCAAAACCAGTTTTCAAGTGCAAGATAAAAGACTATTGATGTTATTAGAGAGGGTCTAAGCAGTTTAATTCTTAGAACTGTGGGCTCTGAATACTCTGTCTAAATCTACTAACAATTTTGGTGTGCTATGAATCTTTCTGGAGTAATTATGTCTTCTATATTGCCAAGACTATCTTCACCAGCTAATCCGAAACTCATCCAGAACTGTAACTGGCACAGACATAGTCAATTCCTTATTTAGAAGTAATTTAGATGGTAACAGTCTAACTGGGGACAATCAGTGTATAAAATGACATTTTTCAAACGCCCACATGAGCACAACCATACTCTCTATAACTTTTATCTAAAGTGAACATAGATACAATCTTTTTTAAAATATGCTCCTCCATTATAGTTTATCCCAGCAGACTGGATACAGTTCCCTATGCTACACAGCAGACCCACTTTGTTTATTCATTTTAAATGTAATAGTTTGCATCTACTGATCCCCAATTCCCAGTCCATCCCTCCCTCTCCACATCTCCCCCTTAACGACGATAAGTCTAATCTCTATGTCTGTGAATCTATTTCTATTTTATAGTTTTAAAATATTTTTAAGTGTCTATAAGAGAAATTTTCATCTGAGAATTCATGAAACATACATGTCATGGGATGTCACGAAAAGTGAAGGCATCATGCAAACTGATGGCATCACAGACTCAACGGACATGAGACTGAGCAAGCTCCAGGAGTCGGTGATGGACAGGGAAGCCTGGAGTGCTGCAGACCATGGGGTCGCAGAGAGTCAGACGTGACTGAACTGATCTGAACTGAATAACACTTACCTAAAATCCTTTGGAAAGAAGGAATAGAGAGAGGAAATTTGGGAAAAGTGAAAAGAAGGAGGAAAATGTCTACTCATATCTCTGATAAGGGCTGGTCTCTGGTACACCCATTTCATGAGCTGAGAGCAATTGAAATTTCTTACACTTCGCAGGAGAAGGAATAGAAGTATTATTTTGGAGAAATGTCTAATGGCTTCTCATCAAAGGGATGTACAAAGCCTAAAATATGGAGGTCATTTACTTCTAGTCTTGATTACTAGGCTAAAGTCAATCTTGGGTATGTCACCTGGACAATCCTAAATTGTCAAATTTACTGACATAGTATTTTAACAAATATTTGAACACATTGTAACCTCTCCTGTCCAGGTGCTGGGGATACAAGCATGGATGGATAAGTCAAACATAGGACTAAAAAAATCTGAGCCTTTTGAATTAGAACATTAGGCAGAGTCAAGGACACACTGAAATAATAAAACTGAGTGAATAAACTTTTATAAAAACAGGTATTTCTATGAATATCTATCCACATGTATAAAAGGGTCAATTAAGTTTCTTCTCTTCATTTTCAGATTTTTTTTTTTGCAAAAGTTGCCATTAAAAGGCAAATCTGAGGGCAGTTTTAGCACAGAACATACTCAATAGGAAGTACCTAACCAGAGAACTAAAGATGTGCTGTCTTTGAATCTTGCTGATTTTTTTTTTAAATACTAACTCTGAAACTGGTAGGTTATCCCACTTAAAGCTCTTGATTTTAAATTGCCATTTCTTTTTACACCCAATTAAACTGTCAGTGTAATGAAGAATTGTCCAACTGAGTAGAGCTGTTAGGATCTTCTCACTGCTGCTTCTGCAGTCTTAAATTGCAGATGCTTTTGCCTAAAATAAGAATTTAAAATCACCTCCTTAACAATAAGACCTAACCATAAGCTTCCACCAACTTCTATTTAAGACAGACAATGAACAAATATTTGCTTCACACCACGACCCTCTGTGGAGTACAGCAAAGGGATATGTTCCCAAAATAAGATATCTGAGCTCTGAAAAAGAGACTATCATGCCCCTAAGTCCCTGATAAAGATTAAATAAAGACCAAATATATAAAGGCTTTGGTTCATTCCAATTAACTCAGCAATTTTAGTAATGGACAACATTCAAAAAGAACAAACAAACCGGACTCTAGACTGTTCATTTTCATAGAAATATACTGTGTACAAAATCCTGAATTGTGATCAAAGATTCTTTGAACAATTTTCTTAATGAAGGAGAACTATTTTCTTGTTAGATTATCAGATTGAGGGTGAAGGGTGCTGGTAATCTCCATGAGACAGAGGTTTGAAAGAGAAAGTCACAGGGTCATAAACACTAACCCAACTCAGTTCCAACATGACTAAAATGACGCACTGACCTTGTCTCTTCCTGGGGTTGCATCAGAAAAACATTTGGAAAGAACCCTTTTAGTGAGCTTTTGGGAGATTCCTAAGTCTTCCTTAAAGTAAACACTTTCATATCCATGTCATCCAATGCTTTAATGCACTCACAGCTCTTTTTATACCCCTGATAAGAGAACTCAAGGTTCATGACAAAATCCCCCCTAAACTACCAACCCAGTGGTCCCACTTGCTGCCTTTAAGCAATTTTTTTTTTTTACACAGTCCCATTCTTGTACTTGGGATCCAAAACATCAATCCCTGTTACTCTCCATGTCACTTTATATCCAACTGTGCCCTTTGCAGCACAGCATCAAAGGGCAACATGAAGTAGTGAATACAGCATAGGATTTGTACTCAGAGCACTTGGTAATCAACCTCATTTAATAGTTATGAAATTTTGGTCAAGCAAATTCTAAACTCTGACTCCTGTGAACCTACAGATCCTCCACAGCACAGACAGACCTTCTCTTAGTAGGTCGGTCATGTACGGAGTAGCCTTGTCTTTCAGGGTTGAGGATCTCTCAGGCTCTCAGGGAGAGAAGGTGCTCATTCGTCAGTGCTCAGTCATATCTAACTCTTTGTGACCCCATAGACTGTAGCCTGTTAGGCTGCTCTGTCTATGAGGATTCTTCAGGCAAGAATATTAGAGTGGGTTGCCATGTCCTCCTCCAGGGGATCTTCCAGACCCAGGGATCAAATCCATGTCTCCTGCATCTCCTGGATTGGCAGGTGGATTCTTTACCACTGTGCCACTGGAAGCCCACAGAGGGCTTTACCCATTCCCCAAGCTGAGCTGCATGTTTGGTGATTCTTAACTGTGCAGGAATTTTTCTCTTTCATTTTTATTATTTTGCTTTTCCAATTGTCTGTAAAACATGAACATGTAAATAGGCTCTGTAACGTCTGCTCAGAGAGAAAAGAAATCTGAAGATCCTGTAAAGATTCATTTTACAGAAAAACTCAAGGAAGCAGCCTCCACCATGCCAGTCCTCCTCCTAGTCTCTTCTTTGACATACAAGGCAACATGTCACTCACAGAGAGTCAGTTCAGAAATTCATTTGATGAATTTTGGTAATTAACAACTCTAAACTTTATAACTAAATTATATTAAAAATGATGAGCCAGTCAGTGACTGCAGAAAAGACTATTTTGCTTCAGGGATGGTATTGGTGTTGTTTGTTCAGATAGAAAGAGAAACAAGAGAATAACTGGTCTTTCACATGGAGGAATAAAACCATTACCAGATTAACTAACAGAGGTGGGATGGAGAATGGTCTGTGACGTGTACAACCATTCTTAAGGAGATAGTAGTCTGTGTTCACTCTATGAGTACACTAAAACAAAGCAAAGATATTCTCCATAAAATTAGGGACTCGGAATTATAAACAATGGGCAAAGTTTTTTAAAGTCTGTTGATCAATGGAGGGTGAGTTGGGGAAGTTATTTGTCCCCCATGTGTTAGACTTACATCCTCAATTAAAATTATCAATCATATCAAATATGACTCTCTTAGTTTTATCTTAGCAGTAGATCTAGGTTCTGTAACATCTCAAAGTTAGGATGTTTTAGAGGTTTACTTTACGAGAACAAACACAAAAATACTACTTTTGTAAATTTAGGAGAAAACACACCATCAACTGAACATCCTCCAAGGCCCTCCCAGGGCTATGGCAGGCACTATGGAAATGAGGGACTTGACAGAGAAGCACCTTTGGCTCTAGGGTCAATCTATGTTTCCACCTCAAGTCCACATCAGATGACTTCCCCTCCACCATTCCCCTAGCGGTTTTCTGGCACCAGAACACAGTGATGATTTGGGGAGGGCCTTTGACCAAAGAGTCATCCCTGGAAGACCCAAGAAAGAGGGCCTCTAGGCTTAATAAACGCTGTTTGCATGCAGTTGGCCAGGCTTATTTAAGATGCTTTATATCCACATTTTTCTTGTTTGTTTTTAAGCTAGCATAGTCATATTGTAAACATGTTGATAGGAAATTAAGTCAAGACTAGCCAAACCCTAGTCTTACTGGGCTACATTTAATGTCCTTCCTGGCTCTTTATAGCCAGTTTATGGTAAATTACCGTAAAGAGTAATTTAAGTACGGGTGAGCTCTTCCTTCTCGGCAATGATTTATCTGTTGATAAGCTGAGATGACAGAACTCTATGTGCTGGTGAGTGGAAAAGTGTTAACTTTATTAATACATCTTCAACAAAGATTAATGGGATCCCCAGTAAGTCAGCTGTGGTATTTGATGTCAGTTTATAACAGGCTTGGCAATACCTGGAAATTCGTATCTACCATCGTAAGATATAATGACATTCATAAAACTCAAGTGTAAACAGAAGGTTCTAAAGGGTACAGGGCTCTAATCCAAGCTGTTAGGCCTTAGGAAGTAACATGTCTAAGAATGTTCCTACTTTGAAGTATATGCTAATGGATTTTCCTCATGGGTAAAAACACCTAAACTTCCATTTTCAATACATAAATATTTTATTATGAAAATCAATTTTGTTGAAGGAAGTTTTCTGAGGAAGATGATGTTTTAAGGTATTTTATTAGCACATGCTAAAATCATTTCCTATTTAGGTACTCTTTGTCATCTCAACACAGAGCAAAAATCAGTCATATAAAATGGTGCAGTAATAAAAACGCCTCTTACTATTAGTTGGGAGAGAAACAAATGGGAATATTACTTTCAAGCTAATTATTTAAGTATTTTTATTGCACCAATTTTCTCAAAACCCAAGCAAAGTATATCTGAAATCTTTCCACAAATAAAATTTTTCCTCAGAACAATTTTACTCATCAGCAAAAAAAGGCAAGTTTAATTTTTCTGTCAGTTGAGGCTTCATATGTCAAACACATTTTACGTTTCAAGATTTTACTGTCATAGTGATGGAATACTCAAGGAGACATTAGTTCTTATGCAAGTACTAAGTTAGAAAGATATAAGCTGAATTACTGTGAGCACACCTCTAAAAATAGACTTCATTATCTCCAACTACAGTATATAACTGTCTTGTCATTTTAACCAAAATTACACTTTCTAGTCAAGCAGAGACTGTAGCTTTCTTGAAGGCAGGTGGTGATAATGTCTTTTCCACCTTTATATTCCCAACTTTTGGCACAATCTCTGGCATACAGAGAACATATTATCAAATGAAAAAACTCATGAATTAATATAAATGGCTTCTCAGCAACTGTGTGCTTATCCTAAATGTGGAAGCAATATATACTCTTGTTTCTGATTTTTAAAAATAAAACCTTAAATGAAATAGCTCTGAAAGAAAAAATATTCAGAAACACCTTTGTCGAACTTGTCATTTGCTCACTCAATCAACAAATATTTACTGAAAATTTACAGCATGTCGAACATTATGCTGGGTGCTCAATCTTGAGCAGAACAAAATCCTACCTATATGACACTTCAAGTCTAAGTATGGAGAGAAAATTCTGTTTAGGATAAAAGAAAAGTTTCCTCCCATGTTCTCTTAAGTATACTCCCCAATCACTTATGTTAGAGTAACATTCAAATTTTAAATACTAAATATTCTGTAAGATCTTACAGAAAAACCCAAACGAACCTTTTGGCCAACCCAATATTTTGTGGAACCACAACAGTGAATTGGTGGCAGGTGCATCTGGACCAAAGCAGCACAACTTAATGACTATAAAGTATGTGTTTTTCTAGCCTTACAGAGATCGTTTTGCCTGTGCCAGAAAATTCTCCTTTACTAATAGGGTATTGCTCTTTAATTAAAATAATTTAAAATTAATTATTGATACCTGTAGCATTACTAGTAGTAATCATTGGTGAGACGAATCATATCCTCCACAGAGACTTACGTTAACTGAATACCTGGCACTTTGCTAAAAGCTTTATGTGGATCATCTCCTAGAATTACCCTCAAGTTTAGGCACTAGGTCTTATTATCTCTACTTGACAAAGGAGCTGAAGCTTAAGAAAATGTGAGCAAAACCACAGGGCAAATAGTGGAGTCAGGGTCTGAACTCAGAAGTCTGTTGGTAGAACCTGAGCCTGCAACCACACCTTTTATCACTTTTCACAAAAAAGGTATTAGCAAAAAAAATTAGAAGGGAAAAAGTTATTTTCTATCACCTCTTTAAATATTGAAACGATGTATGATTTTCTTGCTTCTAAAATGTATAACTAATGATGCTTCATTTTCATAGATGTTTAAGAAATTAATAATTTTAGTCTATTCTGTGACCTGCCATAATCCAGGTGTAACAGAACAGAAATCCTGTTTCAAGTATGACTCTGGTTTGACCTAGGTAGTCCAAGCAATTGACTGCTGGGTCCCAACGTTCAAGAATTCTGAAGACTATGAGGATGTTAACACAAAATTAAGCACAAATGTATGAGGGGAAAAAAAAAAGAAGTTCAATTTCTTAGGTGTTGCATATTAGAGAACATTGTACCAATACACAATCTTCAGTTGTTCCAAATAACTTGGTAATGCATATATGTTTTTCAGAGTCTTATAGTAGCTTATTTCCATGTGGAAAGCTGATGTTCAGGCCTTTGGGCTAAGCAATGTTTTATAAGGTACCAAAAACCTCATTTCCAGAATTGTCGACCCTATCCTCTCTGCCATCATCATACTACTACTACTACTAAGTCACTTCAGTCGTGTCCGACTCTGTGTGACCCCATAGATGGCAGCCTACCAGGCTCCCCCGTCCCTGGGATTCTCCAGGCAAGAACACTGGAGTGGGTTGCCATTTCCTTCTCCAATGCAGGAAAGTGAAAAGTGAAAGTGAAGTCGCTCAGTTGTGTCCGACTCTTCGCGATCCCATGGACTGCAGCCTACCAGGCTCCTCCGTCCATGGGATTCTCCAGGCAAGAGTACTGGAGTGGGGTGACATTTCCTTCTCCAGTCATCATCAGATCAGATCAGATCAGTTGCTCAGTCATGTCCGACTCTTTGCGACCCCATGAATCGCAGCACGCCAAGCCTCCCTGTCCATCACCAACTCCTGGAGTTCACTCAGACTCAAGTCCATCGAGTCAGTGATGCCATCCAGCCATCTCATCCTCGGTCGTCCCCTTCTCCTCCTGCCCCCAATCCCTCCCAGCAGCAGAGTCTTTTCCAATGAGTCAACTCTTCGCATGAGGTGGCCAAAGTACTGGAGTTTCAGCTTTAGCATCATTCCTTCCCAAGAAATCCCAGGGCTGATCTCCTTCAGAATGGACTGGTTGGATCTCCTTGCAGTCCAAGGGACTCTCAAGAGTCTTCTCCAACACCACAGTTCAAAAGCATCAATTCTTCAGCGCTCAGCCTTCTTCACAGTCCAACTCTCACATCCATACATGACCACAGGAAAAACCATAGCCTTGACCAGACGAACCTTTGTTGGCAAAGTAGCCAGGGACTATTCTAGATGCTGAGGATTCAGCAGTGGATAAGAGGGCCAAAGCAAAGAGTTTTGCTTCAGAGGGATAGCAGAGAAGGAAGCAATTTTTGTATCTGAGTCACTGTGCCACATGTTCTACTCATATCTGTGATTAATTTCTAAAAATAACCCTTAAAGGTAGTTAGGATCACTCCACTCTACAGATGAGGAGCTCTAGAGTCAGCTCCTCATACAGTCAGAATCAGTGGACTACTGATACGAACCCATGTCTATCTAGTCTATGAAGAGCATTCTCTTTTCATTGTGAATCCCTCTATTTCACTCTTTCTCTTTGTAGTGTTTACTCCATTTGTCTTGGTTTTCTGGTTCTCAATCACACTCACCATCTTATAATAACTAATGAAATGATGATCACTTTTGTCCATTATATGTAAAGTGAAATTAATTCCTGCCCAAATGGTGTCTTACTACATTGCATGTATTTATATAACCATATTTATATATCCTTCTTTATAGTATACATTCATTCTACAAATATTTGTTGAATGCCCAGTAAATGCTAGGAACATTTCTAGGCCAGAGAAAAATATAATGGAGCTACAATGCAAAGGGAAGAGGGGCACATGAAAGGAAAGTTTCAAGAAACAAAGAAGATAATTCCATATGGTGCAAAGTGCTACAAAGCAAATAGGTCAGACACACACCACATTACATACTATGTACAATATATATACAATATATAGAATACACACACAATATATATATAAGTGTGTGTGTGTGTGTGTGTGTGTATTCCCCAAGCAGAGTCATTAGTTTAACTATACAAGGTATAAGTATTGATAAATAATAATCATATATACTAACAGCTGTCAAGTTTTTATGAGCTAATACTTTTCTACCATATTTAATATTCTAGTTGTCTGATAAAGGATCCACCTGTGGTTGCCCATGGAATTAAACAAATATACAAAAAGAAGTATTAATATCAACTTAGAAGTATAGAAAATATCTGAAAACTGTCTTACTTATTTGGTCTATCTCATTCATGATGCAATTTCACTCTTTTAAATTCTTTTGGTGTTACATTCTGAAAAATGTAGGATCTCTTCTAGAAAAAGCCAAACTGAGAGCAAACTTTATTACCTGAACACACACGTATCATCAGGCATGTGAGAAAAAAAATTTAATATGCAATAATGTGGTCAAAATCTATTAGTTTAAAAAAAATCCACTGTGCGAAAACAATATATGCATATTTATTACAACTATAAACACAAAAAATCAAGAATAAATGTTAAAGTTAACAAATAAAAGCATGAAGATTTTGAGATATAAATTAAAACACAAGGTCATTTAGAAAAATCACAGATAAGACAGTCTTTAAATTTTCTTACTATCTTTAATAAAATATATTAAGAACACTTGAATGTATGTCATATTTGTGTTTAATGTGGCATTAATTCACAAGTCATTGTTTTTTTTAATAAGATAAAATAAGCTACTTGCTGTTCTAAGGAGATACATAATTAGGATTTTGATAATTAAATCCTAGATGAGGCATTTGGTATATCTATGCCCTAAATCCCAATAAATTATGCATGCACAACTCTGAAAACTACATCTTAATTAGTAGCTTAAAATAAAACTAATTTTGAAAACCAGAAAATTGAATTTTTAAAAATTGTTCAAATTTTATCAGTGAAAGACAACCAAATATTCAGACTTAAAGTACTGATTTAAACATCAATTGTGTATAAAGGAACATGAATTGTTTGGTATGCTACTTTAAGTATTTTAGTAAACCTCTGTAAATTTCAACTCATGTAGAGATGATCTTACATTAACTTAGTGACATGATTTCTCACTTTTGTAGCTTAATCTCTTTGGCCAATGAAGTATGTCCCAGTCTCATTTTTTTCTACTACTGCCCTTTTAACTTCTACACTACTTTGAGCTACTATTGTTTATACTGACCTGTGATGGTTAATTTCATGTATCAACTTGACTGGGCCACAAGGTGCCCAGACATTTTTTTAAATCTTATTTTGGGTGTTATCATATGAGTATTTTGTGATAAGATTAACATTTAAATCAAAAGACCCAGTAAAGCAGATTGGCTTCCCTAATGTGAGTGGCACTCACCCAATCAGTTGAATATCTGAACAGAACAAGAAGAATGACCCTCTCCCACATAAGAGAATTCCTCCTACCTAACAACCTTCAAACTGGGATCCTGGCATATTCCTGCCTTCAGTCTCAAATAGGAAACATCAGCTCTTCCTGGGTCACAAGTCTGTGGGCATTCAAACTATACCATCAGCTTTCCAGGACGTCCAGCTTGTTGACTCAACCTGCAGACCTCAGGAGTTGTCAACCTCCGTGATGTTGTTTAGTCGCTCAGTTGTATACGACTCTGTGAGACCTTGTGGACTGTACCCAGCCAGGCTCCTCTGTGGGATTCTTCAGGCAAGAATTCTGAAGTGGGTTAGCATTTCCTTCTCCAGCCTCCTTAATAGTATGAGCCAATGCAATATAATAAATCTCTTTACGTATATAAATAAAATAAGTATAAATATGCATACACTTAACATTGGCTCTGTTTCTCTGTAGAACCCTAATATACCACCCACAACCACCATCAAATATTTAGCAATTTCCTATGTATGCAAGCATGCTCATGAAACTTTATCCCTAACAGCCTCTCATACTAGCTCTGCCTGATAAAACTATACATAGGTTTCAAGCCCCAGCTCAGAGACCTCCTCCCTATGATGCATCATCAAAGTGGAGTTTCCCCACTTCACACATCCATAGAATGTTTCGCACTATTTGCACTCATATCTGCTTGTCTGTGACTGGTAAGTTGGAAGAACACAGTTCTTCCTGGACAATGTGAATTGTCTTCTTGTATCTCAAAAGGGAATATCTGAAGGGCTGGAATACACTGTCACAACATAATAAAGCAGGGATCATTTCTGACTGGGTAAAAGCCAAAGGAAATCTTAGCTGTCTGACCAAGAGAAAAATAATTTCAAACTCTCTAGACCTTGATTTATTCCATCAAACGTAAGTGATTCTCTTTGGTTCACCAAACTCCCTTCCAACTTGACATTTCCACATTTCCATCAACCAACCAATCAACAGTAAGTGCTCATATGACTCAATATTCATTTTTAAATTATCCTAAATAATGTAATATGAAGCCAAAAGTATAAACGTGCTCTCACATAAATGCAACAACCCACAGCGCACCCATCCTCTCTGAGACCTTTTAAGACATAAGCCCGACAGGGAAAAACAAATGATAATGATTAAACTGAAGCAATATGCGTCTCCAACAGGAAGATCTGTAAAAGACTGATCACAAGGAAACATGAATATCTTCAGCTCACACATGCACTTTCTCAGAGATATTATCAGGTTTAATGTCTCTCGGTCCTAGAGTCTCCACGGAACCATTCATGTGGGTTCCTGCCTTCGTCCACACTGATACGTAAAGAAGAGTTATTTGGAAGTCCTCCTGAAAGTCAAAAGTTTCTGTTTACTTATATGGCTCTGCACCTCTTTTCAGCCAGGAAATGCAGTAGTCAAGAAGGCTTTATAGCGTTGTATCAATTTATTCCAAGTACAAGACTATTTTATAAACCTTTCCAAATAATCACTTGGTACCATAATTGTCAGCAAGTTTGTTCTGTGTTGGCCATCCTTCCTTTAGTTTCAGTCTTTCATAAAAATCTTTTTGTGTGACAGTCAAGCAGCTGTGCTTTGTTCTTTAATGTTCCTAGCCTGGATCCCCAGCCGAGACCACTTTATAACATAAACGGCAAAGTACCATTTTCACAGCAGGGACAACTGTGTTCATCTTCAAAAAGAGGCATTAATAAAATGAAACTGTAATGAACATGCTAATTCTGATCACAGGGTAGTATAACAATGGCAGAGGGAGTTGACTGCCTTCTCCCTGAAAGATGGTAAAGCTGTTTTTTTTTTTTTTTAACTGCTATAATGGCTTACATTTTTTGAAAAAGACATATTATGCAAACATTTCTCTCCATTTCCCAATGAAATGCCTTTTCTGTCTCACCCAAATGCTAGCTGTGTGTTTTACTATATCAGTAACAGTCACCTTCAGGGAGCATATTTTTGCCATCTTGCAAGCACTGACTTGCTGAAAAAAGGATGTGACTGAAACACAGAAAGCCAGAGAGCAGAGATCTGAGACACCCCCAGTTCAATGCCTTCTCCATGCACATGACAGCAAGATAAATAAATGAGCACAAGTACAGGAAGGTTAGTAAGTTTGCTCAAGATGTCACAGAAATTCAGGGACAGAGCCAGAGTTGGGACCTAAATTATCTGAGACCTGATCTTGGGGACTTTGGGTATTATCTTATGCCTTGATGGTGATCATTCATAAACTATGATGCACTAACGTGGAGTAGATCCTCAAATGTAAGTGTCACTTAATAAATAATGTCTGTAAAACTAAGCAACTCAATTGTCTCATATTTTGTCATCTAACTTTTTGTAGACAATAATTTTACTTAGTGTGTGATCTCAGAATAAGCCAGTAATGACAATCTTGTATATCATGCCCTGTTGTGTTGTGGGGCTTCCCAGGTGGGGCAGGGGTAAAAAATCCACCTGCCAATGCAGGAGATGCAAGAGACTCAGGATCAATCCTTGGGTTGGGAAGATACCCTGGAGTGGGAAATGGCAACCCACTCCAGTATTCTTGCCTGGGAAATCCCATGGGCAGAGAAGCCCGGCAGGCCACAGACGGGGGGTCACAGAGTTGGACGTGACTGAGCACACACACATGCTGTTTGGTTACGGTACTGCTGGCGGTGGTTTGAGGAGCAGTACTGCGACCGGCGCACTTAGCGTGGCCAAGAGGAGCTACCCCACGTCGAGGATGGGGCAGAAACCGGGAGGACCCCGTGCCCGAGGGGCAGCAGCAAAGAGGAGTTACCCCACGTCCGAGGTCAGAGGCGGAGGCCGGGAAGAGCTACCCCATGCCCGAGGCTACCTCACGTCTGCGGTCAGGGGCAGCGGCCAGGAGGAGCTACTCCACGTCCAAGGACAGGTGGCTGCAAGAGCGCAGGAGGGCCTAGAGGAGCTATTCCACGTTCAAGGTCAGGAGGGGCGGCGGTGAGGAGATACCCCTCGTCAAAGGTAAGGAGCAATGGCTGCACTTTGCTGGAGCAGCTGTGAAGAGATACCCCACATCCAAGGAGAGAAACCCAAGTAAGACGGTGGGTGTTGCAAGAGGGCATAGAGGGCAGACACACTGAAACCACACTCACAGAAAACTAGTCAATCTAATCACACTAGGACCACAGCCTTGTCTAACTCAATGAAACTAAGCCATGCCCGTGGGGCAACCCAAGACGGGCAGGTCATGGTGGAGAAGGCTGACAGAATGTGGTCCACTGAAGAAGGGAATGGCAAACCACTTCAGTATTCTTGCCTTGAGAACCCCATGAACAGTATGAAAAGGCAAAATGATAAGATACTGAAAGAGGAACTTCCCAGGCCAGTAGGTGCCCGATATGCTACTGGAGATCAGTGGAAAAATAACTCCAGAAAGAATGAAGGGATGGAGTCAAAGCAAAAACAATACCCAGCTGTGGATGTGACTGGTGATAGAAGCAAGGTCTGATGCTGTAAAGAGCAATACTGCATAGGAACCTGGAATGTCAGGTCCATGAATCAAGGCAAATTGGAAGTGGTCAAACAAGAGATGGCAAGAGTGAACGTCGACATTCTAGGAATCAGCAAACTAAAATGGACTGGAATGGGTGAATTTAACTCAGATGACCATTATATCTACTACTGCGGGCAGGAATCCCTCAGAAGAAATGGAGTAGCCATCATGGTCAACAAAAGAGTCTGAAATGCAGTACTTGGATGCAATCTCAGAAACAACTGAATGATTTCTGTTCATTTCCAAGGCAAACCATTTAATATCACAGTAATCCAAGTCTATGCCCCAACCAGTAACACTGAAGAAGCTGAAGTTGAACGGTTCTATGAAGACCTACAAGACCTTTCAGAACTAACACCCAAAAAAAATGTCCTTTTCATTATAGGGGACTGTAATGCAAAAGTAGGAAGTCAAGAAACACCTGGAGTAACAGCAAATTTGGCCTTGGAATACAGAATGAAGCAGGGCAAAGACTAACGGAGTTTTACCAAGAAAATGCACTGATCATAACAAACACCCTCTTCCAACAACCCAAGAGAAGACTCTACACATGGACATCACCAGATGGTTAACACTGAAATGAGATTGATTATATTCTTTGCAGCCAAAGATGGAGAAGCTCTATACAGTCAGCAAAAATAAGACTGGGAGCTGACTGTGGCTCAGATCATGAACTCCTTATTACCAAATTCAGACTGAAATTGAAGAAAGTAGGGAAAACCACTAGACCATTCAAATCCCTTATGATTATACAGTGGAAGTGAGAAATAGATTTAAGGGCCTAGATCTGATAGATAGAGTGCCAGATGAACTATGGAATGAGGTTCGTGACATTGTACAGGAGATAGGGATCAAGACCATCCCCATGGAAAAGAAATGCAAAAAAGCAAAACGGCTGTCTGGGGAGGCCTTACAAATAGCTGTGAAAAGAAGAGAAGTGAAAAGCAAAGGATAAAAGGAAAGATATAAGCATCTGAATGCAGAGTTCCAAAGAATAGCAAGAAGAGATAAGAAAGCCTTCTTCAGTGATCAATGCAAAGAAATAGAGGAAAACAACAGAATGGGAAAGACTAGAGATCTCTTCAAGAAAATTAGAGATATCAAGGGAACATTTCATGCAAAGATGGGCCTAATAAAGGACAGAAATGGTATGGACCTAACAGAAGCAGAAGATATTAAGAAGAGGTGGCAAGAATACACAGAAGAACTGTACAAAAAAGATCTTCATGACCCAGATAATCACGATGGTGTGATCACTGACCTAGAGCCAGACATCCTGGAATGTGAAGTCAAATGGGCCTTAGAAAGCATCACTATGAACAAAGCTAGTGGAGGTGATGGAATTCCAGTTGAGCTATTTCAAATCCTGAAAGATGATGCTGTGAAAGTGCTGCACTCAATATGTCAGCAAATTTGGAAAACTCAGCAGTGGCCACAGGACTGGAAAAGGTCAGTTTTCATTCCAATCCCAAAGAAACACAATGCCAAAGAATGCTCACACTATCTCACAATTGCACTCATCTCACACACTAGTAAAGTAATGCTCAAAATTCTCCAAGCCAGGCTTCAGCAATATGTGAACCGTGAACTTCCAGATGTTCAAGCTGGTTTTAGAAAAGGCAGAGGAACCAGAGATCAAATTGCCAACATCCGCTGGATCATGGAAAAAGCAACAGAGTTCCAGCAAAATATCTATTTCTGCATTATTGACTATGCCAAAGCCTTTGACTGTGTGGATCACAATCAACTGTGGAAAATTCTGAAAGAGATGGGAGTACCAGACCACCTGACCTACCTCTTGAGAAACTTAGAAGCAGGTCAGGAAGCAACAGTTAGAACTGGACATGGAGTAACAGACTGGTTCCAAATAGGAAAAGGAGTATGTCAAGGCTGTATATTGTCACCCTGCTTATTTAATTTATATGCAGAGTACATCATGAGAAACACTGGGCTGGAAGAAGCACAAGCTGGAATCAAGATTGCTGGGAGAAATACCAATAACCTCAGATATGCAGATGACACCACCCTTATGGCAGAAAGTCAAGAGGAACTCAAAAGCCTCTTGATGAAAGTGAAAGAGGAGAGTGAAAAAGTTGGCTTAAAGCTCAATATTCAGAAAACTAAGATCATGGCATCTGGTCCCATCATTTCATGAGAAATAGATGGGGAAACATTGGAAACAGTGTCAGACTTTATTTGTTGGGGCTCCAAAATCACTGCAGATGGTGACTGCAGCCATGAAATTAAAAGACGCTTACTCCTTGGAAGGAAAGTTATGACCAACCTAGACAGCATATTCAAAAGCAGAGACATTACTTTGCCAACTAAGGTCCGTCTAGTCAAAGCTAGGGTTTTTCCAGTGGTCATGTATGGATGTGAGTGTTGGATTGCGAAGAAGGCTGAGGGCCGAAGAATTGATGCTTTTGAACTGTGGTATTGGAGAAGACTCTTGAGAGTCCCTTGGACTGCAAGGAGATCCAACTAGTCCATTCTGAAGGAGATCAGCCCTGGGATGTCTTTGGAAGGACTGATGCTAAAGCTGAAACTCCAGTACTTTGGCCACCTCATGTGAAGAGTAGACTCATTGGAAAAGACTCTGATGCTGGGAGGGATTGGGGCAGGAGAAGGGGATGACAGAGGATGAGATGGCTGGATGGCATCACTGACTCGATGGACGTGAGTCTGAGAGAACTCTGGGAGTTGGTGATGGACAGGGAGGCCTGGCGTGCTGTGATTCATGGGGTCACAAAGAGCTGGACTCGACTGAGGGACTGAACTGTACTATTTCAAAGTGGGTAAGTCTCAGAAAGTAGTCCACTAAATTTAGAAAAATGACATAGTACATGAAGTTTGGATGATAAAATGTGCATTTTCTGATTACTACATTTAAAGAAATCTCAATTCAACTAACATGTTATTTAGTCACAGAGAGTTGACTAAATTTTTCTAGAACTTTCTCTTAGAGAAGGGGAGCTATGTGAGTAAGAGAAAAAGGATTCTTGATGTCTTTCTACTTGCCTAAAACAGGCATATGATCCTGGATTCTTACAGGAAAGAAAAGTCTATGGATGGTCATAACTCATTTTCCCTGAACAGTGGCTGTTAAGATGTATCTGAGAGAACAGTTTCATCTCTGGTTATCATTATCCAAATTTTCAAGCTTTCCCCTTGATATCTTTGGTCAGGAAGAAATGGTGGCCCGTGAACCAAAGATTCAAAAAGAACCAATTCCATCTGGATGATAATCACTCCTCTTAAAACACCTTCTCTGGTCCTAATCTTTGCCCTTCACTGGAAGTCTAATATTAAATCCAAAGTCCTCAGCAGAATCCCACATTAGGCAAGGCTCAGCCCTTAATAACCTCTCAGTGAGATGTGAGGCCTCCACTTAAAGTTCTGCATAGGATAGAAACATGTACAACAGCTATGCTCAGCCCCCTACAGTGCTATAGAACTAGGGAGATGGCATTTGCCTACGTATCCACAGGCAAGGCAACCAAAATCAATCAATAAATGACCTGGAGTCTATAAACACCACATTCACTACTTCTTCTATGAACTGCAGTCTACCCATATAAATGGCAGTTGCTCAAACATCTCATTCCAGGGGGGCATGTCCTGCCCGAGTTTGAAGTTATCCTTCCTTATGAAAACAGTTTTTCAGCATGAGGGTAATTGGAAATGAGCTACACGGGGCAAGTTTTCCCTGAAATACTCCCTTCAATACACACGAGTGGTCAGAGTATTATTTCAGTGTCTTCTGCATTAGTTGCACAGGTCAGATGACTAAATCTCCAATTAATCAGGTCCTCTAGTGGCCTGTGTGAAATAAATTAGTGTTCTCCATCCAGTCCACTTAGACAAAACCCATCACGACAGCTGGCACATTTTTGGCACTGTCAGCAAAGTGGGTAAAAAGTAAATGACCCATGTGGACAAAATGGGCATCAGACAAGGGGCAATGGATAAAAAGTGCAAAGCAGTTTCTACCCACTGCAGAACAGAGAGCTTGGGTACCTGCCAATGTGATTTTCAAGGGAAAGTGAACTTAAAATGGGCATAGAGCCCATCAACTATAGGGTAAAACTCCTCATGTTCATCTAGTTAACTGTTTACAATGTTCATAATCTAGAAATGCAGTTTACCAACTGGAATATTTTTAAAGACTATTACTAATAAGATTATCAATAGTTATTTAGAAATTTTAAACAAAGAGACAACTCTAAGAAACAAAGGTACTTCCCAAGCCCACTTATTTCATCCTGTAAGGATACATGCAAATATTCTATTTTAAGGTTATGTTTAGACTACTTTTTCATTATCCAAAATATCTTTGAGTTTTTCTCATGAAACATTTCCAAATTGCTAAAAATAATCTTAAAAAAATAAGGTTTAAATACTTTACTAGAATCACAAATTTTCATACAAATGTACTTATATATGACAGATAGTCACATAGAAAGCTATTTCAAATGTATTTGCTTTATGGGGAGCTAGCTGGATAAAAGCAGATGAGATGGGAGGACCCTAATCAGCTGGAAGGAAGGACAATATAAATCCACGTGCATGTCTATGTCAAGTGACAGTTTCCTCCAATTTCTTATTAATGTCTTCATCAAACACATAAAGATTAAGTCAAACCAAACAACTCTCATTGCTTCCTTTTAAGGGGTTTGTTCAGGAAACTTGGAAGGTGAAAACATCCAAAAAAGTTTCTAATAAACTTTACTTGATTGCATCTTCGTAATACGTTTTCTACATGATAGCACTAGTGATAAACCACGTGAATAAGAGAAGATTAACATTATTAAAGACTAAGAAATCAATCTGGTTTTGCTTCCCATATGAATATTCCTCCCAAATTACTCAACAGTCTTTGGGCCTTTCATCTGAATTTATGTGAACATACACAAGCATGTGCACGTATGCATATATTTTAGTACATATTACAGTACATATAAACATAGTCTTCAAGATTCCTTTCAACTCCAAAATCTAGCTTCTCCTAACTGCTCTTTTTTCCCTAATGTCTTATTTTACCTAACAGATTTTACTCTCTTCTTTACCCTTACAAATATTTAAAATTCATTTCTTTTACAACCCATTCATAGAGTTCAATTATCTACACTTCACAGACTATAACTTCTACTGTCACCAATTGGGCTTCCTGGCTCTCGTGTGTTGAAACTGGCATTCATGTTTTATTAGAATGGATACCAATGAGCTCATCTGTGAATAAATGACCTTATCTGGGGTTGTATGTCCTGGACTGTGGCGGCATCTCTAATGGGGTGGATCCTTACGTGGCTGTTGCTCCACACTCCATGGGATTCACTGTTTCTAACCAGCTTTTTCATTAGCTTCTGAGTTCTAAGTACTGTACTACAGAAATAGTGCTAGAATTCTTATCTTATACAGAAAGCTGATCTAGCTCTTCTTCCCACCATCCTATTTAATATAGAGCTGTGTCATATGGGAGAGTTAAATCACCAGCCCGGTATCATATAGTCCATTTGGCTATTATCTTGGTTTATAAGATTACAAATTGTCTTTTATCTGGAGGTTCTCTCTTTGTTTTCAGTACCTGGAAATACCTTTCTTGTTTATAAGCCTAACCATGCATTTAATTTTATTTTCAAATATTTTATCAACATCTCTGTGCGGTTATAGAGGGACAGAGAACATTCTATATTGAACATAGCTTGTCATAATGACAAGAAATGTACCTCACACCTGACTTGCTTGTTTTTAAGCAGCATTCTGTTATACAAAATTCAAAGATCTTTATCTACTTGGTCAATATTTCCCCTAAGACTTAGTAAGACATTTCTATTACTTAAAACATATTTTAGGATGTATACATAAATCTTTTCTAGGCTTCTCAGATTGATTAATTCTGGTACTAAGTAGATCTTAAAGGAAATGTTTTCGGTTTTATTAAACATACAAAGAAAATACATCCCTCAAAGCTGGGGGAGACAGAACGGAGGAGAAATGTTCTTTATATATGTTTCTCTAAGATTATTTAATTATGGTCTGTTCTTTCTAATTCTCATCTGAAGACTCTTCTCCTAAATTGTGGAATTACGCAAAGTGAATTTCAAAGCAATACAAAGGAAACAAATGAACAAATGCAGGTTTGTATGAGGAAGGAAGAAACAAAGGCACAGTAGAGTTCACCCAGAAATATCAACTATGGCTGAAACCCAGTTAGGCTATGTCCTTATCTCTACGCAGAAGAGCAAACTGTATGTGTTTTATACAACAGAATATTATTCATCACTGGCCTTTCTTCTTTTCCACTGTCATTCTAAAGGAAGTCTTGAAAGCAGACACACCACACTAAAGAGCTGGCCAATCATCTCATGCTTTGGACAAACTGCATAAGCCACATAGCCGGAAACACAGAAGGCATATTCACTGTTTCCAATCCCTTTGCACCAACAGATATTTGTTCAAGAAATATAAAATCATGAAGAAAACTAGTTTTTTGACATAAAAAAGGTATATTTGTCATTCATGATTCTTTCCATTAATAACTAATCATCTTTAGGTAGAAGATATGCCTTTAACTTTACAAGCATCAATGTCAGTTTTGGTAATTTGCAAAAGTAGTTGCTGACCTATATATGAAAAATCCACACAGGAGTGAAGTTAACATGCAAAAGAGTAACATAACCTGCTTGCTTTTGAGATTCTTTACCAAAAATCAAAATGGTATCTGACATTTGCAATCAATATTTCTTTAATTTTTTTTCTGTCCCTGACTAGCAGTTTTTAAGTCTTATGAGAGAAAGCACTGACTATCTATTTAAAGTTTGACCCTAACAAGTATTTGACTTCAATATATTTCCCAATTAAGTGTCATGACAACGCTAGTCTTTTCAATGATCCTACAAAAGAATACTTGGGGTACAGAATTTGAACAGTGACACAAGCAGCAGCCTTGTACTTTAATACTTACCACGTAAAACTGTGAGTCTGGTGGACACACTTATTTCTCCCACGTTATTCGAGGCCACACATTCATAAATGGCCTCATCACGTGGAGTCCGTAAGGGCTGTATTCTGAGAACTGATCCAGATCCATCGTCAAACTCTATTACCTATTAGAGGAAACAAGAGCTGTCACAGGTGTTGTCACTATCATCTACCTTTCAGCTAAACCTCCTAATGCGGTGGTGGACCAGCCACTAGGCTCACAGTAAACTCAGAAGCATTTTGTGACTACATTTTGATACAGTGATGAAACAGAATAATTGGTCTCATGTAATGAATCCTGTACTGAACAATGAAAAGACATGAAACTACATATGCAAAAAATGTAAATTTCTTGTCACTACAGAAAACCATCCAGGGTTTACTCATGAAAATATTCCAGTATGTGTTATCTAGGGCATTGTGATCCTGGTATTAATTTTGCAAGAAACGTGCTGCTGTGATGGGTAAACTTCTTAAATTATTCTGTCTTTGATAGTACAAATGCACATACGGATCCGTTTAGTAACTGAAATATAAGGTGAAGAGATAATGTATACCACTACTGATAGCTATTCTGCTTTAAAATATCTCATCCTAAATTGTATAGATGAGTGAACCATGAAGAGAAACTGCATAAATCTAGTACTTAGGCAGCCAATGAGATGTCTTTCATAGCCCAAGAGACTGATGGCATGCATTAATTTTGCAATAAATCATTCCAGTATTTGTTCTAGCTTAGCATTTCCTGCATTTTTAGGGCATTCTTGCTGCAAAATGGAGGCTTGCTTCAGCAAGCAGAAAATTAATGTTCTAAACAGTAAGCCTGAATTCACTATCATTATGGACTGTACTCTGAAACAGCTACGAAATCTTAGGTATTTGTCACCAAATTCAAGTAGTACTTTTTAAAAATGATGATGACATTGATATTGACGATATGATGATGATATTGATAATTACATGATAATATGAAGATATTGATAAATATGTGCACAAAACTATAGTCCTATACTTTTCTATAACTATGATGGGTTTTTTTTTTTTTCATCTGTTCACTGAGATTCTGTATTTTTTTTCCATTTCCCTATGAATAATACATCCATGTGCTTAAACTGTGAATAAAGAATGCCTTGTAAATATATTTACAAGATGCTCAGTCCCAGATTTTGTGTATAAGTGTCAACATATGGGGAAAAAGGGATTGAAAGTTTTTAAAATATATCCATTTCAAGTCCTTTTCACATTCCATTTATGTTCTAAATTCACAGAGATAGCCAAATGTCCCACTTCGCAATGTACCAGAATTTAGTTTCAACTTTATTAAAAATATCACACATTTTAGAATGAATCTACTATGCATCTTGGGAGAATAAAGTTCCAAAGTTACTTTGAGACTGAATTTTTTGTCAAATATGCCATAATTTAATATATACGTGTGTGTGTGTGTGTGTGTGTGTGTGTGTAGTGAGAGAACTCCCTTGGCTTAATGTAGAGAAGGGTTTAAACATTTTTAATACTAATTTCAATTTGGTTTTTTTGGTCTTATTGAGAAATATCTGCCATACATCACTGCATAACGTTTAAGGTGTATAGAATGAAAGTTTGATTTACATATATGGTGATATGATTACTATAATAGGTTTAGTTAACATCCATCATCTCATATAGATATAAGAAAATAATTTTTTTTCTCCTTGTGATGAGAACTGAGTATCTAATCTCTTAATAACTTTTGATTCATTGTTACCTGTCATTGTATAATTACATTTCAGAATTATTTCCTAGGCTTAGGCCTGAATAGTTCAACAAACGAACTGTATACCCCATATTAGCACCCCATTAGGTGCTAATGTTGTCATTTCCAATTTGAAAATCCTGTTTAACACCTGGTATTGATTATAGCATCTCCAGGCCAGATGCTAGATTTGCCAGTGGAGACGGAAGAGCTAACAAAATCAGTCCCACTCACACTCTCACTGGCTTTAGAAACCAGTGAAACCAAAAAATACAATATACTGTTACAGATACTAAAGACTCACAGCCCAAGACTCGATGTTATTTGATGTATCTGCTTTGTGTTAAAACGATTAACTTTTTCTGGATGTGTTTATATGATGCTCATTAGGACTTATGTACTGAGCAGAATTCGTGCATTGAAATGTTTACTATTATAACTTAATCTTTACTACAAGAGTTTGTCAAGAAGTCATCATTACTAGCAAGCCTGATGTCAAAATTCTCTTTGACAAAAAAGTTCAATTTAATTTAAACTAAAAAGTCTATGTGCACCAGAAGTTACATACATATACATCTTTTTCTATCTGATGTAAGAAATGTTTCTTAAAGATTAAGATATTCTTTTATGTTTAAATCATTATAAATATTTGATCTTCAAACAAACACAATTTTAAATTTATCATTTATAAATTACAGTCCAGATTTCAGTTTTACCAGTGTAATTAATTAGGCCCTTTATGCATTTGGTCCATTTATTTCTCTGTGAAAACTGTTGAAAAATGAGTAAAATCTCAATGTTCTGAGTTTTGTAGCTGCTATATTTCTTTTAACTGGGAATAACTTTAATTTGCCAAAATGTAAATTAGGCTATGAAGTAGACCAGAAACTCAGGTAGGAGGAACTGAGTGCTATATTAAGTATTAGCTGGAGGTTCCAGTACCCTGTAAGAACCAGTCTATAAATTACAAGCATGAGGTTGCAGGCTTCTTCTAATTTTCTTCTGTGCAGCTTATCACCTATTTTAGTCCTCCAGAATGAGTAACTTTATACATCATAAGGCTCCTTCAAAACACCCCCCAGAAACAATATCTGATGTATGTTTTACCATCTTCAGTGCACTGAGCTTTCTTGAGTAAATGCAACTGATTTCTTCAACAGGTTTATCAACTATCCACCTGTTTGAGTATGTTTCTTCCTGAGCAGTTCTTTATACAAACACACTGGAGCAAAAGTTCTCATTCTAGTCCATGCTACTTTTAAAACACAGGTGTGAAGTTTAGTGGATAACTAAACTTGCTGCCCAGTATCCATTCTCCTTCCAGATTACAGGAACTTGAATTCCCTTTAGGAAAACACTGCTCCTTCATTTCAAACCACAGGGTTGAATGGAACTGACTTCATTGCCAGAAACAGAGGTAGATTCTGATTAACTTAGTCAGCCTGTACCATCCAGCTGTTCATAAGGAATGGTTCTGGGATGAACATGTAACTCAGAAAGATCCAATAGCAGAGGAAATTCACACTCATCCTCTAGTCTTGGATGTGGGAGGATGGGAGACTGCATCTTGCCATCTTAAGGGGAAGCAGTCTGAAAATGAGGTTACAGATGGATGCTAAGGACACTATTTGAGCCCTGATACAAGTAGGACAACAGTCAGTCTTATGAACCCTCAAATTCTCTTTTTGAAAAAGTCAGAGCCATTTAGAGTGAACTTTTCCATCCCAAACAACATAACGAATGACACATCTCAGTGATTATAACACCTTGTATCAGTAAAACAAGTAACATACAAACCAAAACTCCAGCAGATACCTTCTTCCCCCAGAGAAACAGAACAATGGACCTAATACCTCAAATCTCTGATTGCTGACTTTCTTTCCTTTTTTGTTCCAGACAATTTTAGGTCTTGGGTCTCCTGTAGCTTGGCAAATGAAGGAGGCAACTCCGCCAGAGACCCCTGTCTGGTCAACAGGAGTTCGCGTAAATCTTGGAGGTGCTAAAATAAAAAAGAAATAGACATCATAATTAGATGGAAAATTGAAACACAGATTATTATCTCACCGCAGTGCTCTCTCCACAGCCCTCAACCCTATTTCAGTCAATAGAGATAGAATACACATATAAATATACCGGGATGACAAAATCAGGAAAGCACCTTTTAATTTGAGGGTAGATAAAAGGGGAAGGAGGTAACTTTCCGGTCAAGTTATCTGTTAGCACTTTTAATGCTGAAACCCGTATTAAGGCAGAGATCCAATAACATTCAAAAAGCAACATCACGCATTAATTTTTATTACCAGTATTAAAAAAATCCAATTTGTCCTCTGTAACAAAATGAGCTCATCAATCAAAGTGAGTAAAATTTTAGCTCTTTGCTTTGATGCCGCTATCAGGACGCTGCCAGAAAGCAGCAAACACTGCTAAGCTATTAAAATAAGTGACATTTAAGAGAAATTCTAGGAAATTTTAAAGAGACTGGAAATACAGCCCTGAGTTAGAAGGTTTAGCAAGAAACAGAAATAGGAGAAAATGGTACAGTGACTCTAACCCAGATATGGTGTGCTGTCTTACTTGAAACTTAACTCCACAATTTGCATAAAAAGATGAGTCAAGAAGTCTCCAAAGTCATAGCAAGGAAAATAATTTCTATAAAGAAAAATGTACACTTCAAGACTCTAGGACAAAAGGCTAAAAGTGTGAGGTTTTTGAATTGCCCTCCATCTCCTTTAAATGTTCCTAATATTTACTTTCCTTCTTAAAATCTGCTTGTTATCCATCTTATATTTCCAGGTCTAGAAATTCATTAAATGAGAATTATATAAAATGTAGATAAATGCTTATGGACTAAATATTCACCATATATTTTATTTACAAAGATTATAAATATACAAATGTCAATTTGGGTATTTATAGGGATCAATAGATCAGCTATGGCATAATCATCAAATAGTAAACGTTATATTTATAAACATGCCATGAGAAGTACTTATGATTCAATGGTAAGCCAGAAAAGCACCACACAAAATTACACATGAGGGATAGCAGGTAAAGAAAAACGCACCCCAAAAGAGATGGCACAAAATATGCTAAAATATTAACAATGGTGGCTGGGGAGAGCTGTTCTAATTATTTTTCCTCCTCTTCACATTTTTCTTGCATCCTTGAGTTTTTACAATTATGTTATAGTTGGACATTTTTTTAACTCAAAAACATTTTACCTCACTATTTTATTTTCTATTTTATTATCCCTATGATCAAAGAAAAGAAGAATTTTCTCTTCTCTCTGGTCATAGTCCACCTGTACGTCATTGAGGTAAGGTTTTAAGTAACCATAGCTAATGCTTATTTTGAAAACTCTCCTTAGATTTTGAGAAAGAGGAAGATAGCAAAGTCCATCACTGTTTGCTCATCACCACTATTTTCTCTGCCGTTTTCATGTTTCCCATGTGATGCTCCTGCTGGCCCAATGATGTGTGTCCTGACCCTCATCTCAGTTTTCCTTGAGTCAGGGAAGCCAGATTGCCCTCTCAGCTCCAGTGGGCTACAGTTCACAGGGTCGCAAAGAGTCAGATATAACTGAAGTAACCCAGCGTGCTCAGGCGCGCGCACACGCACGCGCGCACACACACACACACGCATCATGTTGAGATGCAAAACTTTCCTCTTACTTAACTATAAAAATATGAAGTGTGAAAGCAATCATTTTGCAGAGATCCCTTTAAGGTTTAAGGTATTAACTTCCACAATGAGGCAAAGAATGGAGAAGTGATGGGCGTGGTGTATTTGCAATGCTGATAAAGGAACATGGATCTCCACTTCATCAGCAAATTCAACTTGATGATAGTAGCTCTGGTGAAAACCAGGCCCCCATTTGTTCAGAAACCCTAGGAATGAAAGCGAACTCTGACAATGCTGCTAGATATCACATCCAGTAGCATCTCAGGGTAGCTATACAAACTAGATGATTACCAGAACTGCGAGTAATGTTTACGGTGATTTCAAATTGACTAACAGTGAGAGGAACAAAAAATACAGTATACTGATGTCAACTGTCTGTCACGAAGAAAAAAGTTATTAAACTTTTATGGTTTTCATTCTGCTGTTCCAAACAATGTAAATGGATAATAACCACATGCTTGTCAGCATATAATATGGAAATTACAACTATGGAATTGAAATTCCTAGGGAGTTTTCCCTGAAAAAAACATATTGCATTGCTATATTAAGTGATAAAACAGTATCATTTTTAGGTACTTTATTTTTCAAACTCCATAGCTTAAAAATTGGAAAACCAATTTTAATAACCCAATCTCCCATTTAAGTTGAAATCTCTTGTAAGAATGTATGGGCTGGGCAGAGGGTTGTTGTATACAATGTTGCATACATTGAAATAATCAGAAAGTGAATAAATAAAGATGGTAGGATGCCATTTTTCCTGCACTGGGATTTTTTTTTTAAAGGGATAGTATCCTAGTTTTCATCCTAATTTGGAAATTATGAAAATCTACAAAGAGGTAATATTCTGCCTGCCAGTGCAGGAGATGTGGGTTCGATCCCTGGGTCAGGAAGATACCCTGGAGAGGGAAATGGCAACCCACTCCAGTATTCTTGCCTGGAGAATCCCCATGGACAGAGGAGCCTGGAGGGCTACAGTCCATTGGCTCACAAGAGTCAGATATTAGCGACTAAATAACAACAAATTATTCAGTACAGTGCTTCCTAGATAATGAGCCAAATTTCTATAAAACTTATAAGTCTTCTAAATGGAAAGCAAAGGAGGCAAGTTACCATTTTCTCAAAAAGAATGTTCAGATGTGTTTTTCATTTTCTGGTCATACCTTACAGTTCTCAGGCAAACACTGAGAAGCTTAAGAATCTACCAAAGATATGATCACTGGATGCTACTATAAGCATTTTATTTATTTTTAAATTTAATTGATAATTTTTTTAAAATTTTTATTGGAGCATAGTTGATTTATAATGTACTAGTTTCAGGGGTATAGCAATGTGATTCAGTTCATATACATATAACTACTCTTTTTTACATTCTTTTCCCATATAGGTCATTACAAGGTACTAAGTAGAATCCTGTAAGAATTTTATTTCAAAAGTTGATGTCAGTAGAGTTAACCTAATGAGTTGTGAACATTTTTGGGGGGGGGGGAACAGAATATGTTTCAAATCTGGGACTGTTTCCCTATATCCCACTACCTACAACTGTAGTGACGCAGCATTCTTCAAAAAACAGCCCTTAAATTCACTCTTTAAAAACAAACACAAGAAATGAAGTTGAAAACACTGTGTTTTTAAAAAGGCATATCAAGCATTTGCACACAGAATTTTTATTTCAATTTTTTTTTCTAAATATAGAAATATTAGTTTTCATAGACAAGAAAATCATCACTTTCTCTGGGATCTGATGTCAATTTTTCTACATTTGTCCACCAAATCCAAACCACAGAATGGATAAATACCATTACTCTATGATACAAAGTTAAGATTCTAGATAATATAGTAAATCCTTTCAGTAAGCATGTCTGTAGCATCCTAGGATGCTAATAATCTTGGTTGGTCAGCCTATAACAGTGACACTGTCAATGTTAGGCAGATGGCCAAAAGGTAAGAGGTGAGAAAGAAAGAAGAGTAAAGATAACTGTAGCAAACACTGGAGGCAAGAAAAAATCTTTATTCCCAGAGGAATTTAACAACACAAAGCACCTACTCCCCCTTCTCTGTATCTCTGCTTAATAGAAGAAACTAAATGTATCTTCTGGCTTCTTTTGTCATGGATATACTCAAATTTAAGTCATGCTCCGACTTAAATCCTCCGAAGGTGGGAAGAAATAAAAGAGAACCCAAGTAAAAGAACAAAACAAAGAATTCCACTGCAAAGTCACACAATAGGTCAGCCTCAGGTCTGAACAATGAAAGTCCAAACGATTATCCCATGAAATACAACCACAAATGCTATAGTTGGTTTAAGACAAAGAGAAATATCAGGAGTGTAAAGACAGTGAAAGGAAAGGAAAGGAAATTCGCTCAGTCGTGTCTGACTCTGCGACCCCATGGACTGTAGCCTACCAGGCTCCTCTGTCCATGGGATTTTCCAGGCAATAGTACTGGAGTGGATTGCCATTTCCTTCTCCAGGGGATGTTCCCGACCCAGGGACCAAACCCAGGTCTCCCGCATTGTAGACAGACGTTTTACCGTCTGAGCCACCAGGGAAGTCTATAAGACAATGAGAAAGATATTAAATTTTACAGTTTCTGATATTCAGATAGGCACTCTTCCATTTTTGTAGCTAACTGCCATGGCTATCCACTTAGAGCTGCCAGCACTGTGCATGTCTGCTCAAGATGGTTCTGACAAGTGAGGAGTATTATGACCTTTTATTAAACTAATGCCAAGCAGAGGTCAAATTACTGTTAGACCCAGAAAGTTTATTTTCTAAATGGAAAATAGACAAGCCAAACATGCATATGAGTCAGACCAGAGGCATGGTGGATATTCTAGAACATGTCTGCCATGCCCACGTGTTGTTCAAAGACTGCATTCCCGGGATGCATTCACAGAACAGACAGGAGCTCCAGGATTCCAGTAGATTTTTATTTCCTACACAGCTCGAGATGAGCCACAGGCTGCTGCTTTTTTTCTTCAAGAGGTTAGACTGCTTTACAGTACAAGCAATGCACAGCGCCCTTAATGCAATTATTGTGACATGCTGATGCTCTATCAGGTCTACAGTGGTTAGGCTTTCTGAAGACAAGACGATAAGCTCAAAGAACACTTAAGGTGTTTAAATTCAGGAGATCCTACCAAAACCAGCAAATTGCCTTTGACCATCCTAAACAAACTGCACTATTGAGGACAAAACCTCCCTTTAGTACGTTATGTTATACAGAGCTAGATATTAGCTGGGGAGAACCATTGAAATCCCCTAGCAACATCCATGGAAGGAAAGGATTTATGAAAAATTCTTAAAGGTTAAGAAAATGACTCAGATCTGTGGTAACTTGATTGGCAAACTGAGAATCATCTCTAAAGCAGGCCCTTGCAAAGGGCCACGTGCTACAAAATTGAAGACATGAGCCAATGGTACCATTTGTCTAATTTAATTCTAATGAATAAGCCACTTCTGCAGACATCAAAGAAATATGTCTGTCGCATGGGAAACA
This sequence comes from Bos javanicus, assembly GCF_032452875.1. Taxonomy (NCBI): domain Eukaryota; kingdom Metazoa; phylum Chordata; class Mammalia; order Artiodactyla; family Bovidae; genus Bos; species Bos javanicus. The sequence continues at coordinate 36,815,292 of NC_083875.1, read as the reverse complement.
AAAGTAACAGCATGTAACTAATTGGCTTTGTTTCCTTCAGCTGATTAACATTTCCTTAAAAAGTTTTGTCTTTAAAGGCCCATTTGTCATAATAATGTACTTAAAATCTTGAAAGGGGAAGGTTAATAATGTTATTAAATGATACTGAGGGAGAGGATGAGGAAATGTTTAGTTAAAATAAATAGGCAGTCCTGTCTCTAGGAATCCACTTCCTCCCTAAAAGTTGTCTGTAGAATTTATGAGCCTGTCAGCTGACCTCATCTCTGTTCTTTCTTTCTCTGGAAGAATAAGGCTGAGAGCTCTGAGAGGAAGCTCAGGAAGGGAGATCCAGATGTGAGTGAGAAATGCAAAGCACAGGAGGTGAATCTGGGATGATGTTAAGAGCCATGGCCGGGTCTGAAGGTTTAGGGGGAGAAGAACCATTCTCATAGGGTTTACATTCCTGACCAGCCATAATACACTCTACCATCACTGACCCAAACATACAAAATGGCCAAAGTCTGTGTGGATGATGGATTTTCTGTCACTACTCATTGGAGTAGATAGGAAATACGGCCAACATAGCAGTACAACTGCAGAGGCTCATGACAAGGGAAGAGAGGGAAGGTCCCAAAGTTGATGCATAACTCTTTAGAGAGCCAGAATCCTGGCACAAGACACCAGGCTGAACTGGTTTCTATAGCAAATGTTCTTCTACAAGCAGATCTCTGGGAACATCTATTTTATCAAAGGGAATCTGAATAGGGTCACCTCTGACATCCATGGCCAGGATGGACTTCAAAGACTATCTTTGAGTCATCAGTGAAATGCAAGAGACCTGGGTTCTATCCCTGGGTTGGGAAGACCCCCTGGAGAAGGGATAGGCTCTACCCACTCCAGTTTTCTTGCCTGGAGAATCCAATGGACTGTATAGTCCATGGGGTCACAAAGAGCTGGACACGACAGAGCGACTTTCACTTTCATTTTTTTTCTTTCTAAATATATGTATTACTATAACGCTTTCTATTATTCTATAAATTAAGAGTAATGGTATAATCTTATAGGACTATGGAAGAAATTGTACGTAAGATATATAAAACATTTGGTCCAGTGCTTAGAATTCACTGAAGAGTAGTTATTTCTTTACCCCATTTTGATGTATAATGCTCCTTAAATCATATTTAAAACCTAAAATATAGTGGAGTTGTATTAAAAAGAAAATATCACAGATGGCTCAAAAACAGTCTTTGAAGGTCCACCCTGGCCATGGATGTTAGAGGTGACCCAGTTCGTATTCCATGTGATAGAAGAGATGTCCCCAGAAGTCCTGGTTTATGTAGAAGATCATCCGCTCTAGAAACCATTCAGCTTGGTGTCTTGCGCCAAGATTCTAAGAAATTCCAAGCACTGAACTGACTGTCTTACATACCTTATATGTAAGGTTTTCCAGAGTCCTGTGAGATTATACCATCAGTCTTACTTTATAGAATAATAGAAAGCTGTAGAGTACTACATACATTTAGAAAGAAAGAAAGAGGCAGGGAGAAAACAGGAAAAAGAAAGGAAGGAAGGCTCACTGAGGTTTACAGTGAGTCATGTACTTTTGATCTAATTGTGAAGTCCTGATATTTTTGCTGTGCCAAATTAGAAGATGGAAAGTCACAAAGATGCTACACAGACAATATAGTATAACTCAATTTATTGCATATTTTCAAATCAAGTCTGTTTTAGTTAACCATAAGAAGTATATTGGCTGTTTTCTCAAGGATTTAGTGAGTACCTTGTGCTTTATTACAGCAATTGTTTTTCACTTGATAAGTGAGAAAGTTCACTCAGAATGTCTATGGGTGTTCTTTTTCCTCATTTCTAGTAGCCAGAGTACATCATGAGAAACGCTGGGCTGTAGGAAGCACAAGCTGGAATCAAGATTGCCGGGAGAAATATCAATAACCTCAGATATGCAGATGACACCACCCTTATGGCAGAAAGTGAAGAAGAATTAAAGAGCCTCTTGATGAAAGTGAAAGAGGAGAGTGAAAAAGTTGGCCTTAAAGCTCAACATTCACAAAACTAAGATGATGGCATCCAGTCCCATCACTTCATGGACAATAGATGGGGAAACAGTGGCTGACTTTATTTTGGGGGGCTCCAAAATCACTGCAGATGGTGAATGAAGCCTTGAAATTAAGACACTTACTCCTTGGAAGGAAAGTTATGATCAACCTAGACAGCATATTAAATACTTCATCAACAAAGGTCCATCTAGTTAAGGCTATGGTTTTTCCAGTAGTCATGTACTGATGTGAGAGTTGGACTATAAAGAAAGCTGAGAGCCAAAGAATTAACGCTTTTGAACTGTAGTATTGGAGAAGACGCTTGAGAGTCCCTTAGACTGCAAGGAGATCCAACCAGTGTCTCCTAAAGCAGATCAGTCCTGGGTGTTCATTGGTAGGACTGATGTTGAAGCTGAAACTCCAATACTTTGGCCACCTGATGCAAGAGCTGACTCATTTGAAAAGACCCTGATGCTGGGAAAGATTGAGGGCAGGAGGAGAAGGGGATGACAGAGGACAAGATGGCTGGATGTCATCACCGACTCAGTGGGTATGGGTTTGGGTAACTTTCAGGAGTTGGTGATGGACAGGGAGGCCTGGCGTGCTGCGGTTCATGGAGTTGCAAAGAGTTGGACACAACTGAGTGACTGAACTGAACTGAGTAGCCAATTGAAATCAGGAATAGATTAAGTATGAAGCCTGGGCAAAAGACAAATATTAAAGCCACAAAATTCATAAATAAATCACACAAGCTCCAAGTGTAGTATGGTAGAATATTTTTGTACTGTTCTGCATATACATTTAATTTGTTCATGATGGCAAAAGACAAGAAAATTCTTGATACCCATTCCCTCTCTTCCTTTTCTAGGCATCTCAACAATATACTCTATGCATGTCTAGACCATTAATTTATTACGGTTTCAACTCCCAATCCCTGGCCACTAAAATAGCTACTACAGTATTCTCCCACCAGATAGAGATGCCTATGCCTCTATGACTATCGGTATTTAAGGTAACTAAAGATTGATATGTATACAACAGAAAGGAAGGGGAGAGGGAGAAAGGAAAGGAAGAAAACAAGACAGGAAGAGACTTGATTTCATGAAAATGTATCCCCCACTTGAACTTTTCCTCAATGCCAGGTGGTCCTTATTTCTGATGTCTGAAAGATTATCTAGCAACATCTCCAAATCATTATGTTGAAAACACACCATGTTATCTGTGTTCCCAGTCCTACTTCTCTTCCTAAGTTTCCATATGCGTTCGTGGCACTCCCATTCCCACCAACACCCAGCCCTGAAGCCTCAGCCTTTTGTCTTCTTGGAAATCAATATCTCACATCACTGCCGATCCTTCTTTTCCTTTTCGTTCTTTTTCTTTTAGTTTTAAATGCATCTATGACTAAAGCCCTTTTCCACTCAAAATAACTAAACCAACAAGCTTTAACAACTTCCTGTTGGCAAATAAACCAGAAATTTTGTTGGCCTTTAAGAACTTTTAGAGCTGTTGCCAACCTATTTTTCCAAATATGTTTCCACCATTGCCCATCAAGAACCTAAAACCCTGCCCTGATTCCTTGGTACAAGCTGTTTCCTTGCATAAAATGCCTTCTCATCCATTTAAAACTTATAGAATTTACCCATTTTTCAATCTCTAATAAAATATTTTGACCTCTTCTTTGATCCTCCCATGTGGATAAGATTCACTATCCTTTAAACTTTCTTATCATACCTTCTGTATCTCTTCTATGAGTTTAAGCAGTCTATCATTTATTACAGTTCTTTTATACATATGTATTTCTCTCTCTGTACATTAACTGAATCCTGAGAAAAGGTTCTGTGATCTGGTCAACTCTGAAGTCTCATTAACTCCTAGTCACACCAAGCACATAGTAAGTGTTCAATACATACTTAGAATTGAGAAAGGGCTTCCCAAGTTACTGTACCCTCTAATCTGTACATTTTCAGTACTTAAGATGCCTAATACTGTTATAAACATGATAACCCTGCTTTCATTTGATTACATTTGCTTAGAGCTTGATAAATTAACTGAAAAATACAAACTTCACGTAATATATTGTACACTGACACGACCAAGCACTGATGTGACACAGTGGAGACTAATGGATCCATACCAGGCCGTGAGGTTGCAAAATACAGCACATCCAAACTACAGAGTCATGCACCCTACTGCACGACTCGACGGGTGAACTGAGTAATGGACTGAACGCACTGAATGTAACACAGTGGATCTCACCTCACTCAGGAATATCATTTAACCTCACTGTTATCACAGAGCTCTTCTATTTTCTGCCCTTTTTGTGCTTTTTTTTTAAAAATAAATTGACTTTATTGTTCTGAATGTACATTCTTAATATAAGTAAATTAGAAAACATAAATTAAAGGAAGGTGTTTTAAAGCTTTCTTCCAATGGTTTCTAATGTTTCCTGTGGTCATCCCTTTGATGAATGAAGATTTTTGTTATGTCTGCTCTCTTATACTTTCTACAAAAGAGATTAATACACTGTATAATTACTTTATACTCTTTTTACTTAAAATATATTGTGAACATATGTATGCCCATAATTATTTAAATAGAAGAGTATTTTATAGTATAAAGCATACAGATATATTTTTATTTACTGTTAAACACTGAGGTTGTTTCCAATTTTTTAATGTTATAAAAACACTTAAGTGATTATTCTTATAGTTATATCTCTATACATATGTCATTCTTATATGTAATTCATTTCTACATATAAAACTCACAATCATGATGAATTCCTATATGTAAAATTAAAGGATTAAAAAAATTCTACATTTCTAAGATGTTTTATAAATCTCAACACATTATCATAAAAAACCTCATTCATAGGAGGAATATATATGAGTGTCTAATTACCTAGACCATTGCTAAAGCTGAAAATTATCACTTACTCATTTGCAAAATTTTTATCCTTTTTAGTTAAACAGAGGGATATAAGGCAGAGGTCAGAGGGTGGAGAGTTTAGAGAGGAAGAAACTGGAAAATTTACACCTTAAAAAAGAATCCTCTTCAGATACTCCTCAAATCCTGCCTTTTCCATTTCCCCTTGGGACAAAAGAACATATGAGGAATTCTTAATGGTGAATACTCAGAGGCCAATGAAGAAAGAGGACAAGGAAGAATATCTATCAAACTGACACTACTGAAAGTAGTTCTTCAATGTTATAGAAAATAATTTTTGATTTAAGACAATCAAGATATGAAGTCCACTTTAATCTTTTAAATTGTTTTCCAAATAACAATTGAGATGAGGTTTCACATGAATTAGTCAGTGTAGAGTAGTAAAATAAGTTTCTCATTTGTCCTATTTCAAAATATATTAATACCTGGGCCATAAACACTTGTTTTATAGCCGTAAAAGTTGTGTGGTCTCATCACTGTATCTCATTATTTAATATACAGCCATGGGATATAATGACCAAAACAAAGAATCCCCTACATTCACTGTGTTAGAGCCATAAAACATCTCTGAGCTACTGACATTCTTAGTAAGATCGACCATACACTTTGGTATAAGACACTGTAGACACTGGTTTAGCAACACAAACTTCAGAAAGGTGGTACCAGTGCTCCTGAATCCCTCTTAGAATTAGTGGAGCCATTCTTACCATTCCTTATGTCAGACTCATGCATCCTTAATGAGAGGTTGTTACCAGCAGCACTATTTAGATGTTCACTTAACATTTTCCACTTCAAGCCTCCAAGTTCACATACCATCTACTTACGCATTCAAAATACACAGACTGTGTATCCATCTTTGTTCAATGGAGTGATAAAGGCCCATATACTGACAGACAAAGTCATGCAATCTCTGCTTATTGGTAAAGATGTAGGTGAATAACACATTATTTACTGTTTTCTTTTTTTTTTTTTTCACCTTTCCTCTAAATGGTAATGTACTCACAAGGTTATTTAACACAGACACTATATTTAATAAAAAAGAAACTCAGCATCTTAGCATCTTTTCATAGTTAAGTTTTCAAATCAGATTCATTTACATCATTCACTGCTCATTTACTCATTAATCATAACTTATCACATCAGCTGTGCTGATCATCATTAAAAGTAATCATTTATTCTTCCTTCTAACCTGATGCTTATCATGTATCTTCAAACTGGATCATACCGGAAAGGTAACTGGTTTATTTAAAAAGGAAAATGCAAAGATATAATTAAAGTGGCAAAGAAAGGGATAAATGAAAAAACAATGTCATCATTGGCATTTTTTTCTTCTAATTCTTTCTCAGTTTTATGTTACTAAATTCCAGAATACAGATTCTATTACCTCCCCTCTAACAAATTTCCAGTAAGTCAACTATGTCAATTTTGTTTTATTATTAAGGGGAACTAGAGCGAGAAGGCAATGGCACCCCACTCCAGTGCTCTTGCCTGGAAAATCCCATGGATGGAGGAGCCTGGTAGGCTGCAGTCCATGGGATCACTGAGGGTCGGACACGACTGAGCAACTTCACTTTCACTTTCCTGCATTGGAGAAGGAAATGACAACCCACTCCAGTGTTCTTGCCTGGAGAATCCCAGGGATGGGGGAGCCTGGTGGGCTGCTGTCTATTGGGTTGCACAGAGTCAGACACAACTGAAGCAACTTAGCAGCAGCAGCAGCAGAGTGATCTGTGTACTGGCTTCAGTTTAGAGACCAGTAGCAAACCAGTTCCCCAAAGAGACCTACTGCTGCCATTTAAGTGTTTAGCAAAGCGTAAGCTTTGAGCTGGTATGAACTGCTATAACTCTCATCTTCCAATCAAAGTGTGACGTTACCACAACTGGCAAAGATCTGGATCATTTTTTTGTAGGATAGATACATCTTCCAGGAATAAATGTGACCACAATCTTTCATCTATCAATTTCATACTGGTAAGTTAGCAAAGTAGTTTTGGAAGTAAATAGCTGAAATATTCCCAGGTGCTAAACACAGAAACGGTATATGTGCAAACACATGTGCATACTTTCAGTTAGTGGTAAAACAGATTGCAAAATGATTTTCTCTCCTTACTGGGGAAATTTAGAAGCAGTATCATAAGAAAACCTTGTTCATAGACAAAATAGCATCTCTACAGATGCATGGTCTTCGTATGTTACAGAAGCACTCTGTCTAGGACAGAATATTGTAGAAAATGAGCTGCCTGTGTTTTTATTACAAAGGCAATGTTAATTATAATGTATAGGGAGTTTTATAACAAATATGACAGTATTTCCTAAAGAAAGTCCATAATTAATACTACCTTCCAAATAAATGATGCGATGATTTTTAAGTGTTCCCAAAGATGAAACATTTAAAAATTTCATTGTTTAAAAATATTTTCTTCCAACTCAATGTTTTATATTAAGGGGTACTGTCATTTGTTAATAAGCATGTAGACACATAATGGATAAATAATATAAAAAAGAAAAAGAAAAATGATGAAAAAGTTGACTTGCCTATACACCAGAATCATTTGACTAAAACTAATTTTAAAAATGCTTTTAAAAAGTTCAACATTATTCAAATTTGAACCAATACTCTGCTAGAGATCAAGGTATTCTAAGTTTAAGAGGCTTATGTTATAGCTTCATTCTGTATGATGCCTAGCATATTGTAGATATTTGATACTTTTTAAATAAAGTACAATTATTTCAGTCATATGGATAATTTAGATATGAATCTATGTCCTTCCATTATTTTTTTTAAATTCACTTCTCTGTAGACTCAAAGCCAAAAATTACTTGGCAATGATCTGCAGAATTCCAAACATACTCATTCAATATTAGGTAACTATTAGAACCAGTAACAATTTGTAGGATAATAAAAATACTCATCTGATATCCTTCCAACTGAGCACATGTAGCAAGCAAAAGAGTGGCATTTATTTTCCATATTATATCATTCTTTCTAAAATAAAAACATTTTTAATAAGAGACAGAAATTAACACCCATACAAGCAAGTTGAATATGGGGAAAGTGTTTCTTCCATAAAATGTCTCACTGAGCTTAATCTTGCTAACCACGATTGATCTCTGCATTCTGAAATAGAGTAGCCTGTCACCCGCCCATTCTCAAATTCTCCCCAGTGAGCTATTTGGGGGTACAAAAGATGGAAAGATGACAACTGGCTCTATGCTAGGCTGTGAAGTCATGTACCAGCAAGCAATGATAATAATAGATGATCACCCAGGGCCATGGATTGGCCCCGTCCACACAGAAAACTCAACTTGACATTAATTGGATCCTGGCAAGACAGAATAGGGTGCAATTCCTTGGTTTGTAGATGAAAATAAACCTTTAAAGAACTTTAATAAAATGAGTCCAAAATGGAACAGGGTATAATACAATAATGCACTTTATACTTTATTTTTATATGCTACATCTCTGTCAAATAACCCTACCAGCATTTCCATGACAGCATGCCAAACTGAGGAGGAAATGTCTCACTCTTGCTGCCTGTGAACTGAAACACATACATATCACACATTCAGAAAACCAAGAGGAGGGGGAGGGACCTTTTCTGTCCCATCCTCATTGAAATCTGTTATGCTCCAGCCAGTCCTTTTGTTCCCATTTTCCAAACAGCATTAGATTTATTTACATAAATATCCATCTCACCTCTCTTGGTTAAAAGAAAAAAACAGATAACACTTGAATCTAGATACAAGGTAATACTACTCAGATATTCTGGAATTTCAGTTGAATTAACCTTCAAATATCAAGTCCCTGATTTGTATCCCTGGGCAGTACAGCCCCTGGTACCAGCTAATTTTGGTGCAGATTATGCATGCTTTTCTAGAGAATACATTCTCTGAGCCCCAGAAAGATGGGAGGTATTCCAAAAGAGCATAGACAGTGAGGATCTTTATTTGCCAACTGACTGCCCCCGCACCCCGCCCCCCAACTGCCCAAAACTCTGTTAATTCTTTAACTTACAGCTCAGGGTATTAAGGAAGAAAACAAAGGGTTTTCCCACACAGAAATAACCTTTTGGAAAAAACCTGCAAACGAGATTTTAATCACACTATTTACCAGTTATAGACTGCACGCAGAAATAAACTGAAACACTTCCACCGCAGCTTTTTTTTTTTTCTATTTTAACTGTTGCAGGCAACATTATAGCAATTTAAGTTGGTTTTCTGACAAAATTATTAGGACACTTATTTTAGAAGGAAAATCAACCAATAATTACTGCCCTGGCACATGGCTATTGTTCAGAGTAGAAGCAGAAGCTGTGCCTGACAGCTGATGGGTGCAGTCCCCTGCTATCCTTAGAGCACATTTGCAGATACCCAGGGCCTCTTGCCAGACGGAGGCATGTAGTAGCCACCCTTTCCATCCAACAGAGCTGCACTGACCAGCCTGTGCTGAGAACAATCAAAGGACACCATTTCAGGACCTCCTACAAGGTTAGGCCTAGCTTCAGAAGCTAAAAATACTGTTTTATTTATTAACAATTTCAACTGAGCAAAAGCTACGGCCTTTGAGCATCATACCAAAATATCACGGTGTAATACTAAGCACTTCAAGTTTTAGACACATGTCTGAAAGTGTTTTCATTAATGATTCCAGATCATTATGGATGGAAGAAAATGCTTCTTTTGTATTTGTATACAGGAGCATTTGTGAATACACACCAGGCCACATGTGAGCACCTCATTTTCCAGAATTAGAAAAAAGGCCTATAGATTTTCCTGAGATAAGCTTTCAAGCACCAAATGAAAAGATAAAGGCTCCAGGATGCCAAAAGTTAAGAGGTGCAGACTAATTCCTACCCTGAATCATTACATAACTAGCCATAGTCCCTAATGTAATCAAAGGAAATGTTGCTTTAAAGTTCTTTGTATGACCTTTGTCAAAGTTTGCTGTCTGAAGTCTCTGGGAACCTAGAGAGAGTGCCAGCTGCTTTTGAGGTGGATCTAAAAATGCCGTGAAAGTAGATCTTTCAAAGCCGAGAGCGGAAAAACAAAAGAGGAGTCTAAAGGAATGGGCCACAATTACTAAATAAATATGTTATCAGTCACTCCAATTCATCAGATAAATGGAGTCTGGGCCTGTCAGAGTGCCTTTTGAAGGCAAAATAAACTACAGAGAAAGATAAAACTAGTGTTTAAAATCTGCAAGACTCTTGAGTCCCTTGGACTGCAAGGAGATCCAACCAGTCCATCCTAAAGGAGATCAGTCCTGGGTGTTCATTAGAAGGACTGATGCTGAAGCTGAAAGTCCAATACTTAGGCCACCTGATGCAAAGAACTGACTTATTTGAAAAGACCCTGATGCTAGGAAAGATTGAGGGCAGGAGGAGAAGGGGACGACAGAGTATGAGATGGTTGAATGGCATCACCGACTCAATGAACATGAGTTTGGGTAAACTCCGGGAGTTGGTGATGGACAGGGAGGCCTGGCATGCTGGAGTCGGACACAACCGAGCAACTGAACTGAAAATCTGCAAAGCAAAGCAGAGCAATCCCAACACTGATAGAGACTGAAGTAAAAATGGAAAGCATCTAGGAATACAGACATCAATTTTGAAAGAGCTGATATGAAGGCTTATGCTCCCCTTTACCACCCAGGCAAGAGTCTTAACCATCCAACTGCCCCCACCAGTGCCGTGAACTCTCTCATGCATTCCCACACAATGTGTCTGCCTTAAGAATCCCCATTCACTTCTGCAGAGTGCCTTCCCCCCTTCCCATGCTGAATGCTTGAGCCTTGCCTGAGAAAATCATAGCACTGTAAGGGCTGGAGCCAATGCCAACTCATGATCTACAGCCTCCATGGGACTTGTGTCACCTCTCAATCATCTGCTCACCCTTCACCACTCCCCGGAAGTCTGCTTGGCACTGGCCTCCCTCCTCCATGAGATTGATGCTCTCACCTCCTACTTCAACAAGAGAAAATAACACCACCCAGTGTGAACTTGATGGCAGCCACATCCAATCTGCTGTACAAGAACTTCTAACACAGAGACAATTCTTCCTTTCAGGCCCCAATTGCTTCACTTGTTTTTCCACTTCCCCTCTCACCATCATAGATAACTTGCTATATCAAATGTCGCTGCTGTCTACACAATCAACATCTTCAGTCTCTCCCTAATAGCTACCTCCCTTTAGAACAGGATCTCTCCCCACTGATACACTGAGTGAAATCCTTCTTTCTTTGTGGGACTGTTCTGTGCATTACAGAAACGTTAGCAAAATCCCTGGCCTCCAGTCAGTAGATGTTACTAACACTCTTTCCCCCTAGTCATGACAAGGAAACACTGCCTAAGTCCCCTGGAAGGACTTTCTATGTTTTAGAACCAACAATGTATTATATCTCAAGTCTGTTTCTGTTTTGTTATATTTATTTGTTTTATTTTTTTAGATTTTCACGGGGAGACGGAAGTGAGGAGGGGTGAGACAGAGGATTAAGAGGTACGAACTATGTACAAAATAAAAACTACAGGAATATAACATCCAGCACAGGGAATGTGGTCAATATTATATAGTAACTTTAGCTGGGATATAATCTACAAAGTTTTGAATCACTACATTGTACATCTGAAAATGATATAATATTGTAAATCAACTATAGCCCCCCAAAAGTATTGCACCCCAGGAATCTCCACAATCCCTAGAAAAACAGGAAGGCTGGAGCCTAGCTCAGACCTCGTCAGTCAATAACTCCCTACCCTGTACTACTCCACTCCTTTAAATATCCCTGCTGCTGCACAGTTCCCATGGCTTATGGTCTGTTCGTCTTCTCTCTCCTCTGCTAGTCTGCAAGACAAAATAAAGGCATGACCTATAAAGCACTCCTTAATACATAACTCCAACCAAAGATTATGCCTCAACTGAAATTTATTAAATTACTAGTGATTTCAGGAGATTCAATATACGTACACCTTTTGTATATGGATATATTTTGCTTATGGTCAAAATGCAGCAAACAAATACATATGAGTTAGGTACCTACTTAAAGAAATTATTTACTAAAGTCTATGAATATAAGCCAGGGTATAGATTTACATATATACATATATATATATATATGTATACATACACACAGATAGATACACATACACAAATATATATGTATGTGTGTATATATATTATTCTTTCTTTCAAATTCAAATACTAAAGGAAATTCTAAAAGATTTTCACTTCTTCATAAATACTAAGGCTTGTAATAAAGAAAAAGTATCTTAATGAAATAACCAATACTCATGCTTGGTAAAAACAAACTTACTACATGAATATGGTAATTGGTTTCCCTTCCTATATACTTAAATGCATCCTTGGATTTTAGCCATGAGGACAGTATTATTATTCAAGACCATTAACCTGCAAGGGCAGCTTCTAAAGTTGATCATGGTGTGTGACAGCATTAGTTCTCTCTTCTCTCTCTTATTTTTTTCCCTGTTAGGTGTTTTACCGGCAGTATTTTTATCAGTCTTTCTGGCAAGATTTTTTTTTTTTTTTAAGTAAAACAACTTTACAAATGTGCACATAGAACACTATTAATTTATTCAAGATTCCTAATCATGATTTGGAAAGGTAAGTAGAATTATATTAGCTATACAATCCATGGCCAGAATACTGGAGTGGGTAGCTGTTCCCTTTGCCAAGGGATCTTCCCAACCCAGGGATTGCACTGCAGGTGGATTCTTTACCAGCTGAGCCACCAGAGAAGCCCAATATGCAAGTAATGAGAATCAAATTAAATAATCAATAGTTTAAAAAAACAATTAAGGAAAGATGAGAACGTGTTTGTCATCAACTTATAAAGCCAGTCTAGTTAAGAAAGTACTCAATTCTGTGTTTAACCAAAATGCATGGAAGGTTTGTGTGTAAGGAGATTTCACACATGTTGTTTTTCCTAAAGCACCTAAAAAATCTACAAATACAATCTCTGCTTTACTCCTCTGATCCTGCAGGGAAATTTATGAGTAGAATGCATACTTTAATGGAAGAAAGGCTAATGTGGCTTTGGGGACCGGAATTTATTGTTATTTAGAGTTGAAATAGCAAAATGATCAACAATACAATTTTCTTTTAAGTGCAAAGTGACCCCCTCACTCCCAAATTATAAAAAAAAAAAAGCAAATTCCAGAAATAGTGTGGTTTTACCCACTTTAGATACTGCAATTCTAAACTTTAAACTTTAAGCAACAATAATAGGAATATGAATGCATACATACCAAAACATCAAGAGGATTGAAAAGCTCTGAAAAGAGTCAATGATGAATGAGCAGATATATTTCCATCAATACCAAATGGGCCTGAAATTCCATATACATGAACTTTTTCAGTTTTCACATTTCTTTGACTCCCTGGAGCATGAACACTCTTGACACTTTCTATCCCCTTGAAATTATTTTTCTTCCTTTTTATAATATCCCTTTCACCCATCTGTTTTACATATCACATCTTTGACAGGACTTCTTCATCTCTTGATAAGTTTTAGTTAACAAGACCCCTCGTTTTTGGTCATCCCAAACTCACACAATCCCTTTAACTGACAGAGCTGTTCAATTAAAGTACAGCTGCAATCATGCCATGATCCTGCTCAAGAATCTTCAATACCTCCTCATTCAGTCTCAGTCCAGTCACTTAGCCGTGTCTGACTTTGTAATACATGGACTGCAGCATACCGGGCTTCCCTGTCCATCACCAACTCCCAGAGCTTACTCAAACTCATGTCCATTGAGTCAGTGATGCCATTCAACCATCTCATCCTCTATCGTCCCCTTCTCCTTCTGCCTTCAATCTTTCCCAGTATCAGGGTCTTTTCCAATAAGTCAGTTCTCACATCAGTTGGACAAAGTATTGGAGCTTCAGCTTCAGCATCAGTCCTTCCAATGAATACTCAAAGATTGATTTCCTTTAGGATGGACTGTTTGGATCTCCTTGCAGTCCAAGGGACTCTCAAGAGTCTTCTCCAACACCACAGTTCAAAAGTACCAATTCATCAGCACTCAGCATTCTTTATAGTCCAACTCTCACATATATACATGACTACTGGAAAAACCACAGCTTTGACTAGACAGACCTTTGTTGGCAAAGTGATGACTCTGCTTTTTAATATGCTGTCTCTGCTTTTTAATAATGCTGTCTAAATTGGTCATAGCTTTTCTTCTCACTACTCACTACTCCTCATTACTGCCTACTAAATATATGGCCAGAAGTTTTGTTGAAAGAATTAAGTAAACCTAATCTTATATGTTGGAGAAGGAAATGGCAACCCACTCCAGTACTCTCGCCTGGAAAATTCCATGGACGGAGGAGCCTGGTAGGCTACAGTCCATGGGATGCAAAGAGTCGGACACGACTGAGTGATTTCACTTTCTTTCTTTCTATAGTTCCTTTTGGAAAGGGAAATGGCAACCCACTCCAGTGTTCTTGCCTGGAGAATCCCATGAATGGAGGGGCCTGGTGGGCTTCAGTCTGTGGGATTGCAAAGAGTCAGACACTACTAAGCAACCAACACACACACAATCTTATACATTAGATCCCTAATTTGCCTACCATGACCACAATCCTCACTACTCATAAACATGTCAGACTTAGAGACTTTGCCAAAAATATCATTATTTCGTCACATTTTATTTTTAAAATACTGAGCACAGTCACCTGCAGCAGAACCACCTTTCTTTGCTTATTAAAAACACACATCCTAGTAGGGAGACTCCTTTTAAAAAACTACCATATTACCCAGAAATCTCACTACTGGGCATATACCCTGAGAAAAGCCTAATGGAGAAAAGACACATGTATCCCAATGTTCACTGCAGCTCTATTTATAATAGCTAAGACATGGAAGTAACCTAGATGTCCACTGACAGATAAATGGATCAAGAAGTCGTGGTACATGCATACAATGGAATATTACTCAGCCATAAAAAATCAACTCACTTGAGTCAGTTTTAGTGAGGCAGGGAAACTCAGAGCCTGTTATACAGAATTAAGTAAGTCAGAAAGAGAAAAACAAATATCATATATTAATGCATATATATGCAATCTAGAAAATGGTACTGATGAACCTATTTGCAGGGCAGGGATAAAGACACAGACACAGAGACTTGTGGACCCAGTGGGGGATGGAGAGGATGGGATAAATAAGGAGAACAGCACTGAAATATATTCATTATCATATGTAAAACATATAGTGAATGGAAAGTTGCTGTATAACACACGGGCTCAACACAGTACTCTGTGACAACCTAGAGGGGTGGGATGGGGTGGGAGAGAGGTTTAAGAGGGAGGGGACATATGTATACTTACGGCTGATTCACACTGTTATACGACAGAAGTCAATACAATATTGGACAGTACTTATCTTTCAATTAAAAAATAAAAGAAAGAAAAAAAAGGAAACATGTTCTATGTTCCAGTCCAGATCCGAATTAGAACATCAGAATAAGGGCTTGTAATCTGTGTTGCTAATATCTCCAACAGATGATATTTAATATGCTAAAATGTTAGAACTTTTGTGTATTTGTTAAGACTGTTCCATTCTTCTGAAATAATTTCACTGAAACATCTGCTTCTTGAAAGCCTATTGCTCCTTCAAGGCTATCCCAAATGTCCTCTCCTGAGTAAGGTCTTTTCTAATCCCTAGTCAAATATGAGTTCTAAGGATCCTGAATTCCTTTATCACCATTTGACTTCTCTGTGACAGAAGCAGACTGACCTTGAACTTAAGAAAGTGTAAGCTTCAGGGCCCTTCACCTGATAGATCTCATATGTCACACGGACAGGGTTAAATGCTTTGTAAAATCTGCAACAGTCAGCTATTTCTCTCCCAATCACTTTAACATTACTCATACTGCTCTTCATGCATGGTAGTGTTAGAGGGGTTACAGCCAACTTTAGAGGGTCCAGTTAGGGAAGGTGAATCGGGATGTATTTAGTCTGGATTTATCTGAATATAGGATTGTGGTTCACAGCTCAATTATTGCTGGCCATCTAGTATATGGACAATTTCTAGGTCTCCTCCTACTGCTCATCTTACCAACTCATCCAGTTCCTTCTATGAGGAAGCCACTGACAAACTGGTTAATTCACGTCCAAAAGTCAAGGAGTATTATAACCAGAAACTGTGCAAAAAAACTATAATGCCTTGAAATAGCACAGGAATTATCATATCACCAATAAAGTCATAAAAATGAGAGCTTTCAAACAGTTTTAAAAATACAAATTTTCAACAGCATTGATATAGAGAGGTCTGAACTATTTTTCTATTCCCTATATGAAAAATGGTATTACAAAACTGCCAGATAAGGAACCAATGAAAGATTATAACCAAAAAAAAAAAAGGAAAATAGTTTTACAAGTATGACAAGGAGCTACTAAAAATATTTTTCTCGATTTCTATGATATTTGTCAGCTTTCTAAATTGATAAATTATTTTCTCATTCAAAGTTATTTTAACTGTTGACCTTATTCCTTTATTTGTAATTTTAAATTATTTTTTCTAAAACCAAGCTCACCAAGTTGTATAAGTTTAAGGCCTCCAAACTCTATAGCCACCCTTGATTTTGTTCCTGAAAATACGGTCTATGGTATCAAGTTATATGCCCTTTGTTCTTATCTCTACTTTCTTTCAAAATGACAGACTGTGGAAAGGGAGGGCACACTTACTACGTTTTGCATCCCCTGGAAATCTCATTCTTACTTACTTGAAAAAACAGTACATAGTAGTTTCTCATTAAAAGTCTATTTCTCACAAATTGATTTATTTACATGGTCATATCAATTTACAGATTCCAACTTAAATAATTCCTATGTTATTAGATATCCTTTCATAATATTTTAAAATAAACTCCCAGTGTTTGCAAATATAATGCACTCATTTTCTCTTGACTAGATTCTTGACAGCAAAATATTGTCTTATTAATTAATTATGTACAGGAAACACGTTTTGTTCCTTTCTGTCTCTTCCAAATTTCTAAATTAATAGAATAATACAGAAAATGTAAAAGTTGCACCTTTTTTTTAGAGTTTAGTTTGACCCTGGCATGTTGTCTACTTTCCATTAAGTGAATATCCATTAATAATATGTCTAGTATTAGAGATTATAGGAATTTAATCTTTATAAGAACAGATGCTGTTCTTATGTCAACTACTAAATTAACTAAAATGCAAGTACACTCCTAAATCCAGCTTCATTGTCTATTTTTACATAGTGTCTACTCCAATTATTCAAAAACTGCTTGTTTTCTCTGCAGGTCTTTTGTTTTCTTCACCCTTAGGAAGATTTTTATTTATTCTCACCCTTCAGCAATTTCAAAAGAGGCAAGTGAGAAAAAAGAAAAAAGAGAGAGGGAGAAAAGACAGAAACCAAGAAGGAACAATTCTTTCATGAGCCATCTTTTATAAAAGCTTGATTACGAAAGATGGTCAACCCAATTGCTGATGTGATTCTCAGGGAATATCTGGTGATTTTATTATAGCTGTTAGACCAGGATGGGCTTTAGAAGTGAACTCTACCAGGACTAGGGTTTACCTGTTGTTCAAAGACCGTGGGACTGAGCCTTGGATCCTAATGGCCCTCTGCTCAGCTCTCAGCCCACTAGCGGGCTCCAGAAACCATAGTGTGAAAGTTAAAGTCGCTCAGTCAAGGCCTACTCTTTGCGACCCCATGGACTGTAGCCTGCCAGACTCCTCTGTCCATGAAATTCTTCAGGCCAGAATACTGGAGTGAGTAGCTGTCCCCTTCCCCAGGGGATCTTCCCAACCTAGTGATCAAACCCAGGTTTCCCGCATTGTAGGTGGATTCTTTACCATCTGAGCCACCAGGGAAGCCCAAGAACACTGTAGTGGGTAGCCCATCCCTTCTACAGCAGATCTTCCCAACCCAGAAATCGAACCGGGGTCTCCTGCATTGCAGGCAGATTCTTTACTAGTTGAGCTACCAGGGAAACCCAACCCATTTGTAAATCTGCAGCACCATGAACCCTAAAGTCAATGAGGTTCATGATTAGACACCTTGACTTGCCCAGACGTTCTCAGATGCAGATGACTGTAACCTTGTAAGCTTTCTGTCAAAACTCCAGGTCCTGGTTTAATCCTGAGTAGATTTTAAATTAGCTTTCATTTTTATTTATAACCACATCACACTAGTTTTTTATCACTGTTCTTAGCTTACTTATAGTCTCTTTTTTTAAATTTAGCAGGTCCAAGGTTTTTTTTCCAAGTTATTTTGGCCCTAGGCATACTTGAGATTATGCATTCTTTGCTGTTGAATTATTTTTAAACCTTAAGTCTCATGGTTTTGGTGATTTAAAATCATTTGAGAGAACTAGAGTTTTATTTCTTTCAGATTATTTTCATACTTTGTGGAGTTTTGCTGTTTTAATCATAGTCAGTTCTTATAATTTGTGTTCAGTTCTGAAGATATTTTGAGAATATCTTTGGGGTCACCATACAAAAGGCTTTCACTAAAGGGTTATGATAATCACTAGGTCAATATGTATTTAATTTTAATAACATATGACAAAAAATAAAAGGAGGAAAAAAGAAAATAGTTCACATTCATTAATCCACTACCATGCCCCATGATCATAACGTAGGATTTCAGGAACTTTAGCATATTTGACCTTCACTGCAGTCCTATAAAATGTGAGGAAGGTGAGACTATAAATGAATGGTCCATCACATTAATTCCTAGTTTCTCCTTTGAAACAACCAGATGGTCATTGTCACAGTTAGCTTTCATCAGAAAACTAGTAGTTTACCTTACCCCTGTATAACAGATTCTAATGACTCTATGCAGAAAGATAAATCTCAGGAAGGAGACCTTTGGTACTGTGACTGTACTAAACTAATGGCAAAGTACATTAAACTTGAAATACTCAGTGATTCTAGCAGAGGAGTGTATTCTATAAAATAGTAAGTTGAGTTTGTTCAGTCTCTGAGACTGTCTTTTCTCAACCAATAACACAGTAACCTATCTAAATCTAGTGAAGAAGGAAAGATGAGTCATATAAAAAGAAGAGAGCAATGCCTACATTTGGAGTCTCTCAACTGCCTCATGATAAAGGCCCCTTAATAAATAATAGCAGGTCTGCCAGCTCAGAGAGGCTAACTCACATGCAACAAGGGGACCTTCTCACCAGCACACACACTGGGTTTCCAGTGTA
The DNA here is from genome assembly GCF_032452875.1 of Bos javanicus. Taxonomy (NCBI): domain Eukaryota; kingdom Metazoa; phylum Chordata; class Mammalia; order Artiodactyla; family Bovidae; genus Bos; species Bos javanicus. The sequence continues at coordinate 36,796,109 of NC_083875.1, read as the reverse complement.
CCCGTGGAGTGGCTTTCCAAAAGGAAGCTCCAACTTTACCTGCCTCCCGCGAAGAATGTTTCATCAATACAAATCAATTGAGTATTACTTTAATTAACATGCAGTATCCCATAAATCTCCATTTGAGAAACGCTGCCCAGGTGAGAATTATCAGTGACCTGTTTCTCTGAAGAAATAACTGACAATTAAAAAAAAAAAAAAAAAGGATTTGTTCCTTCAACTAAAATGGTATCTCTTTAAACAAAACTCTCACAAGCAAAAAAATATGTTATAGTCTCTATACTTTCAAAATTTATTAGCCATGACAAATAAAATACCCTAGAAATCTGTGTTAACTCTGATGAATTTCAAAGCAAGAAATATTCAGTTTGAAGCCTCCATGTTTTTACTAATGCCATCATCTCTATTTTTAAGTACTATTTTAATTAATTAGTTAGGACTCACCGTGCATGTGGAATCTTAGTTTCCTGACCAGGGATCGAACCTGTGCCCCCTGCATTAGAACTGCAGAGTCTTAACTACTGGACTGCTAGGGAAGTTCCTCCTCTACTTTATATACATTGTGTCCATCTATTTGTTGAAGGCTAAATTTTTACATGAGGTATAATTTATAAGACAAAGAGGAAAAAATGAAGAAGGAAGATGTGAGGGCAATTTCAATATGAGCAAAAAAATCACAGTATATGATGTTTAAGGAGAATGGCAGAGTCGGCCTGGGTGGTTGGAGCATGAGATGAAAACACACGTATGAAAAGATAACGGAAGATGGGCCGAGAAGAAAAGCCAAGAGCCACACTCTCACTGTGCCCTGCCCACAAGGGCTGCGAGGGACGCAACCGGGTATTACACGATCCGGTCATTTCCCAGTAATGGCTTTTTGGTCCAGAAAACAGACACCTTATTCAAAGTAATCTATCGGATATTCTTTCTCAATACTTTAAAACATAAGTTACCAAAAAGCCAGTCCCTAGTCAGCCATATGGATTTGGGGCTCCTGCAAGCAGAAAAGCTCTCAAAAGAGGAGACAGAGGAAGTTAAAGAAAGGCAGAGATAAAGGAAAGCGCGTCACCTTTTGAAGTAGATGTTTCTGAACACAGAGGAACAGGATTCATTTCCTCATTTTTGGTAGCTGTGACCCTCTGAGGTCCTGGAGAGGTTTGAAAATGAATTTCTTTCAGAGAATGATGCGACATTTTGGCTTCAAGAATCCTGAAAGATTATATTGGCCAGATGGTGGCTACCATTCCAGAGAAGTCATGAAATGTTCCAACTCAAAACTGACTTAAGACAGGAAAACTTGCACATATTTTATGAGCCAAAATACTACAATATCGCTTCAGTACTTTCCAAATTCCACTTTTTTGATTGTCATGACAAGCAGCATGTTAAAATAATAATACTAAGTAAAAACCAGTCAAAAGGAAAGGTTTCTAACACTCTCCATCCAGGTATGTTTCTCAAGATTTCTATCACAGCCAACCTATTGCATACAATGTTCTGAAGAAACAAGTTACCTAAACTTCCCAGCTTCCTATCCATGAGATCCTGAGCCAAAAAGAATACAGAGAGAGACTGGGACAAGCAGTGAGACATGGGGACTCCATAAAGAAAATACAGTGTGATTCACACCATTTCATTTCAAGGGGATTTGTCTAAGGACAAGGGGTACTTGGGAAGTAGCTCAGTGGTAAAGAATCCACTTGCAATGCAGGAGATGCAGGTCAATCCCTGGGCTGGGAAGATCCTCTGGGGGAGGAAATAACAACCCACTCTTGCCAGGAAAGTCCCATGGACAGAAGAGCCTGGCAGGCTACAGCCCATGGAGATGCAGTGTCAGACACAAATGAGCGACTGAGCACACACGCACGTCTAAGAACAAAGACTCAAAACTTTAAAAATTTCTATCTAAATTATTAAATGTCATAATTAATACTCATCTCCTTTGGATTATTAACATTTATTTCTCTTCAATTATATTTGAGGAAGAATATGCCAGTGGCAGGATAAAGGAAGTATTCACCAGAAAAATGAATGTTGCAAGAGGTCAGTGAGAATGATAATTTGATAACACTCTATATCCTATAAGAACAAAAATGATCAAAATAATATCATCTAAATTTGTGGAGACACCCTATGTTCCTCAGGTACATGATTAACATAGTCATCATTTCCTAACAAATGGAGAAGATATTTTTCAGAAATGATTTTCTGAAAAAGCCAACATATCAATCTCAGTTTCTCCAAACACTGGAAAAACTTGATAGGAGTCTTTCTAGAATATGATATAAGCATGCTCTTTTTCTAGACAAGGAATACCAAAATGAACTTCACCTATCATCAAAGTTTAAGGTCATCATTCTGAACTTTTCCTATGTAAGATCTATGTCTACTTTTCCACTTTCTATCGCATATTTAATGACAACTTTTCGATTCTGTGTCCACACAGATCCATGTCCTCTTCATACCCTGATTTCAAGTTGTGGTGTCCAAGTTTTGGTAAACAGAGAGAGGAGCCAAGAAAATGAAAAACGGAATGCTTAAGAATCCATAACCTAAGCTATGAAAACCATATGTCTCAATGAGGGTTATTTTTTACTGCTGCACATATCAAAAGGTTTGTGTGTTTTCCTTGTTTTATTTTCCTACGTTCGATAATCTATGGCTCAGGACGTAGCAGAGATTTTCAGGGTGAGTCCCACTGGCGCCAAATAGCTGGGTCAGATGCTTTAAACAAGACAGTCTCCACCTAAATAAGCTGGACTCCACACAAAGCTCTTTACCACACGCTTTTCTCCTGTTATAGGTCTGCTTTCTTGGTTACTGATCCTTGGCTCCCAATTTCTGCTCTGTCTCCAGCATTCTCTCCTTCCCGGCTTCCAGCCTCTCAGGGAACTTCCAGTTTTGATCCTGGTTGACTGCCATGATTCCACCTTTGAGACCACAAACTGAGCTGGACTTGCTCCTCCTTCAGCAATGACCTCAACTTACCCTGTATTTGATCCTGCTAAGCCCTATATTGTATCAGGAACATCAGTTAAAAATCAAACCTACAGAGGGGTAGGATTTTATACGCAAGAACTCTTGGTTTCCAGCTTATTCCTTACCTTCTTGAATCTAACTCTTTGCATCGTCTTAGATCTTCTTCAACTCTCCCAGCTGACCTGGCCGAGTTGCAGTGAGAAATATGACTCTGAAAACCTTCATGGAGCATTGCTAAATTCACAGAATCCCATCATATTTATCACTAAAGAGCTACACACACACTAACACATGGACTCTGAAGGATAGGATATTATTTCCTTTTTACAGTTGATAAATATAGGGCCTACTATTTTCAAAGTCACACAATTGTGTAGCTGTAGAGCAGAGTCATAGGTTCAGATTCTGTCTACAATCTCCCTACCCTTTACACTAAATCAAGCCCTTACAAGCTAAGGAAACAAAAATAACCTGGACATAAAGACCTAACAATCTATTTTGAGTTTCTGGAACCATTTCCAATGTATCAGAGGTGGAAAATTTCCCCACAAACCACGGAACAATTCTCAGGACACCAACAGACGGTCTTAAGAGTTCACTAAATTTAGTGAACTCTGACACTATCTACCAGAGAAAGAATCAGATTCCATAGGCAGGGCTCACAAGATTGCCTGCCACCCTAAAACCTGATCAATTACAAGTGCAGGTTGTCATCTGTGCTTCAGACTTACGACTATATAAGTCAGTGTTCCCATGACTCCTTCCTTGAGTTTCACTGATTTTGCCAGAACAGTTCGCAGAACTCAGGAAGCCCATTTGTTCATTAGGTCATCAGTGTATTATAAAACCAATACAATATTGTAAAGTTAAAAAATAAAAAAAAAAATTTAAAAATAACAAACAAACAAAAGGATATAATTCAGAAACAGCCAGATGAAAGAGATCCATAGAGTAAGGGGTATAGAAGCTGTGCAGTACTTCCTTGCTCTCTTTCCAAGGGTACTACTCTCCCTATGTCTCCAACTGTTCTCCAACCTGGAATGTCTCCTATCCCTGATCTTTAGGATTTTCATGAAGGCTTCACGACATAGGCAAGACCGATCAACTCACTGGCCATTTGGGACCAACTCTGTCTCCAGCCCTTCTCCCATTCATGGAAGCCAGTGGTGGAGCTGAAAGCTCCAACTCTCTCATCAGCAGTTGGCTACACTGGCAACTAACCCTACCAACAGATGGGGTCCAAAAGTCATCATTAACATAACAAAGGATACCATTTTGCCCTCATCACTTAGGAAATTCCAAGAGTTTGGAGAGTTCTTTGCCTAAATGGGGACATAAGATAAACTGTATATTTCTTACTATAAAGGCCCGTGTCACTCTAGCAGTAAAGCAACAGAGGAACTAAGGAGAACCGCACCTCAATAACATCTTTAGAGAAAATTCTGAAGGAGATATCTTTTCTGCATTATTGGGTCAGTTCTTAGTTAGGCCCAGAAATTTGATTCACTGAAGTATGCTGAAGGAACATTAAATATTCAAAATCATTCTCTTATTTCTTACTAGTTTTCAACAGAAGGTCTTATTTATAAAGGCGGCATTTCCACGTCTAGGATAAAAGCTGTATAATTTCTAACCTGTTGAGTTACTGTAATACAGCTTTGTATTCCAAAGGGAAATTTTAAAGTTCAGGAGCAATAGAAATGTTGGAATATAAAATATTTACAAAGAAATAAAAAGTTTGCCAAAAGAAAGAGAAAATGCACTATCATGCAATCAAAAAAAAAAAAAAAAGAACGGCAATTTTACCCCATTTATTGTTTGACTTTAACTTTTAAATATTTTGGATATGATAAAACCAAAACAAGAGAGAAGCAGAGAGCAAAAAATGGCAATACCAGCAGTTTTTTATATCCTATTATAACTCTGCCATATGTTTAGAAAAGCACTATGGAAATGTTGATTCATACTCTCACAGTTATTTCTGTGTTTGTTTTGTTTCCCCAACCACAAGCACTTAATGAGTACTTATGACCTATGTAGTTATAGTAAAGGAATAACAAAAGCCTTCTTCTGGTTAATTCTAAAGCTTCACAGTATTCTGTATGTTAAACTGAATGTGTGACAATGAATTATAAACGTAGTACACAATATGGGTTTAGGCAAGAGCCAAAAGTAGATAAATAATTTATGAGGAATATATTCATTTTACATAGATAAGTAGACACACAGTCATGACTGGAACTTCAATTATGTAAATTATATCAGCTTTCCTGGTGGCTCAGAGGTAAAGAATCCACCTGCAATGCAGGAGACCAGGGTTCGATCCTTGGGTGAGAAAGATTCCCTAGAGAAGGGAATGGCTACTCACTGCAGTATTTTCAAATGGAGAACTCCATGGACAGAGGAGCCTGGCAGGCTACAGTTCATGGGGTCCCAAAGAGTCGGACATGACTGAGTGACAACAATTAAAACTTAGAATGTTCAAAGCATGTATCAAAGCATGCATTTTAAATGTATAGTCCTAGACTAGATCCTAGAAGAGGTTGAAAACTGTCAATCCAAGAGGAAAATAAAAACCAGACCTTGTATTTGTTACTGAGGTATGGGGAAGAGGGACCACTAGTATGTTAAATATAAAACTCAGACTCCAAGAATGAGGATACCAGAGAAGCTCCAGGGAAGAACATCAATCTTGAGATCAGGAGACCTGACACTGAACTGCAAAGGTAACCATTGCAGCCCAAACTTAGAAAGAAATAAATTGAAATAAATAAATTACAAATGTGAGATGGGGCCTCAGGGCTGGCTCCAAGGGATCCTTCAGCCTGGGAGAAGCCCCAGCTGTACTAAAGACAGCAGTGTTCCTTCTGTGTGCTACTCTTCTAAAACCCACCTAAGCACAGTGACAGACTTTATTTGCTTGGGCTCCAAAATCACTATGGACAATGAATGCAGCCATGAAATTAACTTGCTCCTGACGGAAAGCTATGACAAATCTAGACAGCATATTGAAAAGCACAAAGGTCCATCTAGTCAAAGCCATGGTTTTTCCAGTAGTCATGCATGGATGTGAGAGTTGAACCATAAAAAAGGCTGAGCACAAATGAATTGATGCTTTTGAATTGTGGTGTTGGAGAAGACTCCTGAGAGTCCCTTCAATAGCAAGGAGATCAGTCAATCCTAAAGGAAATCAACCCTGAATATTCACTGGAAGGACTAATGCTGAAGCGTAAGCTCCACTACTTTAGCCGCCTGACGCAAAGAGCTGACTTATTGGAAAAGACCCAGATACTGGGAAAGACTGAAGGCAGGAGGAGAAGGCGTGACAGAGGGTGAGTTGGCTAGATGGCATCACTGACTCAATGGACATAAGTTTGAGCAAATTCTGGGAGATAGCGAAGGACAGGGAAGCTTGGCGTGCCACAGTACAGGGGTCACAAAGAGGCAGACACGACTTAGCAACTGAACAACAGTGAACAACAATGGCATGGCCTGGGTGTCACAGGGAAGAGATAATATACAGTTCTAGTCTTTCTTTACAGTTATTAACTCTAACCCTAGACAAGCCTTCAACGAGTTACGAGACACAAAGATTCTTCATCCTGTTGCTTTCTTCTGTCCCCTACCACTCACTTTCACTACAGTTCTACCTCCTGTTCCATCATGCCCAGCAGCCTGGCTAACTCTGTTGCTAGTTCTGAGTTCCAAAAGTTAAACGGCAGGCTCATAGAGCAAATGTTAGTTTTAAGAAAATCCTAAGTTCATTTAATTAATTTTTTCATAAACTAGAATAATCATATTATCATTGAATGTCAGTATAGGAAATTCACTGTAAAAGTGATTCACTGCTTTTAACTGTAAAAGCACATCTACAATGCAGATTTTACTTTGATAGTATATTTGAAATATGATAGTAATATATTTGATTACAGGAAATCAAAATAAAATAATAACTAAACACATTGTGGCTATCTCCAGTAACATCCTGTCAACTTAAAAAATATTCACAACCTAAAAGCTGAGAGTTATATTTTATTTCGTGGGAACTGTGAGAACTTCAAGCCCAGGAGACAGCATCTGAAGTAACCCTGAGAGGACTGCTCCTAGCAGGAGGGCAGTGGGGAGGAGCCAGGTAATACAAAGGGCAGATAGTCTGAATGTCAAAATTTTTTGTTTTGTTTTGTTTTGTTTTTAATGAATTAAAGAAAATCAAATATCCCAAGTTAAGGAATCTAGCAGTTTTCTATGCATGGAAACATCCCAGAGTGCGAAGTCAAGTGGGACTTAGGAAGCATTACTAGGAACAAAGCTAGTGGAGGTGACAGAATTCCAGCTGAGCTACTTCAAACCCTAAAAGACGATGCTGTTAAAATGCTGTGTTCAATATGACAGCAAAATATGGAAAACTTATAAGTGGCCACAGGACTAGAAAAGGTCAGTTTTCATTCCAATCCCAAAGAAGGACAACATCAAAGAATGTTCAAACTACCATATAACTGCGCTCATTTCACATGCCAGCAAGGTTATGCTCAACATCCTTCAAGTTAGGCTTCAATAGTTTGTGTACCGAGAAATTTCAGATGTACAAGCTTGGTTTCAAGGAGGCAGAGGAACCAGAGATCAAACTGCCAACATTTGCTGGACCACGGAGAAAGCAAGGGACTTTTGGTAAAACATCTACTTCTGCATCATTGACTATGCTGAAGCCTTTGACTGTGTGGATCATGACAAACTGTGGAAAATTCTTAAAGAGATGAGAGTACCAGGCCACCTTACCTGTCTCCTGAGAAACCTGTATGCAGGTCAAGAAGCAACAGTTAGGACCAGATATGGAACAAGTAACTCGTTTAAAATTGGGAAAGGAGTACAACAAGGCCATATATAGTCACCCTGTTTATTTAACTTATAGTTCATGCAGTAGAGTACTTCATGCAAAATGCTGGGCTGGATGAATCACAAAGTGGAATCGATATTGCTGGGAGAAAAACCAACAATCTCAAATATGCAGATGATAACACTCTAAAGGCAGAAAGTAAAGAAGAACTAAAGAGCCCCTTGATGAAGGTGAAAGAGGAGAGTAAAAAAGTTGACTTGAAACTCAACCTTAAAAAACTTAGATCATGGCATCCAGCCCCATCACTTCATGGCAAATATAATGGGAAAAAGTAGAAGTAGTGGTAGATTTTATTTTCTTGGGCTTCATAATCACTGTGAACAGTGAAGTGCAGCCATGATGTTCAAAGACGTTCCTTAGAAAGAAAGCTATGACAAAGCTAGACAGTGTATTAAAGAGCAGAGACATCACTTTGCTGACAAAGGTCCTTACAGTTAAAACTGGTTTTTCCAGGTCCATAAGGAAGGCTGAGCACTGAAGAATTAATGCTTTCAAACTGTGGTGCTGGAGAACACTCTTCCCAGTTCCTTAGACTGCAAGGAAATCAAACCAGTCAATTCTAAAGGAGATCAACCTTGAGTATTCATTGGAAAGGACTATTGCTGAAGTTGAAGCTCCAATACTTTGGCCACCTCATGGGAAGAGCTGACTCATTGGAAAAGACTCTGATACTGGGAAAAGATTGAAGGCAAAAGGCCAGCAGAGGATGTAATGGTTAGATAGCATCACCAACTCAATGGATATGAATTTGAGCAAATTCTGAGAGAGAGGAGAGGACAGAGGAGCCTGCCATGCTACAGTCCATGGGATCACAAAGAGTTGGACACAACTTGGTGACTGACCAACAACAACATGTATGGAAAGGATGCAAGAGTCTAGGCTCACAGAAATCATTCCTTTGAAAAGCACCTCAGTTATCTGGGACCAATATCCTCTTTTCACATTTTGAGCTTTGTTTCCTCAGGGCTCACCACAGGGAGTGGTTGCACACTAATGGCTGCTACATGGCAGGTATTCCTTTCCTTCTGAGTTCTCTCAGGGCTCACCAGCTCACCACCTGTGGTGGCTGCAACCACTGGCAACTGTGACATTCTTGTTTACTGATATGGCAATATCAGTAAATGTCAGGAAATACTCATTTCACAATCTTTAAAGTGTAAAATAAAAATGAATAAATCCTTAGGGGGTTTGATTTTTTAATTAATTTATTTTTTAATTGAATGATAATTGCTTTACAGAATTTTGTTGCTTTCTGTCAAACATCAACATGAATCAGCCATAGTGGGGCATGATTTTTAAAATCATTGCATTTCACAAGAATCTTGTAGCTTCCTGCTCCAAGAGTCACTCTGATATTTCTCAATGCTTACAACTCTTCCCTGATGTTATGGCAAAATGATATTTCCCCTAGCATTTTCATAATTTCATCTATATGATGACGATCTTAATTTTTATTATCACCAACATCATCTCGAAACTGAACACTAGAACAGGGTAAAACGAATCTACTTTTCAATCACTTCGAACTTTCCCTAGAAATGGAGATTCAAATATTCACAACCATTATCAAATAAATCCACTTGAGAGGAACATCTATGCCTCAAGCTATCTTAATAATCTTAACAAAAACTGACCACACAATACATCCCATTCCATTTTCAGTTACCACAGTATGTATCTACCACATCTTCTGAACCATATTACCAATGCTTGTCAAAGTTCAAGATGCTCTTAGTGAGGAGGGTATTTTCTTTTAGAGAATGCAACTGTGTCAATGGGGACAGGCCCAACTTTTCCTCACTGAAGGCAAGTCTCCATGTTGAATACCATGGGTGTGAGCATGAGTCAGGTACGTAACCTCAAAAAGCTCATCAAGAAGCAAGAAAAACAAGAGCCCCTCATATGCACAGAATCAGTCAACCAGCATGAAAGTCATACCTGACTATCCATTTGTACACTCCTGGGGGCAAAAAAAACCACCAGGTCATATACCTCAGGACACCTCTGGTATGACTCTAGTGTGAACAGAATACAACTATCTTAAATGCACATTTCCTGAAATGTAATCATGATTCACATTGTATAAATCCTGCACTACACTATTCCTATGAACAGTCAAAAGCTGCTTTGATATATTTCCCTACGATACTCAAATATAAAGATTTTTCACAGGTTTTCAGTAAATCTCTTGTACCTCATAGCTATATCAAAAATGAACACTTCAGCCTAATGAGGGGAAAATTAACTGCACAACTTCTAACAGTAATGGATGGAGGCATAATTCAATATGCACAATCAAACATTTTCGCCAACTGCACACAACTGAATGATTAGGTAGTAGAAGAAATAATTCGTGCTTTCTTAGCAAAACAGTAAAATCAATAAGAATGCACCTAAATTTTTTCAGACTACAGCAGTTAAAGCAAAGCAGCAAAAAAGAAACCAAAAATGAAGGAAGGAAGAAATTAAGAGAGGAAAGGAGGAAGAGAAGAAGTGAGGGAATGGGAAAAAACCACATTTGTTTTTCCTCAAAATCTGGCTTCACTGGTAGATCAGTTAGTAAAAAATCTGCCTGACAATGCAGGAGATGCAAGAGAGGCAGGTTATATCCCTGGGTCGGAAAGACCCTCTGGAGAAGGAAATGGCCACATGCTCTAGCAGTGGGCTACAGTCTGTGGGGTCGCAAAGAGTCGGACATGACTAAGAGAGCAAGCGTGCGCGTGCACACACACATCCTCAAAAACTGAGTTTGGGTTCTTTGCTTATTTAGTTTTATAAGGGCCAGTTCCATGGGGCTGTGTGCACGAAGAGCTGGACACAACTGAGCAACTAACACACACACACATAAGGACCAGTTATTTTTCAAGCAGTTGTAAACAGAACGTAGACTTTGTTTGTTTGAAATGCATCATATCAAAAACAGAAAAAATGTTAAGCTAGCTATTAAGTCCCCACCAAAATGCAAAAGGCTGTAATCCTCTCCCAGTGTTCTGACAACTACTTTCTGCTGCCCTTCCTCCCCACAGACCTTGCAGCATTTCATTGATAGGATACATGATGCCCAAGTGGAACTGTATAATCTGGAGCTTCCTTTTAATAAAATTACTTCCAAAGAGAGAAGAGAAATAAAGAACAGCTATTGTGTTTCATGAGTTTACCCTTTGAGAGCTCCTGAGAGGAGGATAGCTTGCCTGAATTACACAGAAAAGCTGACCCTGTAAGTCACTTATCCTAATTAAGATCAATGGCGATCCAGGGAGACAGTCCTACCATCTACTGTTGTAATGTTACCTCCCAACATGCAGTATGTGCATCTCCTAAACCTGTCTGCACATTTTTCCTATTGTCTTGTTTTTGAATCCTTCCTCCCCTGCTTTTATTTCTCTTCACAGAAATGTCTGTCTACCTCATACATCTTAACAAAAGTGCAAGCCCTTTTGCAAGAAGGAAGTGGCTTAAATTTAAACAGTTGTTCCCCTTTTAAAACTTAAACACCCAAAGAAATATTCTGTTGCGATGGTGTCACTGATGTTCAGACTTGTTATTATGTTTGTGAAAGTTAATTATCTGATAAGATACACTGTGGTTATTACTACCACCAAGAAAAACATGTGTATGTTTATTAATTCAAAGTGTTCCATTAAAATAAAGTATGCTAACTAAAGAACTGAACAATTATTTTCTAATTATTACTGCACAATCATTTGGGCATTTTATAACAGCTTTTTCCTTTTCCTGAATGAATTACACTTTACATTTAAAACTATTAGCATTGATAGTGTTTTATTTTAATAGAATTTGCTATTTTTGTGCATATTTTTACTCTGAAGGATTTAGTTGTAAATCTAGTGTTTGAAGTCAAAGTTTCTTCCTCACTGAAGAAAAGTGTTAACGTGTGAGTAAATCATTAAACATCTTAGAACAAGAACCTACAACTCAAAGGGTGACTATGATTCATGTTGAATATTTTAAGTATTAGGTAAACATTCAATGAAGGATGGAATCAAATGGTTTGTTCAGAAGGAAGAGCAAGATATTTCCTTATTACTTCTTCCATTTCTGTTGTCTTACAGGAATAAACCATACATGTCTTATGTGAGAGAAAGAAATTTGAAAAATGAAGCATGTAACTATAATGGAGTTAATGTGGCTTCTTATCCCACAGCCCTACAGTTGTCACTTTCTCATAAAATCCAAGCAATAAAGTTGAAATTAGATGTTGTCCTTTCACAGAAACTTCCTTCCTGCAAAAATACCTATAAATCTGTGGTCTAAGACAAGTGGGAGGGAAAATACATGCATCCTTTTAGCCCACAGGTCTCCAAAGTTATAGATGACTCAGGAAAAAAAGAGTAAATTGTACAACACATTAAGTTCTATAATTTCTAAATCTCCATAGTTCCCAGTACACTGAGGATCCTGAGCCTTGTTCTCTGTAGACATCAAGCAGGCCACACAGTCCTCCCTGGGCATGCACGCTGTGCCCACTGCAGTCAACAAAGCATGGCATTTCAGCCGTCCACAACATCCATCCTCAACCTGCTATGCTGTGAAGATTTCTGATTTTTGCTGTCCACCCAAACCACAACTTTCTGCCTTGTGTCACATACTGTCTAGAACAAAGTTATTTTAACATTTAGTACAGGGGATTGAGAGCACAGGTTTTATACAAAACTGGAAAATTCAACTGTCTTTCATATTGTTTATGTCTAATTCTTTCTATGTGTGTGTATGTGTGTGTACATAGTCAGTCGTGTCTGACTCTTTGCAACTCCACAGACTGTAGCCTGCCAGGTTCCTCTGCCCAGGGAATTCTCCAGGCAAGAACACTGGAGTGTTTTGCCATTTCCTTCTTCAGGAGATCTTCCCAACCCAGGAATCAAACCTGAGTCTCTTGAATCTTCCGCATTGGCAGGCAGGTTCCTTACCAACTGAGACACCAGGGAAGCCCATCCTTATACCACACCCTTTTGTATCATGAATGTAGCTTCAAGATACAAGTTAAGAAAATGTGTAGGCTACCAATTAGAAACAAACTATAAGTCTTGGGGTTGGGTTGGGCACTTTTACTTAAATTTTTGCAAATTACCAGATGCCTACTAGCTACTGTGCTGCTAAAGGAAAATATAGTAGAGCATTTTGGAAAGAAATGCTGGGGCTACTGGCCCTTTCACCACCATTTCTTTGAGAGTAATTGCTACCAAGAGCAGTGTCATACTCATTAATCTTAATGAAGAACTAGGTCTGAAAAAAGCCAACTGTTAGTTTGTTCTTTGTAGTGAAATCTGCTTTTTTTAAGATCACGTCTAATTCTTCTAACTTAAAAGAGGATTTATGGATATTTAAAAATACACCAAATTACATCAAATTCTTTTGCAAACTTGGCCAAACTAAGCAGGTTTCATTCATAGTACATGTTGATAAATACGTGGAGACACATATGTTCACTAGGGTTTTCTATGTGTTTCCTTTAAAGACAGTCAGAGAAGGCAATGGCACCCCACTCCAGTACTCTTGCCTGGAAAATCCCATGGACGGAGGAGCCTCTTAGGCTGCAGTCCATGGGGTTGCTGAGAGTCGGACACAACTGAGTGACTTCCCTTTCACTTTTCACTGTCCTGCACTGGAGAAGAAAATGGCAACCCACTCCAGTGTTCTTGCCTGGAGAATCCCAGGGACAGGGGAGCCTGGTGGGCTGCCGTCTATGGGATCGCACAGAGTCGGACACGACTGAAGTGACTTAGCAGTTAAAGACAGTTGTAAGATTAAGCCAGACTCTTCTGTGTAGCATTCCAGAGAATATCATTTTATGTAGAATAAAATAATTTTTGTTTTTCCATCATAATTAAAAACTTACAAACGGCATCAAAAGATAGACTCTAGATTACATGCTTAAAAAGTTAGTTGTATAAAGAGATATTGAAATTATTATAAGCAACATGCAAATAATAATATAACAATAGTGGAAAATATTTAGTGGCTTGCAATATGTATCAATATGTTGTCATCATGTTAAGTGATTTATATTAACTATTTTTCAATTAAAATTTGGAACTTTCAGTTCAGTTCAGTCACTCAGTCATGTCCGACTCTTTGCGACCCCATGAATCGCAGCACGCCAGGCCTCCCTGTCCATCACCAACTCCCAGAGTTCACTCAGACTCACATCCATCGAGTCAGTGATGCCATCCAGCCATCTCATCCTCTGTCGTCCCCTTCTCCTCCTGCCCCCAATCCCTCCCAGCATCAGAGTCTTTTCCAATGAGTCAACTCTTCACATGAAGTGGCCAAAGAACTGGAGTTTCAGCTTTAGCATCATTCCTTCCAAAGAAATCCCAGGGCTGATCTCCTTCAGAATGGACTGGTTAGATCTCCTTGCAGTCCAAGGGACTCTCAAGAGTCTTCTCCAACACCACAGTTCAAAAGCATCAATTCTTCGGCACTCAGATTTCTTCACAGTCCAACTCTCATGTCCATACATGACCACTGGAAAAACCATAGCCTTGACTAGACAAACCTTTGTTGGCAAAGTAATGTCTCTGCTTTTCAATATGCTATCTAGGTTGGTCATAACTTTTCTTCCAAGGAGTAAGTGTCTTTTAATTTCATGGCTGCAGTCACCATCTGCAGTGATTTTACCACAGTAGAATTCCAAGTTGAATTTTCCCTGTCTCGGAATTATATTTATGATTTGAAATTGAGAATAAAAAATATAATGTATCCCAGATGTAAGAGAGAGATTGTAGAGAGGAAGCCAGCAACCTGTAAAAACAACCACACACCTACAGTTTGGACTGAAGAACACCAGAGAAGGGCTTGCTACCAGTACCCAATTCCAACAAGCAACCCCTTTCCCAGTCACCACAAGAAGAGGTTCCAAGACAGGCAGGAATCAGCTTTGTGGGGAGTTCAGTGTTGCAGGGAGAGAGTCCAGTTTCTTTCCTCTCTATGGAAAGGAGAGAGAGATGCTTTCCCTTCCACAAAGTGATGAAATTTCAGAATCAGCATTCACAAGAGTAGGAGTGCCTACAGGTAGTGAGAAGGCCTCTCATTCCTTGGTTAAATGCCCATGGTCACACTCTGGTGACTGAATTTCAAGGAGCATTTTCAGAAATAAGTCATTTTGTCTGCTCTATCATCCTTCTACTCCTAGGAAGAAAAGTCTCCTAGCATGCAAATCCTGAAAGCTGGGGCAGCCCTGAACACGGATACTGATGCTCATTTCTACTACAGTGATGTCTGAGAGGGCAAGACCTAGTGGGTTAGCTAAACCAGAAAGACTGAAATGGACTGCAGAGAAGTGTCCCTGGGAGATAGGTGTAAGAAACACTGTTGAAAATGTGGAAGAAATCCATGGTATTTTCCATCCACTTGTATCAACGACCTGAAGGTTGGTGGAGGGGCATGGCCTTCTGTGCTCTTCAAGTCATCTCAAGGACCAGTAGCAGGAACCACAATTCAGAGAGCACATAAATCTGAAAGATTCTTTCAGGACAGAGTAAATTAGAATAGTGTAGCTAAAACAACAGGCCCATGTAAGAGACAAGCGAATGATAAACCAGGAAAAGCAGGATGGAATCAGAACGTAGGTCAGCTGGAATACCAGTCATAAAGGCTATGAACCGCAGAGGTGCAAGAAGGTGCAGAGACATGGATGTATAGGCCTGCAGATGGAAATGAGAAATAAGGCAGGCAATTACCAAACTGGAGCTTTGCAGATCCTGTGACATGATTTCCTCTTTCTCCTCTCTTTCTTATTTTGCCAAGTAAGTTGAGATTGCTGAAGAGGAGAATCACTTGGTTAGGTGTTTTCTGATTTTTTTTTTTCCTTTGGTTTAACAAATAAAGAGCTTTGAATAAATTATCTAAAAGCACTCAGCTATCTACCAAAGGGAGTGGATACTCTTTAAATACCTGATATTCTTCTCTACCCACTGGTTTGGGCAGGAAGCAAAGGCAGCAAAAAGGGCAGAAATTCAGTGCCATGATGGAACAAAGGCAAGAGGTCATCTGAGAAGGTACTACAGAACTGAAATTAGAGGTGAGACAAGCACTTGGAGTGTAAAATGCTACAGAGGGATTACAGAGAATGAGGACCAGGGGAAAGCCACGTTTTTACTCAGAGGTTCACTGGTGACATCAGGAGCAAAGCTTCAGCTGACTTTCTGTGGAGGAAGACAGATTGGACTGAAGTGGGTGGTAAGGAACTGATGCAATTTTTTTTCGAAGTGTGAGGACAAACACTGCCTGTGTGTGAGGGGAGGGGTCTCCTTTGGTCAACAGTGTGGCAATGCAGCCATTCTTACATACTCCCACTATACCTATACCGAAGAATTCGGGGCGTATCATACTGCAAAGAACGATTAAAATTAAAAACAAATATAAAATAAATGAATTCTAAATGAATCATCTCCAATCTAAGCTGCTTAATATTGCCCAAAAAACACAATCCTTCTAATTTAACTTTTTTAAAATGTAAGATAAAATCCCTGAAATGATATATGTTAAATTTAAAATGCTACTATAGTGAAATGAAAGCATGTAAAAAAGCAAGCCTTGGAAAGGTGTTTCTGAAAAGGTGAAGGATATCAGTGGTAGCAAATGCAAATCACTTAAACTAACATGTACAAGAGGAACAATAATCTGCCCAAGATATAGGAATTATTAAATATCAAAACAGTTTGGAAATAGATTCAGGAAAATGATAGCAATATGTTCTAAAGTCTATTTTTTTTAAAAAACACCCAGCCAAATAGTATAAGGGAGAAAAGTCTATATTTAATATGGAAATGCAGTAATTTCTGATCATATAAAATATATTTAATGTAAAGGAACATATGGTACCCCACTCCAGTACTCTTGCCTGGAAAATCCCATGGACGGAGGAGCCTGGTGGGCTGCAGTCCATGGTGTCGTTAAGAGTCGGACACGACTGAGCGACTTCACTTTCACTATACCTAAAAACAAACTCCGAAAGTTCTTTTTTTTTTTTTTTCCTTCTACATATCTACCACTTAAAGAGACTGCTTCATTCAAAAGCTGGCAGCCTATGAGGCTTACAAGACACTCTCAACCACAAGCTGGCTTTTAGTTAGCCAATCACATAATTTCCTTCTTTGCACCTGCACTTTCTTTATATAAACCTTGACCAGCTCCTGTCTGCAGACAGGGGGACTCCAAACTACTTACAGTTTGGTGATGACCAATTCTAATGGATGCTTGCTCAAATAAAAATGTTAATATGCTTCAGTTTATCTTTAACAGTCCTAGGACTATGTGTCCCAAATCTTTGGGAAGTGATCTTGGTTAATTTCAAGTATCCTGGAGGAACACTGGCAAACATGCCGTACCCAAACCGATATTCAAAGAATTATGCAGGGAAGACAAATATCTAACAAATTCATAAATATTCATGGATAAAACACCACAAATTTCATCTGAACTAAATTATCATTTCATGCTATCCTCCTCAAAGTTGTATTAAGTAATCTATTTATGTTGTACCATCTCTTAGCCCACTTAATGCTCATCTTCATGACAATTTAGTCAATCTAACAATAAAAAACCTTTGATATAATCTTTTCTATTTAAGTTACTGCTAGGTCTTCTCACTATGTACATTTCTTCACTGAGATTGGGAAGTAATTTTACTAGGGCAGAAATTCTCTAATTAAACAGAATGAGATTCAAGTAGTTAATGCAAATGAGTTTTCATCATTCAATACCAAAGGCGAGATTAAAGGGAGAAAAATTTACCTGAGTTGGACGTTAATTTTCCCCCAAAGAACTTGACACAAAGCATATTTACAGAGCATAGTGATTACAAAATTTTCATTTTAGCTGTCCAATTTGGTCTGATTGTGATTTTCTCATGCTTTATTAGGGTATAACAGGAACTCTCTCATATTGATAAATGACATTCTGGGGTGTCTTGTAATACAAACTTAACTCTTCTTGCAATTACTCATTAATTTGCTATTTTGTATCTTAAAAAATAAAAAAGAACGTATGCACACTTAGAAACCAAATAATTACTTTCTAACAGATAAAACTTAAATTGTACTCTTAGGGAAGCATCATTTCGTAACTAAGGAGGTCAGACCTTGATCCTGAAAGAGTATTCCTTTCAGACAAACACACTAAAATGCAAACTGACTGTGGAACTTTCACTTAAGGACTTAAGTAGGATATCCATGGTTAGCAAGGAAAAGATAACATGTCTTCATTTTCCAGCATTTTAATTTTAGTATTTTCTGTATTTTCACAAGTCTAAATCCCCTTAATCTTTCTATCTAAATCTGCCAATTAAAAACAATAGACACAGCAAATAAAGTAACTGAAAAATTCATATTGAAAGGAATCAAAAACCTCCTATATTAAAATGAATGTATCAAACTAGAAACTTAGGTATTTAATAAAAACACTTGATATTTACTTCCTACTAAGAATTCCTTATGTTTCCTTTGTGGCTAAGCTGGTAAAGAATCCACCTACAATGCAGGAGACCTGGGTTGGGAAGATCCCCTGGAAAAGGGAAAGGCTACCCACTCCAATATTCTGACCTGGAGAATTCCATGGACTGTATAGTCCATGGGGTTGCAAAGAGTCGGACACGACTGAGTGACTTTCACTCAACTCACTCACTCTAGATTTCCTTATACATTTTATGATGGATGTTTCAAGCTTATTCATATTAACTGCTATATTTGAGTTTCTTTCTTTGATGGTATCAAATAATTTCTCAAAGCCTTTTTCTCTATAGTATAGAGTAGCTGCTTTCATTAAAAAAAAAAAAAAGAGCTCAACTGAAATGCAGGCAAAAATCACATGAAATCAGCCTTGGAGCTGTAATGTTGTCACCTATTTTTCCTTTCCTAGGCCTGAGTCGGCTCCATCTGCCTAATTATAAGCTCAAAACCCTCTGGGTGGTAAATGACTCTACATTCTACACTGCACTTAACACATTTTTCATGCTCTATATACTATTAATAATAACAGTAGTAATGACATATATTTTTCTTAATATAAAGGAAAATATGGACATCACAACTGTCACTTATCCACACTCCCTTTGTCTTGATGATGTGCACTGGAGGGATGGTTACTAAGATCACATTACCTCTTCCTTCTATTCCAAACTTAGTTTTGCTTTTTTTTTTTTCCTGTAGTTCACTTGTTTTTCCTCTGTTTTAATTTACTCTTCTGCTTTCTTTACCCACCACACCTATTATCTCCTTCTGAATGCCAAGCAGCATCAGTATTTTGCACTTAGCTGCTAAGGAAAATATCTGTTTGTGTATGCTTAATTGGCTTAACTATTGTACTAAAGTAGGCTTTTTAAACAGCACTACTGACATGTCGGGCTGCACTTTTTTTTTTTATAGTGGAGAGTTGTCCTGTGTATTGTAACATGCTTTCCCTGGTGCCTCAGGGAATCTGAGGCAGATTCTCAGGTTAAAAATCTGCCTGCAGTGCGAGAGACCTGGGTTCAATTCCTGAGTTGGGAAGTTCTCCTGGAGAAAGGAATGGCTACCCACTCTAGTATTTTTGCCTGGAGAATTCCATGAACAGAGGAGCCTGAGGGCTCCAGTCCATGGGATCGCAAGGAATCAGATATGACTGAGTGACTAACACTTCACTTTTTAGCACCATCCCAGGACCCTACCCACTAGATGCCAATAGCATACCTCACCCCACCCCACTACCAGGTATGACAGCCAAAAATGTCTCCAAATATTGCCATCTATTCCCTAGAAAACCGCTGCAAAGAGGAAACCTATTTAATAAGGTAAAACTATTCTTCTCAGTATGTCATACTGCTGGAATTAAACAGAGTAAAACTGAGATAAATATGAAAATAAAAATTGTATTAAACCTCCCACACACATACACTCACATTCTAAAAATATTTTACATGTGCAATTTAAGCATTTAAAAAGCCTAAAGTTTATACAAGCAAAAATAAGTAACACTCCAATATCAAGGATTATTTTACTGAAAAAAATTATTTCTGCTAACCTGAAATAGAGCTCTAAGCAAAGCACTAGCTATGATTTAAGACTAGAATGTCTAACGTCCAATTAAAATAAATCCTTCTAACAGCACTTTTATAAAATCACTTAGCTTGTTAAAACATATGAAATGTTTGGCTCCCCTGGGCTACATTATGATTAAGGTGCATTCAGAGATGAAAAAACACTTCTCATTTCACAAGGTCACAGTACATTTCAAAATGAGCTATACTTCACTATTTTCCAAAGATTTCTTTGTTTCCTTCACTAAACTAAGCCAAGGTCCTCCTACTTCTGAAATTTACTATAAATCTGGATACTGTCAAGAAGCATTTAATCTCCAATGTATTTGAAAAGCCTTGTAAATTACAACCAAAATAACCAAGGCACAACCTTTTCTCGTTTTATTTTTCTCCTAAGTTTTTTTTCCCAGTGGTCAGTAAACATGTTTCAACATCAGCTTTCTTTATTTTAGGCACTAATGCAGAAAGCATGAAATAAATATCCTAGACACTCAGGTCTCATCAGAGGCAGTGCTTGAGTGCTCATAAGGTAGCGCATAAGTGTTCAAGAGGAGTTGACTCGAACTGGGTTTGAATTCCAGGGTCCAATCCCTCACTAGTTGTGTGACCTTGAGCATGTCAGCATCTCGAAGTCTCAGTTTCCCCACGTGTAAAGGACAATAATGTTTGAACTTATTTCATGGAACTGTTATAAATTTGGAAAATAAAAGCTCTAACACATACTAGCACATACCTCGCACGCAGTGAGGTGTTAACTAGCATTACAGATTCCCTGATCAATCAATATGCTTCAACGTCAATATTTTCTCATGTGAAAACTGCGAGCTCTCCCTCCCAAATCAGTGTCTTCCTGCACTTCTATCATTCCTTTCCTCCAGCTATACGACCAAGACCTGATAATCCTAAATCCCTTCATTATGCTCACCACCTCCACTTCCCACCCAAGAAAGGACGCCCAGTACCTCCTGATCAACATCATCACTAACATTCCAGGCACTAGGCTTTTATCCCCATCATCTCATGTCACCTTCAACATTTAAGACACACTTATATCTGTCATCTCCTCTTAATCTCTGCTGTTCCCATTCTGTTTCAAGCCCCTCTTCTATGATCTAGAGAGAATTATAGGAACTAATTCATCTAACATCCAATTCTTACCCATCTTGCACAGTGAAGTCAAAGTACTTTTCTCTAAAACAGATCTGATCATGAATTCCCCACGATATACCGTTAGGTACCATCCTGTTCCCAACCTTTACAATAAACTCCACCCCACAGAGGGTAACAGGACTCCAGGAGTTCAGCCCTGTCTCTCTACCCAATCTCGCCTCACAGTGCTCTTTACATAAACCTATATGCCCACCACAGCAAACTACCTCCAGGTCCCTGACAAATGACACCCTTCCTAATCCTTTGCATGCACTGGGACTGCTGCCTGGCACGTCAATCTCTGTGCACCTGTGCATCTGGCTCATTTTTGAGGTCTTTAAGTACCACCTCCTCCCTGCAGCAGTTTCAGAAGCCCCTAAGGCCTTCATCTATATTTCCTCTCACAACTCCCTGAACCTACCTTAAGCTGACTACTGTGTTCTTATGTATTGGCTTTTTCATTTATCACCTGCACTAAAAGGTTTTGCTGGACAATAGCATCGTTTTTGTTTATCTATCTTTGTTCAAAAAATTATGGTGTCAAATACAACCAAAATATAAAATACAGAATTAAATGAGATTCATTCCTATCTTCCACACACACACACACAGATTGTGTGCTTAGCACACAACAGGCACCCAAGTATGTTTGTATAAAGAATGTTTCATTGAATGAAACAAATTAATAATATATATTTGGGGAAATTAAGAAGTTCCATTTTGTTTCTGAAGGGCCATAATGGACAAATGGCTCATATATCTGATACAGACATAAAATATCCTGCCTATTAATATAAGATTAAATATTTTTAAATTAATTTTTTAAAATGTACAGTACAGAACTGATTTGCAAAGTTCCATCTCACAGTTTCTAAACTGGAAGTCCCAACAATCCAGATTGTTCTCAGAAGCCAGCAAGACATAAAAACTGATATTGTCAATTACGACTTTTATTCCAAAATGTCTGACTTTCTTGTGACATACTGTAATACACCCTAAATTATTAACAGACCCTGGCACCAGAAGCAGGGGACAGCACTTGGGAAGGGAACACCCATCTATTTAGCACGAAGACTGATGATTCAGAGGCAGGGAAGGAGGGAAGGAGGAAGCAGTTATTTTGATCGGCTGGGGGTCTTGGCGCCTTTTGTATCTGAGCTTCTGTTGGTCTCTGTGTTTTTCGTGGGTGCAGGCTGGCAGGCCTCTATGTCTCGCTCTTGCTGTCTTTGCTGACAGCTTCTCTGTGTGACAACTTGGAACCCCAGCAGTGAAGTGTGAAAATAAAACACAGGGAACTACTGGAATGGAAATTTCAAATTGCAGTTGTAGTTTTTAAGGATTTGAATGCATTAAGCATCTAGAAAATAGCTTCTGTGGTAGGGCTCATGGATAGGGAAGAAGAATAAACAAAGACAAAATTCAGGCATCATTTCAGAGCCATGCCCTATACCACCCTGACTGTCCTTATGACTCCGGATTCCTTGATTAACTGTTCTGACTTAAGTCAGTGTCAACTATTTGACCTTTTCAAAACCAGAGCGTCCCAGAGCTTGTTTCTTTTGTTATGTGGTTTGTTCTTTAAACACAAGTTAAAATTTAAAAAACAGTCTTTTGGAATAAAATGTGATGAAAGAAGCCAAACTCTCTGTTTCTTCATAATTTGGCTCATGTCTCCTCTCTTGCTCTAGCTCTCATGCTCTCCCCGCAGCCCATCCACCCCAGGTCTTTCTCCATGTCTCTCTTAGGAGGGTTCCAGAGCCCAAGTGCAAGGAGGGTGACAGAAAGCCTTGCCGAGGTCCCCGATAAATATTTTCAATAATGAAACCATTTCAATCATAAAACATGGATCACAGTTTTTTGATCCATGTGTGCTATCAACAGGATAAAATTTCAGAGGAGAGATGGAGGACGTATCAAGCCCTACTCCCTAAAGCCCTTTCCAGTACAAATGGTTCTGAAAAGCTGTATTTTCAAATGGAGGTCAGAACATTCCTGTATGTGCAAAACTACACATATATAGGCATAAATGACAAAAATACACAGCACATTTATACCCCTTTGAATAACAAAATCGATGGCATGATCTTGAACCTATTTTCCAAAGCGTAACCCACATCTCAGTGTCAAAGTGAAGTCTACTAGTAGAAAAGATAATTTAAACAACCTACAATAAGATTTGATTAAAAAAAAATAAAATTAGGTACACAAAATGCATTGGCTGCATTTAATTTCCTTGAACTGGGTCCCAAAGATGGAATATATGCTGCTGCTGCTGCTAAGTTGCATTAGTCATGTCCGACTCTGTGCGACCCCATAGACAGCAGCCCACCAGGCTCTGCCAATCCTGGGATTCTCCAGGCAAGAACATTGGAGCGGGTTGCCATTTCCTCCTCCAATGCATGACAGTGAAAAGTGAAAGTGAAGTAGCTCAGAATATATGCTACAAAATACCTGAAAAGAGCCCTCTCAGGAATTTGTGAGGTAAACTGATAATCGTGCTGGAAACACATGTGGTCTCGGGATGGAAATTGGTATGCAGAAGACCAGAAGATGACACCACAGGAACAGAAACCCATATAGCCTCAATAGCCTATCAAAATCATTCCATCTTTAGTACAGCAAATCATAGTTGATTGTTACTTCTGGGAATTGAGTAATGAATTCTCATCAGATTTACAGCAACATCCCACCACCTCAAAGGAATTTTGTTCATTATTATACAAAGTAAACAAATCACATTGACTTGATTCCTGACCTGGAAATTGAGATATTTATATTGTTCTCCAAATTCCTATTTCTAAAACTGTTTAAAAATTTCTAAACTTTTCACAACTATGAGAAAAGAAGTGAGCTACAATGGCTCCCTCTCCTTCACTGTGATCAACTTTGCAATCTGTACGCATGATTCCTACCACCGTTACTGCATAATTTTGTTGTTGCTTAGTCACTAAGTAGTGTCTGATTCTTTGCAACCCCATGGACTGTAGCCTGCCAGGCTCCTCTATCCACAGAATTTCCCAGCATGCCTACTGAAGTGGGTTGTGATTTTCTACTCCAGGGAATTCTCCCAACTCAGGGATCAAACCATGTCTCCTGAATTGCAGGTAGATTCTTTACCATTGAGCCACCAGGGAAGTCTTACTGGGTATATATAAGGTTGTAATTTTAAAATGCCTTCAACTCTTGAGTAATGTTGCTTTAAAACATTAAATATGTTCTCTTTCAAAGGAATCACCAAATTATATTGCTGAAACAACATGTGCATTAGGAAATAAGTATTTATGACCAATAGTGAAATTCAGAAGTGAAAGAATAAATCATGAATGATGTTCTCTCCAATGAGACATTTGCCATGATTGAGACTATTGTCAAAGAAGGTTCTGTTCCTCATAAGCTCTTCCTGCCCACTCTTTCTCCACTACAGTTATACCTTTGTCTTTGAATAGACTAAAAGGGCTGAATAAATACACTGTAACATGTGCATTTTAAATCATTTAATTTAATAAAAGGTTCACAAATTTATAAATTACTTAATTCTAATTACCAATATATTTTACTTTTATGCTGCATCTCTATTAGAGAAAAGATAATTGATTCGCCAGGATACAGATATGTAAATATATTAATAGTCCATAATATTAATTCCAGGAAGTAAATTAATTTCCTTCAAATACTTAATATAACCCATTACAAGGAAATTAAATACATTGAAATATTCTCTATAATTATTATTTTATATATTAAATAATACAACTATTATTTCTACTATATAATTGGAAATATATCATTTAAAATAATAACTAATATGTTGTAAAATTAACTAGAGAAGAAATAAGAGAAAATAAGACAAATTGCTGCAAAAGGTATAAGAAGCATAAAGAGCTAATACCAGAAACTAATGTTGAAAAAAAACCAGTTTTCAATTATACCACCTGTTCCTTCTCAAAGGCTAATTAAAATGCACCTTAGGAAACATAATCTTCTACAACTTTAATTACATCTCTTCCCTTTCTTTATTCCTCAAAATAGAAAGGACTACAACACCCAGGGTATACTTTCTCACTCCAATACCAGTATGTCTTCTCCCTTAATGATTCTTTCTTCCTGATACCACGAGTGGCTGCCTGTCTTTTCATATAGGTGTAATTATGAGATTCAAAATCCAGTAAAGGCATAATTTCAGAGCTTTTAAATTCAGTAACGATTTTACATTTATACTTTCTTCTCTTTCTCTATGTATATGTATATATTTATGTGCATTCTAAGACACTTCACTCATGTCCAACTCTGTGCAACCCCATGGACTGTAGCCCGCCAGGCTCTTCTGTCCATGGGATTCTCCAGGCAAGAATACTGGAGTGCGTTGCCGTGTCCTCCTTATGTACATATATATACACACACAAATGTATGCAACATGCATGCACATCTATACAGTTAAATACATACATTTATATTTATGCTATCTTGTTAAATAAGGCTTCCCTAGTGACTCAGTGGTAAAGAAACCACCTGCAAAGGATTCTCCAGGCAAGAATACTGGAGTGGGTTGCCATGCCCTCCTCATCTACATAAATCAGTTCAGTTCAGTTGGTCAGTCGTGTCTGACTCTTTGTGACCCCATGGACTGCAGCATGCCAGGCTGTCCATCACCAACTCCCAGAGCCTGCTCAAACTCATGCCCATCTAGTTGGTGATGCCATCCAACCATCTCTTTCTCTTTTGTCCTCTTCTCTTCCCGCTCTCAAGCTTTCCCAGCAGCAAGGGCTTTCCAGTCAGTCAGTTCTTCCCATCACGTGGCCAAAGTATTTGAGTTTCAGTTTCAGCATCAGTCCTTCCAATGAATATTCAGGACTGATTTCATGTAGGATTGACTGGTTTGATCTCCTTCCAGTCTGAGGAACTCTCAAGAGTCTTCTCTAACACCACAGTTCAAAAGCATCAATTTTTAAGTGTTCAGCTTTCTTTATGGTCCAACTCTCATATCCATATATGACTACTGGAGAAACCATAGCTTTGACTAGATGGACATTTTTTGGCAAAGAAATGTCTCTGCTTTTTAATATGCTGTCTAGGTTGGTCATAACTTTTCTTCCAAGGAGCAAATGCCTTTTAATTTCACGGCTGCAGTCACCATCTGCAGTGATTTTGGAGCCCAAGAAAAGAAAGTCTCTCACTGTTTCCATTGTTTCCCCATCTATTTGCCATGAAGTGATGGGACCAGATGCCATGATCTTAGTTTTTTGAATGCCCAAGACAAACTGTGATATGTGCATTATCTGACAATGAGTATTAAGCCAGCTTTTTCACTCTCCTCTTTCACTTTCATCAAGAGGCTCTTCAGTTCTTTTTCACTTTCTTCCATACGGGTGGTGTTATCTGATATCTGAGGTTATTGATATTTCAGGTACATATGTATATATACACACAAATGTATACATTTATGCACATCTGTGTGGTATATATTATGATGTTATATACATACATTTAAATTTATGCTTTCTAGTTAAATATTGCTTCCCTAGTGGTAAAGAATTGGCCTGCAATGCAGGAAACACAGGTTTGATCCCTAGGTCGGGAAGATCCTCTGGATAAGGAAATGGCAACCTACTCCAGTATTTTTGTCTGGGAAATCCCATGGACAGAGGAGGCTGGTAGGCTACAATCCAAGGGGTCACAAAAGAGTTGGACATGACTTAGTGACTAAACAACTAGCTAAATATATACTATACCCATATATTTCCATATCTGTATGTTGCCATTCCCAAGACAAACTGTGATAGGTGCGTTATCTGACATTGAGAACTAATTTGTTATGGAAACAATATCACAAATTCCTAGGCTAGCCCTTCAAAGTCTGTAAACCTAGTTTGTAGTTATACTATAGGCTCCACAGTACTAACTTGGGTTTCAGGGCCCTAGAAAAAGAAGCTATGTTGTGAAAAAATGAGTGTGACTGTGGAGGATGGTTAAACAATGAGGAGAAAGAACATGTCCTCTTGTTTCCTTGGTTCAAAATTCTGATACAGTCACTTTTTTGACATCTCTCCTGTCCCTTCCTCCACCCTGGCTCATGACCTTGTGAAGTGCCTTCAAGCACCCTCCGTGTCAGCCTGTCAGACTTTACTGAGGTCACATCATTCCCAAACATTCTTATGCCAACAATTCCTCAGTTGCCCTGACTCACAATTCATAGACCCAAACACTGAACTCTCATAGATTTCAGGAATTAATTTTTCATTAAAACACTATAACCACACCAAACACATTTATATATTTCTCAAAAACCATGCTTATAAATAAAGAAAAGAATTTGAAAGAACCCTAGTAAACAAGAAAAATAATAATAAGAAAGAGAGAGAGAGAACAGATTCAGTAGGTTACACACAGCTTAGTTTGACCAAAGGCCTGACCATGAAGTTACTAACTTGGAGATGACCTTGTTATTTTCAGCTTTGACCTTTCCATTGAGAAAACCGCTGTATCTTTAAAAGCTTCATTTCTCAATCCACACTCCACAACACAAAAACACACTTAAGGGGAACCTTCTCCAACAAAGACCAGGTTAGCGGCAGAAGGAAATGTTGGTGCAACACTCACAGTCCTCAGGGATGTATGGGAGCCACAGGTCAGTCAGTTCTAAAATAGCCCCCACTGTAAATATTCTTTTAATAATGACTTTGAAATACTCATCCTAGCATATAAATTCATTTTTCCACTGTCATTGTTGTCTGTAGCTAAATATTCAATGAAAAAAACAAAAACAGCAATACCTGTTCAGTGATCACTCTGCACACCTTAAAGAACATAAAATTCTATTATATTTTTAGGAACCCCTACAGCTCTAAAAGGGCTGGGGAACTGGTGGTGGTAGGACTAGACAATGCACAATGACCTCCACAAAGTTCTGAGACTATTTCCTCACAAAACACACAGATAATATATAAATATATACATAAAATAAACAGTCATGTGTGTGTGTCTCTCTCTATATACATATGTGACAGTGTTAATCACGTCGTCAAGTCTGACTCTCAGCGACACTATGGACCATAGTCCGTCAGGCCCTGTGGGGTTCTCCAAGCAAGAATACTGGAGAAGGTTGCCATGCCCTCCTCCAGGGGATCTTCCCAACCCAGGGATCGAACCTACATCTCATATCTCCTGCACTGGCAGGCCGGTTCTTTACCACTAGTTCCCCCTGGGAAGGCCATATACATATATATACACCACCACTTGATGTCCTGCATTTATGATCATAACACGTGTGTATCATGGTCAACAGGGCAGCAAAACAGCAGTAAGGGCACATTTGTCATGTAGTACAAAAGGGGCCATAACCATGTATACATGTGGTTCATCTAAACGCTATAAAAATTCTTTATTAAGGAAAACAACAAAGTGTGTTTTACCACTGGAGAAGCCTCAGTAAGAAGGTACATTTATTTATTAAGCCCCTTCAATAGGACTCTGACTCCTGCAGGGACATACACTCTTAGCACATCAAACAAAAACCAACAACCAGAACTCCCACAGAGGAAGCTTGAACGTGGGCTTTAAATAATTAACACTTTTCTCTTCCCTTAACTTAAACCTATGGAGACTGCTTTGTCAACAGTTAAACAAAAAGTCAGCCTAGTCATTATAGCAGCTGATTTGTGGAGCTCTCCCCTTATTAACATATTGGGCAGAACAACTCATTAGAGGAAAATTAAGGAGAGTAAAATGGGATACAAAATATTTGCACGAGTATGTTCTCATTAAATATCAGAGATCTGATCCAACTACATCGAGAGATATTTTTGTTCTAGTCTTTAACTGCAGGGATCAGACACTCTTCAGCTCCTCTCATGTGGTCCTATTATGGTTATTTTGAGGTTCCGTCAAGTTATTATTTGATTTTTATAGTGGGGGAGTTTTTGCTGTGGCTGTTTTGGTTTTAGCATTTGATGGTTTTTAACATGCAAGACTATTGCTTTCAGATTCTAAGTACAAAATTATCTAAAGGCATTTAAACCTGGATTCTGAGTAGATGAGTTTTCACATAATTTCCACAGCAACATTTCAAATTATCGCTTTAATAAGTCTCCACGATGCTCCACATTTGATTTCTCTGAGAGGACTATAAAGAACAACAAGCTTGGAAGAATGGATGGGCCTAGTTAAGAAAACCTGCCACTTTTAGCTGCCACACATGGAGCTGTGTTTTCTGCATACGTTATGATGTCTGTCCAGTGAGATTCTCTTCAACACTATTCCAGTCAGACTTTGCAGTCATGATTGGGCTGTCAGGTTTGAACACCAAATTTTCAGAAACACAGGGGAAATCTGAGACCCTATGAGGTCAGCTTCTTTGACAAATGAAACTTCCTAACTTGGATAAACATCTCTTTCATGAAATCACTCCTGTCTCGAAAAGTTACATATATCTATATTTCTGTATTGATATCGATACACACACACATATGTGCATAAACACAGACACATACCTAGAAAAAAATTCCAGTAGCCTTCCATCGCCTGCAGAACAGTTTCACATTATGCAACCCAGCATTCATGAGTTTCCATATCTGGCCACAATATGCCTCTCAGAATGTATCTTCACAGATACCAAAAAGAAAAAAAAAAAAAAGGAGGAGGAGAACTAATAAAATAATAAAGTTCTTGATCCAAACACTGTCTTCATATGTCAGACTGTATTTTCCAAAGATTCACATATCCCATCTGATTCTCACTTCTTGATTGGGGTGAGGGGTTGGGGCTGCACTGGCCACCCAGCATGCTGGAAGGGATGCTGCATGACTTTCGAGGCTAGGTTATAAAAGAATACAGCTTCTGCCAGTAAACCTCCTGGCAGTGTCTCCCGCCGCTCCTTTCCCCTCACCCAAGCACAATCCTCTCAGATCAGCCACTTTAGGAGTCCTGAGATAAGATGTAAGAGTTCTGACCACTTTGAAGCTGCCATGCTGAAGAGCACTCATGGAAAGGTCATAAACACAGATCAAGGGAGAGATGCTCTAGGACACCTAATTGTACCAGACTTCAACAAGTAAGCCTTCAGATGACTCTGTGCGCCTCCTTTATGGGCTTCCCTGGTGGCTCAGTGGTAAAGAATGTGCCTACAATGCAGGAAAGACAGGTGGCTCAGGTTCAGTCCCTGCGTCAGGAAGATCCTCTGGAGGAGGAAACAGGAACTCACTCCAGTATTCTTGTCTGGAGAATCCCAACAACAGAGGAGCCTGGCGGGCTACAGTCCCTGTGGTCTCAGAGTTGGATACAACTGAAGTGACTAAGAACACATTAGCTGTTGTATCTCTCTCATTATACATCTCCTGACACCAGCCAGAGGATGAACCAACAAGTAAACCCTCAGATGAGTCCATCTGTCCCCTTTAGAGGCTTCCTGCCACAGACTATGACACTGTGGAGGAGAGAAAAGCCATTCTACTGTGTCCTATCTGAATTCCTGACCTAGACAATCTATGAAAATAACAGATGGCTTTTCTTTAAGGCACTAATTTTTCTGTAATTTATCAAACAGTTATGGTAACTGGAACACTTCCTCAATGCTGTTATCAGCAAACCTAATTCTTCATGCAAACACACTCATTACATGCAAGAACCATATTTTGTATATTGCTACTTCTCCTCACAACAATTTTTTACAAATCATTCTTACTTTACAGAAAATAAGAAAAAATAAGAAAAGCTAATAACTTGTTCACTGTCAGAGAAGGATGGAGCCCAGATTACAACTGAGATTCTCCTGACCATGATGCCCATCACCCTCTTTCCTTCCTTGCCTTACCCTAAAAGTCCACACTGCAGAAGAAATCATTGAGAATAATGTCCCAACTATTGTTATGGGCTTAGAAACACTAACCTCACTCACTTCTCCCTTTTTAACTAACCTCAAATTGAACTAATTTCACTGTCTTAAATCAAAGACAATGAATCATATCATTTATAGATAAACAGTATATTATAGTTATCCTAGATACACTCAAGTAGAATATTATACAAATTAGGGAGTAACATTAAAGTTGATTAATAGGAAATTATTTAGGTAGAAGAGACTTATTTTGAACAATATTTAAGGATGCCTGCTGTGTTTTGATATTAAGGGTTACAAATTGCACTTTGACAAAAGTGCTCCTATGAATTATAATTACATTCATTTACTTCACAATGAATGTTTTCATTCAAAGAATTTTACTGCTCTCTCTGGGCATATTATTAATATGCATGTGCTCAAACAATATTCACAAACTTCCTGGTCCTAGAGACAGAAAAAAAGTGATCAGCTTTCCCCAGTCTGGGGTTGTTCTGAATGAATTTCTGCCCCCGTAAAGCAGCTCTTCTGGGAGTGGGCCATGTTGGCATCAGAAGCTGGATGTCAGAATACCCTTCTGTCTTGGTATCTTCAAAGGCAAAAGCATTGTATTTTTATTCCAATGGATCAAGCTTTAAAAAGAAGTCATCCTTATATTCTGGAGCCTTCAAGAGAAAGCTTTTCTTTGGCAGTGAATGAAAACAAAGGCAAAAGATGAAAGGAATCATCTTTTAAAGGAAATAAAAAGGCCTCTACAAAGCAGTGCATAAATGTAGAAAGTGTGGGAAAAAGTGCATTATATTTTGGTGAGACTGGAGAAGTAGGAAAGCCCAATGGACCAACTGTCTTCCTTTACTATTATTAAAGTTTTTGGGGAAAAAAAAATCACTTTTGAAGGTTCCATGAACAAAACTGACAGCCAGGAGCTTAAAATACTCACAGCCACAACATTTCCATTCTGTTGGGGTTCCAGAAGAACTCCTGTGGGCAAACTCTGCATGTGTAACAGACTGAACGTGAGGTGTCTATCTCAAGGCAACAGACACATCAGGAATAAGTTGGAAATCAGCCAATATTTGGGTTTTATATGATGTCAATCAACTGGTGGGCTGATTTTTACCATAAATGGCCTATTTTGAAGCTGACTGAATGGTAGACTTGTATAAGTACGGTACTAAGGCGAAAGACAGAGAAGCATATAGAACTGGTAATGCTCAAAAATGTCAAGCAAAACTATGGCCACACAAGAGGAACAGGCCAATATAAATGAACCAAGTCTAATCACATCTTCATTTGCAGACTGAAATCTATCCCAAACAGTACCTTCACAGAAGGGACTTCTTGTTTCCAAAACCCACCAAATTAACACCATGCCACAATTCTAGTAGCTGCCTTTAAAAATAAGATTGAAGCCACACTAGACATTTTCTTTTAAATTTTAGTTTCAGTTCTTCTCAGCAGCTCATTTTAAGAAACATCTGTCCAGTCTGGCTCTTGCGAAGAAGTTCAAAAATGAATGTCCTCATTTGGATCCTAAGGGACTCTCCTAAGGGACAGGATAGTCCTCTGAAAGCAAGCAAACACTATCAAAATATTTACAATCCTTGAACTTCTTAATCGAGTTCAATGTATAGTGCAGAATATGACCTAGTTTCATCCTTAATCAAAAAACGATTTTTGAGTGCTTCCCTGACACCTTCTAAGACATCATGCTGTCTTCATGTTAAGTACCAAACAAAGTATTCAGTGACCAATCAGTTCAAAGGCAATCTTGGTCAAGCCTAAGATTACAGAGAATATTACAGAGAATATTCAAGATTGAACACAACTAACCTGGAATCTGAGTTTTTCTACAATTCATATGCACAAACCCACATATTAGATTTGTGTATGTAGGTGGAAAGTGAAAATTCTCCAAGTTCATGTCCACAACACAACCATCTCACAAATAATTAATACATAATCTAATTCTTGATGAAAGGGGTCCAAATAGGTTTGGTTCAGTTCAGATCAGTCGCTCAGTCGTGTCTGACTCCTCGCGACCCCATGAATCGCAGCACGCTAGGCCTCCCTGTTCATCACCAACTCCCGGAGTTCACTCAGACTCATGTCCATCTAGTTGGTGATGCCATCTAGCCATCTCATCCTCTGTCATCCCCTTCTCCTCCCGCCCACAATCCCTCCCAGCATCAGAGTCTTTTCCAATGAGTCAACTCTTCGCATGAGGTGACCAAAGTACTGAAATTTCAGCTTTAGCATCATTACTTCCAAAGAAATCCCAGGACTGATCTCCTTCAGAATGGACTGGTTGGATCTCCCTGCCGTCCAAGGGACTCTCAAGAGTCTTCTCCAACACCACAGTTCAAAAGCATCAATTCTTCGGCCCTCAGCCTTCTTCACAGTCCAACTCTCACATCCATACATGACCACTGGAGGTTACTAAACACCTAATCCACTTCAGACACAATTGCACACATTGTCTACACATAATGTTTTTTGATTTTTACAAAAATTTTGTGACGTGAGATGCAGCTTCATTTTGGAGATAAGTAAAAGGAAAGTCAAAGAAGTTAAAAACGTGATCATGTTCATATTGTTAAAAATGGCATAGCTAGGATCTAGAGCAAAGTTCTTTTGACTGAGAAGCTCAGGAACTCAGCCCTAACAAGCAGCCTAATCCTAATATAAGTAATAAATAGTACCAAAAGAAGGAAAAGATGAAATACTACCTGTCATTTACTGAAACCATATAGTAAAAAGAAAACCAAGATACGTTTTGATACATTTAAAAATAACTACCTAAGGCATAAGCTAAATGTTGAAAGCTACCTATCAGGACTTTGACTTTATATTTTATCAAGTCAGAGAACCAAAAAAAAAAGTAGATCAGCCAGAGCAAACCACTAAAACTTTTAAACTTATCTATGAAGCTAATGTATAAGATACAGTATTTCCTTTGGGAGAGAAGAGCCTGTGTAAGATTGGTTTTTCACTCTGTTGATTGAAAAAAAAGTAAATTAAAGTTCTCCTGGGAGACTCCCAATATCATTTCAAAGAACAAGAAACACCCTGGACACACTTCTGAAAGCAGCAAGTTGCTAGTCTACTCTAGAAATGTTGTATATATATTGTTTGTTAAATCAAATTCAGTCCTTGTATTTTACAAGTTTAAGGCAATATCTGGAACACCTGACAGAAAACATTATATACATAATCCACATACACATATATATACAATATATATATACACACACATATATACACACACACACACACATAAATATACTGATTCCTACACTAGGTTTTAAAATACAACTCCTACAGCTCAACTCCAGAAAAATAAACGACCCAATCAAAAAATGGGCCAAAGAACTAAATAGACATTTCTCCAAAGAAGACATACAGATGGCTAACAAACACATGAAAAGATGCTCAACATCACTCATTATCAGAGAAATGCAAATCAAAACCACTATGAGGTACCATTTCACACCAGTCAGAATGGCTGCGATCCAAAAGTCTACAAGCAATAAATGCTGGAGAGGGTGTGGAGAAAAGGGAACCCTCTTACACTGTTGGTGGGAATGCAAACTAGTACAGCCACTATGGAGAACAGTGTGGAGATTCCTTAAAAAACTGGAAATAGAACTGCCTTATGATCCAGCAATCCCACTGCTGGGCATACACACTGAGGAAACCAGAAGGGAAAGAGACACGTGTACCCCAATGTTCATCGCAGCACTGTTTATAATAGCCAGGACATGGAAGCAACCTAGATGTCCATCAGCAGGTGAATGGATAAGAAAGCTGTGGTACATATACACAATGGAGTATTAATCAGCCATTAAAAAGAATACATTTGAATCGGTTCTAATGAGGTGGATGAAACTGGAGCCTATTATACAGAGTGAAGCAAGCCAGAAGGAAAAACAGAAATACAGTATACTAACGCATATATATGGAATTTAGAAAGATGGTAACAATAACCCTGTGTACGAGACAGCAAAAGAGACACTGATGTATAGAACAGTCTTATGGACTCTGTGGGAGAGGGAGAGGGTGGGAAGATTTGAGAGAATGACATTGAAACATGTAAAATATCATGTAAGAAACGAGTTGCCAGTCCAGGTTCAATACACGATACTGGATGCTTGGGGCTGGTGCACTGGGACGACCCAGAGGGATGGTATGGGGAGGGAGGAGGGAGGAGGGTTCAGGTGGGGAACACATGTATACCTGTGGCGGATTCATTTTGATATTTGGCAAAACTAATACAATTATGTAAAGTTTAAAAATAAAATAAAATTAAAAAAATAAAATATTTTCCTTCAAGCCTTCCCAGTTTCTTCCATTAAACATTGTCATGGCCTGTCTCAAAACTCTGCCAGAAACTTATGGAAGGATAGGGGGAAAAAAAGTCTTCAAATTGACTCAGAAAAAAAATTACAGCATTCCCAAAAGAAAACCAAGATGTATGCCCTTTACAGAAAGTTCAGTGAGGACAACACAAACCACATGTTCCAGGTATGTGGTGTGAGCCACATGGCCTATGAGGCTTCCTGCACTCAACGCGCTTCACCTCAAGTGCCAATATCAACAAACAACAATATTTACTGTGACTCCAGTTACAGCCAAGGTCGACAGAAGTGTGGGCGCTGTGAGCCTCAGTCTAATTTTTTAATGTCAACCAAGAAAACTGACATTTGGGGGTACAATATCACTATCCAAAGCAAATATGTGGGCTAGGGAAAAGTCAAACACCAAGTTCTGAATTATACAAAATGAGAGGACCTTCAGTATTGCAGGAGCAGATACTTGGCTCTTCTTAGTGTACAAATCCCCTGAGAATTTTACACACACCAGTTTCTTTGTTTTGTAGATAGTGAAGTTGTTTAACAGTTGAGAGGCTTGGGCTGAAATCTTTGCTCTTTAATTAGCCATAGATGTAACCTCTTGGAAGGCCAAAAAATAAGCAATTGAGGTATGTCACTTTTACTGTCTTTTGAAATTCTGGATGCCTGAAAAATTATGTCCCTGTAATAAAAAAAAAGGTTCACTATACAGTGACAATATGAGAATTTGCTGGTTTAAAAACTAGGATTTCATTTGTATAAATAAATCATCCTAATCCACTTTTGGTTCTAATAAATAAATTTATAATGCTACATAGTGTACCAAGTTTATATATGCAAGGGATAAATGCATTTTTAAACTTTCCTTTATTTCCTTATCATCCTCTCTCCCTATAACCCATTATTCTCTTGGTAAATATTTTAATTCCACTCCTCTTGAACAATGGAGATGTTTAAGTCAGGCTAAAGCGACTCAGAATCACCCTTACAAAAAGGAAATTTGCTGAAGTATAGTCCAGTACTCTTGCCTGGAAAATCTCATGGACAGAGGAGCCTGGTAGGCTGCAGTCCATGGTCGCTAAGAGTCAGACATGACTGAGCGACTTCACTTTCACTTTTCACTTTCATGCATTGGAGAAGGAAATGGCAACCCACTCCAGTGTTCTTGCCTAGAGAATCCCAGGAATGGAGGAGCCTGGTGGGCTGCTGTCTCTGGGGTCGCACAGAGTTCGACACAACTGAAGCGACTTAGCAGCAGCAGCAAAAAGATTATAGTTCTAAGTTACGGCCAAAACATAACCAAAAAATGAGTGGCTAGGAAGATACAGGTAGAAACAGAGTATGAATAAGTCAGTATTTATTCTTTCCCTTTAGGCCGATTAGTTCACTTCCTTCTACCTGAAGACTTATTGGAGTGATCTGTGGAATCAAAGGGTGTAGGGGGAAAAAAAAAAAGGGTGTAGGGAATCCTTATCTGGGCAAAATTTGTAAATTCTTCCCAAAATAATAACATTGAGCTATTTTCTCATATACATGACTTAGCAAATATCTTAAAATATTTAAACCTAAAATAAATTCACCAGTTTATCAATGGGCTACTTTATTAAAGAGAGTACACAGCATATTCCTCAATAAAACAAAATGCCTCAAAGTGATGTTAAAATTAAAAATAACATAGCAATGAAGTGAAAGAGAGGGAAGGAGAGAGCAAAAATCAGAGAGAAAAGACTGAGAAATATCAATTTTACAATGATGCTGGAAAAAACGTCTGGGACATGTCAAATTCTGACAAAAGTTGTGAGCAATTAATTGGTAAATATTTGATTTGGGTAAAATTTCTTTCTATACAAGTTTGAAGATGGAGAACCTGTTATTTAATTTCAATACTCAAAACACAACAAAGTATTTTGAATATACAAGTACCAAAGCTTTTTTTTTTTTTACAGTTGACAATTTTAATCTGCTGTCTTTAGCAGACTTGATAACAAGTAGAAAAATGAATTTGAGTGCAATGTCTCCTTTCTCTTTCCATATCAAGGGAGGCATTAATGAATCTTTAAAGGCATATCTTTAAGAACAACTAAAGGGAAATTACTAATCCTCTCTTATTGAAGAGTGCAGAGCAAAAAACAATTCAGAAAATAAGCGGGGAAAAAAAGTTGTAAAAAATTAAACAACTTTTGATATAACCATTCCTCATAGCCTCAACCTCAAATATTCCCATGTAGAATATGTACTGTCTCCTTTGATGTGAGAAGAACCCAGCAATAGTTGGATTAAAGGAGTAGTTTGGACAACGAGTATCCACCTTATTTCTCCCGGACACGTTATTCTCCTGCTTCCAAGGATAATATTCCTGAGGGGAGAGTCTCGAGCACCATGTTCAGAATGACTGTGATGCAGTTTCATTCAGAGATAAAAGAAGTTATTATAATCAATTAATAGTGTCTGTCTTGAGCAAAGGAAGGAGAGAAAAGTGGCAGCTATTTGTAAAGGAGAAAGAAATGAAAAAGCTGCTCCTAGTTAGTCAGAATTTTTATACATTCTGGAATTTTACAAATATTTTGGCATCTTCAGTTTTATAAGAATGCTACTGAATTTGAAGGCACTCTGCTTCAACATACTTTTGGTACAAACAGCATTCTAAACTATCTTTGAAGTTGTAAAATAGTAACCAGTTTCCAGGAGGCCAAACAATTTTTACTTCAGGATCTGCCAGTTTACTTAAAATAACCTGGTCATGACTTCTTACATATTTTTATTGTGGTATGATCAAATAGTCCTGTAATCTAATACTAACTTTCTACCAAAAGCAACTTTATGCAACTTTATTCATTCCATTCCCTACTAGCCCCATCTCATGCCAAGAATAGACTGGCTTAGGTTTCAAAATGAAAGCACGGAAATAGTGCCGTTCAACTGATAATCATGTTGTTTCTTCCTATATACCTATTTCTTTCATTCTCTTGCATATCCCCTGAGCTCGAACTGAGGCATCTTCTTAGTGGATTATTTCATGGTTCTCCCTTTGGAAGATTCAGACCCCATCGAATAGTATCTAAGAAGTCTCCTTTGTCTGCTTGATTACATTATACTTCTTCAAATCCTCAAACTGCTTTACATTCATTTATAAAGAAAATACAAGATTTTACTAGTACAGATGGATAATGTTTAGTAACAGAAATACAATAGAACAAGGAATGAGAAGGTGAATTAACTGCCATAATAAACAACCCACAATCTCAATAAAACCTTGGCACAGTAAAATTTGTTCTTCATTCATGTCACAGTGTAATGTAATTTGTAGGGAGGCTTTGCCCCATGTTGACATTCAGGAAACTCAGTTTCTTCCATCTGGTGGCTCCATCATCCTCTACTCCCCCTAAACCTTCCACTGGATTCTCTTCCTCCAGCCAACAGATGAGGGAACAGGGACAGCATGTCGAAGTCATCCTCCATTTTTAAACACTTAGCCTAGAGGTGGCACAACTCACTCCCACATAATTTCCAATCATATTCCATTAATCATGGTCCCACCGAAGTGCCAGGCAAATTGGGAAATTTGGTTTGGTGGTATACTCATGAATAAGAGAACACATCAGTGAGCGCTAATAAATTCTACCATAAAAAGCTACTTTTAGCCATGAGCTTTGATTTCCAAAAATATGGTGCACTGATATTTGTCTTGTCAATCTCCAGGAAATTCTATGAGGGTCAAGTAAACAAGGGACAGAAACACTTTGTAAATTGTAAAGTGTTATGTAAATACACGGCACATTGAGTTCTAGCCATTCAAAAAAGATAATTTTCCAGGTTTCTCAGAATACTCCAATTTATAAATATATAAACATTTTAATAGGTTTTGAGTCTTCTCCTGAGCCATATTTCCATGAAAAGTCATTTCTTTCCTATTCATAGTTTCACACTACCAATTAGCTTGCTTCTTCAACTTAAAGTCGACTTCCTTGTTGACAGCTGTTTTCAAAAAAGAAACCATTTTAATAGGTCTCAAGAGTTACCATAATCTTACTCAAAAAGACAAAAAAAGTTAAATCAAGATGCAAATGTCTGAGAGTAAATGAAGTTCACTACTCTACTCTGGGTCCTGTCCACTCACCCATACCATATTTAATAGGACAGTGATACAAATGTAGATTCAAAAGATTAGCAAAAGATGTCAAACTCATGTATACGGATGGCTGACTATACCACAGGATTTTATATAAGGGACTTGAGCATCTTCTGATTTTGTATCCAAGAGGTTTCTGGAACCAATCCCGGTAAACAACCATTACCACACGTCATAGAACTTCACAGGAGCTTAAAAATAATCAAAATTACACATGCTAAGTCTATGATTGTTGTGCCTATATGGTATTATGCTCTTGAAACTTTTGAGAAACTTACTCATGTCTTTTGCAACTAATGTTTCAATGTTAAGTGTCACAGTCTCTTCCATTGCCTCCCAGTTCACCACATCTCTCACCCTTACTTTTCAAGCAGCAAATCCTGTCTATTTCCTAAAACCCTACTCAGCTGAAGAGCTGCTGCTGCTGCTGCTGCTAAGTCGCTTCAGTCGTGTCCGACTCTGTGCAACCCCATAGATGGCAGCCCGCCAGGCGCCCCTGTCCCTAGGATTCTCCAGGCAAGAACACTGAAGTGGGTTGCCATTTCCTCCTCCAATGCATGAAAGTGAGAAGTCAAAGTGAAGTCACTCAGTCGTGTCCGACGCTTAGCGACACCATGGACTGCAGCCTACCAGGTTCCTCCGTCCATGGGATTTTCCAGGCAAGAGTACTGGAGTGGGGTGCCATTGCCTTCTCCAGAAAACTTCAATCTTCTTGTCTCCTGTGGACCTAACAGAAACCCTCCCTCTGAGGACCATTCACTCTCCCCTCTCATGACAAACATATCCTTTTTCCTCCATGATCATCTTTCTAAGTCAAAATAGACTGGGCTACCAGGGAGAACGTGGGAAGAATCTGTGTCCTGCTTGCACACAGCAGAACATAGGCACTGCTTAAACAATCACCATGTTACATCATTTCTCTAAATTCTTACTCTTCACAAGCACATTGCCAGGAGAGAGGAAACAAAAGTGGTTCATCTTCCCCAAGGAGCTCATACTCCATGAGGGGCCCATATCAACCAAGCATCCAGTGAAGGTGATAGAAGTCTGAGAAAACCCTCTGTGATTATGAGAAATTTGTATGCAGGTCAGGAAGCAACAGTTAGAACTGGACATGGAACAACAGACTGGTTCCAAATAGGAAAAGGAGTACATCAAGGCTGTATATTGTCACCCTGTTTCTTTAACTTCTATGCAGAGTACATCATGAGAAACGCTGGGCTGGAAGAAGCTGGAATCAAGTTGCCAGGAGAAATATCAATAACCTCAGATATGCAGATGACACCACCCTTCTGGCAGAAAGTGAAGAGGAACTCAAAAGCCTCCTGATGAAAGTGAAAGTGGAGAGTGAAAAAGTTGGCTTAAAGCTCAACATTCAGAAAACGAAGATCATGGCATCTGGTCCCATCACTTCATGGCAAATAGATGGGGAAACAGTGTCAGACTTTATTTTTCTGGGCTCCAAAATCACTGCAGATGGTGACTGCAGCCATGAAAAATTAAAAGACGCTTACTCCTTGGAAGGAAAAGTTATGACCAACCTAGATAGCATATTCAAAAGCAGAGACATTACTTTGCCAACAAAGGTCCATCTAGTCAAGGCTGTGGTTTTTCCTGCGGTCATGTATGGATGTGAGAGTTGGACTGTGAAGAAGGCTGAGTGCCGAAGAATTGATGCTTTTGAACTGTGGAATTGGAGAAGACTCTTGAGAGTCCCTTGGACTGCAAGGAGATCCAACCAGTCCATTCTGAATGAGATCAGCCCTGGGATTTCTTTGGAAGGAATGATGCTAAAGCTGAAACTCCAGTACTTTGGCCACTTCATGCGAAGAGTTGACTCACTGGAAAAGACTCTGATGCTGGGAGGGATTGCGGGCAGGAGGAGAAGGGGATGACAGAGGATGAGATGGCTGGATGGCATCACTGACTCGATGGACGTGAGTCTGGGTGAACTCTGGGAGCTGGTGATGGACAGGGAGGCCTGGTGTGCTGTGATTTATGGGGTCGCAAAGAGTCGGACACGACTGAGCGACTGAACTGAACTGAACATGTTAACTGAGCTAATTGAGCTGTTCTACAGAGCAGAGTTATGGAACTGCTTTACATACATTTATGTTAGTTGCTCTGAGAAGTCTCATGGTAAAAGCAAAACAAAATAGAAAAAGCAATTCCTCCACACACAAGAAAACAAACAAATCAATTTGTGCTTCCTCCATACATGTATGTAGGGTGACATTTTCCTCCACAAACCTCTTAACAGGACCTAGGTTTTCCTAAACACCAAGTGGAGAAGTCCAGCTCTAGGACATAATAAGATTTGAAGATCAAAAAGGACGCAGATGCCTTAATAATTTAAAAGTAAATTTCTGCTTTTCAAAAATATTTGAGATCACATCTTTCTAAGCACAATTCTCAGTATGCTTTTCAAAAGACAAGTTTGTTTAATTAATATTCTAGTGCTTCCACTACTTTTAAGTCTTATTTTAAATAATTATGCAAATCTCTGGATATTTTACCTAGACATGAAAAGATGATCTAACAATAGATAGTAATGAAATTTATTTAAAATAGGGAATATACTTACAACATAGAGCTAATAAATGTTTAAAATTGTATGAAATAAATTAATATTCTGGTAAAGACATAAAATACCTAAATTGACTCAAAAAGAAATGGGAAACCTAAATAGAAAATAGCCATGGGAGAGAAATGGAAAAGTTGTGATTTTTTTTCCCCTTCTTTAGCAAAAGGAAGTGAAATCCACAGAAGTACCCAATTTAGAGAAGCCTCAAACCCCAAAGTAAATTCATACCAATAACATTCACACTAACAGTAACTTCCAGAGTAAAAGTCTGATGGAAAATGTGATTTGCAGTCAGTACCACTGAAACATAAATGTTCAGGGATTTGGTATTTTTCCTAGAAAAGCTGAATTAAGGAAAAAAATTTTATAGGTAGGATCTCAACATGCCCACTGGCAAAAGATAAAAATGCCAAAGAACAATACATTTTCTTCAGGATTAAAAACACTTGTTTCCTGCAGGTACCAAGATAAACTAATTCCTTTCACTTAGATATTTTTACATAAATTCAGAAAACACAAACTTCACAAACTTAAATCCAGATGTCTTTCCGAGCTGTGTATACTAAATATTGATGTTGGTAGTCTTCATACTAGCTTATGTTTTCGATGGTAGCCTTCAGAGTTGCTTAAACCTTAAAATAGACAGCTTTTGCATTGATTTCTTTCTCACTCTGAAGCCTGCTGACTTAAAATTGTAAGCTCTGCTAGGTCTTTTTTTTTTTTTTTTTCCACTATAACATGGAAGCACTCCTGCTAGGTTTTCATTAGTCCACCTGAAGGATAGTCATCTGTTGATACTGGGGGCTGCATGTAGAAGAAGCCCCTACTCAAAGTGGTCTCAGTAACAAGGACATTATCCTGCCTGAGGCAGAATAGTTTCCTCAGCATATCAGGGACACCCTCACGCACTAAGCCTCCCCCTGTCCATCTGTCCACTCCACCTGCTCACTGTGCTGATGCACGCCTCCCGTGTAGATGTGTGCGATAGTTCCCAACACCACGTACAGAAGGACCATTCAGGGAACACCCCTCTCTTGTATCTTTCTCCTCTGAGTGAATAAACTCTTCTCAAAGATTCCCCAGCAATTACTCAATTTTTATTGGCCACAATCCAATTGCATGCCTGAGTTTAAGTGTAGCCGTTAGAAGGGAAAGACAGACCACTGTCTCAGATCAGATCAGATCAGATCAGATCAGTCACTCAGTCTTGTCCGACTCTTTGCGACCCTATGAATCACAGCACACCAGGCCTCCCTGTCCATCACCAACTCCTGGAGTTCACTCAGACTCATGTCCATCGAGTCAGTGATGCCATCCAGCCATCTCATCCTCTGTCATCCCCTTCTCCTCCTGCCCCCAATCCCTCCCAGCATCAGAGTCCTTTCCAATGAGTCAACTCTTCGCATGAGGTGGCCAAAGTACTGGAGTTTCAGCTTTAGCATCATTCCTTCCCAAGAAATCCCAGGGCTGATCTCCTTCAGAATAGACTGGTTGGATCCCCTTGCAGTCCAAGGGACTCTCAAGAGTCTTCTCCAACACCATAGTTCAAAAGCATCAATTCTTCGGCGCTTAGCCTTCTTCACAGTCCAACTCTCACATCCATACATGACCACTGGAAAAACCATAGCCTTGACTAGATGAACCTTTGTTGGCAAAGTAATGTCTCGGCTTTTGAATATGCTATCTAGGTTGGTCATAACTTTCCTTCCAAGGAATAAGCGTCTTTTAATTTCATGGCTGCAGTCACCATCTGCAGTGATTTTGGAGCCCAGAAAAATAAAGTCTGACACTATTTCGACTGTTTCCCCATCTATTTCCCATGAAATGATGGGACCGGATTCCATGATCTTCGTTTTCTGAATGTTGAGCTTTAAGCCAACTTTTTCACTCTCCACTTTCACTTTCATCAAGAGGCTTTGAGTTCCTCTTGACTTTCTGCCAGAAGGGTGGTGTCATCTGCATATCTGAGGTTATTGATAGTTCTCCCTGCAATCTTGATTCCAGCTTGTGCTTCTTCCAGCCCAGCGTTTCTCATGATGTGCTCTGCATATAAGTTAAATAAACAGGGTGACAATATACAGCCTTGACGAACTCCTTTTCCTATTTGGAACCAGTCTGTTGTTCCATGTCCAGTTCTAACTGTTGCTTCCTGACCTGCATACAAATTTAAACCAGTAAAAGTCACCACATAGGACCCAGAATTCTCTGTCAGATATGGCCATTTATATTGGAATAAAATCTGGGTTCTGTTACCAGTAAGCAAAAATTAACTGTCTACCAGTTAGGTAACCAATGTCTGTCATAGAGTCTATTCACATTCATCTGTGCTACCAAATATCCATTTACATTATAAAGAGTATTTCTTATTGGTAATTCAGTTGCATAAATGATTATAGGTAACTCTGGATAAGTGACATACATTTTATTCAGTTTCTTACCTATAAATGAAACTATTATAAGTTGTATCTTATAGAATCACAAAATTCTAAGGTAGGAGATACTTGACATTTGATAAAGTGATCTGTGATAAATTAAACTATATTTTAAATTTATCAGCGATGCTTGCTACAAATGAGAATGTTCTGAATATCCATTTTTCTTAAAATAGAAATAACTCTGCATAAACATGAAAGTGATTCATGAACAGTCATATATTATTTATTCTCTCATTATCTTGCTGGACATTTTACTCAAACACCTGTTCCAAACCAATATTCAGATTCGATCAAATGTTGTTGGTTCCTTAGCCTATATGGGTTTTTCATTTGATCCCTTAA
Source organism: Bos javanicus (assembly GCF_032452875.1). Taxonomy (NCBI): domain Eukaryota; kingdom Metazoa; phylum Chordata; class Mammalia; order Artiodactyla; family Bovidae; genus Bos; species Bos javanicus. The sequence continues at coordinate 36,751,382 of NC_083875.1, read as the reverse complement.
AAACACCCATACCACATCTGACCTAAGGAGTAAAAGTATAATCCAAGAAGCATTCAGCAAGTAGACAGCAAAGATGTTCAGGGGCAACAGAACTCAGCTGGAAGGTAGATTAAAGTCCATATTTATGATAGGTTTTACAAGGTAACATCACAGCCCAGTGGAGAGAAAGAGACACGGGATGGAAAACCAAGAGATCTGGCTACAGCTATCCTTGTGCAACAGATTCACAGTGGTCAGGTCCTTTACTTTCATCTTACAGGTAAGGTAATATCTTAAACACAATCCAACACTTTTCCATAATTCACTGATTTGTTCACTTAATTAAGAAGCACTTACTCAACAACAACTTGTATGAAGAATGCATAAAATTCTAGGTGGTGGAGAAAAATAAAGACACTCCCAACAACCCTGTAGTTGTGGAGTGTGTATATGTGGAGGAGGAAGGGGTAAACACCAAGTAATCAAAATGTGAAGTGCTGGGAATAAGATAAACACAATGATGGAGAAGATAGACCTATTTAGGATGGTGAAGGAAGACCCTACAGAAGAGGACTAATGAGAAAGACTGAATTAGGATGAACAGAGGAAGAAATCCAGGAACAGGGAAGACTGTGCATGAAGGTGGTAAGACAATCAAAATATAATGAGTGAAGGAGAGTCTGATACAAGATGAAGGCAGAGAAAAATATAGGAGCTGGACTACCCAGGGCCTTGTAAGCCATGATGAGTTTTTACTTTATTCCAAATTAAACAGAGAGCTGTTAACAATTTTATGAATCTAGTCAAATTTCTCCTGCTGCAGGTCCTGAGAACTATAAAATTTGTTCTCTTTTGAAAAATATATCTGCCAAATTTGTTATCAAACATTCAGCTGTAGTCAGAGGTGTAAAAAGAGTAAGGTACTCCTTTGGACTTCACAGTAATGGTTTCTTCATTTTCGTTTGTTCTCTCTTTCTTTTTAAAATCAAATTAGCTAACCAAATGCTCTTGAAAGCATGAAAACAACATTAACATTTTCTGCTCTACCAAAATTATATTTTTCTCCCACTCTATAAACACAGGCCTGTTTTCTAATATTTGTTTGGCTGTTGTTTTTTTTTTTTTTTTTTTCCTTAGTACCCAGGAAATCATAACCTTGGAACTGGGGTCAAAATTAAATAAAAGAGTTGATTGGGGGGAAAAAAAAGGAATGAGTCTCATTTCTGAGGACTGACTATACTTAGGAAAGAAAAAGGGGGAAAAGGATTTTTAAGGGTCCTTCATGTACCATTATTAGTTTAATAAGAAGAGAAATCTGGCAGTCCAATGAGATGAATCATGGGGCTCTTTAAATATAAACTAAAGCATTCTTGGAGAAGGCAATGGCACCCCACTCCAGTACTCTTGCCTGGAAAATGCCATGGACGGAGGAGCCTGGTAGGCTGCAGTCCATGGGGTAGCTAGAGTTGGACACTACTGAGCGACTTCACTTTCACTTTTCACTTTCATGCACTGGAGAAGGAAATGGCAACCCACTCCAGTGTTCTTGCCTGGAGAATCCCAGGGCCGGGGGAGCCTGGTGGGCTGCCATCTATGGGGTCGCACAGAGTCGGACACGACTGAAGCGACTTAGCGGCAGCAGCAGCAGCAAAGCATTCTTAGTGGGGTTTCCAGACTATATATCAGTTGTTGATTTTGGATGTTTAAAAGTTTCCTGTTTGTGTGTGTCCATTTGGGGGAGAAGGCACACAAATTTATAGACACAACAGTATTGATGGAGTAAACAACTAGAAGTACTTCTCAAGACTTTCTAACTGAACTTGTTGGTAAAGATGGAGTATTATTGTCCCTTAATCTCCCGTCCATTACCTTCAAGCACATAAACTATTCAATTACAGGCAACCATGGGTGGCTATAAACCTCCCAGTTCATGGACAGTATCAGTCACATTCTCCTTCAGTTTCTGCTGTGAGTGAATAATCATCATGTCCACAGGAAGCACGCAATACAAACTGCAAAAAATATATATATGAATGTAAGGCTTACATGGTTTTCCATTTAAGGCAAGCAGTTTTAAATACAACTCACATAAGAAACAAGGATCAAAGCTGATCATTTAATTATAAAAACTATAATTATAACAATACATTTAAAATAGCTACTATATATTCAACACCTACTGTATGTCAGATGTGTTATTCAGGGCTTTACTCAAGTTTCTAAGTAATTGCTCTAGAGCTTCTAAGAATGCATAACTTTTTGGAAACACAGATAAAACTCAGGGACCAGGAAGAGGAAGGATGAGAGGTGGGGAACAGTTAGAAATAGGACCTGTAGTCACAGCGCAAGTTCCTGAGAAAGATCTATCAAACTGCTCAAATGTGCTAAGTATATCTCTTATGATCCATGAATCTATTGTAAAGGTGATGTGCATTTATCATTGAATAGCCAGATCTCAATATCACTCAGCCATTTTCTGTTGAAAGCCTTATCTATGGTTGCAGTCTACCAAGCTTTATTTAATGCCCCAGAAATCACAAAATAATTATTTTTATCATTGAACATAGACATGCTACCATGAGGTTATGTTCAATTGCATTCTGAGGGGATTGCATACCTCTGACCAAAGGACTCTGATGCTGGGAGGGATTAGGAGCAGGAGGAGAAGGGGACAACAGAGGATGAGATGGCTGGATGGCATCACTGATTCGATGGACGTGAGCCTGAGTGAACTCTGGGAGTTGGTGATGGACAGGGAGGCCTGTCATGCTGCGATTCATGGGGTCGCAAGAGTCGGACACGACTGAGCGACTGAACTGAACTGAACTGACCTCATGTTAAAACAGCCTGAAAACTGACACCAGGGAAAGCATGCAGAAATATTCAGGACAATAGAAGAATCAGCTTTTTTGCAAGAAACTGGGTGGTTTGGTACCAGCTTGGTCACTTTGGTACAGTACCAAGCAATCCTACCCTTTGTTTTCTCTCCTTTCTCCCATCTTCAATGTGCTCAGTAAACAGCTTGTCACTGCTCAATAACCACAGCAACCTTCTTCTTAGTCACCAAAGGTAGGAAGCTATGAAATCGCCAAGGGAAAGTGAAGCAGCCTCTGGAACTCTCCGAGTATCCAGAATGAAAAATGAAATTCACAATTAACCAAATACAGAATTACAAGGGCTACAATCAAATGTATTAAACATCTCTGGGAAGTTATTTCCATATTTTCATTTTCTTGCCTATAAGAGAGGATTATACAGTTCTGTTCATGAGCACATGATTCAGGCTGCCTCACTGGAGGCAGAGCACACCTCCTAGTCATAGAGTTGGCCACATATCTCACTTCAGCCAATGGAATATGACAAAACATAGACTAGATTTAAGCATTGGTTTTAAGTGTAATTGAGTGGTTCAGCCCAGTATCTTGATTCCACTTGTTATTATAAGAATGGGAGATGCCAAATAAGGGCTGCTTCTTTGATATGAGCCCCCAAATTAAAAGACAAACAAAGATCCACAAAAGCCAAGCCACCACTGCCATGTATAATGAGAATATAAAAAATGTCTTTGATTACAAACTATAGAGATTTAGAGGTAGATGGCCATGACGGTACACACATTATTGTCATCACAATGTCCAGTTGATAAGACACTGTAATAGTCAATTCATGGATGTTAGTTTTAAGTTAAAGAATGATGGAATATACATTTGGGTTGGATATGATAACAGGATTAAGAGTAGGAGAGGAATAATCCCATGATGTGGACTTAGATAATCTTAGGTAGAAGGATTAAATTGTGGGATAACTTATAAACATACATATTTCTCAAAATCTATTGAACATACTATTTAATTTATAGATGACTAATCTATCTTTATAGTTGCCTTATAGGATTTCATTACATTATTAACTTTTTTTTATCTGATACAATGAATGACATTTGGTCATATTTCAAGAGTCAAAAAGGCTAAATCTAATAAAACTTAGCACTTGATGTGAGGAGAAATTATGCTTCATTGGAAAGCATTCCTTACTTATAAGTGACTATTATATGGGAAATCCCAAACTCAAAATACTAACAAAAATATTATAAAACTAATAAGCATCACACCCAAACCAGCATCAGCATGTATAACATTGGGAGTATACGCCAGACACTGAGCAAATCCTTCATGAGGAAGCAGCATCCATCTGAAGTTGCGAATCCTTTATTCTTTGTTAAAGGATGAATTTCTAATACTCTTTCACAATTTTTATCACAAACTCTACACCTTCACATAACTTCTAAATAATGAAAAAATACAGAATTGATGATCCTTTAAGTAAAAGTCTAACAAGTAATGAAATTCAGAGGAACTGTATAATGACTCCTCATTTGAAACCGACTAGTTCAACTTTGTGCCTTCAAGACAGATGCTAAACAGTTGCTCTGGCTAGTTATCAAATAAATTTGATTTTTTGCAAGGACTTTCAACATATCCCTGACAAAAACATGAGGCTGACCAAGAAAATATCAAAACATTCCATATAATTAAAATAAAAAGATTAATTCCTCAAAGAATTTAAATATATAGTCAGTGTTCTCAATTAACCAATTCTTTTCATTATAAGCATTTGGGGACATTATTTCCCATTACCCTTAAAAGCCAGAATCAAATACTATTAAATAGGCCATTTAGAGTACACTTAATAATATTGTTTTACAAAGGAAAAATGAACTAATTTTATTGGACACTTGAAAATAACCTTAAGAAAATTTATAGAAACTAAAACCAAGTGTTTCAGATTTATGATTCTATTTGGTTAAGTCAGCAAGTTTCATAAATATAATTTCATATTTTTGATATGAAAGCTTGCTATATTCCAAGCTGGAAGAAATGAGCTATTTTCTAAAATTTTACCCATCACAGCACTTCAGTGCAATCTTTACTGAAAACGAAGGCCGGTGCAATGGCCACAAAACATTCACTCTCTGTGGTAATATTCTGTGTTATTAGAAGTATGTTTTATATTAAACTCTACAGAAAACAGCAGATTTACCTGTTATGATAAGAGGATAAACTGAAATGGTCACATTGTCAATCCTAATTAATGCAGTGCTAAAGCTGAAGCTCCAATACTTTGGCCACCTGATGCAAACAGCCGACTCATTGGAAAAGACCCTGATGCTGGGAAAGATTGAGGGCAGGAGGAGAAGGGGACGACAGAGGAGGAGACGGTTGGATGGCATCACTGCCTCGATGAACATGAACTTGGGCAACCTCCGGGAGACAGTGAAGGACAGGGAGGCCTGGCATGCTGCAGTCCATGGGGTCACAGAGTCAGACACAACTTAGCAAATGAACAACAAATTATTGTAACTATTTAAACAAGTCTATGAAAGAGATCCTTTCTGCTCTTCAAGTTATTGGCAGTGCATCTTTTTCAAAGGTCAGAAATGTTAGAAACAATTCTGAATTTTTTAACAGCTGAATTCTTTAAATATGGGCATGTACTAATAAATCAGTAATTTTTTTAAATTTTATTTTATTTAACTTTACAATATTGTACTGGTTGTGCCATATATCAAAATGAATCTGCCACAGGTATACATGTGTTCCCCATCCTGAACCCTCGAGTAACAATATAATGCTCAATAATGTTTCTTTTTAAAAATCCCTTATTATCCAATGTGCTATTTCAAATAGTTTGTTTTCCAGATTTCACTCACTTTTTTTTTTTATCACTGCAAGTGACATTCTCCTAGTGTTTATTTTAATGGAAACCATGTAATTTTATCTTCATACCACAATATTACTTTCATTTAGGAAACTGTGCTGCCATCAGTAAAAATGCATCTAAATTATTATTTTCTGTATTGTAGTAAACTCTCAAATTCCACTTAGAAAAGAGGTCAGCAAAGAGGAATCAAAAGCAGCTTTTCTATTTCAGAACTTTCACAATCACCAAGCAATCACTTTATCGTCATGAGGTACTTAAATTCATTTCTTCTATTGACTATCTCCCTCTGCAAAAAGTGTTATTCAATTACACAGTTCCACAGCACACTGGAGGTCAGTTGTTAATAGCAAAGATGTATTATGATGTGCTTTTATTATTTCTAAGGAGTGGGAAAAAATAATACATTCTAATACAGAGCTTCAGTCATAGTCAACGTTTTCATTCATTTGTAAAAAAAAAAAAAAAAAACAGATAGGCAACTGAATCGAGAAGTACAGAGAAGGCTGGGGAGGAGACTTTTTTCATGGGTTGTAATTAGAGAAAAGTCCTTATTTTTAACATCACTAAATAGTGAACACCAAAACAAAAACTGAAGTTGCATTAAATCTGACATACCACTTTCAAATCAACCTTTGTTCAGTGTTTGAGTTGCTAGAACACTAATCATGTTTATTTGAGGTGTCTCAATCCTGTAAATACCACTGCCTTTTGGTCTGTCAATGATTTAATCTAAATTGAAAATAAGAAACACACAAGGTGGGGATTTCTAGTGAAGGTAAAACTTTTCTTTGTACCATAATTTAAGAAAAAGAAGGAATAAGAATCATCTTAGTCACCTGGGGTAAAACGAAGGTAAAAATGTGCTATTTTACCTTTCCCAGCCTAGAAAGGTAAAACAGCACATTTAAAATGTTAACTCAATTATTATAGTGAGAGAAAATAATTGTATCTATGTTAAAGAATGATAATTTCCCAAAGATCCCTAAGTCTGCTACACACTGTTCTTCCTTTTTATCCTAATTCTCAAAATATCCATTCCCTCCCTCCAAAGTATTTTAGCCTACCTGAATGCTCTATGTGTTTATTACTGTCATTCCTACGAATAAGGTATTTCATAAAGTGATCAAACCTGTCAATCCTATACGAAATCAACCCTGAATATTCATTGGAAGGACAGATACTGAAACTGAAATTCCAATACTTTGTCCACCTGATGCAAAGAGCTGACTCACTGGAAAAGACCCTGATGCTGGGAAAGACTGAGGGCAGGAAGAGAAGGGGGCGACAGAGAATGAGATGGTTGGATGACATCAAAGACTCAATGGACATGAGTTTGAGCAAACTCCTGGAGATAGTGAAGGACAGGGAAGACTGACATGCTGAAGTTCATGAGATGGCAAAGAGTTGGACATGACTGAGCAAGTGAACAACAACAATTCCACACAGAAGTAATATTTTTTTCAATAAACTACATGTATTTCCATACTTGATTCTAATTAATGATCTTTAATGTATTAAATGCGTCTCTGTTTTTTAACCGATAGTATGTATGTGTATGTATGTATGTGTGCTCAGTCGCTCAGGTGTGTCTGACTCTTTGCCACCCCATGGATTGCAGCCCGCCAGACTCCTCTGTCCACGGGATTTCCCAGGCAAGAATACCTGAGTGGGTTGCCATTTCCTCTTCCAGGGGATCTTCCAAATCCTGGGATCCAACCCACATCTCTTGTGTCTCCCGCACAGGCATGCAGATTCTTTACCACTACAGCACCGGAAAAGCCCTCAGGTTTATTTATACCCTGTTTTAGTAAATTAGTTTACTCATTTGGCTTTAGACCTGAGGGAAGGTCCTGGAAGGCCACTTTTTTTCATTCTCTTATGAGCTCTCTCCCATCTTTTGTACAGTTTTAGTTCACTCTGCTATTTTTCACAGGTTTTGTTACTATCTATTTTGTATAGTTTTTCATTTCCCTGTCGGTCTGTGACTTGTTTTTTCTGAGATCTGTCATGGGTCAGGAGTTTGTCTAAGTTTATGCAGGTCAGTGTGACTGCCAAATAAATCAGCATTTTAGAGCTGTATGTGAAGTCAATGAAAACAGGCTCTGAGTGAGGCTTAAGGGCCTTAACTTTTAATGAAGTACTTTATTTATTTGTACCACCTCTGCTTTTCAGAGGACTTTTTTGCTATTGCTATATCTTGTTTCTCAATTGGATTAGCCTAGCTGAAGCTCATCTATTCATTCAACAAACAGTTAGCATTACTTACTTGAGTGAGTGAAGTGGCTCAGTCATGTCTGACTCTGCGACCCATGTAGCCATGTAGCCTGCCAGGCTCCTCTGTCCATGGAATTCTCCAGGCCAGAATACTGGAGTGGGTAGCCGTTCCCTCCTCCAGGGGATCTTCCCAACCCAGGGATCGAACCCAGGTGTGCTGCACTGCAGGCGGATTCTTTACTGACTGAGCCACCAGGGAAGCCCTACTTACTACATTAGGCCACGAGCATAAGTAAATAATTTCCTTCACTGCACGATGTTCCAGCTTAAGATGGAAGGAAAGAAAGGAGAAAGAGAGGAAGAAAAGGACATTTGGAGAATTTATTACAGAAATTTATACAGTATAGGAACAGAAGAGGTTCTTTATGGGAAGGCATCATAAAAAAGGGGCATTTGAAGGCAAAAGGTAGAAGAACATTTCAGGCAGATTCAACAGCCCTGAGTCCGATTCAACAATACTGATTGGAGAAATTTTTAACCTTTATAAATGTAATCTCCAATTATTTGGAGAACATTAAGTAGTTAACGTAATTGGAATGGGAGGGTAAGTGTGTGTCATCAAACAAACCACATAAGAGCTGGTCAGAGACCGGACCATAAGAGAAATATTTTGGTGATGATACCAATTGTGATTTTGAAAAACACTTTAGACCTCCTCCCCAGACCAAATATGCAGCATGGTGATATACTGACTCTTCTTTAACGAGATCAGCAGAAAAGGGAAGAAAAATAATAAAGTCTAGAGGCCTAGATGCTTAAACATTTCTTTTTGTTGAATATATACTTACGATACTGCATAAAAAGGATTCTGCTTTGAGTTTATGAGCTGAGGATGAATGAACACTTTGAGATTCAGAATCCTATGTGTATTCTACTTCTCCCTTAAATAACCCACTCCATTCCTTCATTCTCCTTCAGTTCAACTCTTCCTAATGTCATCAGTGTTCCTGAAGTCACCAAATTCAATACACAATTTCCAGACCTTTCAGTAGATTCTCAGAGCATCTTTCCTCCAAATATCAATGCCTCCGGTCTCTAAAACACACCGCTCCCTGAATGTTCTCCTTTTTCTATAGTTATCTTTCTCCTTTCCCCCTTTGACCTCACCTGCTGTACTCATCCTCTATAAATAAAGAGTTCCCAGGGGTTGTCTCTTAAATTCTCAGTCTTTGTTTATTCTTTCCTTTGGTGATATTGCCTATTCTCATTTATAACTTCAAGGGATTAACTTCAGCCCATAGCCCTTTTCTCATATGGAGGTTCATATACCTAGCTGCTTATTTAATTCTGCCACTAGGTTATTCAAGGTCAGGTCAAATACAATATGTCCCAAACCAAGCTCTTGATTCTCCATTCACCCCAAACAAGTCCTCCTTCCCGCTAGTGCTTCATATCTCAATAAATACTACCATCACCCAAGTAGGTGCTCACAAGAGAGATCTGGGAGTCACCCTTAACTTCTCTTTCGTTTCATATCTCTTAGTATTTCAGGCATCTATCCACTTGTCTCCAATTCCACTGCCACCACCAGAGTAGAAGTCACCGTCCTCTCTCACTCTGATCAACGGTATTCCCACTGATAAACAAAGAGTTCTCAGAGCAATCTTTCTGCCCTCACTATTTGTCACAAGTCATAACTAAATAAAACCCATGGAAAGAAAATGATGACCAACCTAGACAGCATATTAAAAAGCAGAGACGTTACTTTGCCAACAAAGGTCCGTCTAGTCAAGGCTATGGTTTTTCCAGTGGTCATGTATGGATGTGAAAGATGGACTGTGAAGAAAGCTGAGTGGTGAAGAATTGATCCTTTTGAATTGTGGTGTTGGAGAAGACTCTTGAGAGCTCCTTGGACTGCAAGGAGATCCAACCAGTCCATCCTAAAGGACATCAGTCCTGGGTGTTCATTGGAAGGACTGATGTTGAAGCTGAAAGTCCAATACTTTGGCCACCTGATGCGAAGAGCTGACTCATTTGAAAAGACCCAGGTGCTGGGTAAGATTGAGGGTAGGAGGAGAAGGGGATGACAGAGGATGAGATGGTTGGATGGCATCACCAACTCGATGGACATGGAATTGGGTGGACTCCAGGAGTTGGTGATGGACAGGGAAGCTTGGCGTCCTGCGGTTCATGGGGTTGCAAAGAGTGGGACGTGACTGAGCAACTGAACCGAACTGAACTCATACCAATGCCTCTCATAACACCTTCTGATTTTCAATTAAGTTGTAAAAAGGCTCAGCCTCTGACCTCTCATGCATCCTCAAAACTGTTAAGTCCATATTCTTCCTGCAAGTAAAATATCAATACATCAGTTCTCCTAATAGGTATAATCACTTTTCTAAAACTATTCTGAAACAAAAGTATCTTTTCATCTTAAAACAAGTATGAACAGAATACCTATAAGAAACAAATTCTTAACTGTTAAAATATAAACTAATCATATTTTTGAATTTTAAATTATTTCTGATTATAAGAGGTGATTTTTCCATTCTGGAATCAGCATTTGTCTCAACATTACATAAAATAAGCAACAACAAAGAGAGATATACAAGATATATCTGCTTTCCAGGTTAGAAAGAAATGAAGAACATATTATATAGAGAATATAGAATTATAATTTATCAGATTCATGCAAGAGTTTTAAAGGAAGTATATTTATGTCTAGATAGAAAATGCTTTATAATTCTGTGTCACATGTTAATGTTTATTGGATATAATTGTAGCCACAGTAAACTATGCATGATAGAACATTACAATTCTCTAAGAATTTATTTCGGTAATGACATAAAGGACTCACTTGTTTGCTATATTCTTCCACAAGCAGAGTTGTCTGAAAGCTATGTCAACAATAATTTTAAAAAAACAAAACACAGCTAACTCTAATTAGGAGCATGCAGGGAGCATTATATCCATATGCCAGGCATTCTTTCAATCTCTTTTGCTTCCTTACTATTGCTATCATATCAGTAAGAAAAAGCAAGAACTTGAATTCTTGCAAAGACCTGCCAGACTCAGTTTATCCAAGACAAGAGAAAATAAGCCAGTTATGAATTGCATTTCATAATGCAATTATGAAAAAACAAAAAAGGGAAGAAAGAATAGAAACCCTCATAGTATTGAAGGAGTTTTGATAAAACCAAGCTTACCACAAAAGTTTCTCTATAATCAGATAGAACAGGACTAACAAGGAGGTTTGAAATGCACTCCAAGGTAAAACAGCTTCTTACTGCCTTACCTTTTCCTTTGTTTAGTCTGATTCTAGTGTTATTGTAATTATCGGATTAGTGATTCATTTTAAAAGCCAACTTTCAGACTTGAAATAGCTCTGTTAAAACAGCTCATATTTCAGCACCTGAAGACAAGTATTCATGGTTTTGCCAATTCACTAGAAGCCTTCTAAGTAGGCATCTTCTCTCCCTCTCTCCTTCCCTCTGCCCTGAGGCAGCTTTGAAGTTTTAAAAGAGCTTCATATATTTAGGAAACAGAGTGATTATCCAGAGGCTCATGAATCTTGAGTAAGAAGAAAAAGTGCTCACCTCAGAAACACTGCGGCACAAGACTAAAGATACGTGAACATATGCCAGGCAGGAAGGGCTATCAGAGCCCTTTGATGGAAATCCACAGTTGCAGAAAGGTACCCAAGCAAAACACAACCAACAACAAAAGTTAACTGCCAGAGACAGGATTGTCTGCATAATAGATTGCTTCTGCGCAGTGGTTTACCGTCCAGGGTTAATTAGCCTCAGCCAGGCTGGGACTGCGGTCTGCTGCCACTGAAATGCATCTCACAGCAACTCTGTCCACAGGTTACTGTTACCCTCTAGTGCCCCTGTGCCCGCCGTCGGAGTCTGTCAACACCACAAAAAAAGAGGTGAGTGAAGAACTGAAGAGGTAGTTCTCACGGGATCAAGCAGAAAAGCATTGAGTTTTACTGTTTGTTAGCAAGGGATCAGCTTCAATCAATTAATGATTTAATTACCTAGACTAATTAAGATAATGAACAACAGCAAACCTACAATCAATTAGCTTTGTCTAAACTTTCTATTTTGAGGCTAGGGCCTTAAGGACAACACTCTTTTTCTTAGTTGCTACAGTAAAATGCATGGAGCTATTACAAAACAAATCAAGGGGGTATAATCCTACACAATTTTAAGCAAAAATGTAAGGTCCTACAACTGATTCTTGGCAACAAAAGGTTGTGAAAAGGTGTTGCCTGAATAGGTAGTATATATTTAACATTGTTTTGCAGGTTTTAAATGAATTACATCTCTCTAAAGCAAGCGATAGACCAAAGACAGAAGTACATCCGTTCGGCTACCCTGTTTCTGTGATTTGAGTTACTTCAAAGCAAGCATGTAAGAATATAAAGCCTTTCAAAATCTATGAGAAAATAGCAGTGTTCCTTGATTATACTGTTCTTGGGAAATACCACTTCTTAAATTACTTAGTATAGCCTTACTTCATAAGAAAAAAGCACAGCCAAGAAGCAAACAGTAAAAATGAGGGGACACAACCATAGAAACAAGAGCGATCAAAGTTCTAGACATTCTTCTCCACCTTCTAATTCTACTTTTGAATTTAAGGCTTTATGGTCTCATTCCCACTGTAATTCAACGGGTGTTCCTCAGAGAGAAAAAGGACCTTATACTATCGTGTTTAATCATGGTCACTACTATAGCGTGATCAATTATTATTATCTAGAATGAAACATTTTAAGTAATTCTTCACCAGCAAAAACACTTGCTGTGCAGATCATATTACCATAACTGGTCCCACTCACATCATTCCTAAGTTTATCTACACTGGTTGTGCATTTTCTCTTCCAGAACAAAATCAAGTTATAGAGTAGGTTTCCTTGTACCGTATTTTATAATTATTAATGCATTATGCTTATAGAGGGAGTTCAAACTTACTCAAGGATGAAAGGTACTTAGATATTACACCTAAGCCAGCACTGCACCAAGCAAGAGAACTGGTTGAGTTTCCAAAAGCCTTCTGAGGTAACTCTGAAATGAAGAGGGGATCCCAACCCAACATAATGGATGCTCTGTATGAATTTTACATCTGTTCTTTAATCAGCCAAGCAGTTACTGAGAGCCTACGGAGTGTCAGGCAATGTGCAAATACTCCCAGAACAGAGAAGAAGGTATCTAGACACCAACAGTAGGGTATGTGTATATAAACAAATACAGGAATCACAAACAAAACAGAATGTGTCTAGCATTATAAAATAAGTAAGATGCATGAAGGGAGCACAGAATAGGGTTTCTTTAAATTCAGTAAAGATGGGGCAAATGATGCCTAACAGAGCATGGCATAGCAATGAAGTCTGTGGTCTCTGAAGTCAAATTATCTAGGTATGATTCACAACTTCACCAATTAATATAAACAACAACTTACAAGGACAAGTAACTTAGCCTTTCTAATCTGTGATTTATCCTAACTTATAGCTGAGGATAATAAAGGTTTTTAAAGCACACGAGTGTTGGAATGATTAAATGAGATAATTCTCATGCAGCACAGTGCATGCACATTCTACCTGCTTTTAGCTCTTTCTAATGCAATACTAAAGTCATTGCTCTGTGTGTGTGTGTGTATGATTTTTTCAGGGGGAGGGGGGCAATATGTGCCCCTGGTAATGAGTTTCCAAACCACCCTTTGCAGGAAAGCACATCTTTGAAAGTTCTGGTGCCCCCAAATATTCTTGGCCACGTATGTAAATAGCTCATGGTCATTATGAATTAGAATCTAAGAGCTAAATCAAGAGAATATCAATATTATATCTCATTTATTATCATAAATGTGTTTTAAAATCAGAGTTAACATTTATTCATGTAAATGAAAGTGAAAGTTGCTCAGTTATGTCCGACTCTTTGCAACCCCAAGGACTATACAGTCCATGGAATTCTCCAGACCAGAATACTGGAGTCGGTAGCCTTTCCATTCTCCAGGGGATCTTCCCAACCCAGAGATCTAATCCAGGTCTCCCACATTGCAGGTGGATTCTTTACCAGCTGAGCCACAAAGGAAGCCCAAGAATACCGGAATGAGTAGCCTATCCCTTTTCCAGCAGATCTTCCAGATCCAGGAATCAAACCTGGTCTCCTGCATTGCAGGAGGATTCTTTACCAACTGAGCTATCAGGGAAGCGCAAATATAATCTACCAAACTTTGTGGAGAAGTATTTTATTAAAAACACTTTATTTCTAGAGGACCCTTCCAGTTATTAGATGGGGTGTTCCTCAATTAGATCTTTTTTTTTTAAGGCTTTATTTATTGCAACTTTATTTGTGAAAGACCTCCTAACACTTGATGATCATGGAATTATTCTCAGATTCTCCATCAACTGAAAAGGGTTAAGACAGAAATGAAAATTCATCTTGGTAAGCATTTTGATCATTAAAGCATGTAGCTTAAAAAAAGCATTTTTAGTTAGTTCAGAGAAATGTTTTAAAACCCCATGTTTTCTTATGTAATTTATACTTGATGTGGAAATGTCTTTATTTTAATGTGAAATATCTGTTGCCCAATTCATAATGATTTTAATGTTGTTTCACTCTTTAACTCAACATAATTGTTGTTAAATATTGAGATAAAACATTGTAAGAACTATCAATATATATAAGATAATAATATATTTCATCAACAATATAAAATAATTGGTGATTAAGGAAGCTCATTTCATTCTAGTGTTAGTTTATTCAAACATATAATCACACTATATAACTAATATGTACGCCTTTTAATCAAACATATAATTATTAAAATATTTCTGAGGGATATAATTGGCATATTAATAATATATTTCTATCATGACTACTTAAAACCTCAATAAGTGCACCTTTAAAAAGGTTTTGGTTTAATCTGCATACACTAACCCTCGCCTTGAAATGAAATTAAATCCTTAAGAGAAACAAGTAATTTGAAGCATAATCTTATACTACCTAAATATAATTACTTAACCATGCCAAGTAAAAATAATAAGGAGACCCCTAGAGAGCCGATTTACCAAAAATACAATGATCACATGTTTCCAAGCATTAATTCTCAACCCTGACTGCACAAGAGGACCACCTGGGGAGCATTTGCAAACCCATTAACCCAGGCCCCATCCAAAGAAACTGATTCAATTGGTTGGGAGTGGGGCCCAGACATCTGTGTTTTTTTGTTATTTTTGAAAGTCCCCAGAACCACTGCACCAGAGACTGATTAAAATTTACTTTTTACCAGTCTGTAAATGTTTATAGCAGCTTTATTCATAATCACTAAATATTTGAAACAACCCAGATGTCCTTCTACTGGTAAATGGATAAACAAACTGTGTATATATACAACGCAATACCACTGAAGCAATAATCTATTGATTCATGCAACAAATATGGATGGATCTTAAGAGCATTTTGCTAAATGAAAACATGCTGAACCCAAAAGGCTACATAGCAAGGTGCTGTCAAGGAATTTCTGGGGTAAAGCAACTGCTATGTAATTGGAGCAGTCAATATGCAACCTATGCATCTGTCAAAACTCATGGAACTATATACCACAAAGAATGGATTTACTGTACACAAATTTTTAAAAAAATCAACCAGGAAGTCAGGGGGAAGATGGAATGTAGACTATGACAAATCAATCTAAACTGCCTCACAAATGTATCACATAACTAGACTGGAGAGAAGGAAAAAGCTGTCCTAAGTAATTGGGGAAAAACAGTGTTTTGACTGGATATTAGAAGGCTAAACATAGCCTATAATAATGGCATTTTGTGTTATCAATAAAAAAGTCATTACTAATAAAAGGTTTATATTTTTGTCATTTCTATAGCAAAATTTTGATTTATTCTTTACTGATTATGTAGCTATATTTAATAACAAACAACATAAGGTATTTTTAAAATCTGAAAGTTTTTTGCAAAAATCTTTACAGGTATCATTTTAACCACCATTTGTCTTTTTATCTTTTATTTTAGAAGGGTGCTAGACAGCATGGGGATGAAAGGTTCCTTGAAAGTGTGAAAGGGACAGAGACTGCTTCATAGATCCAGAACCACAGACTGACAAAGACCGGGGCAAAGTGAGCTGAAAATGCAGTCCCAGCAGCAATCAACTTATTTAATCAGATAGCTGAACCTCTAGCTAAGATGCATTTTATTCCACTGTATTAGATTTTTATGTTAGCAAAATCTGAATATACAGAAACAATATTGATTCCTAAGTATGTCAGAAATGTCAGAATAAATAAATCCATTCTTAGACACCTATGAGAGTGTGTGTTTTGTTCAGTTAGAAAATAGGATTTGAAAAAAAAAAGAAAATAGGATTTGAGAGAATTAAAAAAGTTAAAGATTTGATGGAAAAAATCCTCACAACTCCTCCTGCATTACTATTAGTCCAGTGCTAGAATTCCAGGTTCATACAAACAACTGATTTTCAACTCTGGTGTCTGGTTTGTTTCTGAACTGAGTCCCCATCTTGCCCACCTAAAAACCTTATGCACTGCCTCAGCCTAGAGGACTATGGTGAGAATTGGCGAAGCCTTCCCTGTGAGGTCCATAGTAACTCCAGTGCAAACTTTGCATCAGACAATCCATCAGAATGCTACAACTAACAGTATCCTGGGAAATTTACACTGGCCATAATAATGAGTGCTTGGCCCTATGCCTACAGCTAAGGAAATATGAGTGGTCAGGGAAAAAGTGGGCCACAAACCTAAAGAGATGGTCTACATAATCCATTTTTTTCCAAGATCTTGCTCTATATGAGTAGAAATCCATAACTTTAGGAGAGGATTTTTGTGCCCGAGTTATTACTGTCATCAGGAACAATCATAGATTTTCCATACTGTAACCAGAGTAATCCTCATAAGACCTAAATATAATCATCTCCACCTTCTTCCTTTAATAGCTTATCATTTTCCTTTGCTGCAGTCCCCATTTTTATGTCCTTTCCAGACACTAGTCATACTCCCTTGGCCTCAGGGCCTTGGCACAGCTCTTTTTCCTGCTTGCAGGCTCTCAACAACTCAGTAGGATCTTAACTCACTAATGTGTCCAGGGAACCTGAATTCCCAACTAGGTTGATTCTTCTCCTTACACACTCTCTGTACCAGATGTCTCTTAGAAGCCCTTGTTCATTTATTCCCCTTGCATTTTCTAGAACATGCCAAGCAAGCTCCTGCCCTAGTCTCTTTGAACTGAACTGGCTCCCAGCCTAGAATACTAACCCCTTCCATGATTAATTTGCCACTCTCTTTCAAAACTATTTAACTGGCCCCTTCTCAATCGAGTTTACCTTGACCTGACCACTCAATTATAACAGTATCTGAATCCCCCTCCTACACACACACACACACACACATACACACACACACACACACACGAGTCTTGATTCTTCTACTCTGGGCTCTACACAATTTTGAGCCCCCTAGAAGGTGCCCTTCATGATGCAGGATTCTGTTGTTTTGGTCACTAAACAGTGTATCCCAGAAACCTAGTACAGGAATCTTGCTGGAATGAATGAACTGCTTAAGAACCATGCATGCAAAACATTCAGAAAGCAGAAAGGGAGGAAGCTCAGACTTCAAGACCTGAACAACATTTGTCAATTCCAATGTGAGAGTAAAAAAAAGAAAAAAAAAAAGATTTCTGGAAGAAAATAGCTTTGTGTAAATTTAAGGTAATGAACTGGATGGTACTGACAAATAAGCACAAGAGAGAGAAGCAAATCCTGCAGCTATATCTACCAATTATGAGCCCCTAATCATTACCAGGTACCTCACCCATATTATCACAGTTAAGCCCCATGAAACAAGTGTAGGATACGGTTCTTATCCTTGTTTTACAGAAGAAAAATCTAAGATTAGACCAGAAGCTACAGTGGGGCACGGGTTCATCTTGTTTACTACCACATCCCCAGCAACTTGCAACCTGCTGGCAGGTAGCAGGAGAATATATGTTAACTGAACAAAAAACTATGCTCAGAGAGATTAATATACTTCCCCAGGATCACCCACCTAGTAAACAGCAAAAGGCAGGCTCCAAAGCCATATATTTTTTATTTAGAAGCTAATGCCATTCCATTATACCATATTTCTTCAGAATGAAATTGTAAAACATATATGGACCTACAAAAATGCAGCAGTCTGGCCAACTATATACCACCGTAATTCTTCAGGGCATTTCAATATAACAGAAGGAAATAGAAAAATCAATATTCCTAGTGAGTGTCACTCAAATGATCAAGCAACAATCACACTTCATTGGATCTGTTTAATATGAAGAAGGGCAAGGTCCATTCTAGAAAGAATTTCATCAAAATTGATAAAACAAATCTTCCAGCACCACATCCCTAGTCTTCCTACAAAGAGAAAGTCATTTTCACAGAAATATCGTATTACCCAGACAGGACTGTATGAGTAAACTCGTCTGCCTCCACCCAGCTGCTCACTTGGGCAGTGTCCTCTGAGCATTGGCCTTTGAAATGCTAATTCACTGGCTGAACAACTGCTCAACTGCTCTTTAGCCTTAAACATTCAGAGGCAGCACACTGGGTAGCCAGAGCAGCCCCTGAGGGAAAAAAGAGCTCCAGCAACCAGGCTGGCTTGACTCCAGGGGATGGATGAAATCAGGAGGAGGGCACGGGGCCCCTCTCTCCAGCCCCCAGCAATGAGGGACCACCTGAGGTCCTTAATCCTGGCCTCCTTAGAATGTACAAAACTGGGGACCAGAGGATTGAAATGAATAATTCATCGTCCCCAATTCACATTCACCAGAAGTATCTATATAATTGCAGTTAAAGGACTTTAAATTTGCCCTTCTGCTTTATATTTCAGTGTGAGATACCTGGTAATGGAATCCATTCTCTAATTCACTTTCCACAAACAGAGTCAGCCCAAATGTTTGCGGCTGATGCTTTGCTATTTTAACCACTTTCTGGAAGTTTTTGCTTTTTAACCATTTTCTGCTATTGTTAACCACTGAAAGGGCTGGAAAATCTTGGGATTTAGAAATTCTCATTTCTATTTTACAAAAGTCTATGGAGACTCAACACAGAGATCGAAAACCTCTGACCCCGGACCAGATCCATCCCCATTTCCTTTGGCCTCTATGTTACTGGTACTTAATGATTTTTAATTTAAATGTGTGAAAAGTAGGGCTGCTACTACTGCTGCTAAGTCACTTCAGTCATGTCTGACTCTGTGCAACCCCATAGATGGCAGCCCACCAGGCTCCCCAGTCCCTGGGATTCTCCAGGCAAGAACACTGGGGTGGGCTGCCATTTCCTTCTCCAATGCATGAAAGTGAAAAGTGAAAAGTCAAAGTGAAACTGAAGTCGCTCAGTCGTGTCCAACTCTTCACAACCCCATGGACTGCAGCCCACCAGGCTCCTCTATCTATGGGATTTTCCAGGCAAGAGTACTGGAGTGGGGTGCCCTATAAATCTGGACTTCAACCTTCTCTAGGAAAATGAGAAGACCCTGGACACGCATTCTCAAATGGCAAGAAGAGGCTGGGTGGCTGCTTCCCTCATGAAATCCAGCAGAGACTTTCCGAAGAGCTAAACTGTTGCTTCCATATGAATTTTACTTGACTGGTCACTATGGGAACTGAATTTGCTACCGTTGGCTGCATTCAAGGCTCAGTTTTGGGAAGAGGACAAGAAGCAGGATCTGAGATGAGTAAATATACTTTTCCTGAGCATAGTAAGTGGAAATTTTAGACAATTTTAGATTTAGTTTGTCTATAAAGGCTGAATAAAAAAGTATGGCAACTATGATAACTGTTAGGAGAAACTCAAAAACCATAATACAGTGCATTAGATGCACTGGCAGAGGAGGGAGAGGGTGGAAGAGAAATATACAAAGAAGTGTGCACTTTTCTGGCTACTTTTCCTCTCTAGCTGTTTCCTCTATGACTCATTCCGTACTTACCAAGTTCAATCCATCACAAAATCCTGCAAGTTTTTAATCCTCTTAAATAAATTTTGTATCTGGCCCCTCTTTATCCTATAGCCACAGTCACAGTTCAGACCATCTTGACTCTTATCCTACTTGGCTTTACAGCAACTCACCCTGAAGTTCATCCTCTACACAGCTGTCAGTGACCTACCAAAAATGCAATTTAGACCACATCACTTTCCAGTTTAAAACATTTCACTGCTTCCCTTATCAGCTGGTAATGCTAAGGTGGGATTAAGAATTAATTGGGAAACATTAAAAAAAAAAAAAAAAAACCTATGCTTGGTCCTAAAATTCATATATTTTGATTTAAATGTTCAGTGTCGGCCCTAGACAGCTATGTTTTATCCCCAGTGATTATAAAGTATCATCAGGTTGAGAACCACTGATTTATCAGGCAAGCTCCAAGCTCTTTAGCTTTGCTTTAACGCCCTCCGGTATGTTTCTGTCTCTACCATCTCTGTTCACATTCGCTACAAATTCCAACAACAGCCTGCTACTGGCAACACCATATGCCCGTGCCTATTACTGCACACAGCCCCCTATGTTGTAATTATCTCTTTATGTCTCTCCCACTATTCAGAGAGCAGTGACTTAGCTCTGTCTTCCTGTTACCTATAAGTTACCTGGGACATAGTGGGCCTAAGTAAGAGTGGCCAAAGTCAGCAGAAAAGATGGATCTCAAAGAGTAGGTAAGATCTGGAATGCCAAAGCTGTTTGGTCAGAAAGGGAGAAAGGGAGAATACTAGCAAAGCTGGAAAAAATGAAAGCACTTTTTGAGTTAAACAAGTTGGTGACTGTGAGTAATGCGTGAAAGCTTCTCTCAGGCCACAGAGAGGAGCCTATTGGCCTGAGTGGGCTTCCCTCATAGCTCAACTGGTAAAGAATCCGCCTGCAATGCAGGAGAGCCAGGTTCAATTCCTGGGTCAGGAAGATCCGCAGGAGAAGGGACAGGCTACCCACTCCAGTATTCTTGGGCTTCTCTTGTGGCTCAGCTAGTAAAGAATCCACCTGCAATATGGGAGACCTGGGTTAGGTCTCTGGATTGGGAAGATCCCCTGGAGAAGGGAAAGGCTACCCACTCTAGTATTCTGGACTGGAGAATCTCATGGACTGTATAGTCCATGGGGTCACAGAGTTGGACACGACTGAGCAACTTACACTTTCAGTGGCCTGAGTAAATACACCAAAGGAAAGAGAGCCAATTTATCCCCTGCCCAATAGTGGTGTCAGATCCATTTGTTAAACTGCAAACTCTCTAGAGGGAACAGATCCCAGAATACAAGCAATTGTTTTATTATAATTATCATAATACCCTTCCTGTTTCCATCTCTCATTCCAAATCAGTACAATTAAAATGCAAAAAGAATTATGTGATTTGCAACTGCTAAATGATCTTTTTATATCCTTTTGCTGATGTAGTCTTGATTATTTCAGAAACAGTAGTTTTCCACAGTGGTTTCTGCCACTTAGTTCAAATGATTCATGCGGTGGGGATCTCATTCTTTCCCTTGAGACTTTACTCCATAGTTGAACAGACTTAACCATTACTCATCGTCCTTATTCAGCCAAGATTTCTGTCTAATCTAATTAGTACTCTTTCTTCATGCAACTCTAAACAATCTCCAATCCTTATGAGAATATGGTTAGGCCCTTCCTACGTTTTCAGAAACTTGTGCCTTCTACTAGCTGCCAGGACAAACTGGCAATAGCTGGTAATTTAAATTTTCCCAAGTAAGTCAGGGATTCCGATTGCAATCAACTGCAAACTGCCCTCTCTCCATGCCCTCTGAAGGCCTTTCCATTTGATGACAGTGTGGATCAAAGTGTTATTTCCAAGCATTGCTGCTGGATCAATGGTGCTTTCTTGTGAAGAGTTTTATTTTGCTTTTGATTTATGAGTGCTGAGATGGTATAGAGGACATCAATACTAGAAGCATCCATGAAGTGATCAAATTCACCATGATATTTCTGCTTTTGCTTGCCTTATGAAACCAGTATCAGGCTTCAATACCCATGATTACAAACCTGTTTCTTTACAGACCGTGTTACAACATTCCCATCAAACATAACACTTACCAACACTTTTTATCCTAAGATGTTCATAGCTCCAAATGTCAGGCTCACAGTGCAATGAAAACTATCCCACAGCTGATAAATTATTCATTTGTCAGGAGTTTACAATCTGAAGTGGCACTAAACAGCCAAGTACCTGAAGCACCCCCCAAAGACATAAAGCACAACAACATGCAAAGCTTATTCTGCATAAATTCTAAAGGTTAAGTGCTATTGAACATCTCTGTTTATCAAGAGACGTGCTCCTTGAACTCATTTATTTTAATTAATCTGCTCCCAATAAACGTTACTAACAAAGTAAAGTGCTAAAAGAGAGTAATCAAACACATCGCTTTCCCCTGGCTAATCCCACCAGGTTAAAACAAAGTTTTCTGCTAATAAATATTCTCTAGTCCCCACTATTTTTAGAGGAGAACTTGTGTGCAAGGTCATGCAAGCAGAGGTCATGACCATGACCCTCAGTCCAAAGCTGGCTCACTGCATGGGTACGTAAATAAAGTCCTACTGTAACACCACGTCTCCCACATATTTATGAATTGTTGTGGTTGTCTTCTTGCTGTAACACAGAGGTGAATAGTTGTCACAGAGACTGCTTGGCTCACAAAATAAAAAAAGAAAAATGTTTACTATATATATGGTCCTTCACAAAAACCATTCATCGACCTCTAGTCAAAAGGCATGCAAAAATGTGGAAAGGTTTCAGAAGTTTACCACTAGATCGGGCTTTAACTGGTGTATATCAACTCGTTCATCTCCTCAAGAAAGGACTGCCGTTAAACACTTGTTATTTAGAATGCCATCTGTGGTACGGAGCCAGAAGAGAAAAAAGAATAAATGATAGGTCCAAGCTAGTTCCTCAAGCTGGTAGGTGTTTCATTTTGTTGACAATAATCACTAGCATTCCAGTTACCTATTGCTGTGTTTCAAACCACCTCAAAACTTGCTTAAGGCAAAGATTTCTCTGCCCAGGATTCTGCCTTGCAGGCTTCAGTTGGGTGGTTCTACTCAACTCATTTGAGATCACTCTCATGGCACCAGGAGGAGGCTGGGCTCCAGCTAGAACACCTGGAAGGCCACAAGTGTGCAGACCTTCTGGGCAGTTCTTTCTTTCCATGGGGTCCCTCCAGCTAAACAGCTGGGCATTGTTCTACGATGACTCCAGGCACCACAGAGTGGACATGGAAGCTCCCAGACTGAAAAGGGTTAAGCCCAGGACAAGTACAGCGTCTCTGCTGCAGCACTGTGTAAGTCAAAGCACCTCAAGGAAACAAGCCCAATTCAAGGGGAGGAGAATCTGACTCCACCTTGAGAGGGGCTATAGAAGAGTTTGTCCATGATTCCCAACCTACCAGAACATGACTAAGAAGAGGATCACACCATGCTTACGGTGGTTAAAGTCATGCTTAAAGTCAGAACTTACTGCTGACAATTTCAATTCAAATTGGCAGATGAGAGCAACAAGGAAGCCTAATGATTAGTGAAAATCATTTTATAATAAAATACTAGTTGCACGGATGCAAACATTTCCAAATTGATAGTATTTTTTTTTAATTCAAACAGGACAGAAGCCTTCATAGTAGTCATTCAATGGTTCTCTAGTTCTTACACAGTGCATAAACTATGGAAACGGTGTAATCTTTCCTCCGTGATTCTGAATCCTCACTCTGCTATGAATGAAGTTCCAGCACTACTGCAGTGGAGATGGGCCTCTGAAATCTCCCTTGGTGGTGACACCCCTCTGTCCCCTTGTCCAGGTTTCTGGTCACCAAGCATTTTGTTCTTGTGCCTGCTCTTTTTAATCATTCTGCCTCTTCCACAGACAAAGCATCAAGAGAGCTGAATTCTAGGGCTCTCTCCATCACCTTCTCACCTTTTTGTTCCAGGCAAGTCATCTGTTCTGACCCTTGGTTTCTTTTATCTGAGAAGTGACTGATGCTGAAGCTGAAGCTCCAGTACTCTGGCCACCTGATGCAAAGAACTGACTCATTGGAAAAGATCCTGATGCTAGGAAAGACTGAAGGCAGGAGGAGAAGGGGATGATAAGAGGATGAGGTGGTTGGATGGCATCATGGACTCAATGGACATGAGTCTGAGCAAGCTCCAGGAGTTGGTGATGGACAGAGAAGCCAGGCATGCTGCAGTCCATGGGGTCGCAAAGAGTCGGACATGGCTGCACGACTTGACTGAGCTGAACTGAACTGCGGATGATAAAAGGTATCCTCCCTACTCCTAGAGTATTCAGGAATAAGGTAAGATATAAAATGTTTAAAAATTATACAAGGGGATGGTATTTTCATGATCAATGCTATGAGATAAAGTGGATTTTATTACTAAAACAAAGTAAAATAAAAATATTAACAAAAATAATATACTATAAAGAAACTTGTTGATGTAGTAACAATGGCTAATATTTAGTGCCTACTATGTGTAAGGTATAGTTCTAAGCACCTTACATTGGTTCATATTCACAGCAATCCTGTAATTAGACAACAAATTGAGACATAAAGAAATTAGGCAATCAGTTCCTGGTTATAC
Source organism: Bos javanicus (assembly GCF_032452875.1). NCBI lineage: Eukaryota > Metazoa > Chordata > Mammalia > Artiodactyla > Bovidae > Bos > Bos javanicus. The sequence continues at coordinate 36,726,845 of NC_083875.1, read as the reverse complement.
AGACATTAAACAGAAATCACATTTAGCTTTATCAGTTTGCATAGCTGATTTCAAGATCTTACAAAATGCCTAACATATTTCTGACAAAATTTCCCCCTTCTGTTAGAAGGGCAGAATCTCCCTCTTCTAGTCTCTGCACCAGCATTCTGTACCAGAAAAGTGAAAAGTATTAGTCCTTCAGTCATGCCCAACTCTTTGCAACCCCATGGACTGTAGCCCCCCAGGCTCCTCTGTCCATGGGATTCTCTAGGCAAGAATACTGGAGTGGGTTGCCATCTTCCCAATCCAGGTGTTGAACGTGAGTCTCCTGTATTGCAAGCGGATTCCTTAGTCTTAGCCACCAAGGAAGCCCATCCTGCACCAGCACTTACACATTATTAGTGTTCTTAACCAAGGGTTTCTTTGCCCCTCAGGGAACATTTAGCAATATCTGAAGACTTCTGGTTGTCACAACTGGGGGCTAGAATGTTACTGGGAATAAGCCAGGGATGTTGCTACACATTCTACAATACTCAGAGCAAACCCCACCCAACACAAAGAATTACCCAGCCCAAAAGGTCAACAGTGTTAAGCTTGACAAACTCCAGGCTACACTGATGGCACAAATATAGCCAGAAGAGATTTAACTGAGTTCAGCATATAAGTTATAAAACAAATCTAAGACAAGGATGCTTTTTTTATTATGCTTTTTTTGTTGCTATTCAAGGTATTGCTCATTCCTTGAGCTGAAAATCATCTCAGCTAGGAGAAAATGCAAGACAATTGATTTCTACATACATCAGGCAGGTTGGTTTCTACAATGGGATAAAGATGAACCTTTACTGAATACCTGCCATGCATCAGGTACTCACAGCACTTCGCATAAAGGATTTCATTTGAATCTCACAGCAACTTATAAGAGCTATGAGCATTCCCAAATGGTCAGAAGAATTGAGAAAACTGTTTAAGGTAAGCAGAGGAACCAGAATTTAAGCCAAATCTGGTTGCTAATCCTGCGTACTATTTTACAGAAAACATGTTTAACTTATAGTTTAATAATCCTTAATTTATTATCCTATAACTCCCCTGGGCTTAAACCTAAATCCAATGTGTTAAATCACATAAGCAATAGATTTCCTCCAAGCAAAAGAAGTTTACCAGGAAAAAGTTAATTAAAATTATTTCATCTACATAGAGGACACACTTTCCCTACAGGAATCACTTAGGAATCCCATTGCTGTGTGGTGGTGGTGTAGTTGCTAAGACGTGTCCAACTCTTGTGAGCCCATGGGCTGTAGCCCACCAGACTTCTCTGTCCATAGATTTTCCAGGCAAGAATACTGGAGTGGGTTGCCATTTGCTTCTCCAGGGGATCTTCCCAACCTAGGGATTGAACCCAGGTCTCCTGCACTGTAGGCAGATTCTTTACCAAATGAACACCAGGGTTCTTAACTAAATGGAACCATATAGATGAAAGGCCTATAGAATCTCCCTTTTTCCCTGCAAAGGTATGCTGGCCATCACTTTCCAATAAAAAAAAGCTCTGTTTTCATATGTACCTCCTTAGTCCTCTCCAGCTCTGGATATTGATGGAGTGTAGACTTCACTGCATATTTCCAATGCAGAAATATCTTCTGCTTCAAAAGAAAAACAAATTATGCCAGAGCTAAAGAGTTAAAAGCAGATTATTTTTGCTCTTGTTAACCAAAGGTTTTAGTGTCCAAAGTCTACATGGATGGTACAAAGGAAATTTCATTCGAGGAGCTTAGAAAATGAATTTAGAACCTAATCAGAGATTGCACCAACCCTTCAATGAACTATTTGAGAAAGAAACATTTACTTTGTCCAGTAGAGGACAGTGTGCCCAACTAAGGTTTCATAGATAGATATCCCAAGAACACATGCGTTTCCCACATACTGGAGCAATCCAACACCTTTTAAGGCCCGCAGGGCCACATGGTCTAGCCCCACCCCGCTCTCCTGCCTTCCCACCCACTGTGCCTCAGACCCTTGGGCCTTATTTTGTCCTTTGAACACAGGAGGCTTCTTTCCTTCAGGCTTTTGTGAATCACTGTTCTATTTGCCTGGATGCCTTGAACTCTACTTTTTCACAGCTGGTGGCTCCCCATCACTCAGCTTAAGTGTTGTCTCTCACTAGGCAACACCTTCCTTGACAGAAAATGAAGAAATGCCCTGTCCCCTCCTCTAATACCCCCCTTACTTTCACAGCACATCACCCTGTTTCATTATCTCTGCTGCATTTGTAACTATCAAAGTCACACTGTTCTTTTATCTCTGGTTCACAACCTTGTGCTGCATGCTTCTCTCCTCCCTCCCCAGCTAGAATGTAAATTCTGTGATAACAAGAACCAGGATATGGCTTGTTTGGGGCACACAGTAGGCATTTACTTAATTAAACATTAATTTTCAACTAAACATTGTGATTTAAATTTACTTTTAAAGGATACACAACGACATTAAAGAGGTGCTCTTTGTAATGACCTAAAATCACTACAGCTGAAAACAATGAATGCCTTCCCTTAGTCTATTTTTTTAATAGCTAGTACTTTTATTAATAGGTGGTTGCAGTAACATTTTTGAATATCAAGTTGTAAACTTTTGTTACCAATTAAAATGAGGTTCACAAAAATCTTAACTTGACCAGATATAAAACAATTTAAAAATCTTTAAAGGTGTACTGAGGGAAAAAACAGGCTCTTTTCAAAACATGGTTGTCGTTACCAAAAATATCTGTCTTTAGGTAAAAATAAAAAGTCCCATGATGCATAAATAATACAGATAGTTCTAACGATCTGGTCAATGGTATGCAGAACTTAAGGTCTGCAATTTTTTGTGGTAAACAAACAACCACAATTTATTTTTTTCTCACTCCTTTATGAAGTGAAGTGAAATGAAAGTCGCTCAGTCATGTTCGACTCTGCGGCCCCATGGACTATACAGTCCAGGGAATTCTATAGGCCAGAATACTGGAATGGGTAGGTGTTCCCTTATCCAGGGGATCTTCCCAACCCAGGGATCGAACCCAGGTCTCCTGCATTGCAGACAGATTCTTTAACAGCTGAGCCACAGGGAAGCAATTCAGCAAAAACAACAAACAAAGGAAAAACTAAGAGAGAAAATAAACTACTGGAATGTATTTAACCAGCTCCTTTTACTTCCCGCACTTATAGCCCAAAAGTAACGTATTATGCACTACTTTTTAAATATGAAAATGTAAGTACTTAGTGTATTTTAATGTCACATTCAACAACTGTAGTATAAAAGAACTGTCAGAACACTATGCTGTGACTATACAAAACCCACCACATATTGTAAAGTGAATTTAAAAACTTCGTTAGAGAACAAACGCTAAATTGAAATACCTTTTCTAGTAAGGTTTTAAAGTTCATTCACAGTTTTAAACTAATTCTGGATTCCAAGGTACTTTTTTTTTTGACAAATACATGAATATTTATTTATTACAAATACATGAAATTTATTAAGTTTATAATAAAATTGTCTGAACAACCAAAAAGAGAAATTATAAGTATGAGCAATAATGTAAGGACATGCTAAAAATAAAGAATTACATGTCCCTCATTATCATAATTCTGAGTGAAAGAAAAAAGCTAATCTGTTGTTGGTTCAAGTTTTAGGAGAATGTATCTCAGTAAAATCAACTTTTTTTTTTTTTTTCAGTTTCAAGGCCATCTGGTCTTCCTAACTGCCATCACTCTTCTCTCCTGCTTCCCATCTTTTAACCTTCAACAAGACTCTTAAAAGACCTCAAGGACATTTTTGTTGGCCTGGCTCCAAAAGACTTTTCCATCCCTGCTACCACCACACTGCTGTTTTTTCACACTTCTTTCTGTTACTCTTCCAGCTGTCTTTGGAATAAAACCCAAGATACTGAACAAGTTCTAAAGCCTCGCATTAGATAGCCCTGCTTACTTGTACACTCTTACTGGATTACTTCCTCCTTCTCACCACCTGGGATCCAGTTACATCCATTCTTTCAAGTCCCCAGAATATAGTAGGTCGTCCCTGTCTTGCCGTATAAAAGTTTCTTGAACTTTAACAGCTCTTGCAGGTGTAGTTTAGTTAACTTCTATTCATCCATCAAGTGCTAACTCAAAAAGCATTCCCTCAGAGCTATGCATTTGATCTTCTTTAATAGAACTACACCTTTAAAAAAAAATTGATGTGAAAACTAGTAAAACCTGTAGTTAATAGTCTTGTGCTAATATTGACTTTCTGATTTTGATAATGTACTGCAATTATGTAACACATCATTATTGGGGAAATATGCGTGAAGTCTACACGGAAAATGCTGTACAATTTTAATTTCTTTCAAGTCTAAAATTATTTCACAATAAGCAAAAAAGTAAATCACTGCTTCAGAAACCTTTTTATTACTCTTCTGAATAGCTGAGACACTAACCTCCTTATTTTCTTCCCTCATAACATTTATCACCAAACATATAAAAGTTTTGAGATTAATCATCCCTCTATGGGGTAAGGATCCTATTCCTTTACCTCATCATTGTTTAGCCAGTAGTTACCTCAATACTTGACACAGGAAATATGTCCAATAAATAATTATTAAAGGGAGTATTAAATACATGAATGTACCAATCAGTCAATGCCCATTGGTGGCAAAACTGTATATATAATGATATATATTTACAGTTTCAAAAGATATTGCTCAAATTATGATGTTAATGGGATCATCAATGTCCTAAATATTGACCTAAATGTTTAGATCTACATACATATGATTCTAATTTGGAAATGATGCAAATCAATGAGAAAAAAGCACAACAGCAACTAACATTTAGTGAATATTTAATCCTATTCTTCAAAATACTTTATAAACAGTTCTCTATTTAATCCTTATGATATCCATATCGAATGTATGCCACTTTTCATCTTCATTTTACAGATATGAAAATGGCCTACAGACTTGTAACTTGCACATGGTCAGAACACTTATACAGCAGAGGCAAGATTTGAACACAGGGCTTCCCTTGGGGCTCAGCTTGTAAAGAATCTGCCTGCAGTGCGGGAGACCTGGGTTCAATCCCTGAATTGGGAAGATCCCCTGGAGAAGGGAAAGGCTACCTACTCCAGTATTCTGGCCTAGAGAATTCCATGGACTGTATAGTCCATAGGGTCGCAAAGAGTTGGACATGACTGAGCAACTAAGCACATTCGGCTTTCAAGTCTATATTCTTAAGTATGACTCCTGCCTAGAGATAAAGCCTGGGAGCGCTGCTTGAGAGAGTTTTGAAAAGTGAGCCATGAAATCTAAAGGAAGATTACAAGTTGATGTGGAACCACACTTCTTTAAATCTTTGTATCCCCACCATTATACACAAAGTTTTCCATGGAGTACATGCTCACTCGCTAGTGCTCTCTCTCTCTCTCTCACACACACACACACACACACTGCATCACAAATGAATAAATAAATCTAAAGCAAGCTAAGGAAAAGAGAAAAAGCAAAATTATAGGTAAGAGAATCAATTTCCACCCAAGCACCAGTACTATTAATTCTTTATTTCCAGATGGACACTGGTTGGGAATTCTCTGAATTTACTGAAGCAGGACAACAAAGGCAGAAGAGTGGAGGCTCCCAAACAGATCAAACTTATTTGAAATGAATCAGGTAAATAGTAACTATGTGAGGAAAATTAAAGAAACTAAGAATGTCCTGGGAAAGAAATTAAGGAATCACAGAACAGTATAGTCAAAGATCACCAGGCTATGAGCAGTAACAAAGCAATTCACAAATATTTCAGATATTGTTCCATCTGTCAAGCTTAAGGGCCTCATCACAAGTAGAGATCAGAGATAACAAATATGTTGTATCTTGGACTAAAAATAAAGCAAGTCCCTTTATACACAATAAAATGCTTTGAAGTATACACATTTGTTGATTGTGTGACATATTCTTAACCTTACTAGATAGGTACAGCTCTGCTGGGAGCAATTAATTGAGAAAGCTACAGAAAACTCTGCAAAGGATAAGTGAAATAGTTGGAATACTTTTCTTGCTGCAGACAGCTGGATGGTGCTAATTTAGCTACTTTACCGTGAGGGGAGGAAGGAGGGAGCAGTAAGGTTTTTTGTATTTTGCCACACCTCTGCAAATTCAGAGAAAAGGAAAACAAGGAAGGCATTGATAAGCATGGAAAATGAACTGGCTTTCTTCCTGCTTTCCTCAATGAGCATGTCTATTCTAACTGGCCCAAGGAACCAGTACACTTTTTATTCAGGTGACACACACCAAAGGGAATCTAACCAGAGAGCTGTGCTAAGCAGCAGTTTACCTTTTGTTTTTCAAAGAGCTTCACTGGAATATGATTGACAGACATACAGATCACCCATTCAAAATGTCCTACTTCAATGGTATTTTGTACCTGTATATCCAATTAGTATCAGCACCCCAATCTAATTTTAGAACATTTTCATCATCCCTAGCAATTAATACATTTTAATAGATGGTTAAATGGTTTGTGATCTAAATACATAAATACATGCAAGCATATATACATATATCATACATGCCTAAACACTCATAATCCAAAATAAAAACTAAAGAACATTTCTGATGAGCTATGAATGCTCTCAGTGAAATGGCCCTGTCTACTGGAAGGAACACATTTTGATGACAGAAAAAAGACAGTCTTTCCATTCCTAACTTCATTTTGGTGATCTAACGACTTGAGTTAGGTTTCTTTGCAGAAGTAATTTCTGTAAAATACAAAAGGAATCATTTGCCCTGCCCTTCAAACTCATCATTTTCCTGTTTTTTAGTTTTCTTCCTGAAGAATAATTTCTGGCCATATCAAAAGCCACTTACTCTCTTCATTACTATGTTTACTTCCATCTCGAACTTTCCGGACCAGGGGCCCATATATTCCCGTATTTGGTTATAGTAAATATCTCCAGCTCCTCCTTCTGAGCAACTCAAGAAAATTCATTACAGGAAGCAACAAAACAGGAAGATGGAAACACTTTCCATTAGCCATTAGACCCAAGTCAAATTAATTTTAAATTGGTAATATCTTAAGCTTGAAAAAGCAGATATGCTTCAAATTTTTCCCTCTTGATCTTCAGATTAACTCCTGGAACAGAGTTTATAAGAGTCGCCTATGTATAGGATTTTTTTTTTTTTTAAAGAGAGGCAAGCTGGGGACTTTTAACACACTGCAGGAAAATCTGGTTTATCAATCATCCAAATTTTTATAATCTGTAGATCAAATTTAAATAATTTTAGCACGGTACCTAAACACAAGTGCTCAATGAAAACTGTTAGCTGAATGTTTTTCAATAATAGATAACACATTAAATATCTACTGTGTGTTATCTGCTGATCTGTGTTTTACATTAATTCATTTCATCCTCAATAAACCCAAGAGAAGGCACTAGTCTATGCCATCACCATCATCACTCATCATCCACATTTTTAAGATAGGAAACTGAGGCAAAGAGTACGAGGCATCATGCTCCAGGGTACAAAAGGACAGGCAGAATTTAAAACCAGACTCTGGTTTCAGAGCTTACTTTATTGAGTACCACCCTATGCTCCCCATCAGAAAACAAGCAAGTTGGTCATCTTACAATAACGATGTCAGTCTATTCTCTAATGCCAAAGAAATAATGCAGTTACACTGGACAGAGAGATATACTACCAGAGGGGGGATAAAAGAAACCTAGTTGCTTTCACATAGAACAGAAGTACTGCAAGTTGATGGGGACTACAGGGAGGTTCATTAACAGCAAGAAGGAACATGAGGGTGTGTTCACCATCTGAGACAGCAAAGAGGCAAAAAGCAGCACGAAAAAGATGAACTAAACCATTTTAGGAATTCATCTGTCGACAGTTGTGTTTGTAATAAAGATCCAGTAACACTCATGTCCAATGACAGTGGCCAAAAAGCATAAACTCAGGTCTAGAATGTAAATGATTTCATTGTAGTGAAACCAATTTTATAAAAGAAGATTTAACAGCAGATTCTTGGTCTGCATTTAGTTCAAAAAACAAACAAAATGACTGGTAAATAACAAACTAATACTAAATAAAATTATCAGAAACTATTATGCAAACTGAGCCAACAGAAAGATATTTACCCTAGGATTATATTAATATAATATATTCTAAATTCTTCTAGAATTTGCATGCATATTGACACCAAATTGATCTCAGTCAAACCACGACAGAAAACTGGTCAGCCTGGCATGCGGAAGGGCTACTCCTAATACTGAGAGAGAACTCCCACTTGACTCTTCCCTGAGACCACAGCTCTACCATGTGTGTGTGCGTTCAAGAAGGAATAAGCGACAACATTTCAAGTGTTACACACCTAGGACAAAAAGAAATAGGATCCATGTACACATGTAGTCTTTAAAAATAATAGTGGAGATTGATCAGGCACTTTAAATAGGCACCGCAAAAACACAGAGTCGGACACGACTGAGGTGACTTAGCAGCAGCAGCAGCAAAAACTATAAATTTCTGTTAAAGGGATATTTTCACACCATTTCAATCTGGGTTTGAACCAAGGCTCATGAGAGCTCTTCTACTAAATGCAACATCACACCAGCACTTTGCTATGGTGTTCCACACAATAGATTATAAGCCTAACTTCATGGCTCTTTGGAATTAATCATTTCTAAAGGGAGGGAGTTGTACACATAGAGTTAACAGAGTTCACCAGAATGGCTTCTTTCCACTCCCAACCTATCATATCATCCCTTCTTCAAAAGAGAATAATATTAAAAAAAATTATTCCATAGTAAATGAATGGCTTTGACAAGCTACTATTAAATTTTGAAATATAACTCCCAATCCCTTGTACAAATATAAAATACAGCTAGGAAAGAGGGAAAAAATATAGCTAGATATTCTAAAGAAATCACAGAGAAACAAATCAGTCTCCCAGGTAATACAAGCCTGAGAAATATCATCTTTATATGACGGTGAAGAATCAATTTTTTCTTCATTGTAACTTCTATCTTTATTTTTTTCAGTGTTTTAAGTGATGCTAATGGCACAATTTAATGGCTTACAGTCTAAATCCTATTTTATCCATTGTTCTTTAAACATTCTTAGTGACTAAAATTATATCTCAGGCTCTATATGTGTTTACATGCACCATGAATATCCTCCAGTAGATTACTAGGGGATGTTCTTTCTTCTTTTACAATGTATCTAAAAAAAAAAAGAAAAGCCATGCATGTCTGATTCTTCATGTATTTCCCCAGGAATACTCAGGTTACACATGCTGTTCAACAATGGCAAAAGAATGTATTAAAGGGAAAATATCCTCAAGTAAGGTTGAGGAGACACAAAACACTAAACAAAATCAATTTGGCAAAGAAGCCTGCCCCTCCTTGTAGTGCAAAAGGACAAGTGAGAGAGAAAGGATTATCTTCCAGATTACATCTTGAGGTTGAAAACTGGTATCACATAAATATACAACATGGTGAATATCTTAATTTAACTAATAACCACTTACTCAGGCCTTTGTTATTTCTTGCTTAAGACTCTACTGGATAAGAAATGTGAGGGAAGAGTGAAAGAGAAAGAGAAGAGGTAGAACAAGAGGAGGAATAGTAGACTGTCTTTAAAAGATAATTTTAAATTTTAAAAGTATGTGTTCTTCAATGCTTGGTATCTGTCTGCCACTTTTCACCAGAGAATTAAGCAAAAGCAAACTTTTCAGTAGAAGAATATGCTTACTTATCTAGAATGATAACTTCACGGATATATGATAATTAGGTGTAGTAACTTTAAGAAAATCTCTGAGATATGACATTAAAGTGACTTCCCATGGTCTTAATATGTTTTTGCCAAAAATTAACAACTGTAGAACAACTTATTTTTTCACTCTAGCCACAACAGAGAAATAAATCCATATGCCTTATTTCTTTAATACACTAAATTTAGATTTCAATGTTAAAATAGGTTTTGACATAAACGGCTTTAAAATAACACAAGCGTCTTTCACTTGGGTCTTTTCCCAGTTAATTATTTGTTGGCATTGTAGTAGAAATTCCTTGGCTTCACCTTAAACCAGCACTCCCAAGTGCTAATTAGGAGACTATATACATTATTAACCAGAGAATGTTGTGCCTAAAACATGTATGTTCCATATGTATCCTATTGTTAACAATATTCCTTTCACTCCTGGAAAGCTCTCTTTAAAAACTAGAGCCCCTATTTAAACAAAGAAATTGGCTGCTATTGAGGAAATTCTTGTTGAAATGCAATTCATAGGTAAGGGCCAACAAGACACCGGATCGCTGTCTTTGAAACATCTTTAACATGAATCAAGTTCAATCTGAAATAGTCGGTGTAAGTAAAAGTTAACGACTACAGATATTACACACTTTGATAGTACCAAGGGGCCTCCAAAGAGAATGGTCAACTCTTTTAAGAGCTAAACCACTACCAAGAACCAGACATGTCAGTGAATGCAAGCCAGACATGCCTTTTTCCAGTACTGTCTCTTCCCAAAAGCCAAAGGACAGATGGAGAAAGAAACATAGATAAACAAGGTAGGTCTAATGACTTCTGAATTACAAAGGAGATATGATCGTCTCATTAACTGGCAGGTTAATTGACCACAATCTCGACTTCACAAATTGAGTCCCATAATCCAAACTTTGGTGTCTGTATGCCACAGAATTCTCCTCACACTTCCACACTCTTCATCCAGCCACAAAGTTGTCAGTTCTGCTTGATTTGTTTGAATACTGTACTCCACGACAGCTGTCGGAAACGGTACGTTAGAACAGCTGCTATGACAGCTACAAGGGCTTGGAAGTTTAATTGGGCTCAATGTGACACTGTGCATTTTTCTAAACATAGAAATAGCCACAAAACTAAAGAAATTTCTAATGGGTCTGAGCAATGTTTACTTATTGGCACCAACAACTGGTTAATCCCAGTTGGTGTTCTATCATTGGTCTCATAGTGTCTTTTGCCACTGGGCTGGTAAGAGTATCAAAAAAAAAAAAAAAAAAAGCCAAAACAGTAGGAGCAGTTAGATGCACAAGAAAAAGGGCATTAAGCAAGAGAGGAAATGGTAAGGAAGTCACATCAATAACCTCTCTGAAAGGCTGGCTGGTAGCCAAGGAGGATCCCACAGTGTCTCAGGATTTACTTCCAAAGGAAACATATTCAGCAGCCCTGAGCATGGTGCCAACTGCAAACAAAACCACTCATTATGGTCCCAGCCCCCCAGGGAAAGGGAGGATGGCTTACTCTCAGCATCCGCGTGGAGGAAGAAGGCAAGGAGCAGCAGCAATGGCCTGGCTATGTGCACCATCCTGCAGCTTGGCACCAGCACACACTGGCAGCTTGGAATCACTGCCTCAGAAGCCGCAGCAAGTCAGGCTGATCTGAAATTTCAGCTGGAACACTTTCAGAGCCTGTGAAGGGAGTGGTAGAAGAAAGGGAAGAAAAACAAAAGACACTTAGACTCCTCGCTCTTTTCACCTTGTCCCATCACAACCACCAGGAGAGATGCAAACCACTGTATATACAGCCCATAAACTGTAACCGCGATGCCTTTGTATTAGCAAACAAACAACCTGGTTTGTGAAATGAGGCAGCCCAAGCTTATCTTATTCCCATGTTGAGGTCATCTTGAAGCCAACCATTTTGAATTTCACTCTCTGCTCAGGCCACCTTTTGGGCAATGCTTTATGAGAAGAAACTGTCACTTCTTAGGAAATATTACATGAATACATCGGTGGAAGAAAGCACATCAATGCTATGTGTAAGATTTAAGAGACGCTCCACTGTGCAGGATAAAAGTCTATTATTGGCAGAATAACGGAAGTTGCTTTCTTGGCACCAGGTGAAATGACAGTGTTAATTCAACTTCTCCAGCTAAATAGTAGAGGTTAGAATGTTTTACACCAGCACATTTGGCTACTTCCCTAAAGACACATCACATCTCGGTCTAGTTTGGCTTCAATAAGTCAAAACAATAGCTAGCATAAGCCACTTTGATTTAACAGGATGTTTATATGCCTCCTGGGCAAGGGCTTAGTTTCTCAATCTTCTATGTAAAATCAATAAGCCACAAACTGCTTTTACAGAGCCTACTGAGTGCAAAACATCAGAACTGCTACTCATGTGTGCATCTCGAGATACACAAATGAGTCAGATTCCACCCTCTGTGATTTTCCAGTTTAGGAGGGAAAATAACCCAGGTACATTGAATGATGAGTACAAGTTAATAAGTGACTAGTGCCAGGGAGGAAAGCTAAATAATGCCACGGAATACAGGGAGCAGGATGATATCATGGAAAAAAGCAGTGTCTCCAATTAGACCCTGGAGTACTGGCAGGATTTTACCAAAAGAAAGGCAAGGCATTCCAGGAATTCTAAGCAAAAAGCAGGGCAGTGAAAAAGGAACTCTGGCAAAGGTGAGTCACCTGACTGGCCTAGATGAGGACTTCCCAAATATCTATATGCATCAGAAGCACCTGGCATGCTTACACCAAGGCACCCTCCCACCAGAGTTTGTGAATCAGTAGGTCTGTGGTGGGGGTCCAAAAACCTGCATTTCTAACGAGTTTTTGAAAGATGCTGAAGCAGCTGATCCCAGGTCCACACTGACACTACAGGACAGGTGTGATGGATCCACTAGGAAACCAAAAGAAGATGAGGCAAAACACAATGGCTCAGGATTAAAAAATAACAGATCATGGAGAGCCTTGGATACCAACCTAAGTCAACCAGCCTTTTTGCAGCAAACCACAAAGGGGATTATTTAATGTTTTAGAGAAGAACAATATAGAATGAAGCTTTGGAAAGATTAAGTGACAGCTGAATGTGGGATGATTTACAGAACACTATTATCAGGAGTCGCAACTAAGAAGTAACACAGACCATAAGAGTGATGGTGGTCCTGTTGGGAATAGAAAAAATGGAAGTGATGACTGACTGGCTCCAAGCAACAATTTGAAGTATGGCTCTTTAGGTGATAAATAATAGTTCCTACAGAACCTTCAGTAAATTGAGCACAACATTTTATACACAGTAGGCTCTTAATAAAGAAAGAAGGCATTTTTAACGTTATTGCTTTCTCTTTCACCGTGAGAGCAACTTAAGAAAGACAATCAGGATGTGTTTGCCCATGAAACAGTATACCTCTAATTTTTGCATGTTGGAATAAGTAGAAACACATACAAAACTTCCAACAAAATACTAGAGCTACCCAGAAATACCCTAAAAACTTAAAATAACTTGTACTTTAAAAAAGAATTGCAATACAGATACTATAGTGTGTCTTTTATGAAATTGAGCATGAGAATAAAATTTTTTCTAAAAAGATACTTTTTCGGTGCTATACATGAATGGTATGAATGCAAGAAATACAAAACTAAAAGGAAAGGAGTGAATCATTCTAAGTACCATTCCACTAGCCTTTTTTTTTTTTCTTTTCAACAGATTTGTGGGTGGCATGAAGAATCAAATTGTACATTGAAATGCACATACTTGAAACCAAAAGCTAGCCAGCTGCTCCAAATCAGCTATTGTTATCAATCTCATTTGGAAAACAACTTATCAAGCAGTTCACAGCTATCAAATGTTAAAATCCTCCAAACTTCATAGTCGAAGTGCTAAAGGAAATCAGCTCTTCCCCTGCCCCGCTTTCACCACTCCCATCCTCACGCCAGCATTTCAAATGACGGCAAGTCCAGGAGACATCAGTGCTGTCAGACTCAATTTGTGTCTGTGCGAGCGTATCAGAGCCAACTGCTACATAATGCCTCCGTGCAACCTCAGAGATGGAGATGGATGAAAGGCTCTCTCAGCAAAGAGGTGATTTGGTTTTCCCCCTGCTCGACTAAAGGGACATAAGAAGACTAAATTCTTCCCAATGAAACTACAAATGTTACCTCTGGACTTGACACAGTGATAGGATCTAGAAATAGACGCAGATATGAACATACCTATTTTCACTTAAATAGGCTATGCCCTTGGCCGAGATATGACAAGAGGAGATCAGAGGTGTGAAGATAAAACCAGTTCTAGAGGTTCATTCTGGCCAATCTCTCTTCTGTATCTTGTTTATAACAGAAACTTTGCCAAAAGGAAAATGCTGGCTTGTGTATCAGTAAGATGGGATTTAAATTTTGGTACAAAAATGGGCAAAAGATCTTTCCTATTTTAGATTTTTTTTTTTAATGTGGGCCCTTCTTAAAGTCTTTATTGAATTTGCTACAGTATCACTTGTTTTAAGATTTTTTTTTTCTTGGCACGGAGGCTAAAATGTGGGATCTTAGTTCCCCAACCGGGGATCAAACCCCCACCAGAAGGCAAAGCCTTAACCACTGGACCCCCAGGGAAGTACTTGGACAAGAGATTTTTAAGAAAACATTTTCAGTGTAAATAATGCAGATGAATCAGTGTTACAAGTACTTTCAATTAGCCTAAAGAAAGTGTAGCCAAGAACTCTGCAATAAAAACAGCAAGAAAGGGGGGTTGGAGATACTAAAAGTACCATGGTCTAGTTTACTTCACAAATTATTCTGCACCTGTCCAACAGCCCTCAGCAGAGGCTAACTCTGTGATTTTTAAGTACCTGCCCTTTGTGTCTTTTATTAACTGGGAAAGGCAGATAAAACTGAACCATATAGATGAGCTGAACATAAAATTAAAAATATTTAAAACTCCCTGGTTTTCTACCGCTCACAGCACAAAGACGTTAGCAATAATTTTGCTGATTTCCATTTTCTTTTCTATTATGTACATGTGTGGTTAGAGGAACTAACAGCTCAGAGGGCCAGTGTGTGCAATCTAATTTGAAATGGAACAATATACTTGCCCTGAGTCTTGAATTACTGCTTCAAGTGGTCTCATTAGCTGACACCTATCTAACCCTTTATCTTCAAGTTAACATTAGAACCCTTTTCTGTAATAAGTATATTCATATTCAAATTGATAAATGCTTAAGGATTTTTTCAGCTTTCTGTATTGTTGGTGTTTCTATAGATTATGTTGACAAAAGAGAAAAAAAAAAGCTTTAAAAAATCTTAGAAGTTCCTAGAGAAATTATGATTATAGTTTTTTTGGAGGAAATGTGCAAAATAAACATGGAACATCTTGCCATACCAGCAAGCAAAGAGGCTTTTGGGCATTACCAGGGTTTTTCTTTGTTTTGTTTTTAACTTTTTATATCAGACTGGAGTATAGCCAATTAACAAAATGCTGTGAAAATTTCAAGTGAACAGTAAAGGGACTCAGCCATACATACACATGTATCCATTCTCTCCCAAACTCCCCTCCCATCCTGGCTGCCACATTAATACTGAGCAGAGTTCCCTGGGCTACAGAGTAGGATCTTGAGGAAACCAGTCAAATGAAGGAAAATCTGAGTGGCAAAATGAGTAACAACTGCAATAAACTGGAACACACCACATCAAACTACATGAGTTTGTAATCTTAAAAATAATTTTCAAAAATTATACTGGTCAATCTAGGAGACAGTTAAAGAAGCAAACCATTATATTGAAAAGAGGGAGACAAAGGTAAATAATTAGGTTTTTTTTTAACCTCCATAAGAACTTAATGCTGCTTTCACTAGAAACTAGATATTGTTTATCCCTATACATTTTACTTCTTTCTGTCTTAAAATAAGCCTATACTTTCAATTCTAGACATCTTAAAAGCAATAATATGGTAATGGCATTTAACCTGAGCATATGCCCATTAAAGTAGGGAGATGGTAGGGTAAGGAGGAAATCCCTAAATGCTGTGACTTCTTTTTATGAGCTTCTCAAACAAATCAGGCCTCTATAAATTGACTAGGACAGATTTCCAATCATATAAGAGGAAAAAAAAAACCTGTAAGGAGGATGTGCTACCAGGGAACTCTGATTAATGAGACAAAAGCAGGGCTGGAGCAAACTTTGCATTGAGTCTGGTAGAACGCTGAGGGTGCCTTGTGAATTTCCTGTGCCCTCAGTACACAGTTATAACACAAGGAAACAAAAAGAAAAAACAAAATCAACTTTCAACACTTTGCTTATTCACGAGGATTTTGCAGCAGAAGATAGTCCCTTAAATATTTTTTGCATGGTCGAGGACAATAATCCTTTAGCACTATTCAATAAAAACCTTATGAAAGATAGAAATATTCTTTATCTGCGCTAATGACTGACCATATTAAACACAGCTAGTGGAAATGGGGAAGTAAACACTTTCCTGTGTTTCAGTTTAAATACTCCCATGAGGACAGTGGGTGCCCCATTGTCCAACTGAGACTATAGCTCCATTTTTCAACAGCTCTGGACAGCACAGCTATAAACAATGCCTGGGTTGTATGGGCTGTAAACTGAAACAATAAGGCAGGACTCCTGGGTCCATGTCAACCTTGGCTCCCAAATAATTAGACCCTAAGGATTCACTCTGTTAGACAAGGCAACCCACCCAACCTCTGGGTCACTCACTCCCCCATCCCTGACCCTCACCCCGCCAAAACAATTGTTACAGTGTTTCAAACTAATTCATATAATGTGGAATATCAAAAAATGGTCAGGTGTATAACTGAAAAAAGGTCCAAATAGAAACACTGTAGTTAAAAGCAAAATAAAACAGCTATTTCATGTCACAGCTTTAAGTGCTGCATTCCCCACTACTAGAAGATCCCTGTTTGGGATGTAACAGAAATGGGAACTCTGGACAGCAAAGACACATCACATTTCATAGATGGGGAAGGCAAGGATACTTCTACACGTTCATATAAAGTCATATGCATAATGCTTATGAAATGGCCACATTCACTTAATTAATGAGGGATATGGAAAATGTATTCTTAAATACATGCAGCACCAAAAGCCTCATTTCAACTATAGAAAACAGCGCTGAGATTTTAAAAGGGCAATAGAACAATGTCATTAAACACACCCAATATACCTCTGAATCTAAATATAAAGAACTATTTTTATAAAATAAACTCAACTCAAATTATACTCTTTCACATCACAGCACACCATGTCATAATTCTATTTTGCCCCAAACATGTATTCACGACAATGAACGGGGGAAAAGAAAAACCTCAAGAAGGTTTCCGAGATATTATGTATAAATACATAGTAATAACTCCATCATCTCATTTTTGGCTTAGACTATGACTTAGTCTGAAGACAGCTGGTGACTGTAAGTACATGATGACTCTGGTGAAATCAACTGGATCATAAGACCTGAAGAGTAAAACAAAGCCTATCAATATGGATACATTAATGACTTTTCATATCTTTAGTTTTGATACACAGAAAAGCCAATGGTCTGAGTGCCTGTAATTTCACTTTTCAAATTACTCCTGGTAGAATCTCTATAAGATTTCAAATAACTTTACATTTGAGGCACACATAAATATTAGTTCCTCTCAAAAATGGCAAAATGACATTATTAACTTTGATAGTTTCTTTCTCCTTCAGGAAATAAAAATGAAGTATGCCACAAGAAATGAACAGATAGAGAAGGGGAAAACAAGAAACCTCATCTCCCTATCTATTTTTTTCCCTTACAAATAGAAATATAATTCTGATTTGAAAAGTAGGATAGCTTTAGGAAAAGCATCTCATGTCTTTAAATGATTCTTGCATGAGATAACTTCTATCCAGTTTTATACAACACGAGTGAAAACCTGCAATGGGAAAGTTAAAATACAAGTCTATTCAATACGCTGCTGGAGTCTGTTATTTGTTCCATTCTTCCTAAAATATGCTTTAAAACTGAGAAATAGATCAATCTTAGGTACAGACAGATATGTAACCAAGTCACTTCTTACCCCAAAAACAGAACACAGATTATATTAATTACTTCAATCTTTCGTTGACACTGTTGTTGTCTAGTGGCTAAGTTGTGTTTGACTCTTTGCAACCCCATGGACTGCAGGCTGCCAGGATCCTCTGTCCACGGGATCTGCCAGCAAGAATGCTGGAGTAGGTTGCCATTTCCTTCTCCAGGGGATCTCCCTAACCCAGGAATCGAACCCACATCTCCCTGCATTGACAGATTCTTTACCTCTGAGCCATCAGGGAAACACTTTAATCTTTGGGTATCGCTAAATGGATGTGAAACCATCATTGCTAACTCTTTTTATTATATTAAAAAACAAGAGAGTATCTTTTTTAATGCATCAAAGTAATTTCTGTTTAAAATATATCTTGCTTTTAAAATACATTACAAGTAATAAAGTTTTAGCTATTATGTCCATTTGTTTTATTTACATCAATACATAGTAAAAATCCAGCAGTACATGACAATTGTTTTACTTACTATGAAAAGTAAATATTAAAATGAATTTTGTGGAGAATTTACCACTCCCTTTAGCAATCATTGGGATTCCCTGGTGGCTCAGATGGTAAAGAATCTGCCTGCAATGTGGGAGACTCGTGTTTGGTCCCTGGGTTGGGAACATTCCCTGGAGAAGGGATTGGCAATCCACTCCAGTATCCTTTCCTGGAGGATACCATGGACAGAGAAGCCTGGCAAGCTGCAAGTCCATGGGGCCGCAGAGAGTTGGACACGACTGAGTGCTAATACTTTAGCGATGATTACTTTTTTACTTAGGATTATTTTTAAGACAAAGAGTCTTTTAATAACAGTATTTAATAGCTTTTAAACACTTCATTACTAGAACTCAAACTAATTCCCCCACTCACAGGTGTTTACATCAATCATTTCATCTTCAGAATGATCACAGTCCTGGACCAATCACTCTCAACTAAAGATGATTTTTCCCCTTCTCCGGGGACAACAAGCAAAGTCTGGAGACATTTTTTGTTGTCACAACACAAGGAGAGTGATAATAGCATTTAAGGGGAAGGGCCCAGGGATGATGGTGAATACCCTACAGCCCACAAGACCCCTTTCCACACCAAAGAATTATCTGGACCAAAATGTCAGTAGTGTCAAAGATGGGAAACAACGTCCTAGAAGAGTTCATTAATGTTGAAGAAAACATTTACATTGAAAATAAGAATCTTCAAGGCCTGTGTCTAGAATATTACTTCCTAAATCTAGTATACTACTTTCTACATCCACTAATTTTAGGTGTATCTAGTATAGCTTGAGTGCATAAATTCAGAGCCAATTTAAATTTCTGGGCACAGAAGTCAAAACACTATGGATGGCTCCTAAATTTCCCTTTCTGTCCTAAGTTATAACTGCAGTTGGCTTGCCTTATGGGAAGGTCAATTCACAGACTTAGAGGACATAAATATTGTTACCAATGAAAAGGATGGATCTGTTAAATAGGGCAGGGATTGCACTGATGTCTGTCAGTGAATAGCTGTGGTTCCCATTTTTCATGATGGGAGCTTAGCTCTTCTCTGAGGGAACATTCCCAGGATAGAAACATCCAGTTCCAAGGAATGTTCTTTCACGTCACTGCCAGCAACAAAGACATATAGTAGAATTGTGAGAGGCCATCATGAATGGCTGCGGAATATGAAATTAAAGCATCTTCTCTTCATTTCCTTGCTCTGTCCTTATGACTTACTGTGTGTGTGTGTGCATGTGTGTGTGTGTGCACGCACATGTGCATCTTAGTTGCTCAGTTGTGTCTGACTCTTTGCAACCCCATGGACTATAGCCTGCCAGGCTCCTCTCCCATGGGGTTTTCTAGGCAAGAACACTGGAGTGGGTAGCCATTCCTTTCTCCAGGGGATTTTCCCAACCCAGGGATCGAACCCATGTCTCCCACCTTGCAGGTGGATTCTTTACCATCTGAGCCACTAGCAAGCCCAGACATATCCCATGTCTCTGTGGAAATCTATGAATACCACATATAGGAGAGGAGTTAAGCTCTGTGTGAAGAAACCAAATAAATGATGATTAACCAAATAGAAACAAAACCTAAAGAAAGGGTAAAGAGGACCAATATCAATCATACACATGCATTATACACTCTCCTCCTCTCCCACCCAGAACATTTATTTTCTGTTATGTTGTACTCTTCTTTATTGCTAGTGCCTTATCCACATCTACTTTTCTCCATAATGAAACCAAAGATTAACAAAAATCAAAAACTTTATACATTATCTTGGGTAACCTCCTCCTGTAGCAGACAAAAAAGTGAAAGGACATAATGAAATTCATAACCTCTGGACACACATCTGGTTAGTCTCAGAAAGGGTTTAGGATCCAAACTAATCTTCTTTCCTGTACAGCATTCTGCTTGTTTCATCTCTGACTTACTATAATGCTAGCTTAGACGAAGTGAAGTGAAGTGAAAGTTGCTCAATTGTGTCCAACTCTTTGCAATCCCATGAACTACATATTCCATGGAATTATCCAGGCCAGAACACTGGAGTGGGTTGACAATTTCTTAACCATACGACCTTCCCAACTCAGGGATCAAACCCAGGTCTCCGGCACTGCAGGCAGATTCTTTACCAGCTGAGCCACAAGGGAAGCCCAGTTTAGATGAGGTCATGATTAATTATAAAATGAGCAACACAAAGAAAAGTACTCCTCTCCAACTGGCAGAGAAACAATCTAAGATTGGCCCCAATGAAGGAGGAAGAGAACCTTAAAAGTTGGGTACAGGAAGGAATGATGAGAGGAGCTCACTGAATAAAATATTTTAGAGTCGTCATCATCTTAAATGCATAAATAATGCACAAAAGAAAATTTATCCCATGAGTCAAAAATCCTTTCAAAAAACAGTCTTTAACTTCAGATCAGATCAGATCAGTTGCTCAGTCGTGTCTGACTGTTTGCGACCCCATGAATCGCAGCACGCCAGGCCTCCCTGTCTACCACCAACTCCCGGAGTTCACTGAGACTCACATCCATCAAGTCAGTGATGCCATCCAGCCATCTCATCCTCTGTCATCCCCTTCTCCTCCTGCCCCCAATGCCTCCCAGCATCAGAGTCTTTTCCAATGAGTCAACTCTTCGCATGAGGTGGCCAAAGTACTGGAGTTTCAGCTTTAGCATCATTCCTTCCCAAGAAATCCCAGGGCTGATCTCCTTCAGAATGCACTGGTTGGATCTCCTTGCAGTCCAAGGGACTCTCAAGAGTCTTCTCCAACACCACAGTTCAAAAGCATCAATTCTTCGGTGCTCAGCCTTCTTCACAGTCCAACTCTCACATCCATACATGACCACAGGAAAAACCATAGCCTTGACTAGATGGACCTTTGTTGGCAAAGTAATGTCTCGGCTTTTGAATATGCTATCTAGGTTGGTCATAACTTTCCTTTCAAGGAGTAAGCATCTTTTAATTTCATGGCTGCAGTCACCATCTGCAGTGATTGTGGAGCCCAAAAAATAAAGTCTGACACTGTTTCCACTGTTTCCCCATCTATTTCCCATGAAGTGGTGGGACCAGATGCCATGATCTTCGTTTTCTGAATGTTGAGCTTTAAGCCAACTTTTTCACTCTCCACTTTCACTTTCATCAAGAGGCTTTTGAGTTCCTCTTGACTTTCTGCCAGAAGGGTGGTGTCATCTGCATATCTGAGGTTATTGATAGTTCTCCCTGCAATCTTGATTCCAGCTTGTGTTTCTTCCAGTCCAGCATTTCTCATGATGTACTCTGCATAGAAGTTAAATAAACAGGGTGACAATATACAGCCTTGACGAACTCCTTTTCCTATTTGGAACCAGTCTGTTGTTCCATGTCCAGTTCTAACTGTTGCTTCCTGACCTGCATACAAATTTCTCAAGAGGCAGATCAGGTGCTCTGGTATTCCCATCTCTTGAAGAATTTTCCACAGTTTATTGTGATCCACATAGTCAAAAGCTTTGGCATAGTCAATAAAGCAGAAATAGATGTTTTTCTGGAACTCTCTTGTTTTTCCTATGATCCAGCGGATGTTGGTATGTACTTGGGGCTTCCCTGGTGGCTCAGTCAGTAAAGAATCTGTCTGCAATGCAGGAGACCTGGGTTTGATCCCTGGATGAGGGCATGACAACCCACTACAGGATTCCTCCCTAGAGAATCCCCATGAACAGAGGAGCCTGGCAAGCTACAGTCCATGAGATCTCAAAGAGTTGGACACAACTGAGTGACTTTCACACACACACACACACACACACACACATACACACACACGTTAGGTACTTGAGTATCTTAGAGTCAACGAGTTTACAGGTGTTCTTAGAAGTAGAAATGATTAACCAAAAATAGATTAGATTTTTAAAAACCTTTCACATGATATTAACAATAATAGAATTAATAACATCAAACACACATTTATAACACCTTGAGACATATTTATTTTGTTTATTGTCATCAAGTTCTTTTTCTTACGGAGTTTTTTTTCTCTTTCATTTAAATTTTAGCAGGATTACATGTTGACTAATTTGGAGTAGGTAGTAATGCATTAGATGGTGAATTCACAGAGATATACGGGGCAGTTATCCAGGTGGAAAGATGCCAGCCAGAGCGTACTTTATTATAAAGTTGCTCAGGGCAAAACGGCCATATTGAAAGAAGAAATGAAGACACACAATGGTTATTTTTCAAAAGCAGTGGCATTATAAAGTGATTTGATAACAAAGTACGAAAATTTCCTGCAGCAATAAAAGCACTATGCATTTCCCATACCAAAATGTGTCAGTCTAGGAAGGAAAAAATATTTTTTTTCCCACAGCTACTCTTTCATAAACTATATTTGAGATTTCTGGAAAAAGATGTTGCAAAATACTGTCATTTTTATAACACGTCTATAAAATACTCAAACTACACAGTAAAATACAGATTATCTAAAAAAGGAGTTTAAAGTCTTTAAAAGACTACTTGCAACAGAGATGTAGTAACTTTCTAAATACCATACTTCCTAGATACTGACTGAATCTTATTCGAATGACCCATTGGACTAAAACAAAAGGAAATGCAAAATAAGAGCATCAACTAAATTTCTCAGCTGGATCTAGGCATCATCCTAGAACCTTTCAAAAACACAGACATCTACATTTTTAAGTAAAGGAGTACCCAGGCACTACCATAGTAGAGCAAGCACGAGTTGGGAATGTGAGCAGGTGTGTGAGAGCGGTGTAGTGTGTGGGGGGGGATCCCTAATTTTTATTTTGTGAAGGATCGAGTCCCAAATTAAAATGTCAACAATTTAGGAATTTCTTCACATTTGCAGTATGCTCAATAGCACTTCCATCACAAACTGAATACATGGGCCCTTGCTTTTATTACGTTTCCTTTAATATTTTTTAAAAGAGAAGGAAATGGCAAGCCACTCCAGTATTCTTGCCTGGAGAATCCCATGGACAAACGAGCCTGGTGAGCTACAGTCCATGGGGTCGCACAGAGGCAGACATGACTGAGCGACTTACACACACACAATATTTTTTAAGCATAGATTTAAATATGATGCTTTATCATATTACATTATAAAACCATTTTTGAAAGCTACGCTTTTAGAAATTTTGATCATTTCCTCCACAGATATTGTTACTAGAGTCAACACTCTTCATAGCATAAATCTTCATCACTTAAACCTTTAGATGGGTGAATACACACTGTACAAAAACATGGTGTACACAAGCCATACATACATAGAGCACATGTTCAAAACTACATAAAAATATATATTCATATATGTTCCCATTATACTAATGAGGTATAAATATTGCTAAAAAAAACACAATTAACTTGTAAAATGAGACAGTTTTCATTCCAATCCCAAAGAAAGGTAATGCCAAAGAGTGTTCAAACTACCAAACTGTGCCACTAATCTCACGCACTAGCAAAGTAATGCTCAAAATTCTCCAAGCCAGGCTTCAACCATACATGAACCATGAACTTCTAGATGTTCAAGCTGGATTTAGAAAAGGCAGAGGAATCAGAGATCAAATTGCCAACATCTGTTGGATCATCGAAAAAGCAAGAGAGTTCCAGAAAAACATCTACTTTTGCTAAAGCCTTTGACTGTGTGAATCACAACAAACTGTGGAAATTTCTGAAAGAGATGGGAATACCAGATGACCTGACATGCCTCCAGAGAAATCTGTATGCAGGTAAAGAAGTAACAGTTAGAACTGCACATGGAACAACAGATTGGTACCAAATCGGGAAAGGAGTATGTCAAGGCTGTATACTGTCACCCTGTTTATTTAACTTATATGCAGAGTACATCATGCAAGACGCCGAGCTGGATGAAGCACAAGCTGGAATCAAGATTGCCGGGAGAAATACCAATAACCTCAGATATGCAGAGGACACCACCCTTATGGCAGAAAGTGAAGCAGCACTGAAGAGCCTCTTGATGAAAGTGAAAGAGGAGTGTGAAAAAGTTGGCTTAGAACTCAACATTCAGAAAACTAAGACCACGGCATCCAGTCACATCATTTCATGGCAAATAGATGGGGAAACAATGGAAACAGTGACAGACTTTATTTTGGGAGGCTCCAAAGTCACTGCAGATGGTGACTGCAGCAATGAAATGAAAAGACGCTTGCTGCTTGGAAGAAAAGTTATGACCAACCTAGACATTGAGGACATTGTATGAAAATCTCAAACAATAATCTCTTTTCTCCTCTGTGTATTACATCATGTTGACATCAGCTGTCACATGGTGACTTTAATATGTGGTGTTTACAGCAAGTGTTTGATTCTAGAAGAGGACTTGTGGACAAAAAGCAAACTGCCTATCAGTAAAAGCTTTCTGTTTCATCTACTGTCACATGAAATACATGTGAAAAATATCAACACTGCAAATTATCTAGGGCAGTGAAACTCCAGTGATTGGTGTGGCCTAGGAAAAAAATTATAGAACTTCTGTGTCTGTATATTTTCATCTCATTTTCAGTTCAGTTCAGTCGCTCAGTCATGTCCAATTCTTTGCAACCCCATGGACTGCAGGACACCAAGCTTCCCTGTCCATCACCAACTCCCAGAGCTTACTCAAACTCATGTCCATCAAGTCAGTGCTGCCATCCAACAATCTCATCCTCTGTCATCCCCTTATCCTCCCACCTTCAATCTTTCCCAGCATCAGGGTCTTTTCAAATGAGTCAGTTCTTCACATCAGGTGGCCAAAATATGGAGTTTCAGCTTCAGCATCAGTCCTTACAATGAATATTCAGGACTGATCTCCTTTAGATGGACTGGTTGGATCTTCTTGCAGTCCAAGGGACTCTCAAGAGTACTATCCAACACCACAGTTCAAACGCATCAATTTTTTGGCGTACATGACCACTGGAAAAACCATAGCTTTGACTCAGTTCAGTTCAGTCTCTCAGTCGTGTCTGATTCTTTGTGATCCCATGAACCGCCACACGCCAGGCTTCCCTGTCCATCATCAACTCCCAGAGTCCACCCAAACCCATATCCATTGAGTCGGTGATGCCATCCAACCATCTCATCCTGTCGTCCCCTTCTCCTCCTGCCCTCAATCTTTCCCAGCATCAGGGTCTTTTCCAATGAGTCAGCTCTTCGCATCAGGTGGCCAAAGTACTGGAGTTTCCGCTTCAACATAAGTCCTTCCAATGAAGGACTTCCAATGAACACCCAATGATCTCTTTTAGGATGGACTTGTTGGATCTCCTTGCAGTCCACGGGACTCTCAAGAGTCTTCTCCAACACCACAGTTCAAAAGCATCAATTCTTCGGCACTCAGCTTTCTTTATAGTCCAACTCTCACATCCATACATGACCACTGGAAAAACCATAGCCTTGACTAGATGGGCCTTTGTTGGCAAAATAATGTCTCTGTTTTTTAATATGCTGTGGTTGGTCATAACTTTTCTTCCAAGCAGTAAGCGTCTTTTCATTTCATGGCTGCAGTCGCCATCTGAAATGATTTTGGAGCCCCAAAAAATAAAGTCTGTCACTGTTTTCATTGTTTCCCCATCTATTTGCCATGAAGTGATGGGACCAGATGGCCTGATCTTAGTTTTCTAAATGTTGAGTTTTAAGCCAACTTTTTCACACTCCTCTTTCACTTTCATCAAGAGGCTCTTTAGTTCTTCACTTTCTGCCATTAAGGGTGGTGTCATCTGCATAGCTGAGGTTCTTGATACTCCTCCTGGCAATCTTGATTGCAGGTTTTGCTTCATCTAGCCAGGCATTTCTCATGCTGCACTCTGCATATAAGTTAAACAAGCAGGGTGACAATATACAACCTTGACATACTCCTTTCCCGATTTGGCACCAGTCTGTTGTTCCATGTTCAGTTCTAACTGTTGCTTCCTGACCTGCATACAGGTTTCTCAAGAGGCAGGTCAGGTGGTCTGGTATTCCCGTCTCTTTCAGAATTTTCTACAGTTTGTTGTGATTCACACAGACAAAGGCTTTGGCGTAGTTAGTAAAGCAGAAGTAGATGTTTTTCTGGAACTCTCTTGCTTTTTCGATGATCCAACGGATGTTGGCAATTTGATCTCTGGTTCCTTTGCCTTTTCTAAATCCAGCATGAACATCTGCAAGTTCAAATTTCACATACGGTTGAAGCCTGGCTTGGAGAATTTTGAACATTACTTTGCTAGCATGTAAGATAAGTTGAAAACTACCAGTATTTCACATCTATCTTTAAAACACATCATAGAGCACTGTAGTCTGTTGTATGGATGGTGTAGAAGGTGACCCCAAAATGCCACCTTCCTAAAACCATATCAAGTGGGGAACCTATCCCTCACTTGTCAGCCTCATCCCTTGATTTGACCAGCAGAACATGGAAGAAACAGCATTCTGTACATTCTGACCCTGAGTCTAAAGGAGCCGTAGAACCTTAAAGAAGCAGCTTTGCATGCTCTCATCCACTTGGTGATCTTGAGTCTCCTCTCACCATCAACCTAAGCTAGCCTGCCAGAGGATAGGGAATAGAGATAAGACACCCATCTGAGCTGTTAGACAAGTCATCCTCCATAGGACATGGCAACAGATCAGACTCATGAGCAAGCCCAGTAAGGATGAGCCTGGTATGGCCCACAGCAGCAGAACCAACTAATTGAACTCAGTTCAAACTGACAACCTACAGCACTATGAAACAAATATATAGATATTGAATTAAGCTACTAATTTGCAGGATGGTTTGTATACAGGAAAAGCTTATGACCCAAAGGATTATAAATTTTTCTCACCCACTGTCAAAGATTTTCTTTAATGTATTTTCTTCAGTATTTTACCACACTTTATATACAGGCAGGCAAATTGGCTTCTTTTAGCTGCAACTGATTTATTTTGGTCCTCTTCTGAGAGTAATCACTAATAAAATCACTGTCATGAGATTTCAGAATTTTTAAGTAGTATATTGTTCTGTGATTTAGGACAATTAGTAAGTTGGAACTATGCATGCCTCTCCTCTCTGTTCCTTCTTTGAATCATAAATATCCTGCCACACAGATCGGAGGGAGCAAACTGCTTTAAAATGCCTTTAACCATTGGCTAAAACCACACAGCGTGATGTTCCTTCTCGGTGATATAACTGAAGTGACTTATGTGTCTGAGATCTCAACTGATCTCGCCACTGTACTGACAAGTAGTGTTTAGTATCATTTTATCCCCACAGATGCTAGTTTCCTTACACAGTTTCTGCCCAGGGATAAAGCCCGCAATTCCAGTTAGGTTAACCATCTAAAAGAAGTTGGCATTCTGAACAGTCAGTGTTTGTTCCTTGGACCACTTTCTGACAGCACACTGGATGTGTCTGTCTTTGGATAGGAAGTAGCTGACGTTACAAATTACTAGAACATGTGAAAAATGAGGAGACGATGAATACTAAAATTAATAAGTGAATTTATCAAGGCTGCTGAATACTTGATCAATATCAAAAATATCAAAATTGTTCTTTTTTTTAGAGGAATAAATGTGAAGAGATTACCTGTTTAAGATAATCATACTAGTTACTTATTAAAAGACTTATTAGAAAGCCACAGAAATTAAGACCATGAAGTATTGGCTCAGGGAAAAAGGGACAAGTGAAGCAGAATAATAACTCTAGAAACACATCCACGGGCATTCAGACACCTGATTTATAAACAACTGTGTCCTTGTTATGCAGTGGAAAAGAATAATCGTTTCAGTTCATAGAACTGAGTCAAGGGATATCTATATGAATAATAATATATTCTGACCCCTACCTCACATTATACACAAAATCAACTCTATATAGATTAGAAACCTAAATGTGAAAAATAAACAGTGATTCTTATGGAAAATAACACAGAAAATGTTTTTGCAGCCTTGGAATAGGCAAAAATTCCTGAAACAAGGCAAAGTCATAACAATAAAAATTAATGAGTTGGAATTAAATAAAATTAAAGATGTGTGTTCATCCACAGGCATTATTAGAAAAGGTCATTCCACAGAATGGAAGAAGGTATTTGCAAAACACATCCACCTCAGGTCTGATACTATCTATTCACTTCTCATTGTGTTATCTATCTTTTGTGGGGAAAAGGTGGAGGCAAAAGCCTCCATCCAACAGGCAATTGACAAAGAAAATTGTCAAATGGCCACTGAACATACAAAAAGATGCTCAACAGTGTTAGTCATGGCAGTAACACAAATTTATATCATGATGAGAAACCACAATACACTCACCATAATATTTAAAGTTAAAAATTGAATAATACATGTTGGTAAGGTGGTGGAGCAAATGAACACTCATAAACTGTTGATGGTGTGCAAGCTAGTAAAAAGTGAAAAGTGTTTTGTAGCACTTAATAAAGCTAAATATACACCAACCCTATCATCCAGCAGTTTCATTCATTTTCATTCATAACTTATATGCTCAACACTAACATAGTTGTTACTCTAAAAAGTGATATAAGCTATAAATAGCCTATTGCTCAACAGTGGCATGAATAAATAAATTGTGGTATAGTCATAAAATCACATACTTGATTAGAGCAATGAAAAATTTTTAAATTCTTCTGAGAAAACTTAAGATACTTTTTATAAAAACCTGTTTATCAGTATGTACTTTACCTTACTTACCCCCAATCATTCTGAAGAAAATAGGAGGAATTTGTCATTAAAAACAGCACAAATTAAACTTACACGCAAATTATAGTTGAGCTCAAATTCTCTTGGAAACACACAGAAGACAGGAATAGCAAGCGATCAGCCCAAAGCACTGAGAATTTAAGCCATGATTTTCAGTAACTGAGATCAGATATGGCCTTCAGTTCTCAAAGAAAGTAGTGGTCCTGAAACATGATGAAGGAATCCATGTGGAGAAAGAAGAATGGCTCCTGGGTCCAGGAGAGACGATATAGTCCAAAGAAAGTACAGACACAGTCAAGGGACCAGAGTTCTGGACGCGCTGCAGTCCTCACTTTCATATTCAGCTTGGGCAAATCATTCTTGCTCTCTGCCTCAATTTCCTTAGCTTCTCTATTTTATAGCCTACATCACCAGCAATATATCATCAAATGTATTTATTATGTTGATTACTTACTGTCCTCATCTTCAGTAGCAGCCACAAGGATAAGGTTTTTAAAACCTAGCTAACTATTCACAACTTACATGAAAATATATATATGAGATATGTATAGGGTAAGTTTATTTCACAAGAAACATCAAAAAGTGCAGGGAACCCAACTGCAGCTTTTCCAGGCTCACTGGTGATGGTGGCCGAAGTGACTCGGGTAGAGGCACTGTCTCTTCGTGGGGTAGCTGTACTGACTCTCTTCTTTGAGGCGCACAGCACTGAGCTACTCAAGAGTAGGTTTCACAAAGCCCTAGTCCCTGGGGTCCCTGATTCCCAGGGAATGTCAGATGCGACTGAGAAATTGAGCACGCACACAGAGTGGTATGCTTATTAAAAGAGGGAGGCCCCAGAGGAAGGAGATATGTATACACACATACATATATGTATTCACGCTGATTCATGTTGTGATTGATGTATGGCAGAGACCACCACAACACTGCAAAATTACTGTCCAAACATCAATCTTACTCTGTGTGTAGGTCCTCCCAAAGCATGTACGTATCAATAGGTAAAAGGAAGTAATAATCTTCAACTAATGACCTGATTTCAGAGCACATTCTTTCTTTTCCTTCTATGTAACAGGAAGAAACTTGTTTAATGATAAAGTCAATTTGTTTAATGATAAACTCAATGAGGAATCTGTAAACAAATATTTATTCAACATCAACTCTTTCTATCTGACATCCTGCTAATACATGTCAGACATGAAGAAGATTAGACGAGGGCAACAGCTCTAAGAAATGTGCTGTGTGTTTGGAAACACAGGAATATGAAAATGAGAAGAGCATGATGTGTTAACCACCAAATAAATGGTTTGAATAATAAATATCCATGTATGCTTAGAAAACAAAACTGTGCTGCTTG
Source organism: Bos javanicus (assembly GCF_032452875.1). Lineage (NCBI taxonomy): Eukaryota > Metazoa > Chordata > Mammalia > Artiodactyla > Bovidae > Bos > Bos javanicus. The sequence goes on along the minus strand of NC_083875.1, from coordinate 36,696,569 downwards.
CAGAGATGTGGATGGACCTAAAGACTGTCATACAGACTGAAGTTAGTCAGAAAGAGAAGAACAAACATCGTATATAACATATGTAAGTGGAATCTAGAAAAATGGTATAGATGAACAGATGTATCTGCAGAGCAGAAACAGAGACACAGATGTAGAGAACAAACATATGGATACTAAGGGGAGAAGGGGAGATGGGATGGACTGTGAGACGGGACTGACATATATACACTACTATGTATAAAATAGATAATCAATGAGAACCAACTGTATAGCACAAGGGAATTCTGCTCAGCGTTCTGTGGTGACCTAAGGAAACGCGGGGAAGAGGGATATGTGTGTGTGTATATAACTGATTCACTTTGCTTTACAGCAGAAACACAGCATAGTAAAACAACTGTACTCCAACTAAAAGAAAAATATTCAGAGGTGGATATATTCAAAATATTTTCAGGAACCAATAAATTGGCCATTGCATAGTTTTGGTATGACAAGGATTTGACATACAGGTAAAGCGAGTTTGTGGTGGGCCTTTAAGGCAAGCTGAGCTGATCTGCGGGGCAGTAAACCTCAACCATCAGCAGAAAAAGTAGAGATAAAGTTGGAGTTATTACCCCTCAAAGTGCACATATAAACCTCAAATGTCTGAAAGGGAGAAAGGACTCTGCTGACAGCAAAGACCTCTTTTTGGATATTAGTGAACGAGGTAATAGTAAATCATAATACACTGTATTCACAAACTACTTATACAAGTAACCCCATGGCCGTGATAATAGAATCTCAATTTTGTCCTAAATGACATTACACAGTTCTGACTTCCTTGGGAACGATATCCATATAGAACACATGATATCCATTTTACAGTTTGAAATCTTGATCCCACAGAAGCAGTCGAGTGCTTGGGTTCAGCGGGTGTTACTTTCCTCACTTTGTCATTATCTTATTTCAAGAAGGCTCTGGAGACAATCCCTGACATCTCCATGCTTCGACTTCCATCTGTGTGAAATGAAATAATGACTGCCTCCTCCCTACCTCATCAAAATCAGTGAGCAACAAAAGCACATTAAAATCAGGGATGCAGGAAGGATTAAAAGGAAAAAAGCTTCTGTCCATTGTCATTAAAAAACAAAACAAAGTTTGGCCAGCCTAACTTATCTGGGGTTCCATGAGGTAATTAGGCCCTACAGAATATAATCTGAGTGATTCTTTTTTCAATTCTCCCAAGGATGTTATAAAGCTGGTACCATTGTAGATGCACAGGCCAGAAGTTAACTCATTACACACAATAAATGCGTTAGATCATTAGCACTGAATTTTCTTGTGAACTCAGGATGAAAAGAGCTGACACTGTATGTGATACACAAGTTAGGACAAAGTATTTGATGTCATATATTTTTTTTTAAAAAAGCTCTATGTTTGCTGCCCTATAGATTCAAAGCCTCCCCATATTCTAAAGAAAAATAAAATAGTCTGGAGTAATGCTAAAATGAATGGCCCATAAGTTTGGAGATGTTACATACAAGGAACAGAAGAGTAAATGCTGTCATACCTTACCATTTATAAAACATTTTTTGAAGAGAATTTGTGACTTAACACCTAATATTTGTGTGGCTCATTTAAAATTCTACAAAACATGCTTCTGAAAGACAAACATTCTTCTTCCTGTTTTAAAGATGAGGGCAATGAGACCAAGGAAAAATAACCTCCCTAATACCTAAAGCTGATGTGAAGCAGAGGTTCAATTTCAAGTAAGATTAATTTGAAGAGAAAGTAGTTCCTTTTACAGCCATTTTACAAAAACTCCTCAAAATAGGATTTATCTTCATGGGCAGATGAGACAATAAGTTCAGAGGAGTAACCAGTGTCTGGTCCCAAAGCTCAGTGCTAGCAAGTTTCTGACTATGAATCTTATGTAACCTTCAAAGCCATGGTTGAGGATAAAAAAAAAAAAACAAAAAAAAACAGTACTTCAAAAATGGCTTCTCTGGGTTGAAGTGTGTTCTTGCAAAAATTTGTAACATTAAAACCTAATCTCTAGAATTTCAGAATGTGACCTAATTTGTAGATGGCATTTTTACAGAAGTTATTAGGTGAGTTCTAATTCAACATAACTGGCATCCTTTTAAGAAGAGGAAATGTGGATACAGATACACTCAGAGGGAAGACAATGTGCAGACAGAGAGATGACCAGCTCCGAGCTGAGGAGAGAGAGGCCCGGGGCAGATTCTGCCTCACAGCCCACACAAGGAACCAGCTCTACTGACACTTTGGACTTCCAGCCTCCAGATCATTGAGACAATTAATTTCTATTGTTTAAGCCACCTGCTATGTGGTACTTTGTCTGTGGTAACTCTAGAAAACTGACCAAACCAAAACTAAACATTTATTGGTTGAAAATTCAAAAACCAGATAGGTACAAAATGAATTCTTCTGTAAATTTGGTTCCGAGGCTACCAAAGCTTAAAATTGCACTAAGTCTTTTTAGAACACTTTATCTAAGGCAATAACATAAAATATATTGTTTTGGTTTTAAAAAAATAGATCTGTACTTTTGTAAAAATAAAAATAAACTACATTTAACCCTAGATTATAGGATTACGTACCTTAAAGTATTCACTTTATGGTGAATTCTAATATACATGTTTTATAGTGATAGTCTGATTCTTTAAAAATTATCATAATTACACATCATAAAAACTGGAAAAGATCACTTTTCATTCCAATCCCAAAGAAAGGCAATGCCAAAGAATGTTCAAACTACCACACAATTGCACTCAGCACACAGACAAGCCAAGTAGTGCTCAAAATTCTCCAAGCTAGGTTTCAACAGTTCATGAACCGAGAACTTCCAGATGTTCAAGAGGGATTTAGAAAAGGCAGAGGAAACAGAGATCAAATTTTGCCAACATCCATTGGATCACAGAAAAAGCAAGAGAATTACAGAAAAACATCTATTCTGCTTCACTGACTACACTAAAGCCTTTGATTGTGTGAATCACAACAAACTGCAGAAAATTCTTAAAGAGATGGGAATACTAGACCACCTGACCTGCCTCCTGAGAAATCTGTATGAAAGTCAAGAAGCAATAGTTAGAACTAGATATGGAACAATGAACTGACTCAAAATTGGGAAAAGAGTACATCGAGGCTGTATATTGTCACCCTGTATATTTAAATTATATGCAAAATCCATCATGAGAAATCTCAGGCTGGATGAAGCACAAGCTGGAATCAAGATTGCCGGGAGAACTATCAATATCCTCAGATATGCAGAGACACTACCATTATGGCAGAAAGCAATGAGGAAATAACCTTTTGATGAAAGTGAAAGAGGAGACTGAAAAAGCTGGCTTAAAAATCAACATTTAAAAAACTAAGGTCATGGCATCCGGTCCCATCACTTCATGGCAAATAGATGGGGAAATAATGGAAACAGTGGCAGACTTTATTTTCTTGGAATCCAAAATCACTGCAGATGGCAACTGCAGTCATAAAATTAAAAGACACTTGCTCCTTGGAAGAAAAGCTATGACAAAACTAGACAGTGTATTAAAAAGCAGAGACATTACTCTGCCAACAATGGTGTGTATTGTCAAAGCTATGGTTTTTCCAATAGTCATGTATGGATGTGAGAGTTGGACAATGAATAAACCTGAATGCCAAAGAATTGATGCTTTTGAACTGTGGTATTGGAGAAGACTCTTGAGAGTCCCTTAGACTACAAGGAAATCAAATTAGTCAATCTTAAAGGAAATCAGTCCTGAATATTCATTGGAAGGACTGATGCTGAAGCTCCAATAGTTTGGCCACCTGATTAGAAGAACAGAATCATTAGAAAAGACCCTGAGGCTGGGAAAGCTTGAGAGCAGGAGGAGAAGGGGACGACAGAGGATGAGATGGTTGTATGGCATCACAGACTCGATGGACATGTGTTTGAGCAAGGGCCCGGAGTTGGTGATGGACGGGGAAGCCTGGCTTGCTGCCATCCATGGGATCCCAAACAGTCAGACACAACTGAGCGACTAAACTGAACAGATGTGTAACTACATATATGTAATATTATGGAATGTCTATATATTTAAATTTTAGCAGGCTCTAATTATTTTATTATTCAATACAAAATCAATATATATACTTTGGGAAGTACATTAAACAGGCCTATTTTCCACTTATCTACTTAATCCACAAAGGTAATTCTACATACTGTATCAAGATTTAATACTAGAGGTAATTTATAATTTTAAAACCTAAATCCACTGAACATTCTCCTTATTCCAAGTAATTATATACTCTTTGCAAAAAGATGCCATCTTCTAACCTCATTAAATTCTGAGTTCTGTGCTGTCTTTTAATTGATAAGAGCACAATATAATTATTTTACAAGTGAAGATGATGACAAAATGATAATGAATAAGATCTATTTCATTTGATGTCCTTTTGGATGATCTATCCACAGATTGATTAATGGAAGAGACACAGAATAATACCTAATAAATGTTAGGTAATGCAATTATTCAGAAAAATATTTACTTCTGTTTTATTGACTACACTAAAGCCATTGACTGTGTGGATCACAACAAACTGGAAAATTCTTAAAGAGATGGGAATACCAGACCACCTTACCTGCTTCCGGAGAAACCTGTATGCAGGTCAAGAAGCAACAGTTAGAAACAGACATGGAACAACAGACTGGTTCAAAATTGGGATAGGATTGTGTCAAGGCCACATATTATGATTAACAGGCAAAAAAAAAAAAAAAAAAGGCAAGAGACACTAGTGGTTAGATAAAGAATAATCTAGTGAAGTATACTGTCAGTGATAAAACTTCAACACGCTATTTTTTCATTATCAGTGACATTTCTTTGTATGACTCTTTTCATAAAGCTATGTTCCACATGATGTTGACAGTGTTTGTAATGACTATGGATGGAGAGGCCAATCAAACCATAGGAGAAAGAAGATTGATCAAGACGGGAGAATAAGAGGGCATGGAACCCATGTCCCCCATGAACATAAGAAACATACATCTACATGTGGGCCAACCCTCACTGAAAACAAACTGGAAAGTGGCAGCAGGACTTCCATACAACAAAAGCTGTAAGAACTCTACACATGTAATCAGGTAGGAAGGAAAGAAAATGATGGGGTTGAGACCTGTGCCCTGGGAAGAGACTCAGAGGAAAAGGAGTTTGCAAGAGTAGACATACGCCCAGGGGTACTGAGGGGCAAGAGCCACAGATTGGGCACCCCAGCCCTGGTCTTATGCGGGTAGTCAAGCCCCACTGTCAGGCTGGAAGACCACTGTATCAACATCTGGTTGTGGGAAGCCTGGGCTCCACTCTGTGTAGTACATAAGCACAGCCTTGCCTCTGAGGCAGGGTGGACAGAGGTCTGCTCTACTGACTACCAGGATTTCACCACCAATTCAGTGCAGCCCAGTCTGATGCAAGTGAAAACACCAGTTTCTCTTATGCCACACTGGTGCAGCACAGGATTTAGGAGCCATGACCAGGGAGGAGATTGCACTGTGTGACGCAGATGGGACCTGGTCCCAGGGCACAGTCTGAAGCTGATGTAGTGGAGGAGGTGGTCAGATTCAAGCAGCACATAGAAGCAAACCAGCCCTCTGCTGACAGTCACTCCACCACAGCTCACAGTAAACGAGGAGAGTCCATGTGGACCCCTCCTGTCCTGCAGAATGGACCCACAACAAGGCAGGGATGGCAGAAGCCAGGGAAGTGTCTGGCTGGAAGGCACAAAAGGCGACCAGCACCTGAGGCTGTGCATGAACAGAGCGAGTGAAGCCACACTGGCGCCCGCACAGGAAGCACACTGGAGAGAGCTCAGGCCTCTGTCTGCTACTGGCATGAGCTAGAGCCCACACAGCCCATGTCTTTCAGCACTCCCCTGTCTATGAGGTAAAGGAAAAGGGAAAACGCACAATTACAGGGAACAGAGCCAACTCAGCCCCAACACTAAGGGCTTCTGAGCCAGCAATCTGGACCAGACCCTAACCCTAAGAGGGTGACGATGGCCACTGAGCAGCCGGGAAGTCCTGCCTCACACCAGGGTCCAGCTCTTGCCACACCATCTCCAGCCTCACCCCTTACCAAGCTGGTAGCTGCCAATATACTTCGAGGAAAGATATGACTTGTGTCCACATCAAATCCAGCTCTCCCTCCAAAGGAGTCTGCTCACACATGAGAACATCCCATCAATACCAAAATAGGTAACCATGACCTAAGTTCACAGAGGTGGAGAAAGTTATGCAAAATGAAAAGACAGAGGGACTGCTCTCAATTGCTAGAGCAATAGGAAAAAAAGCCTGAAAAAGAAATGATGCAGAAATAAATAATTATGAGATAAAGAATTCAAAGCATTGGTAATAAAAAAAATATTAGCTAAATTATGGGGGAAAAAGATGTATACAGAGAGAATTTTAACAAGGAACTAGAAAACATAAGAAAGACTCAATCAGAAATGAAGAATTCAATAGCCAAATCTGGAAAACAGAACAATGGAAAGCAATATATCAGAAGAGGATAAAAATAATGAAAGCAATGTAAGAGACTACTGGGATAACATTAAGCATACCAACATAACCTTATAGGAATCCTATAAAGAAGAGAGTGAGAAGGACACTGAAAATGTGTTACAGGACATTATGGCTACAAATGTCCAAACCCAAAGAAGGAAATATAACAGATATCCAGGTACTGGAAATACACAGGGTACCAAACAAGATCAACTGAAAAAGACCCACATCAAGACATACCATAATTAAAATGGCAGAAGATAAAGAGAATTCTAAAGACAGCAAGAGAGAAATAAAGAGTCACATACAAGGGACCCCCATAAGGCTATCAGTTAATTTCCCTATAGAAACTTTACAGGCCAGAAGGGACTGGCATGATATATTCAAAGTGCTGAAAGAGAAAAATCTTCCACTTACAACATTCTACCCAGTGAGATTATCACTTTCAAATAGAAAGATAAATAAAGAACTTCTCAGAAACGCAAAATCTAAGAGTTCATCAATATTAAATCTACCTGCAAAGAAGTGTTAAAGGATCTTCTCTAATTGGTAAGTAAGTAAAAATCTATAGAAAGGTAAAGTCTCACTAGGAAAAGCAAACACTAATTCATAGTACTGCCTAGGAATCAACATAGGCAGAACACTCGTTAATAAAATAGTAGCAGTGTATTTTGGATCTGTCTCCTAAGGCAAAGGAAACAAAAGGAAAAATATACAAAAGGGACCTAATTAAATTTAAAAGCTTTTGCACAGCAAAGGAAACTATCCACCAAGCAAAAACACAACCTCCAGGATAGGGGAAAACATTTGCAAATGGTACCATGAGCAACAAGGGGTTAATACTCAAGCCATATAAAGGGGTCTACAACTCAGTATAAGAAGATACAATCAAAATAAGGGCAGAAGACCTGAACAGACATTTTTCCAAAGACACAGAGATGGAACAGGAACATGAAAAGATGCTCAACATCGCTAATTATAAGAGAAATGCAAATTAATATAACAATGAGATATCAACTCATATCTGTCAGAATGGCCATCATCAAATGTTTACAAGTAACAAATACCAGTTACTTAGGATATGGAAACCCATGTACAATAACACTGGGGATATAAACTGGTACAGCCACTGTGAAAAACAGTATGACGTTTCCTCAAAAAGCTAAAAGTAGAACTATCATATTACCCAGCATTTGTGCTCCTGGGTATATATCTGAGAAAAAATGAGATATTCTGGCCATCTGATGCAAAGAGCTGACTCACCTGAAAAGACCCTGAGGCTGGGAAAGTTTGAGGGCAGGAGGAGAAGAGGGCGACAGAGGATGAGATGGTTGGATGGCATCATCAACTCAACAGACATGAGTTTCAGCAAATTCCAGGAGATAGTGAAGGACAGGGAAGCCTGGCTTGCTGCAGTCCATGGGGTAACGAAGAGTCAGACATGACTGAGTGACAAATCAACAACAATGTGAAACTATATATGTACCCCAGTATTCACAGTAACACTGTTTATAATAACCAAGATATGGAAGCAAACCAAATGTCCATCAATAGACAAACAGACAAAGAAGATACACACACACACACACACACACACACACACAGAGGAATACTACTCAGTTAAAAAAAATAAAAGAATGCAATTCTGCCATTTTCAACACCATGAATGTATCTAGAGAAAGATAAGTACTGTGTGTTATCACTTATACCTAGAATATAGAAAATAAAGCAAAAGAATATACATGCAAAACAGAATCACAAATACAGAAAACAAACTAGTGATTACCAGTGAGGAGAGGGGCAAGATAGGAGTGTGGGATAAACAGATACAAATTACTATGTATAAAACAGGTAAGCAACAAAGATGTATTATACAGCACGAGGAAACCATAATCATTATCTTATAATAACTTTTAACAGAGTATAATCTGTAAAAACAGTGAATCACTTAGTTGTACACCTGAAACTCACATAATATTGTAAATCAACTATACTTCAATTTTAAAAAAATAATAACAATTACAGTAGAAATGCTCCTTCATAGGATTTTATAACCCAAAGTCTTTACACAAAAATTGGCAGGTGCAAGATAAGCTGAAAAGAGCTAAGATATACCTTGTAAGGATACACAATCATAAGAACACAGTCACTCACTGCAAAGCTCGTTTACAAAGAAACTTATACAAATAAGTAATAATACTGCTAAAATAATTGTGGTGCAAGGAAAATAAATAAAAAGATAAAGGTTTCCCCCAAAAAATGGAAAAAGGAAAACTAAGGACAAAAAAAAAAATCTAAAGATAACTAAATTCTGCCACTGTAGTGGAAGAGATGCAGTTACAAAGTTTGAATTTTAAATATATGTGCAAAGTATCCTACGAGTGGGAACATTTTCCTTGCTTCTGTAGTCCCAGATGTGTTATTAACAAAGGAACCCTAAAGGGTCAAATAAACCCAGATGTACACCCAGTTGTACAATTTAGATACATGAGAAATGGTATGGAGGGCAAAAAGTAAGAAGAATAAGACTGAAGATTATATCCATTTGTTTTACTGTCCTAAATTATATAAGTTCAAGGGACATCTATGTCTGTCTGTCTGTCTATAATTTATAATAAAACCTTTATAGGAAAGCTTTCCCGACTGAATTATCAGTGTAATTTTCAGTGACAGTTTTTTTGGTATTCCCTAGGATTTTTGGAGAGAAGGCAATGGTACCCCACTCCAGTACTGTTGCCCAGAAAATCCCATGGATGGAGGAGCCTGGTGGGCTGCAGTCCATGGGGTCGCTAAGAGTCAGACACGACTGAGAGACTTCACTTTCACTTTCCACTTTCATGCATTGGAGAAGGAAATGGCAACCCACTCCAGTGTTCTTGCCTGCAGAATCCCAGGGACGGAGAAGCCTGGTAGGCTGCAGACCATAGGGTCGCACAGAGTCCGACACGACTGAAGCGACTTAGCAGCAGCAGCAGCAGGATTTTTTATCATCTCAAATCTTCATTGAGGCAAGAGAGATTTAGATTTAGCTTTAAACACTAAAATGAGACTGACTTTTTGGATTTTATTTTCCTGTGAAGAGTATAAAATAAGCATCATTACTGTTGGGACTGTAGCAATAAAACTGTATATATTACCTTCATAGCAATTCTTAAACCCTCAGAGAAATCAGCTATGCTGACAGGATACAGATTCACTACCAAAATAATAACAACTGCTCCTTAGCATAAATTATTTATCATTTTTCTAATTTAATCCAATTCCTTGCATTTTCCTTAAATATACTAGTAAATAAATAATTTGCTCCTCAACATCATTACTCTGGCATGGAGGAAAGAAAGCAATACAGACTAACCCATCAAGTCGCCAGATGAACAGGCTCCTTCAATAGAACAGGCTCTTTCAAAATTAATGGCCTGCTTCAGCATGATGAGTGCCCAGGAAAGGAAATATTTACGGTTTTCTCCTGACTTCTGACCCTTGAAATTAAAAGCACTTTCTCCACCTCCTCTGTTCCAGTTAACCCATAGGAAAAATGTCTCTCTTTATGGCAGGAAGAAATTTTTATGATACCCAGAGATACAGCTATATATATATACATATATATACATGTGAACCATTACAGAGCATCCCTACAAAGTTGCCTTCCAACGGTGAGGAAAAGCACAGAATGCCTTGGGACAAAGGGTCAATGGCCTTTGCCACATCCGCTTACCCCAAGCTAAGACAAAGGTACTTTGCAGAGTGACACTGAAACACTCACAAAACTTCTGCACTGTCCAACAGGCCTCTATTGATAATAACCAGTCTGAGGGTTCAGGAATCTCAGGATCCTGGTCTAGACAGATATACAGATGCCAGCAATAGGCAGCAATCAAACTAGGCTTCCTGTCAAACAAAGATGAATTCCAGCTAGCTAAGATCTACCAGAGAAAAACATTCTGTTTGCACTCATTTGTTTGAAGAAGGTAGACCAGACTGTACCACAATCAAAATATAGAACTCAAATGATAAATAATAGTGGCAATGATAATGCATTGGTATACTAATCTATATTATACAAAGTATAAATGCAGTATTATAAATATAATGCATTGTTATCATTTCTCATATAAAGGTTAGGAAAAAAACAGCAAATCTGAGACAGAGGTGTTCACAAAAATAAAAAAGATGGTAGGCCAGTAAAACTGATGGCAGACTCCAGGTTCTAGAATCATGAAAGAATTATTTTCTGTTGTTTTAGGCCACCAAGTTTATAATAATTTTTTACAACAGCCACAGGTAGGTAATAAGCCAAACTTAAATCCTTAGTGCTTTTGCTATATATTGTTTCCAAGTTGCAAATTAAAAAACTGTTTGCATTGAGTACGTATAAACAGTAGTTACAGAAAAAACAACCAAATTAACTCCATTTTAAAGACTATGCCAAAGCCTTTGACTGCGTGGATCACAATAAACTGTGGAAAATTCTGAAAGAGATGGGAATACCAGACCACCTGACTTGCCTCTTAAAACCGGACATGGAACAACAGACTGGTTCCAAATAGGAAAATGAGTACATCAAGGCTGTATATTGTCACCCTGCTTATTTAACTTCTATGCAGAGTACATCATGAGAAATGCTGGGCTGGAAGAAGCACAGCTGGAATCAAGATTGCCGGAAAAAATATCAATAACCTCAGATATGCAGATGACACCACCCTTATGGCAGAAAGTGAAGAGGAACTCAAAAGCCTCTTGACGAAAGGGAAAGAGGAGAGTGTAAAAGTTGGCTTAAAGCTCAACATTCAGAAAATGAAGATCATGACATCTGGTCCCATCACTTCATGGGAAATGGATGGGAAAACAGTGAAACAGTGTTAGACTTTATTTTGGGGGGCTCCAAAATCACTGCAGATGGTGACTGTAGCCATGAAATTAAAAGATGCTTACTCCTTGGAAGGAAAGTTATGACCAACCTAGATAGCATATTCAAAAGCAGAGACATTACTTTGCCAACAAAAGTTCATCTAGTCAAGGCTATGGTTTTTCCTGTGGTCATGTATGGATGTGAGAGTCGGACTGTGAAGAAGGCTGAGCGCCGAAGAATTGATGCTTTTGAACTGTGGTGTTGAAGAAGACTCTTGAGAGTCCCTTGGACTGCAAGGAGATCTAACCAGTCCATTCTAAAGGAGATCAGTCCTGGGATTTCTTTGGAAGAAATGATGCTAAAACTGAAACTCCAGTACTTTGGGCACCTCATGGGAAGAGTTGACTCATTGGAAAAGACTCTGATGCTGGGAGGGATTGGGGGCAGGAGGAGAAGGGGACGACAGAGGATGAGATGGCTGGATGGCATCACTGACTCGATGGACGTGAGTTTGAGTGAACTCCGGGAGATGGTGCAGCACGCCAGGGAGGCCTGGCATGCTGCAATTCATGGGGTCACAAAGAGTCAGACACGACTGAGCGACTGAACTAAACTGAAAGACCAAAAAAACATAGGTACCATCTTTTTTAAGTTTCTGAAAGCACTCCTTTTTTTTCCTTTCTTGTTTTACCAGGGGGAAATGGTCCTAAGCTACCACTGTCAATGTATCAGATGAAAATTTCTCATCAAAAACAAGACCATAAGCACAAAGACAAGCAAAACACAATCACATTTCATAAAATGCACAAAATACTTTTTTTTTAATTCCTTTTTTAAGCTCATTTCAACATAGTAAAGTCAAAGCTGAACTATTTTTCTCTTGATAATTTATTTGGGGAAAGCTAATGCTTTCTAAATGTCTCAGTTTGAGGGTTCATTAAAACTTACTGGGCATTTTTTTAATAATAAATACACATATTAAAAGTGAATGGAGTGTTAATTACTTGAAAATGTGAAACCATTTGCAGTATTTAAAACAAATTAAGAATAGTCTGTTACTCTAATTATTTCAGGACTGAAGGCAAGTCTTAGTTCTCTGTGTTTGCTGGGCATATGGCATTACATTAGACATGGCACATATGTGAAACATGTTTTTTCTCCTTCCAACTCTACATGTTTTACTGTGATGTAAGCCATATGTTTCATTACAAAGGATGGTATGAAAAGGCTATTGCTAGAGAGGCAAACTCTTGACTCAGAAATCAGCAAAATAGAAAGGACTCTTCATTAAAAACGCATTACTGTTTTGCTTCAAGGCATTTACCTTATGTTCCCAGTAACACCCTGACAGTTTAGAGATTAAAAACATCTGGATTTTAGGCATTAAGATTTTAGGGATTATGGGTCTGATGCTAAAAATACAGACCATTATGGAATACTCAAAATAATGGGCTGTTTGGTGGAGAAAGGGATCATGTGATGAATAAATTAACACATAATCATTTCATGATTAAACACATCTCATGATTGAGCATGAAGACACACAGGTTAAAAATTTCAGTGCCTGTATTATCCCTTGTTTATAAACTAGGCAACCTCTAAGACTCTTTTAAGCTATCTTAATTTTAGAAGTCTACTTTAGCTGTGTGCCAATGATTAAATAATTATGTAGGTTCCTTTTAGGACCAGGAAGTAAAAGCAAATACCCTCTGAGCTAAAATTATGACTCTTGTGATCACCAAATGCTAAATAAATTTTAAACACATATGTAGGGGTTTAAAGATATCTACAATCTCTTTGCTACTCCTCCCCTCAAGAGATAGGGCATAATTCTACTCCCTTTGAGTGTGGGCTGGACTTAGTGACTCACGTCTAAAGAACAGATTATAACAGAGGTGATAGGATGATGTGTCCAAGATAAAGTTATATAAATACTATGACTCCTAACTTGGGTGTCTACTCCACTGCTTGCTTTAACCCTCTTTTGAGGACTTACAGGCAGCCTTTGGTGGGAGCGACATGAGGAAGAACCGAGGTCCATTACCTACTGTGTGTGAGCTTGGAAGTAGATACTCTTAGTACTGCCAATGGCCATGTGAGTGAACCCAGAAGCTAATATGCTTCCAGTAAAGCCTTGAGATAACTGCAGCTGTAAAGTTACCTTGCTGCAACCTCATGAGAGACCCTAAGTCAGCAATACACAGTTAAGTTAGTTTGTATTCTTGATTCACAAAAAATGTGACATGAAAATGTTAAGTGATTACATTTGGGATGATTTGTTACACAGCAGTAGCTAACTGTTACAATATGTAATAAGAATAAAGTGTGCTGGGACAGAGGCAAGGCCAGAGAATGAATCTGGATCTCCAAACCAAGGACTATGACTTTTCAGTTGTAGGACAGTGAACAAGATCACATTGCTCCTCAAGGCATCATTTGCCCATCTACACAAGAAAGGTGTTAATCAAAATTATTTCCAAGATTCCTTCTGGCCAAGAAAATGTAGGACTCCAAGCTATAGAGAGGCCACTCTAATCTCCATATAAGAAAAGATGACCATTGGAACTTCCTGGCACTGAGAGCTAGCTGCTTTTCAGGCCCTCTTCAGAAGAGCCTGGATTATCACTGGTATTGACCATACCAAGACTTTTCTTCTACTGGATAGGAAACGTAAGTAGATAACATACTATTTCTTACAACTCTGGTATGCTATATTTCTGACCTAGCCTTCAGAACAAAGAAAAGGGATAATGCCCCTTATCAAATTAAACCAAAATAAGCACATAAATAAGGAAGTTAGCTAAAATATTTCTCTATATTCTTTGAATTGATACTTTACCTTATGGGACTTACCCACAGATAATTTACATAAAACCCCAAAGATACATGTACATTTATGAAAGCATTTTTTAATGGCAAAATTATTTTAAAATGTGAATGCCATCAGTAAGGGTATATTTACTTATGGAAAGGTGGTCATGATTCATCCTGAATGCAAAGAACAAACTGCAAAAGCTATGTTAGAGATCTCAAATTTAGCCACATATCACCAGAGACTTTAAATTTCTTTTTTTTTTTCCTTTTCCCTCTTGCTTTTTTCAATTCTGATGCTCAGAACACATACCAGAAGAGTTAAGTCAGAATCTCTCAAGGTGAGACCCAGATATTAGTATATTTTTAAAGCCTATTTGGTAATTCCAACATAAAACCAAAGTTGAGAACTACTTGAGAATGGTCTCATTTGAGTTACTAAAAAAAAGGGCCACTGATGTATGTATATGTATCCACATATATTTGTGTATATTTGTCCATGTATAGAAAAAGATAGTGAAGCCTGGAGGGCAAAAATCATTTACCCCTTACCTTTTTTTCACAATGACTATATGTCATTGCTCTAACTCTCAGGAATTTAAAAGGTTAGGAAGAAAGAAATACAAATTTCTCAAATAGTATAGAATCTGGAGGAACAAAGACAGTTACTACTATATGGCCTCAATTTGCATCTTTAAAAGTTACTGAAACCTTAAGCTACAAAATGACAAAATATTCAGTTGAAAGAATAAAAAAATATATTTAATTAACACTATAAAAGACTAGTCTTTCTGATTTTTTCTTTATAAATCATTTTCCCTTAGTTCTGATGATGTGAAGTCATCATCTAAAGTCCTACACTAGAACAGAAAAAAATAATAAACCATGCACAGAATTTAGAACGTGGATATAGAGATAAAGCATTCTAGTCTTCTTTTAAGATACATATAAGGAAATTGACATGGAATAAAATACTTGCTTAATAGTTTGTAAGAGACTAGTACACTGACTGACTTACACTAGTCCAATACTATTCCCATTGTAATAATACTACTGTATAAGAAAGATATACTGCTCATGTTTCAAGGGTGGGGAGGGAGACACGGCAGGGAGGCACACGGAAGGTGCTCATTCAAAAGAAACCAATCCCATCCTTTGCACTAAGATAGGGCAAATTTTACCGTTGATTTGTGAATCAATCATCCAAGGATAATATACTATGCAACAGCTGAAATATTTGAATCTCTAACATCCACGGTAATTCATAAAGATGACAAAGTAGGTCCATGTTATAACATTTACTAAAAAATCATGCTAGGAAACATTTATATGTCTACTGTCCGAGTTCATTCAAAATTTCTTTATATGCCTTGTTTAGGTTCCTCACAATGCTACCGTTGTATAAACAGGACTGCAGAGAACTAAATGGAAATTACAGCTGGATAAGAATGTTAAGCTTTTACTCTGTTTTAACCTGAGAGCGTCTGGGATGAAGAGCATATCAATCAACATGTATTGAACACTTACAGAGTACCTGATTTGACCCAGGTAGTTGAAAGCAAAGACATCTGTAGTTGTGTGGATTTCCCTTCTTGAACATGATGGAAAACTGCCAAAAATCTAACATGATAGTTAAAAAATGTGTCCTCAGCACTTATTTGAATACAAACTTAAATGAAACAGGTTTCCATCTAAAACTTAGCTTTCAGTGTGAAAATGAAATTGCCCTACTGTGAGGATACTGATGTCAGAAGGAAAGGAACAGTTTTCTTCAGTTGTTAAAAAAAACTGACTTTTTTTTTACAGTTGTAAAAGAAAAAAGCTAATATTTAGAAGAAAACCTGTTTCATTAAAGTTTGTATTCAAAGGTGGGCTTCCCTGGTGGCCCAGATGGTAAAGAGTCTGCCTGCAGTGTGGGAGACCCGGGTTTGATCTCTGGGTTGGGAAGATCCCCTGGAGAAGGAAATGGCAACCCCCTCCAGTATTCTTGCCTGAAGAATCCCACGGACAGAGGAGCCTGGCGGGCTGCAGTATATGTGGTTGTCAAGAGTCGGACACAACTGAACGACTTCACTTAGAAAAGGTTATGGTTTAAAAAGGAAAAAAATAAAGAACTTTTTCTTATAAATGGATGAAATTCACAGTTCGATTCTCTCAAAAAATACACAGAAATCCAACCCTAATCCCTCACTCCCAGTTCAAGGATGCCAGTAATGACAAGCTGGTAGATATCTAAAGGGTTAAGAAATGGATATTCAGATACACAGAAAGCAAGAAGTGGTCTGCAAAATACTAATGCAGTAATTTATCTATGATTAAAAACAGTTTGCTTCAAAGCATGAGTATAAGAAAAACAGGATCAACAGGATGGATCTATTCTAACCCAACAAAATAATTAGAAAAAAATAATGAGATGATTTCCTTAAAGAATAAAGAAATAAGTGCAATGAATTCTGTCTATAATCAAGGGTAATTCATTTTCTTATCATAAAATATGATCTCTTTGAACTGTATAATATGGAAGATTCAAAGATTATTAGACATCAAACCCTCACTCTAGAAAACTGATGGAGAAGCTTTCATTGAATCTAAAGTCTTACACTTTAAACTCAAAAAAAACCCAAAGAGAGATGTATTTGAATATTTGGTTGATTTTTTTTTAAGTTGAATATTCTCATGGAAATATATATTGTACTTTTTAAATAGTGTGTGTGTGTGTGTGTGTGCGCGCGCGCGCATGCACTCAGTCTCTCAGTTGTGTCTGACTACTTGCAACGCCATGGACTGTACCCTGCTGGGTCCTCTGTCCATGCAATTTTTCAGGAAAGATACTGGAGTGGGTTGCCATTTCCTTCTCCTGGGGATGTTCCTGACTCAAGGATCGGACCCACATCTCTTGCGTCTCCTGCACTTGCAGGCAGATTCTTTACCATGAAGCGCCACGTGGAAAGCCCTTTTAAGTACTGTATATTTTCCTAATTATTTTCATGTAATATTTTCTTAAAATATTCATATTAATGGGCTAAAACTTTAAATATACAAACTCAATTAAAAGGCAAAACAACAGAAATCTGAACTGTAATGTAAGATTTAATCAGTATTCTGTACTGAATAAAAATTCTCATTGCATATTTCCCTTCATAAGTCTTTGTTCTTTAAAAGCTGTCTCCATTTCAGCTAAATGCATTGATTTGTATAATGTCTTTTTTCATTAATATTTTCCTAGTTTTTTGCAAAATAGCTCCTATTAAAGGAAAAATAACAAGAATATATACATGTCTGTGTGTGTATATCCACATAATTCTAAAGACCATCACTGTACTTTTTGAAATTTTCAGAATTTATCAAGTATTTATTCTTTTAATATATCAACTAATAGCATTTTACCTGTCATAGTAAAACATGAAATATATCTTTTCCCACTAGTGACAAATGATGAGTTTAAATCGGAGTAGCAATGTGTATGCAGTAAGAAAGACTTAAAGACCTTATTAAGAATTTCCAGTGTAAATCTTATCCCTGATTTGTCACTGGGGAATTTGTGGGGTGAGTCCAGGGATTTGATATTTGCTTTCCTGTGAAAAATTACTCAAAGTTCCAATGTTCAAAATAAGAAAACTAATATCTAGAGGATAATTATGGTAGAACACTCTTCTCCAACAGCATGCACATATACACATGCTTAGGGACAAGCATTTCACCTTTGTTCAGATGATAAAACTAGAAGCCACAGCTTGAGCTGTGTATGGCTGAAAACTGCCAATTTAAGCATCAGTCATGTCCTACCATCACCTCATGAAGCCACCCAGAATACCTTATTCAGAACACCAGGATTTCAGTTTACCAAACAAGCAAAACTGGATCATAAACCAAATAAATGGGCCATTTTTCACAAAGCTTCATCAGTTACTCAATACTAGGAAATATCAGAATATAAGACTTACTAACCACTGAAAAAAATTTATTCCTTCTTAGAGGAACAAATGACAACAACCCAACTTGATGAAAGAATTATTTTGTTATTCTTTTTCTTATTGTTTCTATTTTGGATGGTTTATTTTACTATGGCTTCAAGTTCGTTAATCTTTTCTTCGATAATGTCTTGTTAGATGTTTACCCCCACCCAATATGTTTTCACTTCAGATGTCATAATTTTCAACTCTAGAGATCCCTTCTTGGTCATCTTAATATTTACATGTTTCTACTTACTTTTTGAACACAGAATACAGCTGAAAACTTGTTTAAACTTTCTTGTCTGCTAACTCTAACATCTATGTCAATTCTAGCTCAGTTTCAATTGATATTTCTCCTATCAATATGGGTATTATTTTTCTGCTTTCTGATAACTTTTATTGGATATCTCATATTGTTAATTTGGGGACTGTTTCTTTTAATACTTCTCAGTACTTTTCTCTCCAGCCTGCCAAAGTGCCCTCACATACATTATCTGGTCGCCTCTGTTGAAAGTTCAATGGAGAGCCTCTGTAGATCTCTGGAGTTCTCTCTGTGCAGCTATCTGATCTCTGGTCCCATGTCCTAAAAACACTAGGTGCTTTAGTCTCCCCTGACTCTCAACCCCACTCCCTCAACTCAGGAGTCTGGCAGGCTTCAACAAGGTTCCCATATCCCCAGGCCACTTTCCAGAAATTCTCTCAAGGAGGTCACCTGGAACAATCGGGGGATTCACTGCATATTTCTCATCACTCAGGAATCACTCTCTTTCACTACCTGATGTCCACTGTCTTAAACACTATTGTTTCATATATTTAGTGGGCTTTTGGCTTGTTTCAGGTGGAAGAATAACTTGGACTCTCATCCCACTTCCCCAAAGCTAAAATCAGAATTATCTTTTCACAACTCCTGCACACTTCATTGAATTTCCATCATTAAAATAAAGTCCAAGCTCCTGAGCCAGACTTAGAAAATGCCTTCATAATTTAAACCCGTCTACTTCTCTAGCTTCTCTAATCTTCTGTCACTTACTTTCAACAGTCATAGTTCACAAACAAAATAAGTTACAGTTTCACATATACAAAATATTTTTTAGTACATCTGTATTTGCTAATCCCTCTGCAGAGAACGCTCTTCCCTGTCCTTCCTGTCTTCCCTGCTCTTCCCTGGCTGAAAAAAGTCCTCATTCATAAATAATCAACACAGATGCACCTCTGTGTGAAGCTCTCCTTCCCTGACATATGTGGAACCACCATCTTCCCTCTCCTTTGCTCCCACCCAAAGAGGGGCTTAATCAGCCCTCCTCAATGCACAGGAAAATTTAACATCCCTGTTCCTGTTACTTGTCCATTACCTTGTACCACAGCTATATTTTAAACATCTATTTCCTTAGCTATGACCCTGGAAAGCTCCTCAGACACTTATATTCTGTAAAATGGAAATGATACAGAGTGTGGAAAATTTGAGGCCCTTAGACGTGCTCGGACACTGAAGAATCTACCTGTAATGCAGGAGACCTAGGTTTAATCCCTAGGTCAGGAAGGTCCCCTGGAGAAGGGAATGGCTACCCACTCCAGTATTCTTGCCTGGGGAATTCCACAAAAAGAGAAGCCTGGCGGGCTACGGTGCATGGGGTAGCAAAGAGCTGGACACAACTGCGCAACTTAGCATACACACGCAGGTTGAATTTATTTTAAAACCTCTATTAGTTAGGTTTTCAACTACTACATTTAATCTGTTTGTCTTACAGATGGTGGAAAATTCTTAAAGAGATGGGAATACCAGATCACTTTGCCTGCCTCCTGAGAAACCTGTATACAGATCAAGAAGCAACAGTTAGAACTGAATGTGGAACACGGACTGATTCAAACTGGGAAAGGAGTATCTCAAAGACGTATACTGTTACCTTGCTTATTTAACTTATGTGCAGAGTTCTTCATGCAAAATGCCCGCCTGAGTGAAGCAGAACTTGAAATCAAGATTGCCAGGAGAAATATCAATAACCTAGATACACAGATGACACCACACTAATGGCAGAAAATGAAGAGGAAATAAAGAGCCTCTTGTCTTAAGAAGGTGAAAAGAGAAGAGTGAAAAGATGGCTTAAAACTCAACATTCAAAAAACAAAGATCATGGCATCTGGTACCAACACTTCATGGCAAATAAATGGGAAAAAAATAGAAACAGTGACAGACTTTATTTTCTTGAATCAAAATCACTGTGGACAGTGACTACAGCCATGAAATTAAAAGATGCCCGCTCCTTGAAAGAGAAGCTATGATAAACCTAGACATTGTATTAGAAAGCAGAGACATCACTTTGCTGACAAAGGTCCCTATAGTCAAAGCTATGGTTTTTCCAGTAGTCATGTACGGATGTGAGAGTTGGACCACAATAAAGAAGGCTGAGCACTGAAGAATTGATGCTTTTGAACTATAGTGCTGGAGAAGACTCTTTAGAGTCCCTTGGACAGCAAGGAGAAAAGCCAATCAATTCTAAAGAAAAACAACCCTGAATATTCATTGGAAGGGCTCATGCTGAATGAAGCTCCAATACTTTGTCCACCTGACATGAAGAGCCAAGTCATTGGAAAATAAAAACCCTGATCCTGGGAAAGATTGGGGGCAGAAGGAGAAGGGGGCAACAGAAGATAAGACGGCATCACTGACTCAGTGCACATGAATCTGAGCAAACTCCAGGAGACAGTGAAGGATAGGGAAGCCTGGCATGCTGTAGTCCATGGGTCACAAAGAGTAGGACATGACAGAGCAACTGAGCAGCAACAACCTTAAAACTGGGTCCAATTGCTATTCTTTTTTAAAAAAGTAGTAAAAATGCTACAGGGAATTTCCTAAAATAGGAAAGACTTCAGTGACTTCGGGTGATGGATAGGGAAGCCTGGCATGGGATGCTGGGGTCACAAAGAACCCTGGTCCATGAGGTCGTAAAGAGTCGGACACAACTAAGCAAATGAACTGAACTGAGAGACCACAGTGCTGAGCTGACAAGACCAAGCTGTGACCATGCAGAGGATTTCATCATTCTTGTACATTCTTGTGTACAAGGGTCATGAAATTCCATGTGAAGAATGAATAAAAAATAAACATATGAGAGGTGAGCAATAATTGGGTTACTGATTACAGAAACACTTATTTACATGGTGGCATATATTAACAAATGAAGTAACAGTGAATCTAAAGGGAAAGCTGGAGTTTCCACCCACCCACTCTATAATGCAGGGATAGGGAACGGAGGAGAGCAATATTTGGTAGACAGACAAAAATCAATCAGCCCATGTCCATTAGCTGCTGTATCCACCAATGCCTTAAATAAAGCAGACACTCTAACATCTTTAAAAGGAACTTCTAATCAATTGACTATATTGGTATTTAAAATACATAGCTAGAAAAAAGTCAGAGCAAAGAAAAAAAAGTTCAGAGCAAACAGCAGAAGGTAAAGCACAATTTAAAAAAAAAGTAAGGGAAGAGGTTTGTTTTTCTTTTTTTTCCTGAAAGGGTCTGTTTAAGCTTTGTTTACTTTCTCAGCAAGAATAAAAGCCTTGGGCGACATTTAATTAAAATGCTCCCTAAGCTTTCATGCTTCCTGAGGCCGTAAGATTGGGGACACTGAGACATTCTTCTTGCTGTGGCCTGTGATGGGAACAAGGATGGATAACTCTGAACTCCCTACACAATATGTAGAGGAAAGCCATTCCCCGGAAATGCCAATTAGGTAAGACACCATACATAACAGGTGTGGAACAGATGCACTCTTTGGGTTAGAAACCAAAAATTGCAAAGGCCTCAACCACAAACTCTTTGAATGATCTCTATTAAAAACCAGCAATTTCTAAAAGGCAAAAATTTGTAGGCTTGAAGGACTGTATCAGTGCTATTAATTTTTATGCACACAAATAGCAGGGCACGTCATTTAGGCTGCACAGTTCAAATCTGGGTAGCAGCCAAAATTTGTGAAGACTGAATTTGAAAATGATTGAAATGTTGAAAATTATGAGTTAAAACGAAAAGAAATGAAGTTATGGTTTTCTGAGGGTTCTGTCTTATTTACTTTAAATATTTAAAGGCAGACAATAGCAAATGTTTACATAGACCATCACAGAGTTTTCTTGATTCATCAACCAAACAGAATTAGGGAAGCTCTGATGGAAAACTAGAAGCATACAGATGTTAAAACAGTAAGAAAATAGGATCAGGTCCTAGGTGAGCCATGAAACTGTGCTCAGACTCAGTTCACTATGGGCAAAATGAATATTGCTGAAATTAAATGAGATACTACAGGCAACAAGCATTCAACAAAATAGTAGCAACAACGGTGATGATCCAAGATGCTCTGTAAGATTATTCTGCTGCTGCTGCTGCTGCTAAGTCGCTTCAGTTGTGTCTGACTCTGTGCGACCCCGTAGACAGCAGCCGACCAGGCTCCCCCGTCCCTGGGAAGATTATTCTAGCAACAGTATATGCGATATCCACACAACACAAGAAATGGGAAGCAGGGACTCCATTTAGGGAGACATGTCTAAAATGTTAGAATATTTTTATTTTTTTAATAAGTCCTATCCTTTAAATTGGGGCTCCCTAGGTGGCACTAGTGGTAAAGAACTCTCCTGCCAATTCAGGAGACATAAGAGATGCGGGTTCAACCCCTGGGTCGGGAAGGTCCCCTGGAGGAGGACATGGCAACCCACTCCAGTATTCTTGCCTGGAGAATCCCAGGAACAGAGGAGCCTGAGGGGCTACAGTCCATAAGGTCGCAAAGAGCTGGACATGACTGAAGCAAATTAGCACGCACACATGCACTCTTTAAATCATTTCAGTTTTCTTGTTAAATTAATACATTTTAGAATTAAATTTAAACAGAACCATTGCCCAACTAGCTAACAAATTAACACATTTGTCCTTTATATTTCCTTCTGGGGAAAAACAGGCATTAAAGGGAAAATGAGTTCAGGGCACAATAGTAGTAATTAATTAACAGCAAGACTTTTACATAACCTTGCAAATAGTTGACAAGCCTCCTTCACTAAATGTGTTAAGAAAGATTATTTTGTTTTCTGTGTAAAAAAATTCTGTAACTTAGGAAAGATAATAGAGCTGGCATTTTTGCTTTTAAAAAATACCCAAAACTGTCCTGAGAATGTGTTTCCTATTGTGAGTGAGCCATACCTTGATTTTTGTAAGTCATTCCAGCACTTAGAAATCTTATATAAATTATGCATCTGTAATCATCAGTGGTATAAACACCAGAGGTAAAAGAGAGATGATCATAAATTCAATTTCATTGAAATCCTGGTTGCTACACTTCTGATTTATGTGGTCCTACATTCATTTAACCTAAGATATGGCCTAACAGGACCTAATTTTAATGACTGGACTCAAGGATAGTATATAACTCTTGTTTTTTATTCAACTGTCATCTCACATAAAATCCTTCCCACAATTCATCATGAAAACATCCTCAACATGAACTACAACAGAAAAAAAAAAAAAAAAACTGAGTACATCCTGAAGTAAGTCCACAGAGCATCTTATAGAACAAAGCTTTCAAAATAAAAGGTGATGATTCTGACTGGGTTATTTACTTTCTCAAAAGAAGTAATTCACATAGGCTCTCAGATTTGAAACAACTGTGTCCTATGTGCTAATAACTTGCATTTCCCTCTAAAAATTTCATTCCACTTTTTAGTGTTTACATGTTTTCATTTCTATTCACATGTATACACATATACATACACACACTCTCTAATTTTAGGCTAGCTTGACAGGCTGGACCACCCAAGCTAATATACAATGTATAACATTTTGACAATGATAAGCCAAATCAACCATCAGTAATAAAAAGTATTCCCTGCTTACCACCTGAGATAATTTGCCTTTTTATTGTCCTTTGAATCATCAAGCCTCCTTCCTATTTTCAGCCTGGCAACATCTGTCACAGTCCACATAGCTCAGTCTCCTCTGACTGTGAGATGCTCCCTTCTCCTTTGGCTAATACAGTGACAGTATCTGGACAGATGACTGACCCCAAATCTAACCAGCACTGAAGAAGCATCCACGCTGCAGGATCACTGGTCTCCTGTTCTCACCCTTACCCTAGATCCTGGGCCACAGTGTCCCAGCCCCAAACAACCAACTTGGCTTTGTTAATGGAAGCACTATTGAATACCTAGAAGATGCTTATTCCATTGTTTGCCTAAGTTTA
Organism: Bos javanicus; assembly: GCF_032452875.1. Classification (NCBI taxonomy): domain Eukaryota; kingdom Metazoa; phylum Chordata; class Mammalia; order Artiodactyla; family Bovidae; genus Bos; species Bos javanicus. The sequence continues at coordinate 36,672,206 of NC_083875.1, read as the reverse complement.
CACTTAATCCCGCTTTCCACTGGAAACAGGAAGAACATCTGTGCTTAGAAAGAAGACCAGTAATACTACAACATGGCATGTAGTGGCTGCATAGACTCAGTCAGTCTGAATTTGTGCCACTTACCACTCTGGGATTTTGGGTACAATACTCATCCCCTCCAATCCTTGGTTTTATCACAGAAAAGTGGAGATTATACAATACAGAGTTCAGAGGGCTGCTCAGTGGGATCAAAAGAGGTAATGCAGGTAAAGAATTCACCATAGTACTTGGCTTAAAAGCTATTACCACCACCACCAACAAAACTACTACTTTTCAAGAGCAGGGTAAAAAGCCAAAACTCTGATTCTTTATTACACCTTCACCCCAAATTGTTTAACATTATACGAAATGATCCACTCTGAAATGAAGAAGTAATGGAGAGGGGACAAGGAAGACCAGATCACAGATAAATCTATTAAGTGAGAGGAAAATGAGCCCCTTTAGCCCAGACTCAAAGCAGTCTACCCACATTTCACAACAGGAGATAGACAGGAAGGGAGGAAGGGGGAGAGGGGAGGGAGGAAAAGGAGGGGAGGGAAAGAAAGAAGGGGAGAAAGAAAGAAAGAGGGAGGGAAGACAGAGAGAAAGGAAGGAAATGAAGAACGAAGGAAGAAACAGTGAAAAACTACTTAATGATCTGATAACCAAAATACAAAGTGAAGCAACTTTAATTCACCTGCCTTTTTCTTTTTTTAATACACAGTGTCTAGTTCTATTCTTTTCTGAGCCTCTTATATCTTCAACCAAGGCAACGGAAGCCTTCTCCAACCCTTTCTTTAGGAACTAACAACCTTCTCCCACCCATCTCTCAGCCCTTCCAACCTCACAGGTCTTCAGCGAAGATAAGCATGAGGACAGAGGAGGGAGAGGGGGAGGGAAGGGTCAGAAAGTGCCAACAAAGAATGTGCATTCCCTAGGTAAATTTTCCTCCCCTATTTAGGGATAATTTAGAGCTGGCATTCACCAATCAAGGAGTGTCAAACACATCATTACAACTACAAATACCATTACCAAGCCCCTCCCCACCACACACAAATAATACACAAGTCAAAATGTCACTCTCTCCTCAGTTATTTCAAACTTTCCATTTAATCAGCACAGTAAACAAGCTTCTGTCCTCAGACTGGCATTCCACAAACTCAGCCAGATCCCCGGGTTTTTTAAAGGCTGCAGTCAGTGGGGCCCCAAGAAGGCATATCTGCTCACACATTATGTTGATGATTTTTTTTTTTTTTGTCCTAGGGATACTTCTTGAACAGAGGGTATGCTCAACAAGAGATGACATTTAACTTATACACACTTTAATTTCCTTGGGTTTGGATTAGCTGTGGTAGGTAAACAGGTAAACTGTCAATTACTATTATTAACTGTAACATTCTTTGACTTTCACCCCACAATGTAATATCAAAAGCCTAGTGAAGCTAGGGAGTTAGTGTCACATATTCAGTCTTAAGCCTCTGCTCCAGTTCTAGGAGTATCTGGAAAACATCTTCCTTCTGGGGGAAAAACTAAAATAGATTCTTCCAAATAAATGGAAATAAAACTATTCTAAATTCACCAGACCATAATTATAGACACAAAATTATAAAGTATAATACTCGGTGTTCAATAAAAAATCTAGTCAATTATTCCACCACACCAGATCAGACCATCTATTCAACAGGATCATAAGTTCAGGGACTGTTTCAAGTCCAACCATTTCCCTTTGAGATGAGACACAAACATGTAAAAGTATTCCTTAAGCATCAATCCTGAGTGCCACACTGTGCCAGGCACTGCAGAGGACTGCAAAGAATGAGAACACTGTTGCTAAACTCGGGTTTACAAACTGTCAGGAGCGTCCTGGTCTGCCCTAGGACTGGGTGATGGCTCCCTCAGACCCTGGGGATTAACTTCTGCAACACTGGAAGAAGTGGACAAAGGTGTCCCAGGACAAATGTCCATAGAAGCTTCTGCTGATCCAGGGCACTTTTATTCTTTACAGGAGGTACCTGCAGTCACCTCATAGTCAGGTGGGCACTTCAGGGTCAATCCCTAGAAAGACCTACTAGAATCTTGGGCAAGGCCTGATGATCTTCCTTGAATTAACATGAATAATCGTGTCTGACCTTTAAGGCCAAGAGATACTGTATTCCCAAGAAGCCTGAGATAAGTAAAGAGAAACAAGCAAAGAATCCTAAAACCCAGTTTATAGAGGCCAGAAAAGGAAGGAGATCGTGCCAAAATTAAGCTCGGAAGCGGCTGGATACATATCAATTCCTGAGCTGTGTTTGCTTACAGTATCTCCTGCACGCATTCCTGCACATCACAGACTTGTTATTGATCCGCTGTGGTCAGATATTGTAAGTATAAATTAACCTGCTCCACTGAAAAATGCCCACAGGAGCCATTCCACTCTGAAGAAATCTTCTCTTTAGGTTTAACTGTAATTACGAGAAGAATTCAATGGGAGGGTGGGGGATGGTGAGCTCTGATTTCCCTGATCACTTCTTACAGCCCTGATTAAAAGAGTCTGTAGTACATGACCAGCTCCATGCTTTGCCTCGGCACACCTTCAGACTGAAGGAATGGCACAGGAAGTACAATGTATTGTAGCAGCCAGCAATCAGCTGTCAAGAGGCGCTTATCTAAAGAATCTCAGGGGTTACGGGGCTGCTTTTTAATCAACTTTGGTGATTTCTCTGGAAAGCTCAGAGGTGGTTTCTGAAGCCCAGGGTGAGGCGACTGTTCCATATGAGTTAAATTTATCAGTTCCAAGGATAATACCCTTAGGAGATAAAGGTACTAAGTGAAAGAAGAGAAAGGTGGTCAGGAGATCTGCACCCCAACTGAGGAAAAGAAGACGCCAAAATATTTACCAAAAATGAAAAGCAGGTTTTTAACATTAGAGTACAACTAATGAGTATAGGAAAATAGGGAGAAAGCATTACACAGGAAGGAATAAATAGTGAACCTCTGTATTTTGCTACCAATTTCTAAACTTTTAAAGGTCACACAGAGCACTATGCTAATATTTTGCAATAATGGACTCCAGGGCAGTGCTTTAATTAAATGAATTCCAGAGCTCTCTGAATCTTAATCAGACTGTGCAGGGGATGTGGGAAGGTCAAGCTGCAGAGCAAATGATGCAAGCTATACTTACACATTACACCGAGCACCCTTTCCCCAAAGACGTTCAGCGCTTTAACTTTAACGTCCTAATAATTTCTGACAAGGTGAGAGGACCTTCCACTTCACTCTGTATGTCTAACAGGTATGTCCAGCAAGTATAGCAGGCCCATGGTCAGTCCAGGAGACTTTCCAGTAAATCATTTTATTTAAATATATGGTGTTTGCTGCCAACATTGTTGATTTCTTTTAATAACATGGCTAAGACACGTGAAGAAGGCTGAGTGCTGAAGAATTGATGCTTTTGAACTGTGGTGTTGGAGAAGACTCTTGAGAGTCCCTTGGACTGCAAGGAGATCCAACCAGTCCATTCTGAAGGACATCAGCCCTGGGATTTCTTTGGAAGGAAAGATGCTAGAGCTGAAACTCCAGTACTTTGGCCACCTCATGCGAAGAGTTGACTCATTGGAAAAGACTCTGATGCTGGGAGGGATTGGGGGCAAGAGGAGAAGGGGACGACAGAGGATGAGATAGCTGGATGGCATCACTGACTCAATGGACGTTGAGTCTGGGTGAACTCCGGGAGTTGGTGATGGACAGGGAGGCCTGGCGTGCTGCGATTCACGGGGTCGCAAAGAGTCGGACACGACTGAGCGATTGAACTGAACTGAAAACATGCCCAGTATACTCCTTTCAAGGATAAACATGAAGAGAAGCCTCAACTGATCGAAGGCTGAGATGAGGATGCATGAAAACAGAAAGACTTTATACATCCTCTTCATATGAAACCCAACAGTCTACATAGTCAGAAATAATCTCCAAATCCATAAGCAGTGACATTTTACCTCAAAATAAGTTTCCACTATAACCTTTGCCCATTTTTCTCTAGCCCACTGAATCTCACCAATCCTAGCAACAAATAGAAATGCTCATAAAGGTTAAGAATACAAAAAAGCACTTATAAAATGACTGTAATAATGTGTTTTAAAGTACAGTGACATTCAGAAATGAATGTAGAATGATGTAAGTAGACCATAATCATACATTAATTATCCACCACAAAATTCGAGACTCTTCCTAATGTTACAAGTATCAGTTGCTGCCATTTTTACTGCATGCTAGGTTCTGCGTTAGGGCTTCCCCAGTGGATCAGTGGTAAAGAATCCACCTGCCAATGCAGGTACTCTTGCGTTGTATCTCCTAGTGACTACTGTGAGTAAGTACTATTTAGTTCCACTTCACAGATTGAGAAACTAAGACTTGCTGAAGTTAATTCGCCTAGGATAACACAAGGACAAAGCTGGAAATTCAGTCTCACCACACCAATCATTCCGACACTGCCTCAAGGTGAAGGCTACTGTAGCTTGAGTGGCCACTGGCTTGGTCTCTTGCACTCTTAAGGTGACAAATGACTCCATTCCATTGTGATATTGCAGTACTGGTCTGATGACTGGGTTATACAATCATAGGCCTTTCACTCATATTTTATTCCTCTAGAGATTCTCAGACAGGGCAGGAGAGAAGGTAAAGAAAACATATTACTTTCCAAACATGGAAAAATTAAAAAATAAATAAAAATTTTAAAAATCTCGAGAATCAAGACACTTTAATATTATGTTAACCCATCAGTGTGATACATCTTAACATACTTTAAGGTTTTGATTTTATTCACACGTTCTGCTATCTTGGTATTCCACATAAGGTTTGTGTGTCTGACCTCTAATGATAATTCATCATATATCCTAATGCCTTCTTACTGGGGCTGTAAAACAATGAATTAGCAACAAATCCCCCACTCTTTGCCCCTTCAGCCCTTGGAGTTTAACTCCTCTCACATTACAGTATTTATTGAATTTCCCAGCCAAACGGTGTTCTGCTCCATAAAATTCTGACAAGTGGACTCTGCCAAGCTAATAATGGCTTCATTCTGCTGAAATAAACTTATTTCACTGCGGCAAACAAAACGACATGACCTGGAAAGGTTATTTTTAACTGGGTAATGACTCAGTCCCAACCAAGCATTTCTCTCAAGGTTCTCCATTTTAAATAAGTTACATTTCTTCAATATAAAATCTATGCTACGATGTGCGCTCTTGTCTGTCAATCTTTCACAACAAAGTAAAAGCAGATGTTGTCTTTGCTTAAGGTATTTGATTCCATCGTTCAACAATTTGGTCTGCTTATTAAACTATCCCCAAGGAACCTGGCATGAAGAAAACCTCCAGAGAGATAAGACGGCATAAAGATGCAAAGTCCCTTTAAAGCAGAATCTGGTTTTACTGCATTTTTTTTTCTTTTAATTAAACAGCATCAAAAACTTTTAATTCTGCGCAACTTTCAGAGTGTGCCTCTGAGAAATAATTAGCTTTCTTATCTCCCTGTTTTTAAAACACGAGTAAATGTTGCCAAGATTGCTTAGCCCATTTACCAAATAAAGGTACGCCAAGATAAATTTTCCTACATTCACATGGGTTGACATTTCCCTCCAGTATCTTACATACTCTATACCAAAAATGCCAACTTCTAAAAAGTTTGAAAAGCTAAACAAAATTTCCTTCTTCTTGATGTTTTATAGTTATCATCCACATCTCTTTCTCTTGCACTGCAAGCCTATCAAGAATAAACAAATGAACACACGGAAACAACTGCTATGCTAAGGTCAAATTTCTTTTCAAGTTTCAAATGATCGGGGACTCCGAGAGCACCATTACAACAGCTGGGATCTTGTACCAACATGCTACACCCTGCCAGTCCTGCCTTCTGAGACTAATAAAAGAGAAAACCCTTGACAGCTAACAGCTGGGCTCCTTATGAAGCTGTTCAATAGAAACGACTAGGCCTCCCACCGCCCACCAAAAATAAGGGCTTGGTGCATAGACAGAGAAATGCACGGGAGAGGAGCTTCGGTAAGGGGGAGTGTATATTTCAAAGAGAACTGAAATAAGATGATGATGAATAGCAGGGAAGAGGCTAATCAGTGGAAGAGACACCCTGTCACATTCAAATCTGGCACAGCTACCCAAGATGCAGGAGTTTCAGAGCTGACTGTATTGTCACTTTGATTAGTGCAAAAGGATTCATGCATGCGTTTTAATCCAGCCAGGATCACTGACTTCTATTACATACTATGAGCTACAACTGGAGGCAAACAACAACCCTCTCAGTAAATTCATGTAGTCACGGTTCCACCCAAACCACAATAAACATCCTGAATACTCTTCCGATGACCTACAGTTTGTATTCACACTTGCACTAAGGAGAACTACTCTGAATAGATTTGCCATTGCTTCCTGCCAACTCCTCTGCCTCCATATTGATGTCCTTCCTCAGATGGGCTTTGATTACCAGCATCAACTCCCCTAGTCAAAGCCACGTCACAGAGTTCTTGTCAATTGGCTTAATGAATGAAGTGGCATAAAATAAAACCTCACTGAAACAGGATCAGTTCAGTTCAAAATAAAACCTCACTGAAACAGGATCAGTTCAGTTCAGTCGCTCAGTCGTGTCCGACTCTTTGCGACCCCATGAACCACAGCTCGCCAGGCCTCCCTGTCCATCACCAACTCCCGGAGTCTACTCAAACCCATGTCCATTCAGTCGGTGATGCCACCCAGCCATCTCATCCTCTGTCATCCCCTTTTCCTCCTGCCCTCAATCTTTCCAGCATCACGGTCTTTTCAAATGAGTCAGCTCTTCACATCAGGTGGCCAAAGTATTGGAATTGCAGCTTCAACATCAGTCCTTCCAATGAACACCCAGGACTGATCTCCTTTAGGATGGACTGGTTGGATCTCCTTGCAGTCCAAGGGACTCTCAAGAGGCTTCTCCAACACCACAGTTCAAAAGCATCAATTTTTCGGCGCTCAGCTTTCTTTATAGTCCAACTCTCACATCCATACATGACTACTGGAAAAACCATAGCCTTAACTAGACGGACCTTTGTTGACCGGATAAGGTTAAGGAAAATAAACAAGGAATGGTTATGCTGGGATTTTATTAAATTACCTACAAGCCCTGGAAGTCCAGTAAGTTTAAGGTAAAGCTTCCCACTAGGCTAGTTGAGGTTATAGTCAATATAGGGATGGTACAAATGGAAACTAGCAAATATATAAGGGACACAAAATTCTCCTGTAATGTATTACCAGGTTAAAAAATACAGTTTCTAATGCTTCTAATAAGCAAAAAAGGCTATTAAATCTTTTCCCTGAATAACATGTGCACTTTAGATTGTAAAACAGAGTCATTTCTTTTTTTTTCCCAGAGTCATTTCTAATTGCTACAGATGGATAACAAACACCAGACAGGAAAGAGTCTGAGAAGCCTTTTGATTTGTTGTGAGTGCATATTTGTGTGTGTGTGTGCACACGCTCCGTGTCTGCACACACACACCCCTCATATAGATATTGCGCTGTCTCAGATACTCACCCAGAACATGAGGGGACAATATGAAAGTTAGTGTTACTATGGTACATCGCCACGGCAGAAGTCACAAACCAAGTTCCCAGACACAACTATTGCTTGCTGTTTAGTCACTAAGTCATGTTCGACACTTTGCGACCTCAAGGACTGTAGCCCACCAGGCTCCTTTGTCCATGGGACTGCCCAGGCAAGAATACTACAGTGGATTGCCATTTCCACTAGTTCCTGTTCTGACTATGAGTTTAGTTTTGATAAACAGACAGTTTGGAAATTTCCCCCCAAAATCCTGTAAGCTCAACCTAAAATTATTGGAATGTGGTCAATACTGTAGTCATTTCTACTTCTGCGGGTGTTAGGCACTATCTGCTTTTGAGATTTGTTGCAAAAAGAAAATGAAAAGTTAAGAGTTCTGTATCCGAATCCTCAGAAAAAAAGTCTATATATTTTCATTGACAACTAGGAAATTATTCCCAGTGTCTGACACATAATATTTATATTAAGGTAGATAAAAGTACTTACTTCAACTGTGACACCCAGGTTTCTGCTGAAGAGCTATCAGGCATGGTAAGAAAACCATTCCAAACAGCCCAGAACTTACACATTCCTATGGCTGTTGAACCCTTTACCATGGCTACCTTGGGAAGCTAGATATTCATGATGCTTAATGAGAACTATTCTAACAATTCAGCACTACATTTGAGAACAATCATCTGCTAGTTTTATTCAGCTTCTAGTTTCTCTGCTTGAGCCACAACAATATGGAGTCAAAGATGCTTTGATTAACACTGCTTCTTCAATATTAGCAATGGGTACTAACCCCCCAAAACATTCTGCATTTCCCTACTTAATAAGAACGATAACATTCTCCCCATTTAATCCAGAAGAGTTTTGTCTTCACATTTCTTCAGCTGACAAGTTCAGTTTGTGGAATTTATACATTTTTCTGGTCTATTAATGTCCAGAACAGGGGTGTGCACAGTAACGCATATTGCTACAAAAGATGTTGAATAAAGCCTGGATGCATCTGGAAATAGTTCATTCCTCATAGAAGTGTATGCAAAATACCAAAAGCTAGGAATGATAAAAGAAGAGGAGCAGAGAAAGAAGAAGGACACAGACTCTGTCCTTTATGATTTGAGTTCCCAGGGAACCAGCGCAAGTGGCTTCAAACCCCTGATGTCTCTCAATCAAATAAATAGCTGATAAATGTGGTTTTAAGTTCATCCTACAGAAAAGAAGCTTTTTGCTCCTTGTGAGTGTTAGTCGCTCAGTCATATATGACTCTTTGTGACCGAATGGACTGCAGACCACCAGACTCCTCAGTCCGTGGAATTCTCCAGGCAAGAATACTGGAGTGAGTAGCCCTTCCCTTCTCCAGGGGACCTTCCCTACCCAGGGATCGAATCTGGATCTCCTGTACTGCAGGCAGATTCTTTACCATCTGAGCCACCAAGGTAGCCCTTTTGCTCCCTAGATCTAGACTTTTCCTTTTTATTATTTTAAATTTCTATCTACACTGCCATTCCCATTTAAAAGTTGCATTTTGTTAACTTTGGAAAGAAAAAGGATGCAGTTTAGTGACTGACTGAAAATAATTAATTATGCCAAAATAAGGCAGAACTTTCTTTTCTTAATAACAGGACGTATTGAAAACATTCTGTGCTTGATCACATCTGTTATGTTATTCTGCATTGAAAATTCATTTACGACAATTGAATTAGCAAGAAGCAAACACTTATGAGTAGCAGTAGTCATGGTGGAAAAAAGTTTTCATAAGATAATATTTTTGAATTTAACCTAAAGATAATTTTTTTTAAATCTAAAATAAAAATGTTTTGATAGCGTATTTGTAAGAACAAATACTTACAGTGATGACATTTCTTACAATTTAAATTAGGTATCATTGTTTTCAAACACAAAATCAAATAAAAATTTATTGGGAAACTTAGTCTGAGTCAAACCTATTGCTTTAACATATAAAACCCATCTTTGAAGACAGAATTTATTTAGTGACCAACTACATACTCAGAAGCTGATACAATGTGCAGTATAACTTGGGAAGTTTATGGGAATTCTAATCAAATGCAGGTAAAATGTCTCACATATTATAATGTTCTGCTATTGCCAATTTCATATTTACTGAACATTATCCATGCTACATTTTCACAAAAATAACTAGCTATCTGTGTCTCAGATGTATATAGCTAAGAGACCCACAAGTAAGTCATTTCAATTACTCAAGGCAACTCGAAGAGGCCTCTGTAGCAGAGGAAGTCAACTGACTGCCTTTGGAACAACTAAGAAAGCTCCACCAAAATGCCATTTTGAGGGCACAATCTCAGTCAGAGGCTCTACTGGTAAAAGCACCCAGTGGCATGGATGTATTCCATGCCTCACCTATTCACCCAGTAACTGGAGAAGCTGCTCACTTCTCCCCATCACCCACATTTTACAGGAGAAGCTTTCACAGTTGATCAGCACAGAAGTGATCACCAGATCCAAAATGTTCCAGAGAAAACGCGGGACATATATGGAAATAAATTCCCCACAGTAACTGTGCATGTGGAATGTAAAGCTCAAGAACTATCAGTAGCCATAATTTCCATTAACCTGGTCTGCAGAGAAACACATGTGAATCAGATGTGCAAAGAGCAGCAGAATTCCAACCTGGCTAGCTATGTACATCCTCCTATCTTCTACTTTAGCAGTCCCTAGCCTTTTTGGCACCAGGGACTAGTTTCATGGAAGACAATCTTTTCCAGAGACCAGGGTGAGGGCAATGGTTTCAGGATCATTCAAGTGCATCACATTTAGTGTGCACTTTGTTTCTAATCTAACGCCACCACTATCTGACAGGAGGTTCCAGCCCACAGCCCAGAGGTTGGGGAACCCTATTCTGTTTTTTTGTTGTTGGCCTTTCGATTTTAGATATCAGATTAAGATTTTGTTTATAACTGATTCCACTGAGAATTTTAAAAGGTGACTAGGTAAGACTGAAGCAGTCTCATTATTAGTAGAACATGAAATAAAGTTAATAAGTCACAATCAGAAACATTTTTAAAGTAAAATAAAATAGAATTGGTCACACATACTAAGTAAAAAAATTCAACTCCTTCCTCACACCATATACAAAAATCAATTCCAGCTGAACTGAAGACCTAAATGTGAAAATTCACACTATACAGCTTTTAGAAGAGATTGGATGGAGGAGCCTGGTAGGCTGTAGTCTATGGGGTCGCTAAGAGTCGGACACGACTGAGCGACTTCCTTTTCATTTTTCACTTTCATGCATTGGAGAAGGAAATGGCAACCCACTCCAGCGTTCTTGCCTGGAGAATCCCAGGGGCAGGGGAGCCTGGTGGGCTTCCGTCTATGGGGTCGCACAGAGTCGGACACGACTGAAGCGACTTAGCAGCAGCAGCAGCATAGAACACCTTTGAAGCTGAAGAATAGAAAAAGATCTCTTAAACAAGATATAAAAAGAACTAACCATAAAAGAAAAAACTGATAAGTTCTACTACATTACAATTTAAAATATCCTTCATCTAAAGACACTAATAGTATCACTAAAGAGTGAAATAAAAGCTACATATATTGAGAATATATATATTCAATACATAAAGCTTACAAAGAATGGTATGCAGAAACTGTAAAGAACTTGTACAAATCAATGAGAAAATGGTGCCAATCAAATAAAAAAACAGACCAAAGGCTTAAACAGGCACTTCACACAGGATGAAATCCAATAGCTAATACACATAGGAAAGGGTATTCAATTCTCAATATTTGTTTCTAATCTAATGCCACCACTATCTGACAGGAGGTTCCAGTGCACAGCCCAGAGGTTAGGGAATCCGGTTCTCCTTTTTTGTTGTTGGCCTTTCGTTTTTAGATATCAGATTAAGATTTTGTTTATAACTGAGTCCACTGAGAATAAACATGCAAAGAAAAGCTTCAAAGAGATACTACCATGAATTGGTCAAACTGACAAAAATTTAAGTCTGACAATCGCAGGTATTGACAACGGTATAGGACAAAAGGGATTTCAGACATGTAAACTTGCAAAACCATCTTGGAAAACAGTGTGGTGTAATCTAATGAGGCTGAATGCTGCATATCCGATCTTATGACTCAGAATTTAGTAACTCAGGACACACCATAGAGATATGTGTGTTTATGAATCCCAAAACAAAGGCAAGAATGCTCACAGCCACACTATTCATAAATATTCAAAACTAAACAACATCAATAGCAGAATAGATAAACTGTGGGATATTCATACGATCCAAGAGTATATACCCATGAGAATGAAGATACTAGAGATAATGCAAAAATATCAATATATCTTACAAACATAATCTTGAACAAAAAAGTTACAAAAAGGAATTCGTACACCACCATTCCTTGTATACAGATTTAGGAATGCATCTATAAAAATAAACTGATGAAGAAAAGCAAGAATGAGATAATTGTAAGAACAAGAATGGTGGTTCCTTCTGAGGGAAGGGAGAGGATTCTGATGGATAAGAGAGACACAATTTCTAGAGTGCCTATAATAGGAGACACATGTATTCAAGCCTTATAAAAATATAGTCACTGTTTCCACTGTTTCCACTACTCTGGTCCACTTCCACCCTCACCAAAACTCACCACTCCTCCCACACCACCCCCTCCATCTAGCCACCCTTCCTTGCTTGCTATTCCCTACACAAGGCAGGTACATTCCTGACCAGAGCCTTTGCTCTGGCCCCTCCCTGTGTGTGGAACAAATAAGTCACCTCTAAACAACTGCTTGTTAACTCCACTTCTTTCAAATCTTTGCTTCTCCTTGGGTAGGCTTACCCTGACCATCCTCTTTAATACTACAACCTGCTCCTCACACTCATCAGAGGTCTTGATTCCCTCCATCCAGTTCTGCTTTTTCTTTTTTCCATCACCCTCTCAGTTCAGTTCAGTCGCTCAGTCGTGTCCAACTCTTCGCGACCCCATGAATCGCAGCACGCCAGGCCTCCCTGCCCATCACCAACTCCCAGAGTTCACCCAGACTCACGTCCATCGAGTCAGTGATGCCATCCAGCCATCTTATCCTCTGTCATCCCCTTCTCCTCCTGCCCCCAATCCCTCCCAGCATCAGAGTCTTTTCCAATGAGTCAACTCTTCGCATGAGGTGCCCAAAGTACTGGAGTTTGAGCTTCAGCATCATTCCCTCCAAAAAAATCCCAGGGCTTATCTCCTTCAGAATGGACTGGTTGGATCTCCTTGCAGTCCAAGGGACTCTCAAGAGTCTTCTCCAACGCCACAGTTCAAAAGCATCAATTCTTCGGCACTCAGCCTTCTTCACAGTCCAACTCTCACATCCATACATGACCACAGGAAAAACCATAGCCTTCACTAGACGGACCTTTGTTGGTAAAGTAATGTCTCTGCTTTTGAATGTGCTATCTAGGTTGGTCATAACTTTCCTTCCAAGGAGTAAGCGTCTTTTAATTTCATAGCTGCAGTCACCATCTACAGTGATTTTGGAGCCCCAAAAATAAAGTCTGACACTGTTTCCCCATCCATTTCCCATGAAATGATGGGACCAGATGTCATGATCTTCGTTTCCTGAATGTTGAGCTTTAAGCCAACTTTTTCACTCTCCTCTTTCAATTTCATCAAGAGGCTTCTGAGTTCCTCTTCACTTTCTGCCATAAGGGTGGTGTCATCTGCATATCTGAGGTTATTGATATTTCTCCCGGCAATCTTGATTCCAGCTTGTGCTTCTTCCAGTCCAGCGTTTCTCATGATGTACTCTGTATATAAGTTAAACAAGCAGGGTGATAATATACAGCCTTGACGTACTCCTTTTCCTATTTGGAACCAGTCTGTTGTTCCATGTCCAGTTCTAACTGTTGCTTCCTGACCTGCATACAGATTTCTCAAGAGGCAGGTCAGGTGGTCTGGTATTCCCATCTCTTTCAGAATTGTCCACAGTTTAGTGTGATCCACACAGTCAAAGGCTTTGGCATAGTCAATAAAGCAGAAATAGATGTTTTTCTGGAACTCTCTTGCTTTTTCCATGATCCAGCAGATGTTGGCAATTTGATCTCTGGTTCCTCTGCCTTTTCTAAAACCAGCTTGAACATCAGGAAGTTCAGGGTTCATATATTGCTGAAGGCTGGCTTGGAGAATTTTGAGCATTACTTTACTAGCATGTGAGATGAGTGCAATTGTGCAGTAGTTTGAGCATTCTTTGGCATTGCCTTTCTTTGGGATTGGAATGAAAACTGACCTTTTCCAGTCCTGTGACCACTGCTGAGTTTTCCAAATTTGCTGGCATATTGAGTGCAGCACTTTCACAGCATCATCTTTCAGGATTTGAAATAGCTCAACTGGAATTCCATCACCTCCACTAGCTTTGTTCATAGTGATGCTTTCTAAGGCCCACTTGACTTCACATTCCAGGATGTCTGGCTCTAGATGAGTGATCACACCATCGTAATTATCTGGGTCGTGAAGATCTTTTTTGTACAGTTCTTCTGTGTATTCTTGCCACCTCTTCTTATTGATATTTCTTCCCAGCAATCTTGATTCCAGCTTGTGCTTCTTCCAGCCCAGCATTGCTCATGATGTACTCTGCATATAAGTTAAATAAGTATACATACATCCCCCCTTTTACAGAGCGTAGGTGCCTCAGTAAATATCTGTTGTGTATATATGACTATCTAAGCTTGTCTTAATCACAAAAGAAAACAGATTTCTTAATGTGGATTAAAGTAAAAAGGTTTCAAGTTCTACATTAGAAAATATAATTGGTATATATGCTTTGTGTGTGGAAACAGAAAAAAAGTGATACAAACAAGAAGGTTATACTTTTATCTGACAGATCTACACTGCCCAGTGTGGCAGCCACTGGCTGCACACAGCCGTCTCATTTTAATAATAAAGGTGAAAATACAGTTCCTTAGTTTTACTAACCAATTTTAACTGCTCAGTAGCCACATGTGGTGAGCAGCTACTATACTGGGCAGCACAGATACAGAATATTTCCATCCTTACAGAATGTTCTAGTGGTTAGTGCTGATGCAGACAGTAAAAAGACATCACTGTATTTTCAGCTGGGAAGTAACATCACGTGTGTGTGTGTGTTTTAAGGCTACTGTGTGTGCGTGTGTGTGTGTTTTAAGGCAACTGGAAGCTATGGAGAGAATGGACTGAAGAGAAAAGAAAGAGGAAGGAATACCATGACTATTAAAATGGCAAGCAGGTGAGAGAGAAGGACAAAGCAGTCAGAGGTGGAAGAAGGGGGAAATTTAAAGGAATTGCAGAGTTAGCATCAGCATCATCAGGAATCATTGACTAGAGAGCTGAGAGGGAAGGAAGGAATGCAAGCTGACTAAGGATACAGGCTGGCTAAGTAGGTTATTGGTGAGAAAAAGCTGTTTTTACTGGATGGAAACTGGGCAGGCTGACGTGGCTGTTTTGACTTAGGCTTTTTGACTTAGAAGACATTTCAAAAAGGTCAAATCAAATGCAAAAATGTGTTTTAAGGCCAGGGAATGACTGCAGTGGATGCCCAGATTTTCATCCTTTCCCTAATACGTATCTCAGATATGAGATAGTGTGAAGGTCAGGGACCGAGTAAGTAAAGAAGCAAGAGATAGGCAAGAGCAGACAATATGTGAATTATCTGTTGTAATTATTTCTTGAAGGGAAAAGGGAAAGGTAAAATGGTCTTAAAAGTAAGATGGTGTCTCCACAAATTAGATGCTAAAATGAAGCGGAAAGTCATCCATAGGGAAAATGAGTTCCAGAAAACACATTAAAAATGATAATAAATACAGCCACTTTCTAGATTCTAGTTTATACTGAGCCAAGGTCAGTGGCTTACGGAAACACTAATGACTATCTTACTGTTCTTTCCTAACAGATGGCAGAGCATTTATAATGGAGGTCCGCGTTCAATTCTGGTTCTGATGAAGTAATGAGGGAGTATGACCACTGGTGATTTAAATCTAGCCTTTTTGATGACTGATTTACATTCATTTGATTTTAATCAAATCTGCCCAAGCTAAGAAGAGCTCATAATAGCTTTTCTTTGTGTAATGCTCAAAAAGATAGTGTTATGAATTTTGAGGACATAAGCACCCATTTTGTGTGCAAACTTACAGACAAGGAGGAGGAGCAAAAACAGGGTAAAGACCTCTGGTCCCTGCTAACTGAGATGCTTTCTTCTCTAATTCGTCATTCTCTCTTCTTTCTTTTTTCCCATTTCCCTCATGCTTTTATTTCTTTTATCATTCTGAAAAATAAGGACAGTCCCTTAATTAACCCTCATAAATGGATGCTGTTTTATGTTTACAGAGTGATTTTGCATCTATCATCTGATAAGATCATCACATTTCAGCTCATCAGTAGGAGAAGTGATAAGGAAACTGAAGTTCATTAAAGTCAGTGACTTATTTAAGGTCATAAGTGGCAAACAGATGAATTCATGACTATGATAGACAGCCTCCAAGTTGGCCTTAATCATCCCTGCATTTTGGTATTCACACACTTTGTGTAATAAATGCACGCTATAACTTGGTTGCTCCAATAGCAGGTAGTACAATGAGGCATCACTTCCACAAATAAGTTATACAAAACACAGCAGCTCCCTTTTTTGTCTCTCTCTGTCTTGAATCATTCACTTTGGAGAACGCCAGTGACAAAAGGTACTCACTTGGCCCTGAGGGACAAGGAATTAAAAGTTCTTTCAGACAAGGAACTAAAGACTCTTGTCAACAAGCATGCTTGGAATCAGATCCTACAGTACCAGTCAAACCTTCCAATGACTGCAGCCCCACCTAACATCTTAACTATAGATCCTGAGCCAGAAACACCCAGCTAAACCACTTCCGGATTCCTGACTCTCAGAAACTACATGAGCTAAAAATTGTGAGCTGTTTTAACTGCTAACTTTGGGGTAATTTGTTAGACATCAATGGATAACTATTAAACTAACTTTCCTCTTCTGACCCAATCAAACTACACCTGCATTCAGAACACAATTTTGGTTACAGAGGTTTGCCAAATATTCTGTTAGGTACCATGTTCTAGAAAAATAGGTAAGATTGACAGCAAGTTGTACATGCAACTTTTTAAAATGGAGGTGTTTTATTTGTATCCTAGAGCAGGAAAAAATATATGGTAAAAGTACCTGTGCTAAAAATACACCCTGTTTGTATCTTTGTATTTACGACTTCATTTAGAAGTCCGTAAATTGTCCAAACTCAGTTTTTAAGCAGAAGACCAGCAGAGGAGAGGTTTGGTTGGATTCAGGGTTTTGCCCAAGAATTCTAGAGGGAATTACCAAGAGCTGATGAAGTTCTTCAAATCTCAGCAGCACAGCTAGGATACTGATACTGAGTACTAGTAAACTAAGGAACAGTCTTGCTTCATTGCAGTTGTCACATTATCATGCATTACAGTGCGGCAGCCCAAATCAAAGAGATATGCAAAATTCACCGAGGACAGGAGCAATGCATTTTCCCCTGTACAGACAGAAAAGCATGAGGAATAGGAAGGCGGGTATGAATGCAAAAACATCTGCTCCCTAAACCCATTTGAAAAATATCCCTGCAAAAATAAATGTGAATCATCTATAGACTACAGCAGATGGAAGTGCAATATGTTTAATTTAAGGGGAGAAAAGATGCAATTGAGGAACCAGAGAGTACAGAAATAATACTAAAGCCCATTTTACATACTGCTGCCTATTAAGTTACACTCTACTTAGTAAGAAGATACATAGAAAATGACCTTTCAACTGTATCAAACTCTTATGAAAGAATTCCAGATAATTACGGTAGATTATCCAACGGTGTTTACAGTTCATAAATTATTTGACAGAAGCCAAATTTGGGGGCAGCATTATTTCCCCTAAAATGAGAAAGAAATTCTAGAGCTGTCTTTTGGTTTTAAAGAAATTTTAATTCCACTGATCTGCCTCACAGGGACTTAACAAGAAAGAGCAAATAAAGGCATGAAATATCTTAGATAACTGACAGCAAACAATGCAATGGCTCAGGATTTGGGGACACGCTATGCAATCTTATGATTAGCTTAAAAAATCATTGAACAGTCCAAATGCTTTTGAAATGATGGACAGAATACAAAGAAATTTTCTATTGCAGATGACTTATTTTTGGTTCAATCTTATAATAAAGTTAATTATCTTTTCACCATATACTTAAGTCTCTCTAATTCACAGTATCATTTATCCTAAAGGATGGAATCTTTTTACATTTTCAGAAGTCATCTAAAGATTTTGTTAGATTTTCTTAGGCACAACCAAAATAGAAATAGTACAACTGCCCAGTACTGTGCTTATTTATTTTATATTATAAAATAGGCTACTTAAAAATCACAACAAATAAAGAATGATTGTGAGTTAATTTTTTTACACATTTGATAATACAACCAATTTATGAGTCACTGGACTGATCAATGAAAACTTTCATTGAATGAATAATGAATACTACCAATCATTATCATGCTTATCACTATCTCAGTAATATTTTAATCAGAGTCCACCTTAGAATAAACTGTAAGGTCTTTTTAGTTGTTCAGTCACTAACTCATGTCCGACTCTTTGTGACTCCATGGACTGGAGCACACCAGGATTCCCTGTCCTTCACTATCTCCCAGAGTTATCCTTTTAGAACAGACCAAACGTTTTAGTGGCAGAAAATTGCTACAAAATCAGTTTCTTGCAGGAAAAATGGATGACATCCCAAAGTCAAAGTATCTGCAGCAATTTCTGCTATTGTTCACCGTGTTATATGTAAGATCTAAAGAATAGCAGTATATCTTCCTAATGCACTGTCACTTTGAAAAATAAACTCAAACAAAATGTACAGAAAGAATCCGCCAAATTGCACATAAAAAAATAAAAAGACATTTTTTATCTCATATGAGGTAGCAAAGAACCTTTAACACTGATCAGGAAACACATCTGAATAAATTAAGTGCCAAACTACCTGAATTTTTAATTGCCAAGAAATATTGAAAAATAAAATTTAATAATATTGGAATGGACTATTTTATACTTTCTGGGAGGGTATGTAAGTATTTGAGAATGAACAGTATTCTACAATAGAGACTAGTGAAGGCCAGTGGAAAAGCTGAACTTTAATATTAATACAATATGCTCTTCATCAGGCTGACACTCAGATGTAAGAATGGTCTCACTAAATTATAATGACCCTCACTTATCAATACCTTAGAGAAAGTGAATAGTGCACTCACTGAAATATTTATTAGTCATCCTAGTACCTGCAGCCATGAAACAGAAATATGGACTTAACCCCTGCCAATATTTAATTCTGTCAAAAATTCCATAGAATTTTTGGCTTATTGATTTTGGCTATATTAACTTAAAAGCTGTATTTATCACATCAAATCACCATGAGCTTGGTAATTTAAAGCTTTAAGAGAAAAATATAATTCACATAATAGATTTACATAGTAGCTTAAAACCAGACACTCTGATCTTATGGTTGAGAAATTCAAGTTTTGTTAATCTAGAACTGAAATTACCAGAAAACCCAAATGGCCATGATTTATTTCCTAGAAAATAAAGAATGACAGCCCCTACATCTTTTGGTAAATTAGAACACCTATAAAATTTCAAAGAGCTTTCTGAACAATTAAACAAGAAATTAAATTCAAGTTGTGTTCATAACATTTTAAACATTATTTTCTTTTTTCTTATTTAGGAAGTTGAATAACCTATGTAAAATATTTCTGCAATCTCCTAGCTACCATCTTAGATAACTGCAACATTCCATTTCCCAAATGGAATGTTTATTCAAAATAAACTGAAATTTTCCATAACACATATTATTGCTCAATATTAGTCCACATTCAAGAGACTTTAGGCAAACAAAATTGATTATAAGATAAATTCAAGTTGCCAGTGAAGGTAAATCCTAACATGATTGTGCTGTGGCCAAGAGATTTACTCTCACTTGTCCTGACTATAGCTATAATACGCAGTCAGACAAAAGCCTTGGCTAGGCGTGGGTTCCAAACTCTTTTACCACCAATTCATTTTCCAAAGTTATCGAAGAGATTGCTTAGCTTTGAGTTAAGTTCATTCTATGTCAACACAAGTCCCAGAATTAGTGAAATAGCCTAAAAGGAAGCTAGATGTGATGAGTTGCAAAGAAGGGCACTTCCCAATAAAGAGGTTTCTAACTTTCTTGTCAAATGCCCCACTACCCCACAGACTCCGTGGGACTCCCTCAAACACCACCACATTGGTGAAACTCAATTTTACCCAGTGTTATATCTGATTTCCTCTTTGTTGATTTCACATGGGTCAAAAGCTGAGTTACTTAACCCATTGTACTTCGTATTAAAGATGTTTATGTTTTGGCTTCTGCTCTCTGATAGACTATAAGGTCCTTGAGAATGGAGAGTATAAGTTCTCATGTTTACACTTACTCTCTTTGGGTGTCTGGAACAGTGCAGATTCTCAAAAAATAAATTTCATAGGATGTTTCTTTCAAGAGGCATTGCAACTAGGCTCAGAACTCTCAAACCAAAATTGTATAAAAAAGCCCACGATGGGCTTACATGGGGTTACACATTTTATAATTTACAGACTAGATTTCCTCCCTTTTGGTCTTCATTAATATGATAATTAAACATTTTACATAAATCAAGAAGTATTCATCTATGTCAAATTTTCCTTTTTATTCATTGGTATTTCTTTGTGCCCAGTCAAATCTTAATACATCAAGCCTTTAAATAAGTGAACAACTTGATGATGTAGGGTAAACCTAGGATCATTAAGTCCAGTTCTCTATAAAGTTTTTAAAGAAACATCAAGATAATAATCATTTTAAATACTTTTTAAAGTTTAAATCATACTGAAGTGTCATCCTGTCATCCCCTGTGCCAAGAATGTGGTTAATACCACTTTCAAACAGAGATTATTTAGAGAATGCAAAACCAAACAATTCTGGGTTTGCTGGTCTAAGCAAAATAAATCAGCAGAATTCTGATATTTACTAACAGGAAACAGATTATAAATGGAAGATGTTTAAATCTACCAAAATCATTCTGAATCATCTTTAATAAAGAGAAGCTTCCTATTGCCTTCTAAAGCTAGCATAGCAAGTCATCTAAAAGTGGTGACATTTTTTTACTCAACCATTCATTTAATACATGTTTATTGAGCACTTACTCTATCTTATGTATTGCTTGCATGGCGGCAGGTGGGGTGGCAATTCAGGAGTTAATAATACAACAAGTTGTGTCCTATTGAAGTTTACAAGTAGTTAAATATATTTAATCTATAATACTGGCTCCTACTAGGCTTTACCAGTCTTGAAGAAATACAGTTATTTTGGTCACAGACCCCTCATTGATATAAATTTACACTTCAGTTACAATTAGCTATGAGTCAGAGCACCTAGGTTCTAGTCTCATTTCTGCAGTTTGAGTGACCTTTCAGAAGCCTCAAGAATTCCCAGCCTCAGTCTAACATGTAAAGTTAGGTAAATAAGTTTCATTCTGCATTCCTTACAGGATGACTATGAGGATTAATAAAATGATGTTATGAAGTGATAATACAATGAACATATATGTATATATACAAGATACAGTACTAACTTTACATACATTACTTTATTTAATATTAACTACAGTCCTAGGCTATTGCAATAAAATACTCTTGCTGTCTACATGTCCAAGCACATAGGTATCTGTAAGAAACTTACTTTTTGAGTTTTTGTTTTTAAATGAATGCATCTGTTTACCTGCATATATTATCAATAGTCTGGTAGCAAAATGCAAAGGTTCATATTCCTCAAGAAACCCCCATGTAGGTGATGCTGGGATGTGTTTCAATTTGGTTATGGTTGGTATGAGAAAGAATCTCGGCAGCCATCTCAGAATTCATAAAACAGTCCCTGAGGAGCTTTAAAGTTTCCCAGCTGAAGTAGACCAAGAAGTGCCTCATTGAGAAGATATAAGCACTAACCATGTCACCCCAATGAAAAGAAAAGGAAACCATTTGACTGAAACATAAGTTGGGGGAAGGAGAGGGTTACCTTGCAAACTCCTAATATCTTTAATATTAGCAAAGTCAAAATCTGCTTATATCTCTTCCCAGAATTGAACAGATAATCAAGCTCAAAGACTTAGCAACCAACTGAAAATCCCAGCTGCCTTCCTAGCTTCTGCCCTTCTCAAAAAAGATGGTGTAGCAGAAGCAGTCAGCTTCAAGTAATATGTAATCTTTATTCTTTTGTGTTTAGATGCACTCTGCAATGAATATCCATCGTTCTTACTTTACCGCTTCTTCACAAAGAAATCTTCCTTCCTTATTTACACTTTTAATACCTGTTCCCCCCAACTCAAAACACACATACACACAGAATTTCTTTTTTTTCCCCAAAAT
Organism: Bos javanicus; assembly: GCF_032452875.1. Classification (NCBI taxonomy): domain Eukaryota; kingdom Metazoa; phylum Chordata; class Mammalia; order Artiodactyla; family Bovidae; genus Bos; species Bos javanicus. The sequence continues at coordinate 36,650,208 of NC_083875.1, read as the reverse complement.
GGTACGTGATTCCAAGCCAATCCAGGGCAGATTTTTTTCAGACTCAGTTTTTTGTTGTTTTTTTTTTTTTTCCAAACAAAGAATCTCCACTTATTTCCAGGCAAATAAAAATAAGACTGCTGTAAATTAAGAATATAGATGATCTGAGAGCATAGCATTGAAATATGTATATTATCATATGTGAAACAGATCGCCAGTCCAGGTTCAATGCATCAGACAGGGTACTCAGGGCTAGTGCACTGGGATGACCCAGAGGGATGGGATAGGGAGGGAGGTGGGAGGGGGGTTCAGGATGAGGAACACATGTAAACCCATGGCTGGTTCACATCAATGTATGGCAAAAACCACTACAATACTGTAAAGTAATTAACTTCCAATTAAAATACAATTAAAAAAAATAATGTACTACACCACAATCTTGTATGAGATGGTAAAAAAAAAATTCATATACATGAGTTTTCAATAAAAAAGTATACTAGTATAGGGACATGGTTCTACTACTTTTCAGAGGCACAGACATGTAATCAGAGAGCAATGATTATTTCATCCCTTTTCCCCTTCTACATATATGTATAAATGTTTGTATGCATGCTTGGATTTCTAATGACTGCTAGACATCAAACAGTTTTAATGAGCTTAATTATTTAATAAATTTATTAACTTAATTATTTATTGGCTTATAATATATGCATACTTTTATTTTTAAATTTTTTCTAACTTTATTGAGATACAATTAACATGTTAATTGTGTGAAACTAAGGTGTATGTTGTGATGATTTCATACATGTTTATACTGTAAAATGATTACCATAATAAGGTCAGATAACACCTCCATCACCTCACATAATTAAAATACTTTTTTTTTTATTTCTGTGGTGATAACATTTAAGATCTACTCTCTCATTAAATTTCAAATATATAATACAGTATTGTTTACTACAGTCATCATACTGTATGTAAGATCCCTAGAACATATTCATCTTATAACTGGACATTTTTAGCCTTTGACCCATTTCCCCCACCCCCTCCCATTCTCTATTTCTAAAGTTCAACTCTTTCAGATTCCACACGTTGAGTGAGAACACAAAGAAGATTTCTTTCTTTCTCTGACTTTACTCAGCATAATGTACTCAAAGTCCATCCATGTTGTTACAAAAGGCAGGATATTCTTTTTTAAGGCTGAATAATATTCTATTTCACATACTACGTGAATATTTTTAAATTTATTCCTGTTTTACAATACATCATACAAACCATTCAATTCTTTTTCTGAAATGATCAAAAGATACATGATAGAAAATAATATTAGTAAAAACTGTATGAAGGATATCACAAATGAATGAGCATGGAATTCTAGGTCAGACAGATCTGGATTCAAACATCAAAATATTTAATCTATCTGAACACGAGTTTTCTCACCTGAAAAGCAGAAATAATAGTAACTACATTTGTTTTACAAGGGATAAACATTACATAAACCTGCCTCTTAAACAAATATTTGCTCCCTTACCAACTTCTCTTGCTGAGGTCATAAGATCATGAAGGTGGTATTAGCCACTATCTTTCAAAGGGTCACAAATATATGAATAAATCCAGGAATAAAAATACATTAAGCTATTATTAACTCATGTAGTAATTACTAATTCTCAAACCTTGCTATTTTTAATTCATTTTCCATACTGATCACTTGGTATTCTCTCGAGAGCATTAAAAATGGTGCTTGGATAATTATTTTACTGATGTTTAGGAAACATATGAAACACTCTGAATAAATTTCATCAGTTTTGATGGGGTGAAGGAAGGGTGGCTGGCTGCCAGTGTGGCACGCTCCACTGTGTGTCACGCTGGTCAACCTCTCCTGAGTCTAAATTTCAAACATTAATAGTATTATCACAATTCTTTGCACACTAGAGACACTATAAATCACAAGAAAGGAAGAAAAGAAGACTGGATATAGGCCTATACATAACAACATTTTTGGTCAAAAAAAGAGAAAGCCTACAGCCAAAAATAACATCAAAAACCCACTGATTGCTAAAAAATACTCTAAAGCATACACCAAAACTGGCTGATCTTTTTACAATTTTTTTCAGTATGTTTGATAGCCACCATTTATCTTAAAAGAACAAACTCTAGGCACTTTCAAAGCAACTAACCTGACTAGAGAAAAACATATGGCATGAACTTTCTCTTAATCAGAATACTGCACTCCTCCTTCTACTTCTTAACTCCATAGACCTTAGACAGTGGCTGCCTCGCAGTATTCTGGAGGAATAAGAGTAACTAAGGCATGATCCTTGGCCACAGGAAGCTTGAAGCCTGGTAGAAAAGACAGATAGGTAAGCCTAAGGGCTGTGTTGGCCAATGAGATGTTTTAATACCTCTCAGATCATATAACATCATGAGCCTTCTAAATGTGAAAGAGAATCCTGATGATGCTATTCCATTAGAGATATGTTTTTTTGGTTCTAGTGTAAGAGGGAAAAAAGGGAAACTGAGAAGGGACTTTATTACCCTGATGGTAGAAACTTCTGTTCAATTAATGACAGATGTGCTCATCAGATCAAAGTCATAGGATCAGAACCTGTACACTCAGACACTATCTGTAAATATGAGAAGAGTGAAATAAAAGCCAATCAACATCATCTTCCTTCAGTGCATAGTTCCCTGTAATTTCATAGTAATTCTTTGAAGTTGGTATAATCCAAATTATTATAGAGAAACTAAAGCTCAAAGTTTGAGCAGTTCAAATCCACACAGTAAGACAGAGCTGGGATTAAAATTCACATTTTCCCTACTCGACAGTTCAGGTCAAGTGATCTCTCTCTAAAAGCTATGTATCTTTGAAGGTACCACAGACATCAAAGTAACCCAACCTCAATATCAGAAATGAAAATCTTAAGCATGTCATCTCCATACAGTGAACATGGTAAGAAAGCCACTAGTCTGTCATTTTAAAATATATATATATATATATATATATATATATATATATATAAACCTCAATTGCAGTATAAAATAATAGAAATATAGAGACAAAACAGAAAATCGTCTGGATGTCAATGCTATGAATGCATGCATTTTTTGATATCTTAGAAGATAATTGAACCATTTTAACGTGTACATAAATACCACACTTTCATTTTCAAAGATTTTTAAAACCCTGACATCACTATCGGTAGGCTAGTTTTAAAATTCAAATTACAAGGTGATTTTAAACACATAACCTATATTCACATGTAATAAACAGATTCAAACCTACCACTCATCAGCACTTCTAAAGATTTAATCAGTACCTTCCACACACAAACAAAAATCACCTCATCCCTTTTTACATTAACTTCTAGGAGTTATGTAGTTTAAAGAGTACATGCTCTGAGATTACTTGTCAATAACCAGCATGTATTGACAAAGTATTCTTGAAATTAACTGTATATGTTTATGGCTATATATTGGGCTTCCCTGGTCACTCAGATGGTAAAGAATCTGCCTGTGAAGCAGGAGACCAGGGTTAAGGCAATACAATATTTTAATTTCACATTCTGGCTGGCTTAGAGATGGGGTGATTACTCTTCTGTAACTAACACACAGATTTTATTCAGACTTTTTTTATGCATTCCATCTGATTAAAGGGGTTTTGATAGAAGAAATACCTGGATTACTAATAAAAATGTATTTTTAAAATCTCTGTCAAAACTAAGTATTCAGACATGCTCCCTCCTTGTGGTTGCTTACTGAGATATACTGTATTGGTGCCAGACATTTATTTGTACTGATACAACTTAGTCAATGGAAATAAAACCTAATTCTGTCACAGGAGTAACTAGGACAACGGAAATGCAGAAATACCCATGAATTGCCTTTGTTCCATCACAATCACAGTGACAAAAATATTTATGTTAAGGGAATAGCTGCTGACACTGAACAAAGTGGGAAGTATGGTTTTAAAGATGAAAATAGAAGCTGTGAACACTAACTATAATTTATTTGCAGATATGAACCACTGCACCTACCCAGTCAGTACTAATGAACACTATAATCACTATAATCAAACAAACAAAGCAACTGCACATTAGGAGAGAACTGAACTATTATTTAGAAAGTTTCACTCCATTTCTGTATGGGTAATTTTACTTGTGAATAGTTAATGAGTTAAGAGTAGCTTTGGTTTTTGAAGAATTTGGCTTTTTAATATGGACTTAGTCAGAGCTCATTTCATATCTTTATTATCCAAAAGTCCATTACAGTCCCTCAGAACTTGATTTTACTAAAAAGTCCAACAATTGTGGTCTGTGACTTCGTTGATTTGCATTTCTTATCTACAGTCTTTCTTCCTTAGAGGTAGTGGTAGTGTTAGTAGCTCAGTCATGTCCAACTCTTTGCGACCCCATAAACTGCAGCCAACCAGGCTCCTCTGCCCATGGGATTCTTGAGGCAAGAATACTGGAGTGGATTGCCATTCCCTTCTCCAAAGGATCTTCCCGACCCAGGAATCAAACCTGGGCCTCCTGCACTGCAGGCAGATTCTTTATCATTTGAGCTACCTGAGCAAAATATACAATGGGAATGGGCAGGAGTGGTGTGGGGAGACAGGGAGGCAATATGGATCCAAATAGAGTCTGCTGCTGCTGCTGCTGCTAAGTTGATTCAGTTGTGTCTGCCTCTGTGCGACCCCATAGACGGCAGCCCACCAGGCTCCCCAGTATCTGGGATTCTCCAGGCAAGAACACTGGAGTGGGTTGCCATTTCCTTCTCCAATGCATGAAAGTGAAAAGTGAAAGTGAAGTCGCTCAGTTGTGTCCGACTCCTAGCGACCCCATGGACTGCAGCCCAGTAGGCTCCTCCGTCCAAGAGATTTTCCAGGCAAGAGTACTGGAGTGGGGTGCCATTGCCTTCTCCAAAATAGAGTCTAGATTCCACTAAATATTCCAGTTCACTCTAGCATATAAAGTTTTACATAAATTAGAAAACTAAATGTCAAACAGCGCTTTGGGACACATTTGCCCTACAAAATAAAAATCACATACACTCTGCACAAGGCAATGGAAGTCCCCAGTGGCATTCCCTCTGCTCTGCATCTCGGACACCACCTAAAACCCAAAAACAGCAATTGCTTTTCCCTCTTTCACTCTTACCAGCATCCCACTTACAGCTCTAACTGATTTGGTATTTGGCAGTTCAAAATAGTTAAGTAAAGGATGCCACCATAAAGCATGGCTCCTTAAATCAAGTGGGACTGTTTGAGAATTAACCAAAAGCACCCACAGTCTGGCCCCTACTCCTTCCCTTCACCATAATACTACTCGTTGCAGACAATGCATCACAACCTTTTTTCATGGTAAGCACTTCTGGGAAAGCACTAAACCAATTTCACATTTATTCACTCGAACATGTCTATAATGAAACACCAAACACATACACAAAATTCATGTGCTAGTAGAATTTTAAAAGCACATATTGGTTTCATGGCTTTTTTGTTTTTGCTTTCATGGCAAAAAAAAAAAAATGTAAGCATTATAACTAACCTTTAACATGCTACAGTAAACCTCAGAGACACTCAATAACCTTGTTAACCAGCCGGCCCACTGTATTTATCTAAAGTTAACTCAGCAATGCAAGTAAATAAGTAGACTCAGTTCAAAAGAGCAAGTAATCAAAACCATATCTTTTTGACTTTGCAAATCATAATGTTTTATAAAACATATACGTATGTTCTCAATGTTTTTCAAAGAATCACCTGCATCAGATGCAAATGGGATCCCTATAAAGACAGATTTTTGGGACCTACACTGGACTCACAGAATCAGACTTTATGGATGTGGAGACTTGGAATACACATTTTTAAAGAGCTTCCCAAATGCTTCTTATGCAAGTAAGTACCACTGACTTTGGCATGAGCAGAATATCTGCACTTCATGATCACAAAAAATGGAAGTAACACTGACAGATGGAAAAGAAGTGCCCAGGTAGCCAGGTTAGCAAAAGGAGCCACGAGTCGTCAAACAAAAAAAAAAAAAAAAAGAAAAAGGAAGGAAAATCAGAGACCTGGGTCCAAGGAAGCTGCTGCTGCTGGGGCTAAGATGCTTCAGTCATGTCCAACTCTGTGCGACCCCATAGACGGCAGCCCACCAGGCTCCCCTGTCCCTGGGATTCTCCAGGCAAGAACCCTGGAGTGGGTTGCCATGTCCTTCTCCAATGCATGAAAGTGAACAGTAAAAGTGAAGTTGCTCAGTCATGTCCGGCTCTTAGCGACCCCATGGACCGCAGCCTACCAGGCTCCTCCATCCATGGGATTTTCCAGGCAAGAGTACTGGAGTGGGGTGCCATTGCCTTCTCCAGGGAAGCTAGGGAAGAGCAAAGCACACATGTCCAAGGTAACCAAACTAGTTGTTATATTGTTTGAACTTGAAACCAGATCCCCTGACTCTGGTTGTGATGCCCATTCCAGCTGCCTACTCTCCATCTGTCCCTACAAAAAAACAGCTGGAAAACACGAGTTGTTTAAACTTCAGTCAATTATATTAATATCTCCATATTAAAATGACTAAAACAAAGCACCGTTTTATGCTCTTTACCAACCCCCCCGAAAAAAAAATATTTCCAAGTTTCTTAAAATTCCCTGATGTAGCAGAGTAAGATAGCCAGGGTGGGTATTAGTATCTCCATATTAGATATGGGAAAATTGAGGTTTCCAAAGGTTTAGTGACTTCCCTAAAGTCTCAGAGCCCTAAAATCCAGTTCAGTAATCCAATTTGGACCATCTCTCTCCAAGTTTAGTCTTCCTTCTACTTACACTATACTGAAATTTATACATACTCTCAGCTTAACCATAAATTTTTTCTCATTTCTTAAAGATTCAGTTCTCAAGCATCTCTTCCTAAAACAGATATAACTATCCTCCACCAGTCTCCATGCACATACCTGAAATTCTGGGAGATGATTACATATGATCTCAATGGATTTCTATAAAAGAGTTGGGGGAAGGTTTCATGCACATACAAATCCAGCAGACACTACACTGCTGACGAAGTAGTAGTGTTCATTGTATTATCAGTTTCAGTCTGATAATTTGATATGACGGGTGTGAGGCACAAGCGACAAGTCTCTCCTTCTTAAAACAATAATTGTGAGTCTTTATTCTTCACCAGGAATATCAAGGTCATTGTCTGGATCAAACCTAAAAGGGAGCTTCCATCAGCGGATGTCATAACAGATAATCACCAATTTGACATGCTCTTGCAGAACTATCACCTGCTATCAGAGCTGCTATGACAGCTGTGGAGTAAGACAATGCAGGCCAATTCATCGGTCCCTGGGCCCCAAGTGCTCCCCTAATGGGTATGACAAACATATGCCTCCCTGCCACACATGGGTGTTTATTACTGCAGGGTTGTTTGTATAGCAATCCAATTAATCAGTGTTGATAATCATGTTTTTTGGTAATTGATAGAAAACCAGAATTACATAAGTGTATTGAATGACTATATTCATTGCCACAGTGGGATGGACTTTGTAAAGAACAAGACAGACTACTGCACATGTGTGCATGTATACAGACACAGAATCCTGCCAAGATATAAATAATATACAGTTATAACTAATTTTATTGCACTTCACTTTGTGCTCTGCAGATACTAGGGTTTTGTTTTTTGTTTTTTTTTTTTTTTAACAAATTGAAGATTTGTAGCAACTTTTGTTGAGCAAGTCTGTCAGTACCATTTCTCCAATAGCATTTGCTTACTTTGTGTGTCTGTGTCACATTTTGGTCATTCTTGCAATACTTCAAACTTATTCCCCATTATTATATTTATTATGGTAATCTCTGAGCAGTGATTTTAGATGTTATATTGCAAAAAAGATTATGACTCGCTGAAGGTTCATAAGATAGCATTTTTTAGCAATACAATTTTAATTAAAGTATGTACTTTCCAGTTATAATGCTATTACACACTTAAAATGTTATAGTGTAAACATAGCTTTATATGCACTGGGAAATAAGAAACTTCATGTGACTTGCTTTATTGGGGTGTCTGCTTTATTGCAGTGGTCTGGAACAGAACACACCGCGTCTTTGAGGGGTGCTGGCATGCCTGTACTATGTCCTTTGCTCTGCCCCAATCTTCTTTTCACCATGTAGTGCCTGATCCCTCTTGCCGGGCCAAATCCTGCTTCCTCTGAAAGACTCAACCCAAGTGTTATCCTGGGTGTAACACTCCCGTTTCCAGAGCCGAGGCACTGGAACTCCTTGGATGGAAATGAGGCTGGACCAAAGAAGCCAGATTACCTCATCTTAATCAACAGCCACGCCTCTGCTCAGCTGGCTGTCACCATAGGAATCTGTTCTCAGGGTTACTAAATCCTCCTTGTTTCAAGAAACATAAGAAATCTGAATTTTTTATTTGCTACCCTCCATTCCATTTTTTTTTTAATTTTGCAACTGTTTTCCCCTGAAATTAATTTAAGGCAAGGACTTGTAAGTAGATTATTATAGAAATGATTCCAAAAAGCAGGAGAGAGAAAAGTGAGGCATAGAATACACAAAAACCAACCAAGGGCGCGTCAGAGCTATGTCACCTGATGGCTCCAAGAATCTTCCCCGTGAATGACAGACAGCAGGAACATTAAGCCCCAGCTTCTGTCCTCTCTCGGTTAAGGATGATTCCTCAGAGTCCCAACTCCCCTACACTTTCCAACTGTACCTGCCATAGTGCTGAGTGGCTTCCTCAGTTTGAAAGAGGAAGTCATGCCTGACATGACAGGCAATGACTGCACCTGATGTGGGATGCAGCCGGTGTTTGCACATAGACCCACAGCTATGACTGAACTGCACCAAAAGCAACAACTACAGCAACTAATAAAACTGCGAACATAGTGCAGGTCACATAACTAATGGACACAGGCCTGATCTGGCTCACGGATCCAACTGCTTTTTATCTTGAGTAAAGACTCCCTGACCACCGCCTGGAACAAAGGCCCTTGGATGAAGCTTGCCCACCCTCCACACTATCAGTATTTACACCACTGAGCTGGCCATGACTACTGACCTCCTAGACCATGAGCACCCTGAGGAAAGACTCCTTACCCTGTTCACTATTCCCAGGACCTGGTTTAACCTGCTGCTGCTGCTGCTAAGTCTCTTCAGTTGTGTCTGACTCTGTGCGACCCCATAGATGGCAGCCCACCAGGCTCCCCCGTCCCTGGGATTCTCCAGGCAAATATACTGAAATATTCAGTAAAAATCTACTGACTGAATTAGTTCACAGAAAAGGACCATTAGTGCTTTGGGGACTAAATAAACAAATATGATATAATTTTTAATTGCTCAACTAACTAGAACTATTACTCAAATTCAACAAGGAGAAACAGTCCTAAGGTCACTAAAGAATGAAACAATCATTTCTTGACTCCTGTACCCAAAGAGCCTCATGACTCAAAATCATTAATCACTGACAAAGATGAACTTTGTTTTCTGAAAAGGCTACACCTCTTCAACTAATATATGTTTTAAACATGTGTGCTTTTTCAAAAATGTTATTAAAAAAGTTTAGAAAAATTATCTTTGTCCCTTCCTAGAAAAACAAAACAGTTATAATTAAGTTTCATCATCTTCTACCACTGAACCTGAATTTTCTTTACTTGTGATTTAGAACTTCACCTTCTTTACCATACTAACTCCACCTTGATATTTTTACCTCTAAGGCTCTGACAGCATTTTCTTTGGAAGACATCTGGTCTGGCTGGCACTGAAGGGAGAAGCCTGAGTGACAGATCTGCATAAGGAGGCTTCAGAGAGATCAACACAAGTGAGGGGAGTCTGGAGCATTCCACAAAATAAAGGATTTCCTTCCACCAACTGAGTGGGTACCTCAACATAAACAGCAGAACAGGCTGATTTTCCTCTTACTTCTACATATGGTGAAAGCAAAACAGAAAACTAAGTACTTAATAGAGAAAGCCTAATACACAATGAAAATATGCTCTACACTCGTCTATTCTTGAGAAAAGGTATGGAAAGGAGTCCTGGCTGCAGACCTGTTGTTCTGTGTCCAGCAACTAGAAACAGTGTGAGTGTATATATAGGGCTTCCCTGGTGGCTCAGACAGTAAATATATACATGCACATACATACACACGTAAGAATCAATATAAATGATTTTCTAAAGAAAAAACAAACTAGAACATTCTTGGATAAAAGTAACATTTATAAAACTAGGAAGATTTGGGTAAAGCTTCCCTGTAATTGCTTTAAAAAATTAACAATCCCCTGCTTTAGTAAACTTATGTCCATTAGTCCTATATATTATTATTTTTACTCTTATAGGAAGACATAATTTCTGTTGATAATAATACTCTCTAATAGATTCTGAAACATGTGGAACTCCTTCAGAAAGATCAATCAAGACAGGTAGAGGGTAGAAGAAGTTTGATAAGAATTCAATAAACCACCTTCACTCTAATCTTCTAGTCTGTAGTCCACGCTGACCTTCGCCCATGCCACTGCAAAGTGATAAACATTATAAACTCTTTGGGGGACTGGGTGTGGCTTAAAGGCTAATAAACTATGGAAACATATTTTTAAAGGTTATGATCCTGGCATTACCTCAGAAACATCATTTTTTTTTTTAATGCAGCTGGGCACATCTTCAAGAAAACAGAGTATTGAGTAATAACAGATAGCCTGGTGCAGACCCAGTCGTGTCAAATAATCTGATCTCTTCTGATGGAGTGACCAGCCCAGTAGATCAAGGGACAACAGCTAGAGACTATTTATATTTGGATTTTAACAAAGCTTTTGATTCTGTTCCTCATGACATAATCATCAATAAACTGAGAAAATAGGATCCATGCTGAGCAGCTCTGAAACAGCAGGAAGGTCATGCCTGGCAAGGAGCTATCGATGGAGAGTGTCAGCCTCAGAGGGAGCATAACAAATGGGGTTCTGCTGTGGTCAATTCTGGGCAGCACACTGGTGGATCTTTTTCATTAATGATGTGGGGCATGGAATAATTAGTACCATCATTAAATCTGCATAAGACACCAGACTAGAAGGAAAGGTTGGGGAAGGGAAGGGAAGAGGCAAGAGGGAGTTACCAGCCATTACGGAATATAGAATCAGAACTCAAAACGACCTTGAGAGTTTGAAGAAGCACAAACAAAATGGATTTCAGGGAACAAGCAGAATGCATGCTATTCTCTCTCCCAACATTTTCAGTTCACAGCCTCTGAGGTCTTCTCACATGGCCACTTTAATCCATTTGGTACATATATACGAGATGCCAAGATGAACTGTGTTGAATGAGACAGGTTCTAGTTCAAAACATTACAGAAATGGCTTGCTTACTGAGAAAAACAATAGAAAGGAAGTGACAATATAAAGAGTGGAATATTACAATAGGGATAGAACTTTGTCCGAAAGACTTTCTTCACAATCTTTCTCCTCCCTTCCCTGTCTGAGTCAGCTTCTTCTCCCAGGTGCTTTCGTATTTCTCTTGTCCTTCTTCCTCCATCTCTGAACACTATAGTGTAATCAGATTTATTTATGTGTCTGCCCTCTAAACTGCTAATCTCAGAAAGGGCATGGGCCATAGATTATGCACCTTTGTATTCCCAGAGCACATTACCTGACACTTAATGGATACTCAATAAATGTTTATTGATTTGGAACTGAAAATAAACTGCTACTGCTACTGCTAAGTCACTTCAGTTGTGTCCGACTCTGTGCAACCCCATAGACAGCAGCCTACCAGGCTCCCCCGTCCCTGGGATTCTCACTACACAGATGCAAAGTAGGCTTCATGAAACTTTAAAAAAAAAACTAGAGATGCTGTCCTGAAACTCAAGAGTTAATGCCCTCAACATCAATGGAAAGTCAAGGTTAAAAGTGTAGAGCAGGACACCTTACATGTGTGTGGTGATTTTACACGCAAGTAAGAGGAAAAGCTATGACAAACCTAGACAGCATCTTAAAAAGCAGAGATACCACATTGCCGACAAAGGTCCATCTAGTCAAAGCTATGGTTTTTCTAGTAGTCATGTATGAATGTGAGAGTTGGACCACAAGGAAAGCTGAGCACCAAAACAATGATGGTTTTGAACTGTGGTGTTAGGAAGACTCTTGAGAGTCCCTTGGACTGCAAGGAGATCCAAACAGTCAATCATAAAGGAAATCAATCCTGAATATTCATTGGAAAGACTGATGCTGAAGCTGAAACTCCAATACTTTGGCCACCTGATGTGAAGAATTGACTCACTGGAAAAGACCCTGATGCTGGGAAAGACTGAAGGCGGGAGGAGAAGGGGATGACAGAGGATGGGATGGTTGGATGCCATCACTAACTCAATCAGTTCAGTTCAGTCACTCAGTCATGTCTGACTCTTGATGACCCCATGAACCGTAGCACACCAGGCCTCCCTGTCCATTACCAACTTCCAGAGTCCACCCAAATCCATGTCCACTGAGTTAGTGATGTCATCCAACCATCTCATCCTCTGTCATCCCCTTCTCCTCCTGCCTTCAATATTTCCCAGCATCAGGGTCTTTTCAAATGAGTCCACTCTTTGAATCAGGTGGCCAAAGTACTGGAGTTTCAGCTTCAAAATCAGTCCTACCAATGAAAAACCAGGACTTATCTCCTTTAGGATGGACTGGTTGGATCTCCTTGCAGTCCAAGGCTCTCTCAAGAGTCTTCTCCAACACCACAGTTCAAAAGCATCAATTCTTCTGTGCTCAGCTTTCTTTATAGTCCAACTGTCACATCCATATATGACCACTAGAAAAACCAAAGCCTTGACTAGACAGACCTTTGTGGACAGAGTAATGTCTCTGCTTTTTAATATGCTATCTAGGTTGGTCATAACTTTCCTTCCAAGGAGTAAGCGTCTTTTAATTTCATGGCTACAGTCACCATCTGCAGTGATTTTGGAGCCCAGAAAAATAAAGTCAGCCACTGTTTCCACTGTTTCCCCATCTATTTGCCATGAAGCGATATCACCAACTCCTGGAACTTGCTCAAACTCATGTCCATTGAGTTGGTCATCCTCTTAATTTAACTCAGATGACCAACTCAATGGACATGAGTTTGAGCAAGCTCCAGGAGTTGGTGATAGACAGGGAAGCCTGGCATGCTGCCGTCCATGGGGTCGCAATGAGTCAGACACGACTGAGTGACTGAACTGAAAAGCAGTGGAGAAGCCCTCCTCAGGATGAATGTGGGTAGAAGGCGGGACAAACAGAGCTGATCTGTGGGAGAACTACTCTAAGTGAAGGACAGAATAAACAATAGGAAGATGGGGTAGAATCCGAAGAAGGTACGTTCAGGGAACTTGGAGAACAAGGGGAGGCAGACAACCTGAAGGTTAAGACCAATAAGAATCTCAGAAAGACCAAGACCAGCAGTGGCACTCCGGGAGTACACTCTGGATGGCCGGAGGAAGTCAAAATATGTTGAAACTGTGAGTAAAAAGAGAAGACAGACATCCAAGGACAAGGATAAGACACAGGAATGGACTTGGAGAACACAAAACCAACTGTGGCATACGCTGGTCCAAGTAACCTTAAATAATAATGATTAAGAAGAGACGTTCTTAATGGAAAGAATGGTGTCCATATACAGACACGTGCATTCACACACAGCATAAACTCTGCAACTACTAAGAGAATACACTGAAGGTAAAAAAATAATAAACACAAGTTAGAAGAGAAATCCTTAACCTTAATCGAGGAGAGGGCTTCCCAGCTGAACTTAAAGTCCTGTGTGCATGTGCATTTGTGTAATCTTCTGCAAAGGGTGTTCATTTCAGTAGAGTAACTCCAAGCAAATGTATAAATTTTATCTGAAACTACCACTTCTTATTCAATCAATTCTGTTCTCAAATATGGCCAAATCTGTCTCAGCTTTCTTGTGGCTTCAATTCACGAGATATATGAGAATTGCCCCATGCCACATTTAAAGTGGACATCACTTTATAGAATTTGGCTATTTTTTGCCAATGTCCATCTCATTTTTTCTTAAGGGAAGGAGCAGCAGGAGAACAATGTGGGAAAATAAGATGAAGTAAACTGCTCATTTGAAAATTCCGCATCTGCTATAACTTGTTTCCCAGTCCACAAACCATGTTTCTGCTACTCTACTGTCAGAAAATTAACTGGCTTACCTTTAATCAGAGAACGACATGCTACTGTAACATATATTTTCCAAGAGAAGCCACACAGTCCAAAATACACAATAATAAATATTTGAGTGAGTTGGATGAGTATGAACCACTTTTTTCAAAATAGTTTAACTGCCAGTGACACTTCAGGTAACTGAGATAAAAGAACTGGTTAGAAATTGAAAATGAACATTCATAAGTCATTAAAAAAACTTGAGCTTTAGCATTTACTCATCAAAACAAAACAATAACCCTAATATAATCACCTCACATTACTATATATGAATTTTGTTACCAATCATGCCTATTTTGTTACCCATTTTGTTTGAAGCTATGTATTGCAATCTTTAAAATATTCATATCAGTTTGAGGTTATGTTGCTTTTTTCCCTCACCTTCTGCACAAAATTATTCCTAAGCAGCTTAAATCACTCTATTACTAGCAACAACAGTACTGATACAATTTTTTAGTTAAACCATTAAGTTTATTTTGGAGGATCTGATTCCAAGAATCTAAACCAAAGAACCTAAACCAAGGACCTAAACCAAGGGGGTGAAAATGAAAAATTACAAACGTGGCTGATTAGAAAAATAGTTATAATAGCCTTTACTGCTGTTTTTATTGAATGTACAAGTGAAATAACCATTAGCCTGTTTTAACCACTGGAAAACACCCTATGGTGGTACTTGACTGATTCGATGCATTTTTGTACACAATTGCTGTGCTAATGGAGCAGACATTTACCCTATAACAAAGGAAATCTCATATGTAAGCCTTAGGGTTTATAGTAACTCCAGAATACCAAACCACCACTAAAGGATTTTAAATGAAGCCCCTGCTGATGTTTGTTGGTTAAACCCTTTAGTCTCCTCCAAAGGATAACATCACTCACAGGACAAATTATTGATAAATTGCAGAATTTCAAACAAAGATAAGCAAGGAATTAAAAATCCATAACAAGACATTAGCTTTAGGAAACGAGCTTAACAGAATATAATCGTTGGTCTAGATTCAGTTTTTCCTTTTGTGTATTCTAAGACATAAAAGTCTGTTCAAGACTCCTATTATCACAGTATACTGAAGAACAGAATTGGTTCAGCAACGGGAAGAATAAGATGAGCCAAGCAGTCTTTTGATGGCTGAGGATAATCTATAAACACGAGACACCATGCTGACCCTCGAAGTCATCTCTTCTTACCTCCTCACAAGGGATGGCAAGCCAGCAATATCGTTATAGGGTACAAAACAGCATTTAGGAAAGGTTCCTAAAGGAAATCATTCTTCCATTCAACAGTGTTGCTATGGTAACCAAACCAATCAAGCTTCTTCACAACGGCTTTTATGTCGAGTTCTGTTAGCAAACTCATATAGAAAGTATAACTCATCTAAATTAACACTACATTTGTTACCTTATTAGAGATAGGTGAGAGGCACAAATCTGTTTAAAAATTAGGGAAATATGTACTCCTTCCATATTAACATCTTAAATCAGTCAAGTTCAGTCTGTTTAAAAAAAAAAAAAAAAAAACCTCTTGAAGGCATGCATTTTGGAACAGGAATAAAAGGAAAGAAATACACCTGGCAGTACTTGGTCTTTTAAATATGGAATCTTTCCCTATCTTCTAGGGAACACAAAGAGAATTCCTAAATCTTGCTGAATCTTTTATAGTAATTTCCTTGCAAATACAAATATGCGTTTTAAATACACATGGACTATAGGTATAACTTACATAGAAAAAACTGCAGCATTTACTAACTAGCATTTTTAAGATAAGCAGAATGGATGGAGAAGCAAGGCAGATCCATTTTATTAAAGGATATTTTCCTTCACTATGGCTTGATGAAGCTATAATATTGATTATAGCCTTAAATTTGAAGACTGTTTTATATTAGTGACATGGTTTCACACTAGGGTAACTTCACTTCTATTGGACACTCCTTCTGTTAGTTAAATTCACTTATCAAAAGCAAAACAAAAACTCTAGCAATAACTTCAGTGAATTTAATAATTTGACACTTAGGTTTAAAACCAATGGATTTTATAAGAAAATGTTACTCCCCTGTATTGAGAAAATAATTTATATTCTTTTCTTAAATTTTATTAAGAAATACTAAAAGAAGGCCTAAATCCCCATCCTATATTTTATGTTTACCGAAAGTACACCTTACACTATTTTCACAGAATATACATGATGGAATTCTTCAGGGCCCCAACAAAGAAAGTAACTATGGGAGAAGAGTGCGGCAAGCCTCTGCTCTAATAAACACCTTCAGCTTTAAATAACCATTGTCTTTCTCCTGGACTCAGTGGTAGAATTTAAATATTTCTGATAAGCAGCAGGAGCATCTGCTGCTAAGTCACTTCAGTTGTGTCTGTCTCTGCGACACCATAGACAGCAGCCCTCCAGGCTCCTCTGGCCACAGGATTCTCCAGGCAAGAATACTGAGTGGGTTGCCATTTCCTTCTCCATCTGATAAGCAGACGTTGCTCCAAAACACCTCATAACTGTGACCATATAAGAAAAAATAACCAAGATAAGGGTTTGGACTACATAAAACTCAACTGCTTAAAAGTTTTTAAAAGGCTAAACATCCTCAATACCATTAAATATGTACCTTGGTACACAGCTCTCTTCCAAAACAATTGTCTGGCTGTGATCTGAGGCACTGGTAGTTTGGCAGGAATATTAGCTTGAGTTAATTAACTCTGAATTACAATTTTAAAATCTGAAACACTGCATAAATTAAGATCGTTCATTTTAAGTTCTAGGCTTTTCATATGAATAAGCTACATGTCAGTTTAAAACTTTAGAAAATATCACTTTAATTAACTTTACTTTTAAACATAAAACTATACACCTAATATGAAATAATGATAGCACTTTACATTTGTTTGTTCACTTGAAATTCTGTAATGTATATTCTATATCTCACTTTATTTGATCCTCTCTGCAACTGCAGGAGATAGGTATGGAACAAGCAGGGCAGAAAATCAGGCTTAATTAGGTTTAATAACTCACTTACTTATAATGTTATCCTTCATAATAATAATTTTAAGAACTACTTAGTAAGCACCTATTATAGGCCAGATAATGTCCTAAGAGCTTTTCTCTTCATTGTTAATACATTTTATATTACTGATACATGATAACATGTGTATTATCTACTATGTATATGTGAGTATATTCACATACACTTATGTCTTCAATTCTCACAATAATTTTGAGATACGGTATTCTCACTTTACAAGTGAGAAAACTAAGGTTCAGAGGTAATACATAGTCTGCCAAAAGCCACACAGCCAAAAACTTTGTTTCCAGAATTCCAAGTCAGATCCACTGAACTGGTATTATATTCATTTATTCTAGGAACAGATTAAATATTCACATGTGCTCCCTACAAGATCACTATCTCTTATACATATGATATTTAATTGTTGCTCATAAAACATTTATGACATAAAATTTCAGACAAATTGTTAATTTGGCTCTGATACCTGCAATTTTGCCTTTCAAGGATACATCTGGCCATTTTTATAGCAATGTAAATGCAGTAATTCTAAACAGAGCTGGTTGTTCTCACAAACATTAAAACAATTATTCCTGAAGGAACCGGTTCCCCTGTTTTTATTTAGGAATATACAGTACCCTGTTACAAACAAGGAGAAAGACACAACCAACCAACTGCCACGTTTGACTGCTGTGTTAAATATGAAATATCACTATACCAGAACAAGGTATAGGAAGTGATGTTCAACAAGAGCTGCACTTTCAAAATGAAAAGGCACAAGAACATATTACCTTTAACCCTGTTAGAAATATGTCACTAGCTTTGTATAAAACACCAAGCTTTCTGAATCCTGACCATCTCATTGCTAATTTGAAAAGACTAATATCTATCAAAGTTTGTCACACATTTGACTCTGTTGAATAAATGAAACATATAAAAACTCTAAAGTAATATATTTTATATATTTATACTGATACATTTTACTACTAATGTAATAATTTATATTTTACATAAATGTCTCTTTCTAATATAAAAGCTCTTTGGAAAACTTGGAACACGTATTGACCTTCTACAGACATCTTAATCATTTCCAATAAACTTATCCAGAAGAATCTTAGTTAAGGCCAGATTCCTTTGTTACCAGACATTGTGAAGTTCTTGATAACTGGAATTACCAGATAATTCTTTCCCCTGACATATAATCAGAGAGCACAAAGTGAGTAGAAAGATCACTCACAGCCTCTCCTGTGTCCTGTTTTCTTGGTCTACACAATGATACACTCTGGAAGCTAGCTTATTATAAAAGTATAACAGTAACAATTGTCAGTCCCATGACAACTGAGTTGAGTGCCCTTGATTCAAGATTCTTAAAGCAGTCACTTCACAGCAGACATTTCTTTTGAGGCAATATTTTAGATATTCTTAAAATATCCTTTTCTCTCTGTACTAACAGAGAAGGAGCTATAAATCAATAAATTTTATAACAGCAAGATAGAAGACAAAATTTGCTAACACTTTACATGTATTTATATTTTTATACACACATAAATTTAATGCAACTGCCTATAATGCAGATGCAGCTATTATTCCCATTTTCAGATATGGAAACTGAAGCACAAATAAATTAATTTGATCAAAGGTCACTCAGCTGGTAAGTGGTAGAGCTAGAATTCTATCCTAGGCAATGAAGTTCCAAAATCCATTCTTTAAACTTCAGCATTTAAGATGAACGAAGAGTTTTTGCCCTCAATCCAGCTTTTTTGTTTGAAGAAAGGATAAACAGAATATATTCTTACTGTATAAAATATGATCATATTCACTAGCTCATTAGAAAATACTAGGATTTAAATGAAGAATTCTATTTCTCAATGAATGCTTCATTAAAGTTAAAAAACACACACTATATAACACACATACATACATACATTTGTTTACATATTCAGTAGGCCCTTTGTATCTGTGGCTTCCAACTCCACAGGTTTAACTAACTGAGGATTCAACCAATCTTGAAATGAATATATTTTGTAAAAAATTAAAGAAAAGTTCAAAAAGTAAAACCTGAATGAATTTGCCAGCTTCTGGAAATTATTTACATTTACATTGTATTAGGTATAATAAGTAATCTAGTGATAATTTAAAGTATACAGGAGGACATGCATAGGTTATACGCATATACTACTTCATTTTATATAAGGGACTTAAGCATTTAAGGGTTTTGGTATATGAGGGACTCCTGGAGTCAATCCCACAGATAATGAGGAATGACTGTATACATCTCTGGATCCATAAAGGGTCATGGAGTATAATCACAAAATGCTTTTACTTTCCATCATTCCTTTAAAATCTACTCTCTAGGTAAAGTTCTTCTCCGCCTAAAAATTAAAGCAGTCCAATAACTTTTCTAACCATTGAACAGCATGAAGATGTACAATTACTTTACTCACCAAATACATTCCTAATTAAGAAATGAGAGTGCTCAGTTAAATACATTATCCATAGTAGAAGCACCTAGTTAAAGCTACTTCCATTTCCACACTAGAGTAGGCTATAGGCCAGCACCCAACAGAAAAGGATGTCAGTCTCTTCTTTTCCTACTTCTCCTTTCTTCTGATTCTACTACTTCTTCAATGGACAGCTACATTTCTCAACCACCAGGCTGAAACAGTGAGGAGGAGGACACTTAACAGGAATGAGAATATTTTTAAGCAGCTGAAGTTGGTAGATGACCACATATTCTCAAGTTCTGGCTAATGATAATAGCTTTTTCTCAGATCATGACTTCTTCACAGGGCACTCATTCCTGGAAGTCTACCCGCCTGTTACACTTAATGTAGGTGCTATCATCTCCCCTACCCATCACGTACTCCTTACACAGCCCCTAGGAATCCAGGGCAAGGTCTGCAGCAATCTAAACAGGGCCAAAGAGGGCCTCATCTCTCTTACAGGTGCGCCACACCTTGTCCACAGGAAACAGAGGGGAGATCAATCCTCACTGTGTTACCTCTTCTTTCCTCTGCTTTGTGATAAACAGCTAGCAGACCTGCTCTTAATCCTTTTAGATCTTCAAAGCAGGGATAAGGAGAACTATTCACCAGATCCTTTAAACTTTAGGAAACATACAGCTTTAAAGAAGCTCCCTTGATTTTTTTTTCCCCCTAATTGGTTTAGACAAGGTGCTGGAAAAGACACTCAGAATAGCTCTTATCAAAAACCTTGTCTTTGTGAATTCCATCCTTAAAGCCTAGCCCCTAAAATACTTTTCCAATATTTCTTTTGAAAATCAGTCTCTCCGTTTGGAATTTGAATTTGGCATCCAGTATCTTTCTACTCTGGATCACAGCCAAAGCTACCATTTTAATATTGTTACCTATGTCCTCATAATTAATCCTATGGCCATTGTGACGTTATTATCGAAATTAAGTTTGAAATCAATTTTAAACTGTAAGTTAATCTTTTTAAACATTTTATTATGCTTATTGTTATTGTTTTTTTTTTATTTTTTGGCTGTGCTATGTAGCATGTGGGATCTTTGTTCCCTGACCAGGAATCAAATTTTCATCCCCTGCCTTGGAAGCACAGAGTCTTAAACACTGGAACACCAGGGATGTCTCAACCATAGGTTAATCTTAAGTAAGATATTTAGACACTGGTGTTACTGCTTTAAGAAATATATTAAATATCAATTATGAATATGTCATTATAAAGGAAATCCGAGACTAATTTGATAGTTTATATTTTTTCTCTTTGTTCAATTAATATAACTACATTTTCCTTATGGATGTATATAGGGGAAATATACTTTCTCATCATTAGTTTTAGAATAAAATACATTTGTCTTGCAAAATAATGACTCATTATTACAGAAAAATTATTAAGAAATTAGGTGACAAATTACTGCATGGATACATATCATCTTACTTGTGCTGTATTTCCTTAGGCTCCTAAGAAAGCTAAGCCGGGAACAAAGCAAGAGGTTTTCAATATTCTGTGACCACATGTAGCTGCAGGATTGGTTGCCACCACTGTGCTAAACATGAAAGTCACTGCAAAAGTGGAACCATGTTTTCAGTCGTTTTTATATTGTCCTGCTTTTTGTTCTCCTTAGTAAGCACTTTCCAGCTTCCATTATTCCTTAAATGCACAGGGGTAACACCCTTCTCATGTTTGTATTTTGTACCAAGGAGGGTCACTGCCAATTCCCCAGTGATTTAGGACATCTGTCCTCTTTGACCTTGCCCTTGAAACAGTTAACTGCACACCCTGGCAATGCCTGTGTTAGCCAGGGTTCTAAAATCCTAAGTGCTATCAAAGTAAATGTAGACCAAGAAATAAAAGGCTATAAGAAATGGGAATAAAATGTTAAAAGTACAAACCAATATAAACATGTGTCCTGTCAGAGAAAGTGCGCTTTAAATTGTCCACAGCCAGGCACTCACTACAATTTAGTAACTCTCCCAGAGAGAGTAGAAATGTTGCATTTATCCCTTGGATAGAAAGTTAAGGACAAGGTTAGTGAAAGCTAAAGTTAAAATACTTCCACGAGACATGAGTGAAATGCGATGATTTAATGTGGTAAAATCATTAAAAAAAAGGCTTACTTTTGCTTCCTATGCTGTATCAATGATAATAAGTGATGCTATTGAGGACCTATTCCTACTAGACATTAATCCTTATAGCTCTCTGGTGGGGGTATATTTTACCCCATAAACACATCAGGAAACACAAGCTGACAGAGGTTAACCAATTTGCCCAATGTCCCATAGCTGACAACGGAAGATGACTTCAATCTGGTTCCATTAAACGGTAAAGTTCCCCATCTCCCAACGCCTGGTGTTGTACTCATTTATGTTAGGATAAGGTAGTTTAACAGGTTAGAGAGCAAGAAGTATGACCAGACTTCTGCTTCCCTACACTAAATCCAATGTTGACACAGCCCATATTATGATCTTTCTAAGACACACTTCTGGTCAGTTCAGTCCTCTGCATGAAATCCTTCAATGCTTTCATATCTACATCTGAAGAAAGAACAAATAAATGTCCCAGTAACATTCCAAACACTCAGGGGTCTTTTTCCATCCTGCTAAACCTAACAGCCCACTCCCCTCAGCCTCCTCTTGAGTCCCTCTTCTTTCTTGGTATCCTACTGTGCAATAGTAGTTTTATTTCTATCATTTGGGCAGTTCTTTCTTCCGCCTCTTATAACTTGTGCTTTCTTTGCCTAGCCTCTAAATGCTGGGTGTCCCACTGACCCTCCCTTCTTGACATTCCTGGGTCATTCCATCCCTTCAAACCTAGCTTTATGCCCCAATGATTCTCAAATTTTTATCTCCATGGAAACTGCACCTCTGATCTACAGACTCCTATAATACACAGTTCCCCTTTTCCTGAATATTTCACAGGGACCCCCAAACAAAAGTTTTCCAAAATGACTTCCCCATCTCCCAACATGTCGCTTTGCCAGCTTTCCCCATCTTGGTACATGACACTGCTGCTGCTGCTAAGTCGCTTCAGTCGTGTCCGACTCTGCGACCCCATAGACGGCAGCCCACCAGGCTCCCCTGTCCCTGGGATTCTCCAGGCAAGAACACTGGAGTGGGTTGCCATTTCCTTCTCCAATGTATGAAAGTGAAAAGTGAAAGTGAAGTCACTCAGTTGTGTCTGACTCTTAGCGACCCCATGGACTGTAGCCCACCAGGATCCTCCATCCATGGGATTTTCCAGGCAAGAGTACTGGAGTGGGGTGCCATTGCCTTCCCCAGTACATGACACTATTTCAAGGCAAAAACCTGTATCTATCCTCAGTTTCTGCTATTCCTCCTCCACCACCACATACCACTGAAGGATGGACATACCCCAGTCCATCAGAAATCTTATCTCAACTGCCATCACCATCTCTCAGCTGGATTGCCTACAACAGCTTCTTAAATGGCCTTCCTATGTCTGCTCTTGTACCTCCCAATCTATTCTTTACACAGCAGCCAGAGTGATCTTTTTAAAACAAAGATCCAATGTGTCTCTCCTCCATCTACAGCCCTCTTTTTTACAGTGTCCCACTGTGCACTAAATGAAATCCAATCTTCCCACCAAGGCCTGCAGACCCTGAGCCACCAGACCTGACCAGCTCCCTCCAGTCTTAATCAGTTTCTCTACAAGTCCAACAGCCTCTAGCCCAGCTGGTTTCCTTTCAGTTCATCAAACAGCTATTAATATTTCCTGCCTCTTGTCTTTTATATACACTGATAGTACTGTCTATCCATATCTAGCTGATTACTTCTCAACATTCAGATCTGCTCACATATTGCTTCTGAAAAGAGTTTACAAGACCAAGATTCTAAGAAGGCAGGCAACACTTTTTTTTCTTTCTTGTCAGAGGCATTAAGCAGTTTATAATTGTATGTTGGTAAGTTCTCCAATGGAAAGAATGGTATCTGCTTAGGTCACTAGTAAATGTTTAGTACCTAGCATCAGTCAGTTCAGTCGCACAGTCGTGTACGACTCTTTGTGACCCCACAGACTGCAGCATGCCAGGCTTCCCTGCCCACCACCAACTCCCAGAGCTTGCTCAAACTCATGTCCATCAAGTCAGTGATGCCATCCAACCATCTCATCCTCTGTCGTCCCCTTCTCCTCCCACTTTCAATCTTTCCCAGCATCAGGGTCTTCTCCAAGGAATCAGTTCTTTGCATCAGGTGGCCAAAGTATCAGAGCTTCAGCTTTAGCATCAGTTCTTCCAATGAATATTCAGGGTTGATATCCTTTAGGATTGACTGGTTTGATGTCCCTGCAGTTCAAGGGACTCTCAGGAGTCTCCTCCAACACCACAGTTCAAAAGCATCAATTCTTCAGTGCTCAGCTTTCTTTATAGTCCAACTCTCACATTCATACATGACTACTGGAAAAACCATAGCTTTGACTAGACGGACCTTTCTTGGCAAAGTAATGTCTCTAGCATAGTGCCTATGATATATAGAAGGCATTGTAATAAATAGAAATATTAGAATTCAAAGCCTTCCTTTGAGACAGAGGGAAAGGGGCAGGGCACAACCATTAGCCACTGTGCTATAATATACTTAGTTGCTCAGTCATGTCCAACTCTTTGCAACCTCACGTACTGTAGCCTGCCAGGCTTCTCTGTCCATGGGGAGTCTCTCCAGGGAAGAATACTGGAGTGGGTTGCCATGCCTTCCTCCAGGGGATCTTCCCAACCCAGTGATTGAACCCAGGTTTCCCACATTGCAGGTAGATTCTTTACCATCTGAGCCACCAGGGAAGCCCATTAGCCACTGAGGATATGACAGAAACTGGTTATAATCCATGAGTTCCAAGATGACAGAAGACTGGACTTACAGTAGACCTTGACTCTCATTACAGATTCACTGTAATACATCAGCGTGCTACATGACACTCTCACAGGTGCCACGACAGTTCTGAGGTAAACCATAAAAGACCAAAAAGTGGGCAGTGACCCAGTTCCTGGAAATTTCTGCCCCTCCAACAAAATGGTTGGAATAATCCACCCACCTGTTGACCTATGAAATTACCCAGTCCATAAAAACTAATCATCCCATATTTTTGGGCTTCTCGCCTTCTGAGATGGCCCACACTTAAGTCTATGGAGGGTGTATCTCCCAGAAGAAATCTGTTTTCACTCTACTTCAGCTCGCATGAAGCCAAGGACCTTCACTCGGCAGCCCATCCCAGAGACTCACCTAAGACCTAGAACATGACCATCCTCCTGCAACAGCATAATCTGGTCCCTGACTACCACTCCCAACTCTCCAACCCCATACTCCCATTCCCATCAGACCTTTAAAAGACTTGAGGGTGACCCAAGGAACATGCTTGCTTGGCATATGCTGCTCCTTTTCCCTGGAATCCTCTTTCTCTCCGTGTTTAAAGTGGTAGATTTCTGCTCACTCCTGGGATCCAATTCTGAGATCTTCAGAGAGTACTCTCTGTACTTCTCTCAGAGTGTACAGAGAGAAGATGTCAGAACTGTATCATCTCCAATTTATATTTCAATTCCCAAAGTTCAGCACACACTATGGTAAAGGAATAAATGAATCAACCCACCAATCTATTTGGTACTCAAGGGATTTTAATTTCCTGCCACAAAAAGTCACCAAATTCCTATTCCCCGCAACCCTAGACTTTGCAATGTAAATCAAATTACCATTTACATCTCAAAACATAGTACACCTTTAACATACAGGATATTTATCATGTCCCTTCACTCAAAAATGTACTCATTCTCTAGAGGTTATTAAAATTTTTTAAATTAAACTAAATATGGTTGTAATCCAGTTAAGCCAAATACCTAGATGAACCTGAATAGGATCCATTTAAAATAATAGGCCTGAAATTAGGTGGAAGAGTTTCTTTTTCAGAAAGCTACATTTTCATAATTATTAGTATAATACCTCAAAGTACATTTCATTAGTACTTATCGCCACCCTAAAAATAATAAGATGATAAGATATTTAATAATGTGGTGGGCACTGAAATCTAATTTGCCAGCAACTCCATTATCTAAAAAGGAAGCAAACCCTATGAAAGTCTATTTTTTACATAATTGCAGGTGATGAATTTCATGCAATGATTATGAAACACACAGGACCTGGAATGGATCACTTCCATCTTCAAAAGACTGATATTCAATACTTTGAAACTGGTGACATTTAACATGAGCATGTTAGTAGTACTATAGAACAATCAAATATCCAAAGTCATTAAAGAATATACAGAGTTGTTAAAGAATTGGTAACAGTTTCTATGGAAGTTGCAGAATTGGTTGTCAAAAGTGAGATGGTAACAGAGGTTATTATTGTCCATAAATTTTTAAAACCATAAAAAACATCAAGGACATGTTTGTTGGGTTCACTGTAAATCTTTAACATTTGCAACAGGATACAATGAAGTCATATAACATTTCTGAAATGCTACTCTCAAGTAAACTGAAATAACTCAAGACATGAGAAATTTGTTAGTATTTTAAAATAACTCAGGGTGTTTTCATCTTTAGAGCACATGTCGGCAAGGGTATTCCATATAATGTAGCACTTGCAAAAAAAAAAAAAACAAATATTCTTAGAAAGATTCTACCATACTATACTGACAACACCATATGTCCTGTGCATCCTTTTTACATTTACTGTTGAGAGCTTACCAAGTTGAATAAATACTTACCACTAACATTTTCTTGATTGTTCACGTAAATTATTTTTTCATACTTTTAAAATTAAAGTAGAATTCACGCAGTGAAATGTAAAGATCTTAAGTATAATTGGATGAACTGTCACAAATGCATATGTCCGTGTAATCCACATCCTAGTCAAGAGGTATGTTGTATAAAGATGCTCTAGAGATTATAAAGATCATGCACAATTTAGAAACCTCAGTAAAGTGTGTCATTTAAGATAGGAGGAGAAATCACAAGGTAAGTACAGTTTGCTAAATTTTTTTAAAATTGCACACTAAATCCCTTAAAATGTAAACTCAAAGTCCTGAATCAGACATCTCCATATACAAACAAAAAAGAATTCATACAAGATATGTCTTTTTCATCCAAGTTAGAATGAATTTGATGATTCTGAAAACACTCTGCTATTCATCTCAACACTGAATTACTTTTATGAGTCAACGGTATTGTAAACACTGCAAAACCTCAGAGAGAGTTTCACACAGCAAAGATCATTTACATATACTAATTTGGCAAAAACTGCTTTCCAAATCACAATGTTTTACAAAAGCCATATTCTATTTTTCCTTTAGTGCTTTTTTGACAGTTGGAAATGGGTACAAGTTGTAATTTACTTGCATCCATTTCCTACTTTCGTAGTGTCCAGTAAAATCATTCAAACAGCATGACAGATAAAAGGCACTACTGAAAAGTGTTTGCAGTCTTCTGAGAGCTATAATGTGCACTGAATGCAAATGGTAACTGATGATTAAAATATATATATGATATATACTTATATATATAATACATACATATGCCTGATGAGTACTAAGATAGTGTCTCAATGTATTTAAGGATCCTGCAATATTCATGTTACATAAAATTGTGTGCATTGATCAAGTAATCCCCAACGCTCCTAATCTGACTTTAATTTACCTTAATGTTGGATTGCTTTGGGAAAAATCCTGCAAGACACATTGAAATCTGATGACGGGTAGCCGTTTGTTTTTATAGTCATGAAAGCAGAACCACAAAAAAAAAAAAAAAAAATGTGTTTTTCATTAAAAACATTCCACAATTTGAAAATTATGGGGAAAATAGGCAATGAATCACAAGGAAGAGAGAAAGTCAATTATGGCGATTACCAAAACAGCCACACAACATTTCAGAAATGCCTGACTGAACAGGGTCACAATACACTTGGAGTTATGTGAAACAGAAAATTAACCAGTGTTTGCGCCCAGTATGTGTGTTTTGTTAACAAAGTGATTTTGATTGAGTTTATGGTCACATTGCAGGATCACAAGACTTCACAAAGAGGATTACTTTAAATATGAAATCTTTCAACTGTAAAAGTAATCATGTCTGAAGGAGGCTGGATATTAAATATTTCTCTAAATTGGAGTTATCTCTCTTTTTCTTTTCCAGGTTGCCTGAGGCTTCATTTTTCCCATGAACTGAATAACTACACATACCCTGCAAAGAACAGAAAATAATATCTTAAATGAAAAGAAATGCAACCCTTCACTTCATATTAGTACTCTCATAAATTTAATAGCCACTGTTCATTATACAGAGAGCTACATAACAAAAAGACATTTTCTTTCCTATTCTAACTTTGCACAAGAAAAAAACAATCAGTAGTACAACTGACCTAATATAATCTCTGTGGGCCCTAAAAATCTTAACAACAGTCCCAGTTCATCTAGAGGCCACAGCCACACAGCTAAGGGTGAGAAGAAAAAATAATAACAATCAAGGTTTAAAGGTTAAGATGTTTACAGCTTTTCTGACTTACTCCCTAAGAAAATTTCGCTAAAAAATTAATCTTATTGGATGGTACTCCCAAGACGTGATTATCATGGATTTGAACATGTGACCTTTGAAATTTGCAGAACGTCTGAGCATAGCTACTTGTGATGATCTACAAGCCTTACATATACAATGTGACAGGCAAAAAGATGGAGACAGAATTGGGTCCAGTAAGTATAAATGTATTTCAGTTTATTCATTTATCACCTTAGTAGGTCTTATGTAAGAATTCTCATTATCCTCTAGATTCTGTAAAACAATTTCAGAGAATAAGCATGGTGAAAGTGAAAGCATTAGTTGCTCAGTTGTGTTCGACTCTTTGCAACCCCATGGACTGTGGCCCGCCAGGCTCCTCTGTCCATGGAATTCTCCAGGCAAGAATGCTAGAGTGGGTATCCACTCCCTTCTCCAGTGGATCTTTCTGGCCCAGCAATCAAACCTGGGTCTCCTGCACTGCAGACAGATTCTTTATCATCTGAGCCTCCAGGAAAGCACATAAGCATAGCAATTATAGCTAATAATACTGCATCATATAGTTCAATGTTTCTAAGAAAGCAGATCTTAAATGCGCTTACCACAATAAAGAAACAGTAATTAGGTGATAGGATGGAAGGGTTGGAGAAGGAAATGGCAACCCACTCCAATACTCTTGCCTGGAGAATCCCACGGACAGAGGAGCCTGGCAGGCCACAGTCCATGGGGTTGCAAAGAGTCAGACACGACTGAGCGACTAACACTATGACAGGATATAATTTTTATATCCAGAATCGTATAAGAAATTCAGTAATTTTGCAAAATATTCTTGTTAAACATCTCACCACCTTTTATAATTTGTTCTCATTTGTTTCAGAAATAATATTATTAATAACTGCTTATACATCTAAGTGCTAAAGTTTGTACACAGAGGGCAATGGCAGCAAAAGTGATAATAATTGTGGCATCAATACTAATAAAAATGGCTCTCTTTACTGAACACTCCACGTGTCAGAGCACACTATTCATTAAATGCATTATCTCATTTAATGTTCACAGCAATACTAGGAGGGAAGCAGGTGTTCCTGTCTTTCCTACTTTAGAGATAAGGAAACAGGGGATCAAAGAGGCTATTACACAGCAGGAATTTAAACTCCAGTCCATGCAGAGAACACACAATGAGCTAAGATATGCAAAATCAAGGATTTCTAACAAACACACCTTCGGGCGTTCCCTCTAGAGCTTTGGACAAGACATTGAAACTTCCCATTTTTCAGATTTTTTGCTATATAAAATAAAGGCAGAAAAGAAAGTGAATACAGAATTGCTTTATAGCAGGCAGCTTCGTAAATCCTGAATTTATGGGTTGGGGTGGGGGGGTGCGGGGGGCGTTATTCAAAGCAAATAACAACTCAGAGCAAAGCTGGTGCTTTTGCCTAAAGGGGTGAACATGACTGAACTGAGGAATCCAACTGCGTGGAAAGGGCCAAGTTGACACAATCTAGGTTTTGAAAGGACCCGCAGGTTACAGTGAGTTAATCAGGAAAGGCAGTGGTCTAGACAAATATTCAATCGAGGGCCAGTGCTGCAGACCCAGAGAGTCAGCAAAGCAGAGCTGGAGTGTGGGGTGTGGAGGGGGGACTGGATGGCCTTGGCCCTTATGTGCAAATAGACATGACCCAGGATCTTGGCGCCAGCTGGAGCAGGGGTGAAATCAGACAGCAAAGAAGGACCTGGCGCTTCATTGGAGGTCTGGGGGCACCGGGAATGGGATAAGACCAGAACTGTAGCCTCCATAAACAGATCTAAGAATAAAATTTGCTTTCCAAAAGAGCTGAGGAATGCCATCCCAGCAAAGGCCTGACTCAGGATACTGCATTCACTAGTCTCTCTGCCTACCTTCTTTCCCAGAAAGTCACCTTCTCAGACACCCACCTCATTAAAACAGCCCTGTTTCCACCTCTCCCCACACACAGTCATTTATATCCCTTCCAAGCCGTTTTCTTCATAGCACTTAATCACTATCTCATTAATTTTACACACTCTTGTCTGTTTATTGCGATTGATTATCTCCCTACTGGAATGAAAGCTCCCTAAGAAAATAATCTCATCTTTGTTGATGCCTGCTGTATCTACAGTGCCTAGATCCATGTCTGGGACACAGGAGGAACCCAGTAAGTAGTTACCTACTTAATACAAAGATAAATTTCAAAGCAACATTGTTCAAATGCCATTCTTCATTTGCTAGAGTTTGGGGTTTTATGGGCTGCTACATGTTCTATGATATACATTAAGAGATGGCTAAATTAGTAAATAAAAATAAATATAATCAAAGTTAGTGACCTTGAAACTTGTGAATTAATTCAGGCGTAAATACTGCTCAAAATGCAGAACTGGAATGTTTGGATAGTTTAATAGGATACTGACAAAGCAAACTACAAGATATGCTCTATTTCACAAAGAAGGGAGCCCTTGGCACATCTCTAAAAGACCAGAGTTACTGGTTAATCACTAAAACCCCATACTCCTCACGGCCTCTTTTCTTTTTTTGGTTAAAAAGAAAAAGGTCTTTAATGTTAGGACATCTACAGAACAACTGATACGGACCACGTGCATACGTGCTAAGTTGCTTCAGTCGTGTCCGACTCTGTGTGACCTACAGATTGTAGCCCACCAGGCTCCTCTGTCCATGGGATTCTCCAGGTGGCAAGAATACTGGAATGGGCTGCCATACCCTCCCCTCCAGGGGATCTTCCCGACCTGGGATCAAACCCACGTCTCTTACATCCCTTACACTGGCAGGCAGGTTCTTTACCACTAGCACCGTCTGGGAAGCCCGATATGCACCACAGATATCATCAAAATGGTGCCTTATAAAAATACAGTAATTAACTTTCAAATTCTCATCTTTTATATGCAATTCTTAAAATAATTTTAGGTCCTAAGTTCAGAACTTTAATATGCTGTTTTTCCTCTAACCATAAAAAAACTAACTGAAACAAGATTCTGAAATCATGAAAACTGAATTTGAAGTCAAAATAGGAATTTTCTAGGCAGACGATTATCCAGTATCTAACTTTAAAATGAAACAAGACTGTGCCATCTAAACCAAAAGTAATTTTGTTTACTTGCTTTCTTATTTTGTTGTGAGGTTGTAAAGAGAAATAAGAAATTTCAAACTATAGTCAAGCATTTGACTGCAATTAAATTACATATTATACATATACACACATGCATGTATATAAATATATGTGTATATATAATATTACCATGTCTCAGAAGATAAGTAATTTGCATGATATTATGTCGAAATCTGATTTAAGGCTTCTTGGTTTTTAACTCAAAATTTTAGGGTCAATTAAAGTTCACTGTAAAAAATAAATCAGAGAAATTAACACAGAATAATCTATAAGATAAACAGGAGTAAGGGTTCAGTAAGGAGTAAGGGTTCAGTCCAACCAACCATAATAGCAGGAAAAACCCACAGTAATTGAAGGAATATTATAACTGACTCAGTCATGGACCTACAGAAAAATAAAACTGAATGAACAAACCAGAGATAAGCCTTGAAATATCAATGGTTTCCGATTATTTTAAGGAACATTGCAAATAAACTGAGGAAGGAAGGACTGTTTAGTTTGAGGATAAGTAACTGGCAATTTTTAAAAATCTATTTAAAATCTTGCCCTATATTACAACTACTTGTCCCTTAACAGATGATTTGAAGGTAAGATTATTAAACTACATTCCTCCCTTTGAAAATATCCAAATACTAAGAGCTACTTGGAAACATCTCACTTTTAAAATCAACTAATAAGATCCTTTTGAAATTCAACTCAAAATTAACTCATGCAGATCTTTTTACTGAGCGTAACACTTTTTTCTAATAAACTGCTTGAGACTAAAATGATACCATTTATATACAGTGACAGAAAACACTGATTAAAAACTGGCCATTTAACTCGACATCTTTAAAAAAATATCTGTACACATATAACTCTACATTGGAAATGTATAACATGCTCTACTTATACTTTTTTCTAGCAAAGCAGTACTTGGTTTGTGTGCTGGAATTAAACATGATTATGTAAATAATAATTATTTAATACTTTCAAGTACTTTACCACTTACATAGAAAAGCATGTAATTAAAGAACAAATACCAAGTAGTGACAAACAGAATAAACACCAGAAAAACAAGATGAAAAGCTCAGGAAAAGAGAAAAGTCCCCACTTCTGTCCAAGAAGTACACTTCTTGTACAAGGAATAACAACACAGAAAAAGATCATCAACTATTTTGACTATATAACGTTAGAAATAAAATTCCATATGTAAATCAATTATTAAAGTAAGATCAATAAACATGCTCAAAACACACTTGTTGCAAACATGACAAAGAGTTAATATGCCTAATATATAGAGAATGTGAACTAATGAACAAAAATCCTTAGGCAAAGGAAGTGTACAGATACTTCATATAACAGGAATAATTACTTGCAAACAAACATTAGGGAGAAAGCATCACTTCCATAATTAAAGAAATTCATATTAAAACAATAATGAAGCAATGTTTTGCTTCTTAAATCAACAAAATCTAGATGAAAATTTTTAAACTGACCAACTGGAGGAAAGAAACTGGTATCCTCAGTAACTACTGGTAGCATTATTAGCACATACATCCTTTCTGGAATACAACCTGGTGAAATATTTCAAAAGACATAAAAATGTTCATATTCTTTGACCTAAGGATACTACTTCTATGTATCAATACTAAAAGAAATAATGCAAAATACAGAAAAACCTATCCTGATTAAAATGTTCCTCAAAATGTTGACTTTGGAATAGTGAGGAAAAGGGGGGGGGGGGAAACAAAAAACAATGGCTACTAACAGGAAAAGAGATAAATCTAGTCAACGAATTATTGGGTAGCCATTAAAGATGACAATCATGATGAGGCAAGATGGAAAAAAAATATATATATATATATTTATTTATGCCAAAATGATAACTGACAACGAGCTGAAAAACAAGCTCACCATACAGTATAAAGGTCTAGAAATTTTTCTCAAGTCAGAACAGTGGGTTGTTTTGAGGTGATGAGATTATTAGTGACTTTTTTTAGTTCATGTCTAACTTTCCTATAATGAGGTTATACTACTGTATGACTTTAAAATAGATGAATCAAAGTCAGCATATAGAAATGTGTAAACAATACCACTTGACCACTGTATTAGAGTAAAATATTAGAGAAACTACTTTGGGTTCATGCTCTCTTTCAAATCGCTTCACTGTAACCCAATAAAACAGTAAGAAAGACTTTTCTTAGTCTGCTATTTGTCAAACATACCCAAGTAGACTGTTCCATATTTCTGTGCTTTTCTGTTCTCTACTCTGAGTGTGAGCTATGATCGGAGCTCAGTATTTAATTCAGTCAGGCTATAATTACATACATTTAACATACTAAAACATAAACTACACATTTCTGAAACCTAATCATGCCCATCCTTAATTTTTTTCAGATAATTACACAACTAAAAATGATAAATTGGGCCTTTAACAGACTTAGCAACCCTTTGGCACCAAGTACATCAATTAACTACAATACCATATCGGACCAATATTGTATCTCCTACAGTGCACGTACCAATATGAACAAGAGACTCCCATCATGCCACCTGAACTGAGAGTTCTTGTGATCATTTCTGTAATGACAAATTTAAGTTCTACACTATTAACTAGAGCACTGCGTCCCACAATTGCCATGTGGTGGGCCTGAGGATTTAGAATATTAAATCTCTCTGGGTGAGAATGTGTGGCTGTTTTATACAGCTTCTACCCAATCTTTATATTTCTATGATCATCAAGATTTAGATCTGTAATTACAAGAGGACCCTGATTTTCACCTCAGTTACTGATAGAGACCATCCGTATAATCACAATAAAAAGCCAAGACTTGAAAAATGAGGCACTGCAAGAGGTGAATGTCCCCAGGCTCCACTGGATTAATTGGCTCAGAGTGCTTGGAACCCCTGCACTTTCCGATTTTGTTATGGGGGCTGAGGATGCGTGAAGCAGAAACACTTCCATCCTTGCCAGGAACCCTCTTTGCTAAGGAAATTTAAAATAATAACAAATCTGCTAGAAATAAAAACAAGCTTTATTTTTTTTTAATGGACAAATTTTCTGGGGAGAGTGGCAGCACACTCAGTCCATGGTTCTGAATCAACACCAGAACACCCTCGGCACTTTGTGTGTGCAATTCCCTGTCTCTTCACAGCTTTCTCAAAGCTACTGCTGCTGCTGCTAAGTCACTTCAGTCGTGTCTGACTCTGTGCGACCCCATAGACAGCAGCCCACCAGGCTCCCCCGTCCCTAGGATTCTCCAGGCAAAAACACAGGAGTGGGCTGCCATTTCCTTCTCCAGTGCATGAAAGTGAAAAGTGAAAGTGAAGTCGCTCAGCTGTGTCCGACTCTTCGAGACCCCATGGACTACAGCCCACCAGGCTCCTCCATCCATGGGATTTTCCAGGCAAGAGTACTGGAATGGGATGCCACTGCCTTCTCCGTCTCAAAGCTACAAGCATCACCTAATACACAGTCGATTGTATTCTCAATCAACTGTCTTTAAAAACGCTCATCCCTCATAAACCTGTTTTGGTTCATTTTGATTATAAAAACTGGAGGTACATGGGGACAATCTCAGAACTGATTAAGACTCAAACAACAACAAAAAAACCTACACCTAGCTGCTGCTACATACTTTCCAAAGCATACCGAAAACAAAACAATTCCTCGATATAAGTATAGTTATAGTCGACATTTTGCAATTCAAAAAACAAAACAATATAAAAAGGCTACCTGAAAAAGACAAATGCAGCAACTAACATTATCAGAGACTCTTAGACTGCAGGGAGATCAAACCAGTCAATCATAAGGAAATCAACCCTGAATATTCACTGGAAGGACCGATGCTGAAGCCAAAACTCCATTATTTTGGCCACCCGATGCAAAGAGCCAACTGATTAGAAAAGACCATGATGCTGGAAAAGATTGAAGGCAAGAGGAGAAGGAGGTGACAGAGGATGAAATGATTGGAGGGCATCACCGACTCAATGGATATGAGTTTGAGCAAACTCCAGGAGATAGTGGACACGGGAGCCTGGCGTGCTGCAGTCCTTGGGCTCACAAAGAATCGGACATGACTTAGCAACTGAACAACAAAATTGCCAGACATGGTGATGCTCTCCGTGGGAAGTGATAGAGACTTATGATGTGAAAGGAGAAGAGAAAAGCATCTGGGAACAATCACCTCAGGTTCCATGACCAAGAGAGAAGCCAGTTAGGAGAAAGCAGGGCTCTGTTCCCAGGAACTGTTACAAAGTCCTTCAGCTTTCATCCCTCCTCCTTCCCCTGGCTGCTCTAGGACAGCTCTCCAGAAACCTGAAGTGGAGCCTTTAACCCTTGCCTCAGTGGCAGGAAATGAGTGGAGAGATGCGAGGCAGCAGTTAAAGTACTGGCCTAGTTCTGTCTCTACTGCCCTGCCTCTCATCCCCACTGGACTGTCAGGGGTGAGTCTGGAGGTCCTCATCTGCCTCCACATTTCTTTCAATGACTTCTAATAGGTTGCAGTGATATGTGTCTGTCAGCATTAATTACATGTGACACTGGATTGGCCTGATCCCTGACAAAATCCAGAGCGCGTAATAAAGCAAAAGGACAGTAGGAAAGATGGGAAAGTAGGAAAGATGACAAGAGAAGGCTCCATAATGCTTTTGCCTCCCCAGGTTTTCCTTCAAGCTGCCCTCCTGATCAACCTAACAATACACACATTTGCTCTACTCTGCCAGAGAAGGCAATGGCACCCCACTCCAGTACTCCTGCCTAGAAAATCCCATGGATGGAGGAGCCTGGAGGGCTGCAGTCCATGGGGTCACTGACGGTCGGACATGACTGAGCGACTTCACTTTCACTTTTCACTTTCATGCATTGGAGAAGGAAATGGCAACCCACTCCAGTGTTCTTGCCTAGAGAATCCCAGGGACAGGGAAGCCTGGTGAGCTGTCGTCTATGGGGTCACACAGAGTCGGACATGACTGAAGTGACTTAGCAGCAGCAGCAGCTCTACTCTGCATATGAAGCTTTAAGATGTCAGATTTATGGGTCTGCTGACAACAGCCCATCTATACCAGCTGCCCCATTCAAAGCATCCCCATCCATTCTCATAGCATCCTGTTTGAATGCTAATTGTATGATCACCTACAGCCCTTCAGTGAAAAATAGCTGCAGACAGACAAAGATCACTTGGAAAACAACAGAAAAGACTCACTGAAGAAACCTGAGACACGATGTGGAAGAACTGATAAAACTGAATTTGTTTCCATATGTGACTTCCATAGAAGAGTATTTCTCCACATTGGACAAATACAAAAATCAGAGGGTATGCATATATGTCATTAGACAAAAAGCACAGAATCGGCTATTAATTCACCTCCCTTGAGGATTATTTCTGAGACACAGTATCTTTCACTTACATCTGACAAGTAGATTCTTTGCTTGTAAGATCAATGGGTATTCTCGGTATACAAATGGCTTATCTTTACTATATATGTGCCCTGGAAAATACCACATGACATCTCAGAACCATCAGGCAGCTCAGTACTGTCCAAACTAACTTTGTGCAACAACAGAATTTTCTGGCTATACTATACAATAGATCCTACCTATATGTTGCTATTGATCACTTGAAACACAGCTACTACAACCAAGTTTTTAATTATACTTAATTTTAATTAAGATGGTGATTTGTTTCCTTATGGTTAAAAAATATATAGCATAAAGATCTGTCTCTTGTTCTTCCCTTGAGTCTTTTTTGACAAAAAGCAGTAGGTCCCTCATCAAAGCAGATGCTGTCTGATGCAAAACCTTCCTTCATCTGAGAACCAGCAATGCATCAGCAAGAAGCCCATTTCCTGCAGTATATGAAGGACAGCATTAACTACAAATTCACTTAGGTTCTGGAGACCAAGGCGGAAGGGCTAGCTGGGACAGTGAAGTCTCCTCAACATAAAGTTTAAACTAACATCCTTTCTTGCACCCTTGGAAGATTTCCCACTCACTCTCTGAGAAATGGCAATCTTTA
This sequence comes from Bos javanicus, assembly GCF_032452875.1. Lineage (NCBI taxonomy): Eukaryota > Metazoa > Chordata > Mammalia > Artiodactyla > Bovidae > Bos > Bos javanicus. Next base: position 36,612,947 of record NC_083875.1, on the reverse strand, counting down.
TGACAAAGAGGCTACTGTGGTCTGTTTTACAGACAAAAATGTGTTTAGTTCTCATCGCAAGATATGAAAACATAATGTAATGTGTCACTCTGGTACCTAAAAAATCCAAAAGGAAAAAATAGAGTCCTATGTTTAAAATATCTAGAAGATCATTTATGTACCCTTTGGCTATCAATGATAACATGTTCATGTTCGTTTGTGGATGCCAGCTTTTATTCATTTGTTTATTTCATTATTTTTCTCAATTCTAGTTGCAAAGAATGTTACTACTATAAAATCCTACGATATCATGTGCATCTTTTCTTCCAAATGATGAAAACGACTGTGAAAACAACACAAACAGAAATGGTAGCTGACCTTTTAAAAACACTAATTTAAAAATATTATTCACCTCTATACTACTTTTACTTAGTATAGTTTTTTCCCATTACTAACAATAATCACTACATGGGTAGTTAGTTACACTCCTTAAAGGGCTCTATCATTTTTTAAATGCTTTGAAATAAAATATTCTTCAGAAGGAGGCTAAGAAGATGCATATTTTTTTAATATTTCATAGAAACTAACCATCTATACAATAATCCATTGCCTGCTCTACCAAGGTGATTTATTAAGGATAATGAAGCATATGATTTAATAGCTGCCACAAATTCTTTTTCAAGTAAGATGGGTATAAATAATACAAAAAGATGGTCCAATAATAGCCAAATCCTAACCTAAGAACTATTCTATATGCTGGATCACAGGAAATTAGATGAGCTCAATTAACTATGAAGCCAAGTGAAGGATGGTTAGGCAATCAAGGCTCTAACCACCTCCTCTTATTCTAGCAATGATTATTAGTATTATTTAGTGAAACCTGTAAGCTTTACTGTCACGGTAACTTGAGTAGCTGTTTTTTCCACATGGCAACAGAGTGTTAGTCGTGTCTAACTCTTTGTGATCCCAAGGACTGTAACCTGCCAGGTTCCTCTGTCCAACTGCCATTCTCCAGGCAAGAATACTGAAGTGGGTAGCTACACCTCTCAGTCTCCAATAGAAATGTACATTATGCTAGAATTAATTTTCCAAAATCTTAAGAATTCGGATCTCTGCCTATCTGTGCAAATTGTACCTGGCAGCATTTGGCTCATCCTTTCATTCCCACAACGCCTTGCATTTAGGAAAGATAAATGTACGATCCTTTAAAGAATAAACACAAAAATGGGAGAGCAGGTAAGTGTATAAAATGAGATTTCTAAGATCCTTATAGGAAAAAAAAATGCATTTCATATCCCTGTGAGACCTGTTTCTAACACTTATCACTCAAACTTTTGAGTTCTTCTGATGGCCAGTTGCCAAGAAGTCACTTCCTTTGGTGACAAAGCTCTCCTTAGGCCAGTTTCCTTTAAAGCATGGGGGGAAAAAACCCACAAAATCATACACAGTGTTTAAATACAAGTGTCCAAACAGCTCCTGTTTGCAAGTTGACATACTCCTCTCCCAGATCTCTTTGTTTAATACTGAAGTCTTAGCAGGGCCTTATGAAATCAGTGAGGCGAAATTTCTGACAGGAAATACAAGCGGTCATACAAGCCAGCTGCTTGGCCTAAAAAGATTGTCTGGCTGTGCCTTACAGACATGGCACAGACATTCATTGATAAGCTGGCACAGCTAGTCCTGTCCCCATGCCACCCAGGGAACCCATCTAAAATAAGATTAGAGGTTGCAAATCCTAGTGTTCATATAATACTGGGCAGTGGAAAATTTCCATGGCTCATCGTAAACAAGGGGCCTACGTGTGAGACATATGTCACCTTCTGAAAAATGTCGGCTTCACCGGGAGTGTTCCACACCAGCATATTTCCACACTGCAGTGCCTACTGCTCCTGCCTGTCCAAGCCGGGCTTGCCAGAACTGAGATCAATTTTATTAGATACCATTAGTCTCTGTTAGGGCGGTCATTTGAATAACAACAGATTGGCAAGTACAAAACTAAGGCACCTGTTGTACATTTGGCAGCCTCATTGAGGCCCCTTAAAAAGAAAACAAATACAAGCTACAATCATGCCAGGCAATGGCTTTTGGTTCAATAATGACCATGTGTCAGAATTAAGTGCATCTGGGAATTCCTACCACAGCCAGATGTAAAGGCAGATTTGTCTTGTCTAGTGGCATATGAGGAGATACACTCAGTATACACAGATTTGGCTTTGTCTTGGTTTGGTAGGGAGCTAGGTAAGTGGAAGTTAGCTCAAGTAAACTAAAATTAATTACTTAAGCAACTGACAATATAATCATAAATAGTAAAGTTAAACATTAAACATATGGGTTGTAAGATCTGGGCTATGAGCTAGCTAACCTCTGCTTTTTCTAGGCACGTGAATTTTTTCACAAATTACTCAGTAACAATGTGCCAATATTACTAGGACACTGAGTCAGGCGGCCATGGGGTAGGTGTTAGAAATGCCATGGGGGAATGGATTTGGGCTTTGGCTTTGAGGAATTTGTAATGAATCAGACCATTAACAAGCAATTACAATGCATTATGAAAGATGCCATATGTAAAAGGCGTTTGCGTCTCTAAGTGCTAAAAGAAAGGGTATCCAGGTTTGTCAGGATAAGACTTCCCGGAAGAGTTTTCAGCTCAGCTAAGCCCTGAAGGAAGAGGGGAATTAGGCAAAGATGGAAGCAGAAAGGAGTTTCCAGGAAAAGGAGAAAGCATGCTCAGAATTACACACAGAAGAATCAAAGTAGCACATCAGGCAAACAGCAAATACTTTAGTATCTGGACTGCAAGTGTGTTGGGGGTGAGGGAAAGGGAAACAGAAAAAACAATTGTGAGAATGGCAAAGTGGCAAGGGACAAGGAAGGGAGAAGGACATCAAGGGCCGAGTGACTTTTGTTGAGTATTTCAAGCTTTACTTAGAGCAGAAGGGACAGCCACTGGAGTATCTGAAGGAGAAGGGTGACATAATCAGATGTGAATTTCTTAAGGAACACGCTGGCTACAGAGCACCAAAGCAACCACACTGAGACCCCAAGTAAACACAGAGAGGTTGCAGTCTAGGCAAAAGAGGAAGAAGGCCTTGCCAGCTAACATATTAAAAGGTAGTGAATAATTTGGCTGAAAGAAAGTTAATAGTTATTTTGGCATACTGGAGTAACAAGAACTTATTTAGAGAAAACAAGTTTTAAATGATAAATTTAAAATCAAGATTTAAATAGTATATCTCTTAGTTTTTTTTGATAAAGAGAGATCAGATTCAAGGTGAGTCTAGGCAAAAGTAAAATTCAGATTCAATTCAATTGCACTTAGCCAACAATTTCTTAAATAGTACCTGGAAATTTTTAACAATATTTATTGAACTTCTCACTCTTTATAACTATTAGCATCAAAAAACATTTATTATGAGCCTTATTATGGAAGAACCTTCACTACACAGTCCTCAAACCTTCACTACACAGTCCACACAGCTCCAGGCTCCTAACAGGTTATGTTTATAGATTAACCCACAGGAAAACATGACTAAATAGGACAGTGCATGCATGTGAGAGATCTGGGCATTTCAGAAACCTGGGCAAAGAAGACTCTTAATTGTTGACATACTGTATGAGCCATAAATGACCAAAGCATTTTTCATGTAACTTTATGTGCTATGTCTGATTTAAAACTTCAGGGTACCTTGTTGTCAGAGAAAAAAATAATTTTCCAAATCAAACATCTTGTCTTGTATTATTATTTTTAAGACCATAATTAACCAGAGATAGGTTATCTGTTGCCTGATCCCCCTCCCACCAAAAAAGCTAAATTTTTATAAAGATGGGTTAAATGAGAAAAATGTTATAAACTCATCCATTACTGAACATGAAATTAACAGGTGACTTGCAAAAAGAATATTTTAGAAGATAGTATAACTGGCAAAATTTCCCAGATACAGTTGGCAGGGTAGGCTGCCAGTAAACAGAACACATACATATCAGTCACTTGGCATAATTCCATTTCTTTGACAGGAGGCTGTTCATCAGATATCTCTGCTCAATCTATAGTTCTCTTTGTAAAAATGCTTTTGATTCCCTACCTGTTGGGCAGCTATGAAAATGCAAGCCTTTGTGATTAAAAAAAAAAAAAAACTATTCTTGGTGGAAATATTTTATTTAACCACTTCTACTCCAGGACTAACCCAAGAGCTCAGGAAGTTGTGTGACTGGCCTGAAAGCATATAATTTTAGAGCTGAAAGGCAACTGCAAAAAAAAAGAAAATTAACCAGTCCAAACCAAACAGTTTGAGTTCAAAAAAAAATTCAGTCCCAAGCAGAGAAAGAAACACAGAGACTCTCCAGAAACAATGGGAAAACCTACATAATGTTTAAGATTCTTCCTGAATTTGGTTAAGAAAGCACCGTGTTATTGCGCCTATGTGCCTGGTATATATGAAGTAGTTAAAAAAAAAAAAAATCATATCATTCACAAGAATATATTGAGGGTTTAAGAGAGGAGTGGATAATAGTTGGGATCATAACTTAAAATCTTGGCTTTAAGTTACATCTAGCTATGCAACCCAGGCAAATACTTAACCTCTCAGGCTGTCTCTTCAATGTGCCTGCTAAGTCACTTCAGTCATGTCCAGCTCTTTATGATCCCATAGACTGTGTAGCCCGCCAGACTCCTCTGTCCATGGGATTTTCCAGGCAAGAATACTGGAGTGGGTTGCCCTTTCCTCCTCCAGGGGATCATCCTGGCCCAGGGATCAAACCCACCTCTCTTAGTTCTCCTGCATTGGCAGGCAGGTTCTTTACCACCAGCGCCACCTGGGAATCTCCTCTTGAATAACTGATGATAATAAAAGCATTTGACTTAGTGTTGTTTTAGACATTAAACATGACAGTGAAAATAAAGTGCTATGCTGAACGCCTGGGACATGTAAGTGCTCAGTAAATTTTAGCAACCATCACAATTACAACTTTATATACCAATCACTATTATTGTACTTTATAAATAAAGAAAATCAAAAGAAATTAGTTTTCCACCTATCTCAATGTCCTGAGCATCATCAAAGGTTTCAACTGAATAATTATTCTTCAATGTCATGATTTCAATTAAATTCAACTCAAAATAAATTCAAAGCAAAGAACATGTAGCACTTGAGTTGAGAATCGGAAAATGAGAGAATAATTAGGAGGATTTCAACAGCTCCAAGTTAGGACAGCTGGCGAGAAGAGAAAGGGGATTCTAAGAACAGCACTGGTAGAACCAAAAAGGTGCCTGCGGGCAGGGGCTCTGACACTGCAGCAGGTCAGAGCTCTTGAGGTTCTGCAGAGAACAGAGGCTGGACATACAAGCTGGGGTTAGACTCAAGGGGCTTTGACTGCTATGCTGGGAATTCAGCACTTGAGGATGCAGAGTTGAAAGCCTTAAGTTTCAGAAAGCAAAAGTTTTTAGGAAGAACTGAAAAGGAGAAAATAAGGTACCAAGAAAAAAGTATGGATGAAAGATTATATTTTAGGTTTATAAAATATAGAATGTGGGACAAAGGAGAGCTTTCTACTTCTCAACTATCTAACAAGCAGATTAAAAAAAAAATTCAGATCTGGAACCCCAGAGAGAAGTTATCAATTTTATTTTCAGAGTCATCTATGCAGAAATTATTGCTTCTATGAGAAGTAGATAGGAATAGCTCATGAGACAGTATAGACAGTGATCTGAAGAGGGCTATGGATAAAACAGTAAGAGTTTAGAATGGAGATGGGACACAGAGGCCAAAGCATACAAGGGAAAGCAATGCTGATGAAGAAAGTGAGGATCAAAAAAAGGACTCAGAGACACCCTCCATCCATGAGATATTTCCAATGGAAGATGCTCCCCAAAATGCATCCCTCTAGTAAAATATTATAACTCCCTTCTTTTTCCCCCAAGAAAAATGTGAAAATCATTAGTTAGCCATTAAGTGAATTTAGAAAACTTAAGACATTTCCAGTAGATTATTTCTATTATTATCAATTAGCCTACTACTCCATTTAAATTAAGATATACAACAGAATTTATAAATAAGGATATAAAACCAAGTATCTAAAAATCACCCACTGAATTATTTCAACCAGAAAAGTCAAAATGAATAGCCATATTTTCTCTCTTAAAATCCTTTAACAGTATGTTAATTAAGTTACTAGTACAAGCAGTTCAAATATGTGTTTGCAAGAAGGCTGGGGTCTACTTGTGCAGTAAGAAACCATTAGCTCAAGCATGATATGTCCTTTCAGTTAGGGTGGAAGGAGACTGGAGGAAAAAAAAAATTTTTTTAATTTTGCAAACAAATGTCTTTTGGGCCTATAATGGAACACTGGATCAGCATTTGATGTGTCTAGTCTAATTTAAATTGTACTGGCGGATCTTAGGGACAGACAGAAGGCAGTAAATTCCTATCCTCCATCAATACATTTGACCTCGGAGCAAACCCCACAACTGGCTACAGGCACTCACCATCCATCATTGCTCTTGAAACCTGATCTTTCATGGAAGGACAGCTGCGCTGGGCAAAGAGCTAAGGAGCTTTCTAAGATGCACCACCATTAAAAAAAAAAAAAAAAAGGCAATTCTGTCGGTGCGGTGTTTTAATTAAAGGCTTTTCTAAACATTTCTTCCTCAAGACTTAGCTCAACATCAAATATGAAGAATCTATTAAGATATTTTTCACTTTTAAGCAAAATTCTCTCTTTGTACGTTGTAGGTAAAATCATTTCTAGCTTTTCCTTTAAAAGCTTTCTGAGATAAACAGCGTACTATGGCATACTGATGTGTACAGACTTCAAAAACGGTGCTGGACAGGAAAAGGTAATTCTAGAATCTGTAGTAATTATACCATGTACACAACAGAGTGTACACGACTCATATCCAAGTCTTCATTTTTAAATCAGGAAGCAATAATTTATAGTAGATAAAGATAGCAGAACACTATCATACAAAATCACGTCATAGAATACAGCATGTCCATTACATCACTCCTGCATCCAGGAATTTTTTTAATTTAAAATACAAAATAAGACAAATTCTTATCTAATTGTATCTTCATCACATCTATGGCTGTTTTCTCCATGTTATGATGGTGAAACAAGACCCTAAATGTTATGTAATTTCTGCCAAGATTCCACAGAAAATAAGTGACAAAACTAAGGTATATAGTTTTTCTTGCATCAAATTTATGTTTTTTTTACTGTAGTCAAAAAAAAAAAAGAAGCTGGTCCAGATTTTGCAATCTTTAGCATTATATTTATATACACTATACACCTACATGCTTAAACAAGATTAAATGATAACTGTTTTTCAATTATTAATAAAATCAGTATTAATATCAACCTTTTTGTTAATAAAAGGAATCCGCTTACTGAAGCTTAAAAAAGAAGTCACTTGTTACTTGGGACCCGATGATTAAAGATGACCATTTCATAGATCTGAAAGCACACTTTCCCCTAATCCTGAAGCAATACTGAGAAACACAATTTTCTAAATGCAATTCACAAATCTCAATTTAGTTAGCTACTGCTACATTAAGGAATATAGCTTGAGGACTGTGGAAAAAGACAATTAAGAATTTATAAATTCAATCAATCTCATGACCCTGACAGTTACAATGGTTAAACCCAGTAAATAGCAAAATGGTAAAGGTCACGAGGCTCCTGACATTGTTATCTGAATGTCAAAGTTAAGTCCTGCTTCTGGGCAGTGAATTCAAAGAACTAGGAGAAAACCCAGCTTCAGACAGCTGCTTTTGCTCTTATATTTCGTTATAAATGCCGAAGAAGCCAAAGGGGAGCCTTCCACCTAAGAGTGGCTATTTGCAAAGGAGAGCAGAACTTGCTTGCTGCAGGTAGGCACCACAAGGACTATTCAAGTGGTCTCGATACTGTCTGTGCATGGGTGCACCTGATCTGCTGCCTCACAGACAGAATCAGCCATCTTAGCTTTCTAAATTGGCATCTCTTTCATTTAATTTACTGATCTATGACATATATGGATTTGATTTAGGGGGCAGCAGAGGTCGAAAAGCCAAGAAAAAGTTCCGTTTTGCTCTTTGTTTCTTGTAATTTTTAAAAAGTTATAGAGTAACTGACAAGTATTGATATGACCCTATTAAAGATGTCAGCATCAAACAGAAAACCATGAACAGAAAGATATCGAATGTATTCGTTTCAGAGGAAGGAGGCAGGACATAGCAGACTATTTCAGTTATTCTTTCTTCCCAACAAGTTGACAGTATAACCAGACACAATATTTAAATTACCTTAATGTCTGTCTTAAGAATATCTTATAAATGTTAAGAAACTGCAAACTGCTGATTACATAAAAGCAAATGGGTGATTTATTAAAGGGAAAATGAGGGGCATAGGCCTGAAACGTAATTTTGTGAGTTACGTCTTTCAAGAATTCTATTTCATTAATGTTTCAGTCATGCACCACTGTCATGACTCTATTATTTAGGTTATATTAGGTCAGAGACCTCTATAATGTATAAGCGTTTGCTCTTTAACCTCCCAAGACTTATGACGTAAAGAAAACAGTAAACTTCTACATCTGAGGCTACAATTTCATATAATGAACAATCAGCAGGCACAGACCACTTATTCTTTTAGCTATCTTTCTTAGGGGCTTGACTGTGGAGAGCTGGAAACACTTTTTTATTTTTAAATTAGGGGTGGGAGAATTTGGACACTATAAATTGTCAAAACAAAGGCAAGCCACACATGGCATTTTAATAAGTGTTACCAGCTATTAATTAGAAGCAAATGAAATTATCCATACAGAAAACATATCCCCAAACAAACCTATCCTTTGGTGGAAATGTCACTGTGCCATGATATTATGGAAGCTTAAACAAGGGATGTTTGTTGCAGTGAAATTTACTGATAATTCCCTCCTAAGTAATCTTCCTCCACATTCTCAGGTTTCTTCTGTTGATGTGTTATATAGGAATCCTCAATCTTGTAGCTCATGGAAAAAACAACTCTTTGCAAATCATTGATAATGTAAAAATTCTTTAAACGCTGATTTTGCTTGCAGCTGCAAGTTGTCTTTATGCCATCACAAGTAAGTAGCTTTCTTTAAAGATTTTTCCAAGAAATCAAACAGTACAAAGAACTGAAAAATAACTCCATAAGGCAAAAACACACTGAGTAGGCCTCACTTAAAATATAACTCATTTACTCAAACTAATCTTTTCAATCAAAAACTACTGGCCCTTTAAGAAAACAGGAAAAAAAAAAATAGTCTCTGAATACTCTGGAAAACTGAATAATTATATCTTTCTATTTAGCATTTCATATATTCATGCTTATAAAATGAATCCTAAAAGTGTACTTTGTGGCTTCTAAGTTGAATATATTACATTCAAGGTAAAGTTTATTTTCGTGATGACCAGAAACTTTGGGAAAAGGGCACCTATGATCAAAGATTAAAAGTATATTTAAAGATGTGAGCCTAAAAGTTTGATGCTCTCAGAATCATAAATTAGAGCATATACATACTTCAACTCTCCGACTACCCACAAATACACACTGAAAGGGTATTTTTAAAGCCAAATCACCTTGAGAAATCCATCACTCCTGAAATGGCACTTTTAATACGTGATTGTGTTAATGAATTCTTATTTATCCATAGAATCCTTTTAAAAATAGAAATGTTCAATGACTTGATAAATCAAGTTTGGTCTGAAGGATATTCAATATGCAAATACTTACAGTGTGCTCTTTTACAAATAGTCACCCTTGTCAGTTTGAAAAACTGAAAATCAACAGAAGAACAGTGTAAGTATACTTGACCTTATTGCCTAATGTCTATCAAGATTGCCACAGCTGGTCGATTTCAAATTTGTGAAACTGACACTTAAAAATGTACTGTGCATCCCCGGCGCAGGTCCTCAAGTGCTGACTAAACTGTAGTCACAGCCTCAGATTCTCCTTCCACACAACTTGCACAGCACTTACAAAGCCAGTTTAATCACACCATCAATCCATGACTACACATTCCTTAAAGTAATTCTGCTTCCTTTCTCTTTTAACCTTGCATTATGCAAATAACATCCTTTTCCAGTCCAATAAGAAAAACTTCTTAACGTTCCTATTTGTTTATCCTTGACATACACTGAGAACTAGGATCACATATGAATTTGCAGAAATACCTCTCCAATGTTCCACACACTCTGTGAAAAGTCATCCTTGCACCACCATAGTGTAATGCTCTAAACAATATTCTTGAAAAACCCTTCAATCAATGTCTATGACTAACATCAGAGCATGAGTTAATAGGTTAAAAAGACAAAACAAAAACACAGGGGACTGCCTACCTGATTCTTTTTAAATGTTTCTCTAGGAAGGGTTTTCTTATGCCATACCAGGCTATCTCCTGGATATAAGAACAGTTATACAGGCCCCTAGTGGTTTAGCAAATAGCAGCAGATGAGGGGATTCCAATTCTTAGTTCTGGACTTTGAGATATTCTGACTATAAATGAATGTCAATCTTAAAAGGAAAATCAAATCATTGTATTTAATACTTTAAGCAGTTTTGCTTTTATGATTATCCACTGAAATACATATATATTAAAATAGAGCACTGCATTTCATTACTTTAGCAACTACAACCGCACTGATCTAAGAAGAATTTGTTACATAACCTCCACAATAAAATATTTAATTCATTCACCTCTTTGCATGTCATTACAAAAGTAATATATTACTCATACATTAAAATATATTTGAGAGACACTTTTCCTCTTTGAATCTTATTTCTATTATACTAGTATTACTGAGAGCTCTAAGAACATATTATTTCCATGTAAAGTGCTCACTATTTAAAATGAAATATAGATACAAATTGAATGCCACTTTTAAAATAGTAGAAATCTAAAATAAATGTGCTTCCCAACAAACAAAACCAGTGTTTTATAAACAAAGCCAGTGATAAAACTTACATTAGAGTGCACCTATTTTTAAAAATCTACAATTAATAACACCACTTAATCCTCATCCCCTAGCTGCCTTTCCTTTAAAAAAGAAAATTCTAGGCAGGCATTTTTACAGCTTTTAGCAATTTTTAACCGGACACAGTCTGACAGCTGAATTCATAGAACTGACCAGCTTGTCAATTTCACACTTTGAAAGTACAATAATAGCTGATAGCATGAGGGTGAATATAAGAAATCTGTCACAGAATTGCTAGCTCCATTGAAAAGCAAAGTATAGTATATAATTATGGGAGGTGGGAGGTAGGAAAATTTTGCTTCAATTGTCCATTTTGGAGATCTGTTTCAAGAATTCGGACATTGAGCATTGAAATTGTATTCTCTCTTTGCTAAGCTAATAACGTAACATCCATCTGTGGCATATAAAATGTTTTCTAAATACCTATAATATCTATTAAGCTTTGTCCTGGATATCATCATATTAACAACATGAGAATCTTTAAGTTGGTATCACTTAAATATTCCTTTAACTCAGAATATTTCAAATCTTGGCAGTAGATCACCCTGGTTTTACTCAAGTTGAGTAGTGAGTGTGTATACTTTGAAACAGAGATAGAATAGCCAAAATGGTTAGAAGTATCAGTGGTTGGACTAACTCCCCATATGTGTGCTACAGTATGGTTGGAAAGAACACACCAAAAGGAAAGGTCCACGTTTGAAGCTCTGGAAGTCCAGCAGCGAATCTATCTCAAGTCACAAGCAGCCACTAGTCTCTGACAGGCTCAAAATGTGTGTGCTCTGCTCTAAGTCACTGGTACTATGACTGTGGGCATGTTAAAAAAAAGAGAGGGGGGAGAAAAAAAGTTTAAGAGAAAATTCCTGACTCCCTCAGGAATCTTCCTGGAGGTTTAAGGCATCCTGCAAAGTGTAAGCTGGTCTGGGGATCACTGTTAGAAAACAGAGGAGACATCAGACAAGTCATGTACTGGGAAGCAAGCTGGAAACAATACAAATGAATTGTGATCATCCAGGTTTTGGCGAATGGAACAATACTGGAGCACCCAATTAATGAAAGCCAAGCTCACCGTGCCCAAGATTTTTTTTTTTTTTTAATCATAAGAAAAGTGACTTAATTTGTTAATGCTTCTAAAAGAAAATCAACCTCACACATGAACGATTCAAGTTTTTTACATGCCAATGTGAAAGCTACAATAAATAGGAAAGCAAAGAACATTTGGTTTGTTCTTGGTTTTCTTTTCAAATTGTTTCCTACAACTTGGACTTATTATAAATTCTAGTTGCCTTCCCCATGGAATGAGTGTGTAAGAAGGGCAGATCGCCACAGCAAAACTATGAGCTTTGATCCTGCCACGGAAAGGTCTCCAAAACAGTCCCCCTCCTCTTTGGCAGCCGCGTAGACTTTCATTCCTGCTATTTCTCCTTCTCCCCAGTAGTTCAGAGGAAAGAAAGAAAAAGAAATCGCCCCCTCTCCGAACCAGCCTTCCTTAAAACAGTACTCACTGCCTCTTAAAAAAAAAAAATTGCGGTGGGTGGCAGAATCTCTGGGTAGGGTCGTACTGCCCCGCCGCTCCACCATTTCCCCAATATTACGCCCATCCCAGGAGGAGAAAGCGGGGATGGCACAAACACAGACTCAAACACCCTCATTCTCTAGAACTGCCACTCTCCCAGGTCTGAGGTTTTAAGCGAGAAACGAACCGTGCAGGGGAGGACCTCTGCCCAAGGAGGTTCAGAAGAGCAAACTGTTCGCTCCAGTGCCGGGGCGCCGGGCTCGCAGACGCGGGAGAGTGTAGCTCCGGTCCCCGAAGCGCGGGCTGCGGGAGCCTGGCTCTGGCGAGCGCAGACCCCAGACGACTCAGGGGGGCGGACCGGGTCAGCTCGGAGGACTCACCTGGTCATGTTGGCTCCGGGCAGCCGCCGCCACCGCCTCTCGCGCCGCCACCAGCACTTTCCTCCAGCGCCTTCGCCCCCCGCCACGGCCGCGCAGCCCGCGCCTGCCCCAGCCGCCGGAGTCCGGGCGGCCGATTTAATCCCGCGCAGCTGCGGCCCCCGCCGCGGGAGCACCCCCAGTGACTGCCGCCGCCGCCGCCTCCGCCCGGTCCTCGCGCGGCCAGCCCAGTCCAGAGCGAGGAAGTGGAGGAGAGTCTGCGAGTGAGTCCAAAACCCCGAAATCCAGCATCCAGAGGAGCGCGTCCCCCCGCCCTCCCTCCACCCCTACCCCCTTCTTCTTCTCCTCCTCCTCCTCCTCCTCTTCCCGGGCCGTCCTCCCGGCCCTTCTGAGCCCGCGGCTTCCGCGGCGGTTTCTCCTCCTCCCGCTCCTCCTGCTCGCCCTGCGCTCGCCTCTCCGGCCGCCGCCGCCGCTGTGTGTCTCCTCCTCCTCCCGCTCCTCGACGCTCCGCCGCTCGCGGCTGGGGGGTCCGGGGCGGCGGAGCCTCTCCTCCCTCCGCCTCTCCTGTTTCCTCCTTCCCGGTGCTGCTTCTTTTAAAGAGGATTCTTTGGCCACAAATAGCAACTCGGCTGCCCCCCTCAACGCCTCCCTGTCCTTCTTTAATTCCCCCCCCCAAAAAGTGAAGCGCACTCGAGAGGTAACCAGAAACTGAGGCCGGCGGGGGAGGGGGTTGAGAGGCGGCGAGGCGACGCCTGGAGACCGGCCCGCGCGGAGTCAAGGGCCAAGAGAGGGGACGGCCAGTCCAGCTCAGTCCTCGGACCTGGCTTGAAGCTGAAGGCTACGGTTGAAGGCGAGGTGGTTTGGAGGGGAAATTAAATGAAAAAATCTCGGGAAAGTGATTGGAAAAGCTCCTCTCTTTGTTTCCTTGTCTGGGTGATTTCGAAAATCCTCGTAACGTGCTGGGGATCCCACGGAATCGCGGTGCCCCAGCGCTGAGGGATTGTGCGTGCGCGTTGCCAGCGCGAGAGTGTGAGTATGGGTGCGCCCGGGCGAGGGGAGGGCCAAGCCCGCTGCGCCCACTGGCGAATCCCTGAATCTGGACCACTGACCCACTGAAAGGGCCAGAGAGCTGGACCGCGAAGGAAGGAGGCAGGAGAGTGGGAGAAGGAGGCGCGCAACACACATACACAAACACACACACACACACTTGCAGAGGAGGGGGCTGGGTGACGTCACTTCCCAGCATCCATCCACCAGGCCAGAAAAGACCCCCTCTAACAAATTCACTCATCTCCTAAGAGCTGCACACCCGGTGCTGCTGCTCTAGGTCCTGGCACAAGGGAGGAAAGATGCTGGTCGCATCCCATTCAAAGCAGCGATAACAATATAAGGCGCGGGCGGTGATGAGATGGTTTGTGTCTACAACCCCAGTTCACCTTTGTAGCTTCCATTCAGGGATGTTTGGTGGATCCACTTTGGAATCAGAGAGAAAGAAAGGGAAGTATCGAATCAGTCTTAGTGGAATAACTCGTTTGCTTCCATGCCACTTGCCTTTATGATGTTGATAACGCAGTACTCCCCAGCTTGTCTGAAGGACACCATGTAACCCTCTGCCTAGACATGCGCTCAGTTGTGGGGCTACACAGGCTTCATCAACAGAACACACTGTATGGACTGTTAGCTGAAGAGGCACCTTTTTACCTTCTTTACTCCTCAAGGATCTCCAGCAAGTGCAAAAAGTCAGCAGCTGGAAGCCACCATTGGCAACTGGCCTACCAAAATTTTAATAGAAACTTGGTCAGAAAGGTTAAAGGAAAGTCAAGGTTTCCAGTCACCTGCCTTGCTCACTGTGTGGTCAAGGCAGCATATACACATAATACTTATTCCTGTAGGCCGTAGGCAGTCTTTGAAAGACCAAAGGTAAGCCAACTCCTTAGACTGAATCAGCCTAATGATTCAGCTGCTGTCTCAAGCTGCCATTTGTTCCCACTCTTCGTATGTTGTACACCTGAAAGCCACTGAAGGATTGGTCAGTAATCCTCTGCCCCCTTTGTGCTCTAGAAAGAAATCACACATTTTTGAAAGGCTTCTTGCTAAATGAAGTTCAGTTTTCCAGCAATTTGTGGGGCAAGGGGGAGTATCATCCTAGCGTGACTATTCCTTGTTCTTTTTTTAAATGGTTAGCCTTACAGTCAGAATGAAGAAGACAGCTATTCCTGAGTAAGCCTCCAGAACTTTCTGATAAACCAAGGAACTGAAAGGCTGAGCAGGTTTGCTGAACACCTGCTCCTTATGCCCTAAGGATGAATTCAGAAAGTGGAGCCTCTGCACAGGTGATTCTCATTGAAGGTATAAACTCAAACTTGGCTTTCTCATTGAAAACCAGTGAGGCCCACTTTCCTCTTGCAAAGTTGGGTGTTAGATGAACAAACAGAAAGTTTTTCAGAACCCTGGTATTTCCTCTGCTGTTGTCTTTGAAGGAGAGACACATATCCAGTTACCTCATTTAAGAAGATCTGACTAGTTCTGACCTTATTTGAGATCCTGGCTGGGAAGTCTGATTGCTGTCAAAGAAGAAATAGTATCAATATATTCCATTCATAGCAAGTTAGATAGGCTAGAGAACTCAGTGATGCTGGTTACCAAGGTGAGCAACAAGCAAAAAGAAAAGGGATGCAGAAATCAGGGGAGACAGGGCAGTGTAAGTAAATGACACAAGCCCAAGGACCCAACTTCCCTGACACCATGAGGTCCTCAATGTTCCTGTCGCACTACAACCAAACATCCTGGAGAAGAAAAGTAGCAATGAAAGGAAGGGACTAGAGAGTCTGAGCTATTATTGTATTGGGTTGGTCAAAAAGTTCGTTCGGGTTTCCCCTGTAACATCTTACAGAAAAACCCAAACGAACTTTTTGGCCAACCCAATACAAAAGAGTATTGTTCAGGGTGATAGAGAGCATGCACAGGCAGAAGAGCTAAGCTCCCTCTGTACATCTAAGTCATGTTGGGAATAAGACTGCAGCCCCATATACACATATTAACATACTCAGATAAGATTGTAACAAAATAGCTCCCTGTGGCATCTACTACAGTATAGTAGAGAGTTTACCATTTGGAGCTTTGAGGTCAAAAAGCATCAGAGGGGGACTAATATCACCTAATTTTACAAGTAAGGAAACTGAGTCCCAGAGAGTTTAAGGTGACCCAACTATTGGTTGGCAGAAGGAGAACAAAACCCCAGATGGCATCGTCCAGTGTCCCCACCCGCTCAGCTACTCCTAATTGCCGCCCAGTTCTGGATGCAAGAAGCCAGCTTTCAGCTTATCAGTGAGCAATAAATACAGAATATTTTAAAACTATAAATACTTCCACGAAGGAATGGTACTAGACATTTCCTTAGTTCCTTTCTAGCTCTCACATTCTTTGATGAACAGCACACAGAAGCTCTGCTATAGCACAACCCCCTCTAGTGCATAATTCAGCATACGATGAGTATGAGTCTATTTTGGACCCCATCCAAGGAAGTTAATTCCTAGAAGTACTGGGAAGATTTTATTCTTATCCATCATGAAGCATCCTAAAAAGGCTGAAAATAATGTTTAAGGACAATAACAGTAATCACTTGTATTATGTACTAAACATCATGCTATCCCACTGTTTTTCAAAAGGCACATCATGACCTTTTCTGGGTCATGAATCTAGTGTGTCGTGAAACATTTTTTAAATGAAAGTAGGAAAGAAAGAAGAGTGCATTATCTCTATTAAATATTGTTTTGTAAAACTTTTGGTCCCATCATGTGGCTAGTGATTAAAAGAAAAAGTTTCAAAACCTCCAATCTTAACAACTGCCCTGTTACTTAAGTATCATTAGCCCCACTGTATAACTGAGGAAACAGAAGCCAAGGGTATAAGTAATTTGGCCAATCTGACACAGCTAGTGAGTGGCCAAGCTAGAACTTAGAAACAACTGTTCTACTTCAAAATTTTGTGTTTTTACTTCTATTCTGATTATAAATTATTATCCAAGGAACTGCATTAATTGTTGCTGGTCATATTTCCTTTGTGAAGACTACAGTGATCTGTAGTAAATCCAGGTAGAGTGGAGAAATATGACATAGGTTCAAATGGCATGTTCTGAAGACACTAAACCCTTTCCTAAGGCACTGAAATGAGTATTTGAGACCTCTTCCTGTAGGTGCTAGTTATGCCTAATATATTTCATTAATTTGCTGCTAAATGCACACATGGAATAACAATTAATGGTTTTAATCCTCAAATAACTTAAATATTAATCTCTACAAGTGTTAAACTGTTTACGAGAGCTTTCCAAATTTAATTCATGTGGCATTTCTCAGTAGCTTATTTATTGATCAAACACAGACCTGGCACATGAGAAAGATAATATAGCCACTAGGGAAGTCCATGAATACTGGAGTGGGTAGCCTATCCCTTCTCCAGCAGACCTTCCTGACCGCAGGAATCAAACCAGGGTCTCTCGCATTGCAGGTGGATTCTTTACCAACTGAGCTACCAAGGAAGCCCCATATACAAAACACAGTCCCTAAACTAAACAATATTTCTATTCATTTCAGAACACAAGATATACAAGTATAAAGTATTCAGATGACACTATAATTCTACCTAAACTGTGAAGAAGAAGAAAACTCAGACGCCATGCTACTATTTTTGACTTACATGGAGAATCTATAGACCATTATCACTGCAGGATTAGGTGCTGTTATTCCCATTCCTCAGATTGAAAGCTCAAACTCGGAAGTAGGAGCTGATCAAAATGAGCCTCTAATCCTGATCCTTTTGATTTCACTACCTAAAGTCTAAAGTCTCTTTACAAACAGGTGGGCTTCCAGTAGACAAAGAGGTGGTTAGAGATGTTGAGACATGCTATGCAAACATTCCAGCTTTTCTCCATATGAAGGAAATGTACTTTCTTTTTCTCCAAGGTAGCATTTCCTGTTGCTGTCAGGCAGCAATGTTCTCTTTAAAAACTCCACATCTTTCTCTAAAGACAGGCCTAGAAAAGCCAGGCCCTCTGTCCTCACTGTTCAGTCTGCATTTCACCCTCACCTGCTGTGTGTAGAGGACGTTATGGTACGATGCTATTTTCCATTGGCTCTGCTACTGGAGATTACAGCATGCGACTGTGACAAATGGATATTCCCATTAAATTCTTTAGTAGAGTGGGGCATTCCATTAACCACTGGCACTATCCCAACCCAAGTGAAACACTGGGTCATTTTTTTTCTTGTGAGCAAGAAGTGAAGGAGGAAAACAAAGGATAGACTCTAATTACCTTTCCTATTTTTTTGTGTTGCATGCATTATGATAGCCATATATTACAATTATTTATAATTAATATATGACAAGCTGTCAGCTAAAATTTAACAGGTGATTTGTCAAGAAGTTGCATTAATTCATACATGAAGCTGTGGATTTCAGTATCTCCAGCAATAAAAGTGTGTTTCGGTTTTGTTGACTTAAACCATTGTGTTTAAATATTCGAAGGCCACCTCTCTATATATGTGCAGCATCTTTAAAAAGACAACACATGCTAACACAAATGGGTAATTTGTTAGTAATTTTAAGGAATAAGCACATGCTTCTGAGACTTTAACCTTTAAATGCTAATGTTTTCACTGAAGAAATTAATTGCCTTGTGTTTATTTTGAAATTTTAAACTTTATGATTTGTACACATTTTCAAACGGTGTCTTTGGTAGTAAAGGTAAAGCTGAATGGTGAGAAAAGTAATTGCCATGACTTACGTTCCATTTAGGGTTTGTATCTTACACTAGGGAATTCTGAAAATAAAGACTATTTTAAAATACAAAAAAAAAAAAAAAAGATTAAGAAGTCACCAGAAAGCCAGTAATTAATCACCAATGAGGGGGAAATCTAGGGAGACCAAAAACTGATGGAGCAACCTCTATTTTGCTGAATGGCACAAGAATGGGGCAAGAATGGAAATGAATCACCAAGATTTCTTGGGAGTGATAACAAAATTCTTTAAGAAGAGAAACAGTTTGGTTTCAAAATCAACGTCATGGGACCTAACCTGGAAATGATGTTAAATTCTGAAGCTACAGTTTTATTATTGGGTCCCTGGCCAACCAAAGTTGGTATTGTGTAGGCGAATGACAGAAAAATGAAGCAGCGTTTGTTTAACATTTATTGTGCACAAGGCTGACTCTTATCTGTCAAGACTAGAACTTGCTGAGGGATGTTAATGACTCACAATCCGCTACTGTATTAAATAAAGAATGTGCTTTGAGACTCAGTGGTTGGAGAGAGAGAGAAAAAGATTAAAACCAAGAGGGTAAAACCCAAAGTGCAGTAGCTTTTCAATATGAGTAAGACTTCTGTGCCCACAAACCAAGTTCACTTTTCACAGCTTTACCTAGAAAACCATGCAGAGTCACAAAGTTGTTTGTAAAGGGTCTTTCAAATGAGGTTTCAGAAAGTGATTTTCAGAAACTCACTCAGAAGCAAAACACCACAAGTTGAATTCCATGGGAGTATACCTCTTCACCGGAGAAGGCGATGGCACCCCACTCCAGTACTCTTCCCTGGAAAATCCCATGGACGGAGGAGCCTGGTGGGTTGCAGTCCATGGGGTCGCTAAGAGTCGGACACGACTGAGCAACTTCACTTTCACTTTTCACTTTCATGCATTGGAGAAGGAAATGGCAACCCACTCCAGTGTTCTTGCCTGAAGAATCCCAGGGATGGGGGAGCCTGGAGGGAGCTGTCTATGAGGTCACACAGAGTTGGACACAACTGAAGCGACTTAGCAGCAGCAGCAGCATACCTCTTCACAGGCTGTGAATTATAAATGACTGTGACAAACCAGAGCTTTTATCCTCGATCGGGACCCCAGTTACCAGATTTCACCTTGCTTCCCAGCATAACTGTGGATGTTTCTGAAGAAATTCAGGAGCAATTTTCAAGACAATGAACACAGCAAAGACATTAAGATGACTGTTTTTCAGCCACTTTTCAAAGCTTTCTCTATCTTCATCGTATACTTCATTATGCCACTTAACAATTTCTACTGGATGCATCCATACTTGGGATAATATTCTTTTTAGTTGTTTGACAGCAGATTCATGTCTGACTGGAGCCGAAAGCTCTTATCATAGAACTTTCAACTCTCTATGTGCTCCATAAATATTTGAGAAAATAAAGGAAATGAAGGATGAAGCTAGGAAGAGAGAAAGAGGAAATGAATTGGTTGTCAATTAGTCTTTCCTTGAGAAACATCACTTTACTTATAAAGCTTCCTGTAGTTCACTTAAAAAGAATGAATTTGTCCCGCCTCTGGTCTCACATTCTTTTTCTTATTTCCTGTTTCTTTGTATTTTGTATGTGTATATTTGCACCGTATTAATCTCTAAACATCTCCACACTCATATTTCACCATCAACAAGCAGAGAAACTGAACTATAAGCAAATCTCAAGACCTCTGCTGAATGACTCGATGGAAGGTAACATGGGCTTAGATATCGCTGAGGCTGGTCAGATGTTACCCTCACAGTCCCTCTTACTGGGCCTGTGCTGAAAGGTAAAATAACTGTTGAGTTAGGCCTCACTAACTAAAAGATACCACAAAATGTCACAAATAAATAATAGTAGAATCTGAACAGGAGTGGATGGATTCATAGTGCCACAGAATTCTTAACAAGAGTAATTACAAACTTTCATGGCTTCCTACTAGATGTCAGTATAACTGATCAATCAGTAGAATGAAAATCCTTCATACCTCTGATTGGTACTGAACTTTTCATTTCTAACTAGATACACTTCTATTAGGCAGATCAAGCATTCATTTATCTCTAAATATTCTTTTCCTGTATCATCATCTATTATTCCAAAACATCCTGATTTTCAAAACTCATTGATCACATCTCCAAGATTACTGCTCTTGCTGCTAAATCATATCAGTCATGTCCAACTCTGTGCGACCCCATAGACAGCAGCCCACCAGGCTCCGCCGTCCCTGGGATTTTCCAGGCAAGAACACTTTCCTTCTCCAATGCATGAAAGAGAAAAGTGAAAGTGAAGTCACTTAGTCGTGTCCGACTCTTTGCCACCCCATGGACTGTAGCCTACCAGACTCCTCCGTCCGTGGGATTTCCTAGGCAAGAGTACTGGAGTGGGTTGCCATTGCCAAGATTACTAGTAACACTAAACAGGTCCAGCAGAAATTTAAACAGGCAAAACAAAAACTATTATTTCCCATATGTATGATTACTTTAAATCAAGTCAGTGCTTATTTTATAAATATAGAAAAATCATTCTTGGTTAGTTATTATCTATTTTTTAATTTTTAAAGGTCACATTTTGTTTCCTTTTCTTACCACCAAAACCCATTTTCCTAATACAAATGGCTCTTTTTTTGGACTCGTACAATAATCTTTTGTATATTCTTCTGCTCCTAATGTTTTTCTTATTGGCCCCAATCTATTCTCCATTGTGCTGCCCAATTAATTTTAATAGAGCACAAGTTTAATTATATAAATTCTATGCTCAAAAAAAAAAAAAACCCAAAAATTCTCAGTGGTTCAGGACTATTGACCAACCTAAGCAGAAATATTCTAACAGCATTGGAAGGCCACCACAAATGGAATGCTACCCGACTCATTTTTCCATTCTAAATTTCCACTGCTTTACTACCAATACCTTAAACTCCAGAATTGTCTGAACAAAATTGTACATTTTTCTTACTCAAGTTTCTTATGATTGCCTACATGTTGAACTCCTGCCCAGCCTTTAAGGGCCATCTCATCAAATCTCATCAACTAGCTGGGCATTTCTTGTCTCCCTGATTCTTCTACCCAGCCATGAGTACTACTTCATTTAAAACATCTGATTCTTTGGGTTTCCCTAGAACATTTTTTCTCTATTGCATTAATTCACTATGCTGGATTCTAAACTCACATGGTAATAAACGTGTGTATTTATTCATTTAAAAAAATCTGATTCTTTGAATTTCTCTTGTGCTAAATAAACAGTCTACTGAAGTAAGATGATAGATCACAGAAAGCACTCATGCCCAAGATGTGTTTCATGGCTTATTTAATTGGTATCTATCAGTGATTGGAACCGTAATGAGAATGCACTGGACAGAGTCAGTGGGAAATTACATGAACTTATGTCTAATCACACCTTGAAAATTCTTTTGCCAGGTGACTATGTTTAGGAAGAGAACAATGAAATTCCAAAAATTCTGAGTTAAGATTAATATGAGGAGCTGAAGACAATGGAAACTTTTAACTCTTTTTTTCTCTCTCCCTTTCTTCTCTTTCCTTTATCCCTTCGTTCATCCCTCCCTCCTTTCCCTCTCTCTCTCCCTCTCTCTTCCACTTAGCTTTGCTCATTATTCATGCCAGGAGATAAACAAAACTGAGACTATTAACAATCTTTGACCTGGAGAAGCACAAAAGCAAATCAAGTCAGGCAGGAGCTTTTCTCTGTCTTTCCTTTGACAAAGAAATGCGTGAGACATCTAGAAGCCATCCTGAAATGGACCCTTGGCACCCATGCTTTCTCCACCAGAAGAACCCCCTGCCTGGTGGCAGGCTCTAGGAAATATCCTTCCTTGCATCAAGTGGGCTTCCCTGGTGGCTGAGATGGTAAAGAATCCTCCTGCAGTACAGGAGACCTGGGTTCCATACCTGGGTTGGGAAGATCCCCTGGAGGAGGGCATTGGCAACCCACTCCAGTATTCTTGCCTGGAGAATCCCCATGGACAGAGGAGCCTGGTGGGCTACAGTCCATGGGATCACAAAGAGTTGGACACGACTGAGCAACTAAGCGCAGCACACACCAAGTAGAGGAAAGAAAGAACATGGCATCTGTATTGTTTTTCCTTTTTATTCCCGCACTGCCCCAAAGCAGACTGTGTTCCCAGACTGTGCATATCAGAACTGCTCAATTTGGTCAGTTAGGCTGGGGAAAGAAGAGATGAGAAAGTAGAGCAAATGCTGAAAGCTGTATTTCGTCCATGATTCAGTCCTTCCTGTGTCATCCATAACACACCTGCCTTTTATTAAAGTTATATTTATACTTGTTTTTCTCATTCCTTCCCTGTGCCTCTGCCACAAGCAAACCCTTGGTATGTTTTCAGATGGCAAGAGTATAAAATCTTTAAGAGAGAGACTGGGCCTTAATCATCCGTGTGTCCCTTGTATACCTGCAGAAGGTCCTGTACAAAGAGGGCAAGAGAGAATGCTATTGAATTTTTCAGAAATCTAGTGTTTTCTCTGAAATGAATCTAAACTCTACTGGGCACAAACATATCCCAGTTTTTCCAGTTTAATATATTACATCATGTTGTCTCCAGAGAGTATACTTGCATTTATCAGAACACAAGTCTAAATGTTGAGAGTGTTGAACCCTTAGAATGCTGGGTCCCACCCCTGGCTATACATTAGAATCACCTGGAAAACTCCAACCATATGCCCAGAGTCAACTCATATGATCTGAATTGGATTGTTTGAGAATGGGGCATTAGTGTAATTAAAAAAAAAAACTTCCCAAGTGATTCAAATGTTAACCAAGGTAAAGTAACATTGCTTTACAACTCTAGGAAACACAATTTGAAAAACACTAGACTAGTTTTTCTAAGCTATTTCCCAGCTCCAGGATTTTTTGTGAAAGCACTTTTATAAGTGAAAAAGAAATGTCCGCTTAATTAGATTCCATTTTTAAGTAGTAACTACAAATGAAACATAGTCCAAATTTTGAATACTGGTGGGATGTTTTTAGTATTTCTTTTTACTTAGTTTTCACTGTTCATTCATCCCACAGTTCACTCATTCAGGCCTCTGCTGTGTGTGAGGTATGTCAACTATGCACTATTAAGTCATTCTAAGAATGTGTTCTGTGAGTAAGGCACACATATTAAGGAAAACCCTTTCAACCAAATACAATGCAAGTGTCCCCTAATGATTTTCATTCCCTGCCGTCCAATTTAAAGAGGAAGCAATGTCATCAAATTAGCCTTAATTCTAGCCATCGCACCCCCAAATAAACCTGTGATTAAAATAAAGAATCAGAAAGACCGAAACCCCTTCCCCCTTGGAAAAAATCTGGAATTAAGTCTTGATGTTCATGTGTTGTTTGTGAGTTAAATCGGGAACAACACAACTACTACTTTGAGACAGAGATGTGGCTCACAAATTTTTGCTTAAGGAATTCATTTTCTTGAGAGGAGAGTTTTCTTGGTAAACACTCATAGTAGAAAATGATCAACTGTGCAAACTACGCCACTACAGCAGACTTCCTTTATTTCTCTAAGAGTTCTTAGCACAGTAGCTAACAAATTCGAGGAACACTGTCCACACCATATTAGTTAAATATTAATATTAATGTGGCACTTTGCAGTTCACAGAGAATTTTAAGATGACCACCTCTTTCAAGGCTCCTAATAATTTTGTGGATGGTAAAACACCCATTACCCACGACCTCCCTGGCAATCCAGTGGTTAAGACTAGGTACCTCCATGGCAGGGGGCGTGGGTTCTATGGCTGGTCTAAGTACTGAGATGCTGCATGTCACATAGTGAAGCAAAACAAACAAACAAAAAAAAAAAACAGATGACCAGACCCATGAATTAATCTGGATGCTCTGAATCAGAACTTCTGAGCTAGTTCCTAGGAGTCAGAATTCGGGGCATGTTTTTGGGTCATTCTGAACACCACCATGATTAACTCAATTCAAATCCATGACTTGTTGTATGTATTGCTCCTAGAAAAATGACCCTGTACAGTGGAGCAGATTTTGACATTTCCTAAAAGGCTAGCTGCCTTTTTCTAGGATTTGCCTTTTTCTTTCTTCTATACTTCTGAAAAGGAAAAAACACGGCACTATTTTATCTAAATCTATGAGTTTTTAAATTCTACTCTGCACAGCTGGCTTTTTCTAACTGTCCATGTTCTGCAGGAAGTGCCTAGCTCCTGGCACTGGTTGGGGGGTTGAACCCCACCTTCTCTCTCTCTCTCTGGCTATAACTAAGGTCTTAACAGCCTGTGGAGACCACAGGACTCCTTCAGCAGGCAGCTGTAATTACATGAAATTTACCGGACCTTGTAGTGCAAACCCAGCAGCCTGCTGGGACGTTTCAGTGGGCTTCAGCCTTCTATTTGGGAACATGCTGGTTCTAGCTTTGGATTCAGGGAGACTTGGCCGTGAAATATTTGTGTTGGTGTGCGTCTTTCTCCAACTGTTTTAAAAAAGCCTTAAAAGATACTCTCAGCTAACTATATCCACCTCCCATCCTTAAATTATATTAGAACAGCATAATAGCTACCTTGGAAATATGATCTCATATACAACCTGGGGCAGAGGGAGTCAAACAGACACCTTCAATGAAATCTTCTTTAGAATAAAATTACGCATTTCAAGGGGAGGCGGCAATGTTATGTTTACCTTAGAATTACTCCTAATCCACACAGAGACTGGAAAGAAGAGAATTTGAAGTCTGGAATGAAACCCACTTGCCTGGAAATGAAGATGCAAGAGGAAAGAAACCTCAAAAATTAAGAGAAAGTGTGTGTCAACCACTCATATCTTGTCGATTCTCAAACTTTCCAAATTCTTTTTGGAATACAAAAAGAAAATACAAAAATACCCTTTGTTTAACAACCCTCTGGCTATTCTGGTTACAGCTTCTGGGAAATTTGTCTGTCAAAAGTTTCCAAAGACTTTGGTATTTTTCCTCTCGGGCAACTGAACATCATAAGGGTTATGGCACCAACATGATCTTCCTCCCTCTCTCTCCTCTAGTTCAGCATTCCATGGAGCATTGGTCCTTTTGGCCTTGAAGGGAACATTATGAGAAGGAGGGAGAAGTGAATATACTGATTATCTGACATAAATGACTAGGTGCCTCGGAACTTTACCCTCTGTCCAGACAGTGCCTCAGGGTGACAAGGATACTGGGGAAAAGGGCCCCAGTTTGCCATAAATCTGGTTATCCAAAAGGGTATGAGAGCTTTATGCTTTTTATTTCCTGCATGGTGAGAAGAAAATGCAGCCATCCTACTTGAGACCCCCAGGTTCCACTCCTTTCCATCTATTTTTGTCTTATACCCTTTAAACTCTGTACCCATGTGGCTTGGTTCATTTTAGAGGGTTGGCAATGCCTGTTCCTTTGCTTTCAATTCCATTTTATACAAATGTTCCCATCACTCTTTTTAAAAGTCCTGGGCACATTTTCAAAACATACAACCCAAATAAACTGCACAACCTAAGCCAAACCCACCAACAACTGGACACCCTTCCCATTTTGGAAGGCCACCCTGAGAAGTTACTTAATTGCAATATATTCTGTGAATCAAAGTTCACAGAGCTGATAGTGGAAGTTTCATGTTAGCGCCTCTATCACCCAAGAAATGTGCGACCTACAAATAAACCACAGAATTACCTACTTAAGATTCAATGGAGTGAATTTCACCTTGAGTGACATCCTTAGAAAAGAGAATTTTCAGAGAGGAGCAAAGTTCCTAAGGGGAATTTTAACATGGGGTTAAACTTTGGCAGAAGTTATTATTTGCAAGTGCTGAGAAAGTTTATATTTAGAACTAAGTTCTTGATCTTATCCAGTGATTGACTTTTTCATGGCCTTTGGAAGTAACTTTGATAGCAAAATTCCTGTCTGTCATTTACCCCTAAAGCTGACATGATCACAGCAGTGGAAGCTGCTATAAATGAGGCCATGATAAGAAAAAAAAAAAAAAAAAACACTTTACCAATGGGAAGGACTCCAACATGTGAAAAAAGAATTTATGATAAATTGATTTTTACCTTGGTACAGCAAAAAAAAAAAAGAAAAAAAAAAAAGGAATAGCTCAACAAAATTCCAATATTGATGTGAAATTTCCCCAGCACAGAATAGGCAGGACTGCACAAATGCACTGTCTGGAGCAGTAAGGAATGAGGATCTT
Organism: Bos javanicus; assembly: GCF_032452875.1. Classification (NCBI taxonomy): domain Eukaryota; kingdom Metazoa; phylum Chordata; class Mammalia; order Artiodactyla; family Bovidae; genus Bos; species Bos javanicus. The sequence goes on along the minus strand of NC_083875.1, from coordinate 36,586,142 downwards.
TGGATGTGATTGAGGCTGGCACCATGGTCCTCAGGTGCCATAGGGGAAGAAGCAAGTTCTCTGCAAGATGGCAACCTGTGGGAATCAGCAGCGGTGCCATCGATCAACAGCCGGAGCTGCAGCCCTTGCGTTTGTTCCTCTGACAGAGCAAACCGCTAAAAAGTCAGCTCATGGCCCCAGCAAAAACTGAAAAGTTTATAACAAGTGGCACCCCCTGTGCCTGTGTCTCAGCTCGGCCACAATAATGTACTCTCCTGAATCCTCCGACGGTGGTGAAGGGTGAGGCATGAGACAGTGAGAACGTGGAGATGAGGAAGGTTCCCACATGGAGCCTGCAGAAGGAGTGGATTAGCACTGTCTGTGCTGGTGGAGATCAGCAAGTCTGTCTCCTTTACTCTGGAACAACTGTGTGTGATATGATCTCGCATCCCCTATCAAAAAGGCTCTGTCTTTAGGAAAACAAAGACTTCTCTGCTCAGAGCTGTCCCCTCCCATGATTGAGCTTTTTTAACAATGTTATATTATTACAAACTTTGTAAAGCTCGGGTCATGGAGATTGTATTAAAAACACAATAAAGAAGAGCAGCTGTTGATACAAGCTAGTATTTTGACCGTAATTACACCTTTTTCTGTCTTCTTGATGATTTGGGACATTTTGAGCCAAGTATCTGCACAAATCCTGAGAGAACGAGGATAAAATGCCACAGCATCTAGGATGTGACCCACATTTATGTAAACCTTGTGGATACAAAGTGCTTCATCACTTGAAAAAAAAATCTGTAATTCTTTTTATCTTTGATTTTCACGAAACCCATCCAGGGACAGTCTAGATTTTCAGAAAGAACAATTTTTTCAGTACAGGAGGCAGTGTTTGCCAGTACAGCAACAAGAATCTAGCCAAGTTGCTTTAGAGAAGTTGAGCAAGTACATTTCAATAAGGACCCAAACAATCCTTGGCAACCAGTCAGAACAACCAGTCATCATTGCATTAAAGGAAGCCCTCAAATATGAGGGCTGTCGGTGGAAAATAGAGTTACTCACCAACTGAAAATGTTTACTTGAAGTGAGAATTATTTTATGGAAACCACTGTGAGTTTTGGAATACTTACAATCTGTTCAGATTGGTGGCTGTGTACAATGTTACTGCCTCAATATGCCCTGAGACTTCTAATCTGTCTGCTTAATGGAGCAGGTGGCAAAATTCTCCACTGAGCTGTCAGCTCCTGGAGGGCAGGGACCATGTCTTATTCATCTTGGATCTCATACAGTACCAAGCTCTTCACAGGCAGTCAATAAATATTGAATGAAAGAATCTTTATGTGCATTGCCAAAATTCTCTGACCCCCAGCATAAAATGTCACCACCTCCATCATCCTTTATTGCACTGTTTTATATTTTCTCTAAGGTATTATTGCCAGCTGTCATGTGATATGTGGTTGTTTTTATTATTTGTGTATTATTTACTTATCCCCACTGGAATCTAAGTTCCCTGAGGGTAGGGACTGAATAACTGATTTCTTGTATTTCTCGACACTGGATTCTAGGATGGTGCCTGGCATATCACAGGTCAATTATATATAAATATGTGTTTGATTTTTGAATGAAGCATGAATGATAAATGGATGGCATTCTTTTTTTCTTTAATTTTTTCTCTTCATTCTCATTTATTTTATCTTAATAAAGCCTGAAAATTATACTATGAACTTAATAGTAACAAAAGAAAATTTCTTTATTATATAGCGATTTATTCTAAAGAATGGAAAAATCAGGAAACAAGGTATTGCTGGTGTCATGCTTGTGGGTGTGCAACTTGCAGAGAACTATGAATGACAAGAAATAAAAAAGAGAGAGGCAAGAAACCAAAGAGGCTATCAGTGGTAGATACCGTATGAACTGATGGGCTGCCCCACATGAATAGTAAAACACATTTGTGCACCATTTTTAAGATTCTGTGCGTGTACCTCGTCATTAAAACAAAACACTGAGTTTTCTGTTATACTAGGCAGGGTCTTCATGTCCTTCAGGCTTACAGAAGCAAAATATCTTATTCAAATTTTTAGTTCTCTTAACACATGACTTTTAAACTTAGGGTAAAATTTTAATAAGACAATGTAATACTCTTTCCCTTGAGCATTTCTGTATTTTCCCCCACATGTGAATGAATAACAATTCACAAGCTATTAATAATGTTTCATTTTGCCACCTAATTTAATGGCTGATAAAATCAGTGACCAGATGGTTCAGTGACTTGACCATTATTTACATGTGATTGGTGATCCTGCCAAATATAAAAACTTCAACTGCAAATTCCAGATATTATTTCCTTCTTTCAAGCCAATAGAGAGCAGAAGTTCTTTGTTCCTTGTAGACGCTCACGATGTGTGATGACAATTGAGCAGACTTGCTTTTGCAATTTCTCAGGTTGATTACTACCAAATGAACCTGGGATAAATAGGAAAGTGGCCGCAGAGTCTGACTCTGGGATATACAGAGAAGTAGAAAAAGTCTGTATAGACTTTATAGCTGAAGAATTGATGCTTTTGAACTGTGGTCTTGGAGAAGACTCTTGAGAGTCCCTTGGACTGCATGGAGATCTAACTAGTCCATCCTAAAGGAAATCAACCCTGATTATTCATTGGAAGGACTGATGGCGACGCTGAAACTCCAATATTTTGGCCACCTGATGCAAAGAACTGACTCATTTGAAAAGACCCTGATGCTGGGAAAGATTGAAGGTGGGAGGAGAAGGGAACGACAGAGGATGAGATGGTTGGATGGCGTCACCGACTCGATGGACATGAGTTTGAGTAAACTCCGGGAGTTGGTGATGGACAGGGAGGCCTGGCATGCTGCGGTTCATGGGGTCGCAAAGAGTCAGACACAACTGAGCTGACTAAGAAAAAGTCTGTCATTGGCCTTCCCACTATGCCCCGTCTGTCCCCCGAGCATCTCATACTCTCTACCTTAATCCCAATCCCCTCAATACTTCTGGCCAACCATGCACTTGGCTGCCTTGCTCTCCTAATGAATCTTATCTCTCCACTCATTTCCAGAGTGGAAATTGCACTGGAGATGAAAGAGCATAATCCCTAACTCTGTTAATAGCTCTGTATCTTGGGGTGAGCTGTTAAAATCCCCAGAGCCCATGTTTCTTTATTTGTAAAACAGAGATAATGATATTTATTTCATAGAGTTATTGCACAAACTACTTTCAATTGTAGTACTTGAAATTGTACTTGAAACTGCCATGTAGAGCCTGTCTCCTAAGAAATATTTGATAAATGTTTAGCTTACAATGTCTAGATATTTGTTCTGACCTGAGATGGTGATTCTAAAGAAACTTTCAAAACAGATAAATGAAGGATATTTTTCTAGTGGATGATGAAGGCATTCCTTCAGTTGGATCAAGAGCAGCATGGGGACAAAGTAGAATATTTAGGGGTATGTGGTATAGTTGTTCAGGGTCCAACCTATACAACCATACATGGGCACTCTGAAGATAGACACATACTTATGAAGCAGATAAAATGGGGGAAAAAAACCCTATTTGGGCTTGGGAGAGATGAGTAAATGAAACAGTGGACTCCAGTCACTAAATGTATAAGCAGTAATTATGATAACATAATTGCTCATGTGTCTAGCTCTTTCTGGAGAAGGCAATGGCACCCCACTCCAGTACTCTTGCCTGGAAAATCCCTTGGACGGAGGAGCCTGGTAGGCTGCAGTCCATGAGGTCGCTAAGAGTCAGACACAGCTGAGCGACTTCACTTTCACTTTTCACTTTCATGCATTGGAGAAGGAAATGGCAACCCACTCCAGGGTTCTTGCCTGGAGAATCCCAGGGATGGAGGAGCCTGGTGGGCTGCCGTCTATGGGGTTGCACAGGGTCGGACACGACTGAAGTGACTTAGCAGCAGCAGCTAGCTCTTTCTAGTGGATGGTAAATCTCTCTGAAAGTCCTAGTATAATTACAATAAACTTGACTGAAGACTAGCAGAATGACTTCAGAAACTCTCTACTTTTGCTTCCTTCAAGACACAGTTCATGTTATCTCTAAGATGTTATAATCTTTGACAACTCTTTTTTAAGCATAGGTAAGCAATGTCTATTTTCAAACACGTTTTAAAGGCCCAGGGTATCAACAGTTGTGTAATAAGCAATCTAATTGTTTGGGTGCTCCTGTATATTACTATGTTTAGTAATAGGAATTACTCATTTCCTTAGATAATGTTTAACATTGATAACATATTTCATGGTTTCAGTGTGATTAGAAGAATAGGCTCTAGACTCAGACAGAGTGGCCTGATATCCTGGCTCAGTTGCTTACTGAGAAACATTATGCCTGTGTTTTAACCTCTCTGGACCTCATGATTCACTTTTTATAGTCATGGTGAGATGTGGAAAGACAGATAAAAAATTTTTATGATGCTGAATCCTAGTCCTATCCCTCGATTCCCTATGAAATAATAACCGTCCTTATTGTTTAAGAACCATTGTTATGGCTCTGATGGTCAAGAATCCACCTGCAGTGCAGGAGATCCGGGTTCAATCTCTGGGTCATGAAGATCACCTGGAGAAGGGAATGGCTACCAACTCCAGTATTCTTGCATGGAGAATTCCATGGTCTGAGGAGCCTGGCGGACTGCAGACCATCTCTCGGTGTCACAAAGAGTCGGACACAACTGAACAACTGACACTTGTTAGGTTTTCTCTTACTTGGAACTCCAGTTATCTTACGTGGTACATGTTTTTTCCATGCTTCAGTAAGTGAGGCTACTCAAAAGAGAATGGAGCACAGAATGACCTTAATTTTTTATTTTTACCACTTTTGCTTTAATGTTCTCTACCGGGTTAATCTAAATGAAGAGAGTTTATGTGAGTGAGTGAGTATATGTGTGTATATGTGTACATGCGTGTACCTCTTGTTATTTAAACAACTCATGGGACATAGCTGAAAAAAATTCACTGGGACTGGTTTTATGAACAATACACTCCTGGTGTATATTGGGGAATGGTCATAAAACCAAATGAACTGATGAAAAGCCTGCATTCTAGTTAACATCAGTTTCCCTTCCCCTTTCAACTCTGGAAATAGACCAGGAAACCAGTTTTCTGTGGGAAAAATGTTATGAATCCTGAAAACTCCTTATGTCTCTAAACCTCCTTTGTATGTTCATGTACTCTAATATTACAGGATAATCACTTTACTGCAATATCCTCAGAAGAATTTGGAGATTTGTTATTTCCTGGTTAAAGGTTTCATTATTTCTCCTGGCAGAAACCTAGTCAGAAAGAATTCATTGGCTGTTTAATTCTTAGTTAATATCCTTTGACCATTTAAATCTGGGAAATTCATTTGCAAAAATAACTCAGCACATTTGGTGTTTTTAAGGACTGCAGTAAAACTTTACTGAGTGACCTGGTACCCTTTACCAAGAGGGACTTAGTTTGAAATCATGTGAATGAAAAACACAAATATATTTGCATATATCTTTAAAATTTACAAAGTTCAAGATCATGTCATGATATGTGGCCCATGCAAATGTATTTTAAATGTATCCTTTTAATTATGTCATTCTTGTCCCTTTCCTTACCATTCTGTTTCACTTTTTAAATAATTTGTATTAGCCAAATTAGAAGAAAAAAACCTAATCAGGCCTTGTTCCAAAAAGTCAAACATGAATAACCCAGAGTAACTTCTATGTCAAATTAATAGTTCATTAGAACTAAAGGAGGCTTATCTACCTGAGTGAGTAAACATCTTATTTTTAGCTGTTTTTAGAATTTTATGACACACTGACACACACGGACATTTACAATGGTAGAGTATTTCTCCTATTGTAAAGAATTTCAGAGCATAATAAATTAGCTTATTAAATTAATCTCTAAATAGATTTACATATTTTAATGAGCAAATAGTCTTTGGTTATTTTGGTATTTTTTTTTGATGACTCTTTTTCTGACAATAGGGCAAATTATAAAAATTCACATTTGCTACCACTTACAAAATGATAGAAGTTTATCAGGAAAAAATGCAAAAGAACTGTCAGATCTCACTTGACATTTTTTTCTGGCAATGTTTGCTAAGAATGATAACCCTCAGTGACATTTCACATTCACAAAGGAGACAGGCCAATAGACAAAGCTTCCAGGGGTCATCATTTTGTCCTTTGTCCCTTTAACATTTAAACACTACAAACAAGTGTCTCCAACTTTTCTCAGATGATCCAGTTCTTAAAGATGAAGGCAATTCAGGGCATGGGATGGAAATAAAGATGTCTACTGACATAACTCTGTGGAAGTGTTGCTCATGATCCACCTAAAATGGAACAGAAAGAAGGCCCACTCCTCCTATTTCTATTGATAGAAATCATCTTAAGGGACGTTTACAGTACCTACCAGTATACAGTTTATATGGTTGGCTCTGACGATTGACCAGAGTTCCCCAAGAACGAGCACTTATTAAGTGCTTTATAGCAATTGGAAGTGGTATATATTAATCATACTTGGAGATGATAGTCAGCTAACATTGCCAGATGCCATTCACTTCTCAGGAAGCCATCTGAAGGAATTTTCTGAAACACTGTGTCTCTGTTCCTAATAGTTGGATGATTTGTACAATATTGGAGAGAAGTGGAGTTGGTCCCCACTCTGTCCTTCTGTGCGGTTCTTCATTTCAGGCACAGATAATACTTGCAGGGAAATAAAATGACTACTGTACCTGCTGTATTCTCAGCTGCCTCTCTAACCATCCAAAGAGACTAAAAGGCACAGGACCAGTGTGTGGGAGCAGGGTAGGGGATGGTGGAGAACAAAAATGGAAGAAGGAAACTAAAGAAAGAAAGAAGGTTTATAAATGCTTAAGAAGAAAGAGAAGTGGTTTGATTTACTGCTAATTTAATCCTTTGTACCCTATAAGCCCTCATAGAGTATGTAATACAAGATAGAATGGCCACATCAGTGCCCTAAGTGCTTCTAAGTAGCTGTCAATCTTATACCTCCTCCAGGTCACTAATGGTTTAATGTCTACATTTTCCATGTAGTATGAACTTTCACTCTGTTTTTGTTGTGGAACAACTCCTTTATACTGGACAAGGAATAAACTGGGAGGCACAGGGTATATGCATTTGAACTTATATAATACAATACAGCTTTATTATTCCAGAGAAAGGCTTATATCCCCAGGTGTCCGCAAGCAAGTGCTATCCTTTCTTGGGTCCATTATGAACTCAGGTAAGAAAGATGTTGGCCATGAAATGGGTGAAAGGCAGGAATGGAGAACACCCCTCAAAGCTGTCCTGGATGTTTGTTTCCTTGGTTTCACAATAAATAGAAGTGCTGAATGTAGGTGGGATATTAGTAGTGAATAAACAACATGATTGGGCCCAGCAGGTTTGGCTCTGCACTCATTCATTTGTTCATCCATTCATTCATTCATTTACTCAAATATCTACTGAGAACTTACTAGGTACCTGGCACTCTGAAAAACATGAAGGGTGCAATAATGAGCAAAACCAGGCACAGTCAGGTCACTGGTCCATTATCATAGGGCTCAATGGCCACTTGCTGGCCAATGAGAGTTCTGATTATTATTTTGGTTTTGGATGTCTCTTTAAAATTAACATCCTCTTCCTTATCCCAATTCTGAATTATAGATTAGTTAAGAGTCTAAAATTTGAGAAGGGTAAAAAGAGTCCTGCTAACTTCTTTTAATTTGGCATGACAACCTTCCAGCATTGGCTTCCCCAGTGCCTCAGTCATTAAAGAATCTGCCTGCAAAACAGACCACCTGTAATGCAGGAGTCGTGGGTTTGATCCCTGGCTGGGGAAGATCCCCTGCAGAAGGAAATGGCAAACCACTCCAGTATTCTTGTCTAGGAAATCCCATAGGCAGAGGAGTCTTGTGGGCTATAGGCCATGGGGTCGCAAAAGAATTGGGTGCAACTTAGTGACTAAACTACCATGACCACCTTCCAGCATTAAAGTTCATTAGATTTTGCTTCAACTTTTCTCATAGAAATAGAAATAGACAGAGGCTGGACCAAATCTGGTGGCCAAGGCTCTGATCATCCATTTTCTGAGACTGCTCAGTGACCCATCCTATGCTTCCTGATACAGTAAAAAGTGCAATGAGAGAAGAGTGATCTTTCCAGATCACAGAGGAGGAGAAATTTATTGACAGAGTGAACGTTTTTGGTCTCTCTGCTTAAGTAAGAGTTTTCAAAGCAAACACTTTCAACCTTCCTCTTGTAACACTGTTTACAGAGAAAATACACCGTATGTTTGCTGTGGGGTCTGGAATGTAGCCTTCCAAATAAAGGCAGGAGGGGATTCCTGGGTGAAAAGAGGTCAAATTGGAGAAAAATTAAGACAGTCATCTTTTTTCCAGCCATAGCCCTAAGCAACCTCACAGTATCTTCTTCAGGAATCTACCTGGTGATATATGATATATGCTGGTATGGTAGCCACACTGACAATCACTAAATAAACAGCATATGAATGGCAAGTGTTTGAGAGAGAAGGCAGGATTTTAGATCTTCAAACTGCTGTTTCTAAGCGAGGCTTCTCCTCAAGTCTTGGCTCAACCCCCATTCAGCGTTATCTGTGGAAATCACCAGCCACATGCATCTGCCTTTTTTCTTTCATGAAGATGATGACCCAGCACAGCATCCAATCAACTCCTCCTCACTGCTTTTAATGTCATTATTTTTATTGAGCAAAATTCTAACTGCTCAGAGCTAACTATTACTGTTTAATCTGAGGCCGCCTATTAACAGTAATGTTATTACTGCAAAGACAGAAACAAGAAAATGGCCCAGGTACCCTGCACTTTTCTGTCAACTCACGCCTGCTGTTCCTCATCGCAGAGCATTAACAAGAAGTGACTATTCGTGTGTATAGCAGCACATTTATGCACACACAATAAAGAGAATTAACATATTTTAATGCATTTTGTTTCATTGGTGATTTAGTCGCTAAGTCGTGTCTGACTCTTGCGACCCCACGGACTGTAGCCTGCCAGGCCTCTCTGTCCATGGGATTTTTCCAGGCAAGAATATTGGAGTGGGTTGCATTTCCTTAGGCAGAGGATCTTCCTGACCCAGGGATCGAGCCTGTGTCTTCTGAATTGCAAGCAAATTCTTTACTGCTGAACCACCAGGAAAACACCAATTAGCCTAAAATAATACTTCTAAGGTCATTTCTGATATGCAGCAGGGACTAGCAACACAATGGTCTCTTTCATTTAAAATAATAGCTGTAATTGTTCATTCCTTTTCTCATTTACTCTTTCTTTCAATAATCTTCATAAAGCACTTATTTTATGCTCTCATTGGGGGTGCAATGGAAAAGAAATAAAAAAGGTTTCCTACGCTCATGGAGTTAAAAGACTAGTGAGAGAGAACATTCCTGAAAAAGTTGTATATTGATCAAATTTTTATACATTCATATTAAAATTCGATATGTAGTTTGGTCTCACAATGGAGTACTCCATGAATACTACTGTAAGGTAAAACACTGACTTGTAACATATCTATTTGGTTAGGACAGACATATCAGGCTTTATTAAAGTTAGGCGCATATTTCCTTTCAAATATGAGCATACCTTCCTTCTACAAGGTTTGTGCAAATGAGTATCATGTAGATTACGCTTTCATACAAGACAAGGAAGATGTTATAGTATATCTTACAGTGCACTGATAAACTCACAGTGGTGTAGATTGACATAAAGAGCAGACACATAGACAAGTAAACACAATCCAACGTATGTGCTTTACTAAAAGGATGAGAGCTTAGCAGAGCGCAAAGAGTGAGAAGTGGGGCAATGTGGGGCAGAGCGTAAAACGGTAAAGCTTCTAGGACCCAGATCTTAAGGATTAATAGAACTGAGCAGAGAAAGGAAAAAATGGTGAGAAAACAAATAAATTCACAGAGGATTAAAGACATCGAGTCATAGTTTTCTCAGTCATTCTCATCATTCCCCTCATGCAAGGAAAGCCTCAGTTACCTTTCTAGACATTATCCTTCACTTTCCCTGGGCTCCTTCCTGTCTTCTTATTCAGAAGAACAAGGAAAGGAGAAGGGCAATACCATTCAGTATTAACTGACACACGCTGGTAGAAAAACAAAGACTGGGAGGAAAGAACCCTGAGATCCTGAGGATCAGGACTCAAAGGTCAAACAGAGCACCAATAAAGTGGTCTGAAAAAAGCACGTTAGGGCAAGAACCAACAATTTCTTCTATTTTTTTCCTTCTATTTATAGTATCAGGAAAGATGGGCTCTGGAAGAAATATTGTGGATTTATTGACTAAAACCAGGGAGGTGTCCCTTTCATTTTATTTCTCTTTGATTAGATTTATTTTGCAGTGTCTCAATTTTCACTTGTAGTTCTGGAGAGGATCTTTAAAATGGTTTAATGCAACCCCTTTGTTTCATGGATTAACAAATTACAGATCAGAGTGGTGAGATAATTTGTTCAAAAACACAATTACTTCCGGGCAAAATTGAGACCAGAAACCACATCTGTACTCCCCTCCCCCACTGCCAAAGTGGAAAGTGATTTAAAGTTATTCAGACTGGTTTACCTTTGGGCTCTTAGTTATATCTGTGCACTTTTATTCTGTATAATGGAAATAATAATACTTTACAGAGAAGTGATGAGAAATAGATGACAAAAATACATGAAAAACACCTAGCAGAATACTGAAAACTTAGTAGCTACTCACCTATGAAGTATCACTTTTCTCCTCTTTACCCAACAAAAATCATGCTGAGGAATTGGAGAAACTGTGATTAAGATATTTCAGAGCATGACTTCTGAAGTCAGTCTAAACTCATGAACATTATTAGTGGAAGATAAATGTGAGAACTGATTGAAATTCATACACACACACACAGTTTCTTCCCACGGTGAATAATAATCAAATGTTTAAAATTCCTGGGAATGCCTCAGTAATGCCAATTATATTAATAATGAATACCACTAATTGAGCACCTACTGTGTGTCACTCGAATCACATGCATTAATTCTAATTCTGGCAACAAGCTTGCAAAACACTTCACAGATGATAAAAAAAAAAAAAAAAGAGGCACAGCGGTTAAGTAATGTTACCCATGGTTTAGCAACTACCATGAGGATTCAGAAGAAAATTATAGAGAATTTTCAACTCAGACTTGCTCTAAGCAGATAAATAGAGAGAAGTGATTTCTTAAAATACTTTCCAGCACAAATACCTAGATGCTTAAACTAGCAGCTGTTCTCCTTGGATATTCAATGGGAGGTGCTGTTAGGCTTAATCGGTCAGGACCATAAACTTAGGTGACTTAAAAATGGAACAAAGGGCACAGATGAAGATTTCTCCCAAGCATACACCTGCTGGAAGCTATGAGTAACTATCCCTTTGGTCAGACTTAATTGGATTTAGATCTAAATGAACTCTGACATGTTGATTATTCACTACTGGAAAGTAGAAGGAAGAAAAATGCTAAGGTGAGAGGTCGGCGGTGTAAGCTTTCTTTTTTCTCCCCTGTGGTTCTGAAAAGTCCCCGCTGAGGGCTTTCTTTTAGTTAGGTTTTGTATTTTCACTATTAAAGTAACATGGAGAAACTCAAAGTTTTGGTTCTATGTCCATCCCAAATAAACATCTTCTTTCTTAACAGATTTGAGTGCCACAGCTTCTAGAATTAGTCCAGTAATGAATGTAGGAGTCTACCAAAGGAAGCACACAGTACTTGGGGATAAATACTCAATAATTCTCAGAACTTTTTTCTTCCACAGTCTCTTAAGAAAGGGAAGTAGGTGATTTCAAACATGATGGGAATATTAGAATGAATAGGAGTGAGTGATTTGTCTGCTCTGCCCCAAGCTTTATATATCTTACCTCAGTTAATTCCCATAATTATTACTTCCATTTTATCACAAGTACAATTCTTATCCTCATTTCATCAAAGGAGCCATTAAAGCTTAGAGAAGTAAAAACAGCCATTTAATGCCATGCATCTGTAAATGAGAGAGTTGTTATTCGAAGTCTAGCTCTGTTTCACCCTGGCAGGCAGAACTCTGAGTGGATGGCTGTGTTGACATAGTCATGGTAGGTTAGACTGGGTTGGACTCATCAGGGAAACCTTCCTAGAAAAAGTGGGCCCTAGGAAGGCAGAGAAGATAAAATACGTGATTGATTTCCTACTGCTAGTTATGTCTGGTCCCTGATACTGCAGATTTAGGGAGGACTGGAAGCAGGACATGTCTTAGTTTAAATAAGCCAAAAAAAAAAAAAAAAGATGGAGTGAAGAGAGAAATCTGAAAGATTCAAGAGAAGGTTCTTTGGATTTAGAGCTGGACCAAGCAGTGAAGCTAGAGATGACCTGTAGTTGTTTCAACACAGCAGGAGAGCAAACAGAGGCTTGAGACCCAAAGACCAGCATGGAACCCAGAAACTGATGAGGGACAGACTAGACTGATGAGTTGGTAAAAATCAACAGGTACACTGCAGATTCTGGAAAATAAATATTTCTGTTTGATTCAAAAGATATTAATAGCAAGCAATTTGTGCAGTAAGTAAAGTGAAATCCATGATAGAACAGATGAATTTGTAGAGAAGGGCCATAGTTCAGTGTTCCCTCTATTGGTTCGTCATAATTTAACCAGTATTTTTCTATTTTTTGTTCATGCATCATTCTTTCATGTAACAAGTAGGCCCACTGTGTTTCAGGCTCACTGAGGGAAGTAGAATGTCCACAGTGTTCATCTGGACCAAAGTAGCATACCAGGTCTGCATGGAAGAAACAAAATCATCCCTTAGATTCCAGTGAGGATGACATAAAGTTCATGACCACTGACTTGATGATGGAGAATACAATGTAGACACGTAAGTGCTTTGGGGAATGATATGGGATCAATTAGAATGACTTTCGTAGTGCAAGTGAAGTGTTGATTGTGTTGAATAAAATAGAAACAGACGAGCCTGCATTCTAAGAGGAAACAGAAGAGGAAATGTGGATGAGATTTACAATGATGATAATAGTTCCCATTTGGGGACCCTGTACTTCTCAATTGCCAGATGCTTTACTTTATACATCAGTCTGCACTACAGCCCTTTGAGGAAGTTATTACTACCCTTGTTTTATGGATAAGAAATACAGTGACCAAACACTATTTGCCTGGGACCGAAAGGTTTCCTGGAGACTGGACTCTTAGTGCTAACCTAAGGAAACCGGAGTGGTAGATCCCCTTCCAGGAAACCAAAGATCACAATGTCACAAGTCAAGGACAAAATCTGAACTTATGTCCAAGATTTCCTCATGCCCATACCTGTGTCTTTCCACTGTACCACACTGCCTCGATCTCGAAAACTCCTGAACTTAGCAATAGCCAGTCGATGCTTTTTGTAAATACAAACAAAATATTTATCTCATAAATCAAATAACCTTCATGCTGTCTCTTCTGTTAAGCTGTCCATTGCCGCTGTCTGGACTAATGACATCTGTGTATCATCTAGCAGACCTTTGACTGACAGCCTCCTTTAACACAGGAGAAACATATTATCTAGTAAACCTTTTTGTTTTTCAGTAATTCAGTTATAATCCTAAAGGTGAGTGATAGGACACAAGTCCAAAAGAAGCTGTGACTAACAAACTAACATCTGGACGAAAATAAAATGAGAAACAGAAGTCCAGCTGTTTTGTCCATAAATGAAGCACATTGATATTTGGGGACATCTGGAAAGTTGATTGAACTTTTTGATTTTCATACAGATGTTCAGTGTCACAGAGACACAGTCATAACTCTATACATGGAAAGATATGCATAATGGTATTTCACTACGTAATGACCATAGGGAACCCTTGTGTAATGCTAATGTCTGTGGACAGAATGAAATCTCTGACTTATACTATTATATCAATTATATTTTATAGCATATGGTTATTATGTTCCAGGACATATATTTTGACCTGGATAGCTATGCCATGATGTAGATATTATGGATTTTGAAGTTAGTTACTTTATAGCCCTTTTCGAGTTCTAATTGGTTAGACGCAGGCAGGAAGAGTGGGACATTTACTGGATTACCTAGACCTTCTTAAATAACTAAATTTATATAAACATTAAAAAAAAATGATTCAAATAATTCATGTTTTAAAATGGTGTCACATTCTAACTAAAGTTAGTCCCGGGGCTCCATTTATTCTGCAATCAGTGCACCCTTTGGTTCGACTGTTGTGTGAAGCAGCTGCATTATCTGCATTTTGCCAAGTAAACAAACTCTGCACCATGCAATAGTGTTTGTTGTTTGCTAATGTGCTAGTGGTTAGAATCTGCATAAAAACTCTAATTATACATTTTCATATAATGCAGAGGCGGTGTAGGGGTATGCTTCATTACTTGAGGATATGCATGCAAACTGCACTTGTATCCTTTTTCTGTGGCATAGTAGGTTTTCAATAAATGCTTTTGTAATTGCCTGAAAAATAATATCAAGCCTTAACTGATTGCTTACCATGTACTGGACACTGGGTTAAACATTTAAAGTTTAAGTATTCAGATCAGATCAGATCAGATCAGTCGCTCAGTCGTGTCTGACTCTTTGCGACCCCATGAATCGCAGTACGCCAGGCCTCCCTGTCCATCACCAACTCCCGGAGTTCACTCAGACTCACGTCCATCAAGTCAGTGATGCCATCCAGCCATCTCATCCTCTGTCGCCCCCTTCTCCTCTTGCCCCCAATCCCTCCCAGCATCAGAGTCTTTTCCAATGAGTCAACTCTTCGCATGAGGTGGCCAAAGTACTGAAATTTCAGCTTTAGCATCATTCCTTCCAAAGAAATCCCAGGGCTGATCTCATTCAGAATGGACTGGTTGGCTCTCCTTGCAGTCCAAGGGACTCTCAAGAGTCTTCTCCAACACCACAGTTCTAAAGCATCAATTCTTCAGCGCTCAGCCTTCTTCACAGTCCAACTCTCACATCCATACATGACCACTGGAAAAACCATAGCCTTGACTAGATGAAACTTTGTTGGCAAAGTAATGTCCCTGCTTTTGAATATGCTATCTAGGTTGGTCATAACTTTCCTTCCAAGGAGTAAGTGTCTTTTAATTCCATGGCTGCAGTCACGATCTGCAGTGATTTTGGAGCCCCCAAAAATAAAGTCTGACACTGTTTCCACTGTTTCCCCATCTGTTTCCCATGAAGTGATGGGACCAGATTAGTTAAATATTACATATGTATTAGTTTAAGTATTACTTAAATATTAGTCACTCAGTCATGTTCAACTTGGAGAAGGCAATGAAATCCCACTCCAGTACTCTTGCCTGGAAAATCCCATGGACAGAGGAGCCTGGTAGGCTGCAGTCCATGGGGTCGCTAAGAGTCGGACAAGACTGAGCAACTTCCCTTTCACTTTTCACTTTCATGCATTGGAGAAGGAAATGGCAACCCACTCCATTATTCTTGCCTGGAGAATCCCAGAGACAGGGGAGCCTGGTGGGCTGCCATCTATGGGGTCGCACAGAGTTGGACACGACTGAAGTGACTTAGCAGCAGCATATTCGACTCTTTGTGACTCCAAGGACTCTAGCCCACCAGGCTCCTCTTTCCATGGGGATTCTCCAGGCAAGAATGTTGGAGTGGGTTGCCATGCTCTCCTCCAGAGGATCTTCCCAACCCAGGGATCAAACCCAGGTCTCCCACATTGCAGGCAGATTGTTGACTGTCTGAATCAACAGGGAAGCCCAAGTATTACTTAATGTACAAAATAATTCCCTGAAGTGGATTTATTATCTTCATTTATGTATGAGTCAACTGAGGTGCAGAAATGTGGACTCACCCGAGATCATATCAATCTAGTATATGGCAGAAGAGGCTTTTGAACCCAGATTTATCTGACTTCATAACCCCTGTTATGATCTGCTGCCTCCTCTTAAAATGAGTATATGATGACAGAGACCTAGCTTTGCTAAACCCCCAAGACTAGTTTAAGATCACTGTCCAACAAAGACATGCACAGATCATTTTATGCCTATCATCTTGGGAGAAAGTTGCTAGCTCCTGTACCTAGAGGGAAGAAGTACACATTTGTTACACAAACCCCACTCGCACACATTCAAAACGATTCAGTCAGGGGGTTAGCAAAGGTTGTTTTAAACCAAATGACACCTGTAAAAGAAAGTTATGTCACTGCTCTTTCCTTTTAAATCTGAGCTTCTTACTTACTGGCTGTGTCTGTTGCAAACATTGACATGTCATAAAAAATACAGTGCCTTATAAATCACATCTCTCTTGCAGGAGATTACAACATTTTTTATAGCCCATCTGAACCTCTTGAAGCTTTGTTTCTTCAGAATCTATTCCAGTTACAAAGAGATGAAATTTTTACTTCAAAGGAAGCACTTGTGAAATCTGCACCTGCTAAAGAGAAAACTACCACTTTAAGGCTTTTCAGTGGTTGATACCCCACTTAATTTTGCAGTTTCCATTTAAAGAATCACACTGTACATAATGAACTATCCACCTTTTATGATTATTCCACCACTAGTTTCACTGATGTATGCAAACAAGTTGGAAAAATGGTGAATCAGCCCTTTTGACCTCAAGTCTAATCTTTTCAAACTAGAACTTACTGAAAGAACCATCACAGCTCTTAGAAAACCACTGGGTCTAGTGCATTGAACATGTAGTGGATTAATAATGTCATTATATGTTTTCTTAGGTCAGTCTCCCCAGGCAATAGAAATAAAAGCAAAACTAAACAAACAGGAACTATAAGCTTTTGTACAGCAAGGAAACCCTAAGCAAAATGAAAAGACAACTTACAGGCTGGAAGAAAATAGTTGCAAATGATGTGATGGACAAAGGCTTAATTTTCAAAATATACAAATAGCTCATGCAAATCAACAACCAAAAAAACAAACCTACCCCTCCCCAATAAAAATGGACAGAAGACCTGAATAGACATTTCTCTGAGGAAGACACCCATATGTTCAGAAGGCATATGCTCATTATTGCTAATTATGAGAGAAATCCAAATCAAAACTACAATGAGGTACCACCTCATACCAGTCAGAATGACCATCATTAAAAAGTCTACAAATAAAAATTGCTGGAGAGGGTGTGGAGAAAAGTGAACCCTCCTACACTGTTGGTGGGAATGTAAATTGGTGTAGCCACTATGGAAAATAGTGGGAGGCTCCTCAAAAAACTAAGATAGAGTTGCCATATGATCCATTTTATCTGGCATATAGCCAGATAAAACTATAACTAAAAAAGATACCTGCACCCCTATGTTCATTACAGCACTATTCACAAAAGCCAAGACATGGAAACAACCTAAGTGCCTGTCAACAGATGATGTGGTTATACATGCAGTGGAGTATTACTCAGCTGTGAAAAATGATACATGCCATTTGCAGCAGCATGGATGGACCTAGAGATTATCATTCTAAGCAAAGTAAGTCAGAAAGAGAAAGACAAATAATATATAATATGAGGAATCAAAAATATGACACAAATAAATCTATAGAAACAGACTGAGGGAACAGATGTGTGGTTGCCAAGGGTTGGGGATGCGGGAGGGAAGTCTTGGGATTTTGGTATTAGGAGATACAAATTATTATATATAGGATGGACAAACAACAAGGTCCTACTGTATAGGACAGTGAATTCTATTCAATATCCTATAATAAATCATAATGGAAAGTAGTATGAAAAACTATATATATATATATAGAAATGGGTCTGTATACATAGATACATGTATACATACATGCATGCAGTCCCTTTGCTGCATAGCAGAGATTAATACAACACTGTAAATCTACTACACTTCAATAAAAAAAGGTCATTATACACATCCACACAGCTGGGGATTTTTAGCCAAATGGTTGCATTTTTCACTGTGAAGATTTAAAAGGAAGAATAATTACATAGATCACTATTTAACAGAATAATCATGTGGCATTAGTTAGGATGTTTTGCTTTCTTTATTTTTTGTTTGTTTTGCTTTCTTTAAAAGGAATGTTCATCAAATACCACATGAAAGGCTGTGTTTACCTACCAACATAATAACACCTTTCATTTATGTCGCTATTTATTGTTTCCAATTTGCTTTCATGTTTATTATATAATTGGGTGGTATCATTTGGGCACTTGAAATTATACCTCAAACACAGTCCTATAACTGTTTTCTGAGTATTAAACTAAGGTAGATATGCTTTTCTGGCACTGCCTTGATTAAAAAAAGTAACATAAAATAATACTGTTCTATTCCCAAAGAGATTTCAGACAAAGAAAAGAGAAGATGAATAATCGTATATCACCCACTGTAAAACCATGGTGAAATTTACAAGAACTTTACAGGAGGGGCTTTTGTTAAAGGGCTTTTCTCAGCTGCACCAGACTACAATCTAACAGTCTGTTCTTGTAAGATTAAGTGCTTCACCTTGAGGTTTTTTTATGACTGCTTCTAACTGTGGTGCCTCACCTTAGATATAAAATATCACCTCAAAGGGATGAACTAATGGTGTGTATGAAGGAGCCTCTACTGGGACACTCCATGAATGAGAAGCACAACCAGAAGTATCAGGTTGGACTCTAAGCATGTGGCAGAGGGGAGAGGATACAGTCTTTGAAATCCAAATGCCTTTGATTAAAATCCAAGCTCTTCTACTTACTACTTGAAGGCCTTAGACAGCTCATGTAAACTCTCTGAGCCTTAGTTTTCTTATCTCTACAATGGTGGTGATAATATTCTTTCTTCATAGGATTATTGTGAATATCGATTGTAATATTGAATGCAAACATTTAGTGGGGGTCCAAGATATTAAATAATGAGTAAAATCATTACCATTTTATTATTAGACCCATATTTTTGCTATTGCAATGTTCCAGGCAGAAATCCAAGAGGGTGTATACCAAGGAATGTATTTTAGTGAAATGAGAAGAAAAGAGCTTTAGTCAAGATGGTTTCCTGGATTGTAGTTTGGGCATGTAGATGATGATGATGGTGATATTCAGTAAAACCAGAAACAGAAGGATATGAAGGAGAGAGAGTGAGCAAGACTGGGAGAGAGAGATTACATCACATAATGCATTTCTCTTCTTCACCCATGTTGTAATCAGGTCTCTGGCACATATTAGGAAATATTATATGTATATAATATTTCCCTATACATATATTTTGAATTAATAAATGAATGAATAATCAAATCACACATAAACTAGGTCAATCAGCCTAATTCTACAACTGTGTTTGAATGAATAATATATACCTCATTGACTATTCTTACCAAAAAATGTAAATATCTAACCTGGCGTGTATGTTTTTATCACCAGCCACAATAAAGGACTTGCTGCTGCTGCTGCTGCTAAGTCGCTTCAGTCGTGTCCGACTCTGTGCGACCCCATAGACGGCAGCCCACCAGGCTCCCCCGTCCCTGGGATTCTCTAGGCAAGAACACTGGAGTGGGTTGCCATTTCCTTCTCCAATACATGAAAGTGAAAAGTGAAAGTGAAGTCGCTCAGTCATGTCTGACTCTTCAAGACCCCATGGATTGCAGCCTACCAGGCTCCTCCGTCCTTGGGATTTTCCAGGCAAGAGTACTGGAGTGGGGTGCCATCGCCTTCTCTGAAAGGACTTGCATTGCATTTCAAATAAAATGAATTTAGAATGAAACATACAGAAGGATGACATTACTTAGATCAGGAAACTGTTCCTTTTCTAGGTTTAATATGCCAGAGAGTAAGTGGCCTTAATTCTTCCCATTCCCCATTCTTATTTGGATATGTACACATCTGGGAAGTCATTGGATTCTGGCTGAGAGCTTGTCAACTTCCATAAGTTTATAGTGTTTCCCTTCAACTCTGCCTGGAGACTTGCAAATGACACAGAACCCTTACTAAGTAGAATTCACCTCCTGGTCAGGGCCAAATCAATGTGGCAGGGTGGTTAAAAATGTGCATGAAACAAAGGATGCCTTAGGACTTTTGCATGGACAGGTCTTTATTTTCATGTACTTATTAGGAACCTATTTTCAGATGCCCTTAAAGATTCCTAGAGCTATCTCCATTTCCATTTTGTGCTACATTTGACTCTTTTCTTTTAGAGAATCCTGTCTCCCATACCACTGTAGGCAAGCAGATAATCTATCCGCTATTTATATAGCACAGCAGTTTTTCCAGGAACGCTGGACTCTAGGAGGCAAGATACTATTATAATTGCCTATTTTCATTTGTTATTTCATTGTGAAAGCCGGCTAACATGTGGGAGTAGGAGGCCACATTTGGCAGCTGCCTGTCTCAATGAGAAAATGAGTCAAAGAGGCCTTTGCAGTCATAGACCAGGTTCAACAGCATTTTAGGATTACTGATGGGGTGACGTTTGTCATTTTAAAGTGTAAATAAATCATAGGGTTTTTTTTGAAGTGAAATTTATTGCTTTAAGAATAAGGATCAAGGTCTCTAGGGAATCAATTAGTCCTTGTATTTGAACAGACAGGGTGCTGTACACCTCTCTGTGCTTTGAATCAGTATAACATTTCTTTTTTTCCCCTAGATATGCATTTTTTAGCACATGTGGAAAAGCACAGTATTTTTTAAAAAGCAACACTAACACATAAAAGAGCCATTTGTTATGTGCACAAATTAGCAGCGTACAATTTAATTCAAAATTAGCAAGTGATGATTCTGGAAAATAACAGTTTCTTCTCAGCAGAAGAGCCACACAATGGCCTGAATTCTGCTCCCTGCTAACTCACATGTAGTGATGAAAGCAAAGAGCTACTCATATACCATACACAGCAGGATTGGGCCAAGTAATATGTTAACGATGCCTTTCACCAGGTGTGAGATCCTGATGTGTATTTCTGCTGCTAAGTCACTTCAGTTGTGTCCGACTCTGTGCGACCCTACAGACAGCAGCCCACCAGGCTCCCCCGTCCCTGGGATTCTCCAGGCAAGAACACCAGAGTGGGTTGCCATTTCTTTCTCCAATGCGTAAAAGTGAGAAGTGAAAGTGAAGTCACTCAGTCGTATCCGACTCTTAGCGACCCCATGGACTGCAGCCTACCAGGCTCCTCTGTCCATGGGATTTTCCAGGCAAGAGTACTGGAGTAGGGTGCCATTGCCTTCTCCTGATGTGTATTAGTCAATGTTTATTAATAATGGTCACAGATTTCTAGGAACCACTGGAAGCAAAAAAAGCATCATTATGTGGCAGCTTAAATCACCTTGGGACTCAGCAGTCTTAGAGTTGGGCAGACTTTTGTGACTTAAATAAAAATCTAAGTCTCATAGATTTAATTTTATTCCTGCTCCTCTGAGTGGGCTAAAACCAACCAGCCAAACATGCAGAAATCCTTGTGAGTATCATTACCTCTTAACAACCCTTTGTGAGCTTTAATTCTCTTCTTATTCATTCAGATACTTCACCCTTTCCTCTGCCCCACTTCCCGTCTCCCTTTGCTCAGTGAATGGAGTTTGGGGAAAGGAAGAGAAGAACTGGACTGCACAAGGGGCTTCAGCTGCTTTTCTACCAGCCCCAACTCTAAAGCAGGGAGGATTCAGTGTGACTGACTCCTCTACCCTGGCTGCTGCATAGATGCTTAGCTTGTGACAGGATTTTTGTCTGAACCAGTGTAGAACTTCTTGGGTTCTGACCCAAGACTTTCCCACCAGGGAAAGGGTGATTTGTGCAAATGGATGATAGAGGCAGTGTGGGTGAAAAGAGGCTCCTCTCTTATCATTGTAGACTCTGAACTAGTGTCTTAGAACTGAAAGAGACCCCAGAGAAATGTTTATCTAATGTATTGATTCATTCCACAAATGTGTCAGGACTTTCCATTAGGCACTGGGGATGCAGACATGTAAATCCTTTAGAACCCCTCTTATCATAGTTATTGTACGTACAAAACACAGGTTGCATGTGTATGTATACAGATATTTAGTTTGCATATCTGTAGTGCTGGCAAGGTTCTAGGGGGTTCAGAAAAAGAACCACACTTCTGAGGTTGGGAGGAGTTGGGAAATTTTACCAGGTAGTAGATATGCAACGATCCAGAGAAATGGAAGGACAAAGAAGTATTTAATAAATGAAGGAAGAGTGGAGGTATAGGTATGAGGTCCGTAGAATGAAATAAGATGAGGACAATAAAGGGAGTAACAGAAATGAAGACGCCATTGAAAATCTTGTCCATTTTAGTGGAATGGCAGAGGCCAACTACACTGAGGCAAGAGCGAGATGATAAAGAGAAGTCAACAGAATCATGCTGGATGGATTAGCGTTATACTAGAGTACAATTCCTTCTTAAATAACAGTAGAGAGGAGATAAAAACCTGCATTGTCATCTGCAAAAACTGCAAGGAGTGAGGAGAAAGGGGCTGAATGTGTGGAAAAGAAAACTTGTAGAAAAACAGAAAGTGCCATGACCCAAAACAACCGTAATATTCAACATTTGGTTCAGTTCAGTTCAGTTCATTTGCTCAGTCGTGTCCGACTCATTGTGACCCCATGGACTGCAGCACGCCAACCAGGCCTCCCTGTCCATCGCCAACTCCTAGAGTTTACTCAAACTCATCTCTATTGAGTTGGTGATGCCATCCAATCATCTCATCCTCTGTTGTCCCCTTCTCCTCCCTTCTTCAGTCTTTCCCAGCATCAGGGTCTTTTCCAATAAGTCAGTTCTTTGCATCAGGTGGCCAAAGTATTGGAGCTTCAGCTTCAGCATAGTCCTTCCAATGAATATTCAGGACTGGTTTACTTTAGAATGGAGTGATTGGATCTCCTTGCAGTCCAAGGGACTCTCAAGAGGCTTCTCCAACACCACAGTTCTAAAGCATCAATTCTTCAGTGCTCAGCTTCTTTATAGTCCAACTCTCACGTCCATACATGACTACTGGAAAAACCATAGCCTTGACTCAACGGACTTTTGTTGGCAAAGTACTGTCTCTGCTTTTCAATATGCTGTCTAGGTTGGTCATACTTTTCTTCCAAAGAGTAAGCATCTTTTAATTTCACGGCTGCCGTCACCATCTGCAGTGATTTTGGAGCAACCCCCTCACTCCCCAGCAAAAGTCTCTCACTGTTTCCACTGTTTCCCCATCTATTTGCCATGAAGTGATGGAATCAGATGCCATGATCTTAGTTTTCTGAATGTTGAGCTTTAAGCCAACTTTCTTACTCTCCTCTTTCACTTTCATCAAGAGGCTCTTTAGTTCTTTTTCACTTTCTGTCATAAGGGTCATGTCATCTGCATAGCTGAGGTTATTGATATTTCTCCGGACAATCTTCATTCCAGCTTGTGCCTCCTCCATCCCAGCGTATCTCATGATGTAATCTGCATATAAGTTAAATAAGCAGGGTGACAATATACAGCCTTAACATATTCCTTTCCCTATTTGGTACCAGTCTGTTGTTCCATGTCCAATTCTAACTGTTGCTTCCTGACCTGCATACAGATTTTTCAGGTGGTCTAGTATTCCCATCTCTTTAAGAATTTCCCAGAATTTGTTGTGGTATACACAGTCAACATTCAACATTCAGTTCAGTTCAGTTCAGTTCAGTCGCTCAGTCGTGTCTGACTCTTTGCCAGTTCATGAATTGCAGCACGCCAGGCCTTCCTGTCCATCACTAACTCCCAGAGTTCACTCAGACTCACATCCATCAAGTCAGTGATGCCATCCAGCCATCTCATCCTCTGTCGCCCCCTTCTCCTCCCATCCCCAATCCCTCCCAGCATCAGAGTCTTTTCCAGTGAGTCAACTCTTCCCATGAGGTGGTCAAAGTACTGGAGTTTCAGCTTTAGCATCATTCCTTCCAAAGAAATCCCAGGGCTGATCTCCTTCAGAATGGACTGGTTGGCTCTCCTTGCAGTCCAAGGGACTCTCAAGAGTCTTATCCAACACCACAGTTCAAAAGCATCAATTCTTTGGCGCTCAGCTTCCTTCACAGTCCAACTCTCACATCCATACATGACAACTGGAAAAACCATAGCCTTGATTAGACGGACCTTTGTTGGCAAAGTAATGTCCCTGCTTTTGAATATGCTATCTAGGTTGGTCATAACTTTCCTTCCAAGGAGTAAGCATCTTTTAATTTCATGGCTGCAGTTACCATCTGCAGTGATTTTGGAGCCCCCCAAAATAAAGTCTGACACTGTTTCCACTGTTTCCCCATCTATTTCACATGAAGTGATGGGACCAGATGCCATGATCTTCATTACCAGTCATCAAAGGTATGCCATTCCATGCCCACTCCCCAAATTGGCAAAAATCAACAAACCACAAATAAACATACCAAAATCTGTTAATTCTAAGTGTTTGCATGAGTGGAGCAGCAGGAGCTCCTATAGTTTTCTACGACACTGGCTCAAGGAGCATTTAGGCACTGTGCAGTAAAGGTGAAGTGTGCAAACTCCCCCATTAATGACTATGCTTCTAGGTATGCACCATGTATGTGCACCAGGAGAATAGAACCTCAGTGGCCATCGACAGGATATAGATGTTTAAATGTGGTAAACTTTCGGTGAAACACTATTCAGAAATGCAAATGGATTAAGTATGCATATATTAAAGTGGAAGCACATCTGTAGCAAAATATTGAGAGAGGAATTGCAAGCTTTTGAATGATATGTATAAATGGATGCATCTATACACATAGGACAGTTAAAAAATAGAAGGAAGTACCCCTCAAACTTTATTACATCCTATATTTTATTTTATAGTAGTTTATATATACAGAAAGGAATACCAGGCAGCAACAAGAATAAGTGATCTGCAGCCTCATGTAACTGTCTGGATGAATCTCATAAGCATGAATTTGAAGAAATGAAACCAGAGACCAAAAGTACATCCTTGTGATTTATTAAAATAAAAAAGCAAAGCCAATGCATCCTACAGAGCAGGTCTTCTGGGTGCTGGAATGTCTTCTTTCTTGATCTGGATTCTGGTTACATAGATGTTTTCAGTTTATAAAAAGTTGTTGGATTGTACACTTTCTAAATGCTTACTTTTCTGAATGTATGTTATACTGTAATAAAATGTGTAAAAATGCTATTTGACAAAGAAAAAAGAGCTGAGGATGGTATGGCAAATTAATATTCACTTACTCTGAGTTGATGGGTTCCCAGGTGTTTTTCTGATACTTCCTGTACCTTGATGTTTACTTGTAATATTTCATTACATAAAAAGGAAACACAGAAGCCAGTTAAATGAAGAATTACAGATAGGTGATGGCGTCAGTTGCTGGTGTTAGAAATCTGAAGCCAGAGATCACAGCAGATCTGCCGAGGCCCAAACATGAATTCAGTCTCCTCATTTCTTACTCCAGTTTTGTAACGTCCTCTTGCATGGAGGTTGTCACAAGCTTGACGTTTTCATTTTTTACTTTTGAAACAGATTTGGCTTCTGTCTTTAAGTCTTGTGTGGGGCTCTTACTCTATGTAATCATATCAACAATTAAAGAATATTGCAACCTTCCTAGTAGCCATTGAGATTTTAAAACACAGGGTCTGAGGTAGATGAAGGACAATGCTTCCATCTCTGGTGTTTATACTTTCCCAGAAGAGAGAGAATAGACCATGCCAAGCTTCTGTGATATATTATTTTCTAGGATGCACCAAGATATAAGATCAAAGCCCTTGGAAGAGAGTCTGGCATTCTCTCTCTCTGGTCCTCAAAATAAAAGTATAAGTCAAGTCCAACACTGTTAAGAGGTAATATGTGTTCACTTTCTCTGTCTTTATTAAGAACAGACTATGAGTTTCATATGAGAGATTCAGGGATAGTGGATTTGGTTGTAAATACGCCAAGTGTTTGGAAACTGTCTCTCAGATAATAAATCCTTCAAAGAGTGCAGAAGATGTTTCAGGAAATTTCAACAGCACACAACTCACTCTGTGTAAATAAAACAGACTAAAATGTCCTTCACATCCCTCCATGTGTACAGCTCTTGTGCGATTACCCTTACTTTAACACTCAGATGATCTCAAGCTGTTTAATCCATATCACTTCAGCATATCACACTCGATTGTGGAAGTTAAAGAAGACAAAAAACCATGTTGAAATGTGACAGATTCCTCTGGACTTCAACCTACTATGCAAAGATGAATGGGGAAAAGCCTTCTAGATTTAACTCTAATGTATCATGAAACCAAAGCTATGAGAACACTGTATGTTTCATGTTAAAGTTGGGCATTTCCATCAAGCAGAAGTTGAGTAGTCCAGCACTCCTTAATTCCAAGGTTTAGTATGATCCTCAGAGCCTGTTAATATTTGCTGCCCCCTGTAGTTTGCTCTTGTAAAAATTCAAAAAAAAAAAAAACATAATCAAGAGAGCTATTTAAAACTTCAGTTGCTCTTCTAAATCCTAAGCACTTCTGGAATTTCACTCCCTATCTCTTTTCCGCCTAACTTGACACATCAGAGTGATGAGATGGGGTGAGGCAGGGGAATACTTCTATGAGCAGTTGTGATTTCATTTAAGAGAATAAACTGGGGAAATGATTGCCTTTTAAACATGCAGATTGTATTATATAGAGAAAGCTGCTCAAATAAATATGATTTTCTTTAAAAAGGCAAAGGAAGCATCTGTTTATTAAACTACTTTCTCAATTTTCTATTGCCTTCAGAATTGGCTGTGGGACATGATTGCCTTTGTCTTCAAGCACAATAGCTTCTAATAACATTAAGCTTAAAATAATATAGTGGAAAACTACAAAATTGTGGTTTGTTCATTTGCTGAAACTAATATAGATGGTAGAAATTTTACCCAAGCTTAAAATAGCGCATGGAACACTAGGAATTTAACACTGGCTCGGTGATGAAGGAAATATCATTGTAAAGGATCACAATCTAATACCTAAATTTAGTAAAAATTTTGGAACTAGTTACCACTGTGCACAAATGCTAGGAACAAAGTAATAAAACTATTTATTTTTGCAACAGATTAATGAAGAGGAGTAGATTATCCTAAGACACTATCATCACATGGTCTGTGTAACTTGCAAAATTTTTGGTTTAATTTCTCAGTTCAATTGGCCCTTGTATACATAACTCCAAGGTAGCTTATGGAAAGGTACAGCTAATTTGTATAGTGCTATAGCTTCCTTCAAACACACACACAAAATCTCCTTTAGTTTCTTCAGAATCTATATTATAGATTCATATTTTCTCACTAAAAGTAGATCAGAATACTGATAATTCCAATCAAACTAGTAAAGCCCAAGGGACAGCTATAGTTGTTTTGAGATCTAAATAGGTTAGCTCCAACTTTATATAGTTAACTGAAGTGAATGAAACTATACTGCTTTCTTAAAAGTTAAAAAGAAAAGGTTTTAAAAAGCAGAATCTTTAACACATATAAAATCCTATTAAATGCATGATAATAAATCATATTTGCTGATGGTCATTTTAAGGATGAATTTAATTTTAGTGTGCAGCTCTCACAGTATAACCATGCTACTTCATTTTGTTGACATAGAAACAGAGACCGAGATCCATTAACCAAGAAACATTTGTTAAAAGTCCATGGGCTCCCTGCCATGGAGAATAGAGAAGAAGCAGAAGATTTGGACACTCTTCTCAAAGGAATGAAGACTAATAGGTAAATGAATGAAAAGGCAGTAAGTATATAAGAAGCTTAGAAAAGAAAGATAATATATATTTTCTAGAATGTTCATAAAGGTATGGCCTAAGGTGGGCTAGGATTTAAATAGGAAGAAAACATGCTGATTAAACAGATCAGAAACAATTTCTGAGGTCTGAAGCATGAAGAAAAGCTGTGAGGGAGCTGCCATACACCTGTCTGCCAAAAAAGCAGACACAGAAGAAATAGGAAAGATTTTGGACCTGGACTTAGCGATTTCTGGAATCACCAAAGGGGTCCTCGATCATGACTGACTCTGTACTGTAAGTAAAACAACAGTGAAAGTAAACTTTTGAGTGAACCTAGAGTTCAGCATTTAGCTGAGCAGTGCTTTGATGGGTTCCTAAAGAAAGGGCCTGACTGAGAAGGAAAGAGCCTCCTCTGGGAATCTAGGGAAAAGTGTGGCAACCTGAAAGGGTGGGTATGCACAGCGCGGGAGAGAATGCTGAGTTGGATGGCTAAGCATCTGATTCTAGCTCTGTCGCTTTTTTACTGTGGAAATTAAAAAGTGACCCCAAACTTCTCTACCCCTCACATCCTTTATTTTCCAGGTGGGGATTATTAATACTCCTTCTGTTCATATCATGCAATTCTGAAAAGCAAATGAAATAATGTAGGTTAAAGTACTTTGTAAGCTATAAGACGCTATATAAATTAAGCACTGACTGATTTCAAGCTTGCAGTCAACATCCAGGACATGATGTCTCTGATTCCTTGGCTGAATCATAGACAACAAAAGCCCTCTTCCACTCTTCTAAATTAACCCACATCCATTTCTCACTTCCTTGCACTATATCCACTTTTGCCAAGAAGATCTCCATATCCATTGTCAAATTTACTTCTCATGCCTTCTAATCATACGCATGATTGATACCACATTTGCAACACTGGACTGGTTCAAAATTGGGAAAGGAGTATAGCAAGGTTGTATATTGTCACCCTGCTTATTTAACCTACATGCAGTGTACATGATGAGACATTCCAGGCCAGAGGAATCATAAACTGGAATAAAGACTGACCAGAGAAATATCAACAACCTCAGATATGCAGATGATACCACTCTAATGGCACAAAGTGAAGAGGAACTAAAGGGCCTCTTGATGAAGGTGAAAGAGGAGAGTGAAAAAGCTGGATTAAAACTCAGCATTAAAAAAATGAAGATCATGGCATCTGATCCTGTCATTTCATGACAAATAAAAGGGAAAAAAGTAGAAGTAGTGACATTTTTTTTTTCTTGGTCTCTAAAATTACTGCAAATGGTGACTGTGGCCATGAAATTAAAAGATACTTGCTCCTTAGAAGGAAAGCTATGACAAACCTAGACAGTGTATTAAAAAGCAAAGACATTATTTTGCTGACAAATATCCATGTAATCAAAGCTATGGTTTTTCCAGTAGTCATGTATAAATGTGACAGTTGGACCATAAAGAAGGCTGAGCACCAAAGAATTGATGCTTTCAAACTGTGGTGTTGGAGAAGACTCTTGAGAGTCCCTTGGACTGCAAGGAGATCAAACCAATCAATCCTAGAGGAAATCAACCCTGAATATTCATTGTGAGGACTGATGCTGAAGCTGAAACTCCAATATTTTGGCCACCTAATGTGAAGAACTGACTCATTGGAAAAGACCCTGATGCTGGGAAAGATTGAGGGCAGGAGAAGAAGGGAATGACAGAGGATGAGATGGTTGGATGGCATCACCGACTCAATGGACATGAGTTTGAGGAAGCTCAGGGAGATAGTGAAGGACATGGAGGCCTGGCGTGCTGCAGTCCATGTGGTTGCAGAGCATCGGACACGACTTGGCAACTGAACAATATCCACTTTAACTCATGTCTCTGTTATATAAGGATGTATTACCTCTCTATTGCATTATAAACTCCTGAAGGAAAGGGAGTTTTTTTTTTTTTTTTTTAAATGACACTGCTGCTGCTGCTGCTAAGTCGCTTCAGGTGTGTCCGACTCTGTGCAACCCCATAGATGGCAGCCCACCAGGCTCCCCTGTCCCTGGGATTCTCCAGGTAAGAACACTGGAGTGGGTTGCCATTTCCTTCTCCAATGCATGAAAGTGAAAGTGAAGTTGCTCAGTCATGTCCGACTCTTAGCAACCCCATGGACTGTAGCCCAGCAGGCTCCTCCATCCATGGGATTTTCCAGGCAAGAGTACTGGAGTGGGGTGCCATTGCCTTCTCCATAAAATGACACTAGAACTCCTTTATACTTGGATACCAAGAGTTGGGGATAAAGAGGAGTTGAAGGACACTGAAGGTTCAGGGAGAGGAAAATTTAGGTGCAGGCTGACCCCATCACAGTCAGCCTAGCAATTCTGGCTCTTTTCTTGAAATTTAAAAATGATAAAGTTGATCCAGATCTCCATTATATATAAATTGAGTTAAATGAATACTCAACTGAAAATAATAAACAGAATTAATAAACATGTTGCTTTACATTATACATATACAAAATGGATTAAAAAAACAAATAGATTTAGAAAAACAGAGGTTGGATGGGATTTATATTTTCTGCATCAAATACTTTAATTGAATATCTAATCCATAAGACGTGGATGAGGATAAGATCTGAGTGAAATATTTTTCTAGTTCTCAGAAACAATCAGCTTAAATTTCCCCACTGATGACATATATTGTTCAATTACTGCCAACCCTGACATGATGATACAGAATGAAGAAAATCATGCATGTCAGATAAACATGTAATTTGTGAAAGGTCATATTCAGTAGGGGAAGTAAAGTATTGGATTTTACTATTCAACAAAATGCATTTGTTTTCCCTCTCTCTCTCTCTCTCTCTCTCTCTCTATATATATATATATATATATATAAGAAACTACTTTTTACATTTATATCAACTCACTGAAAAGAGAAAAATATAACTAGGAAGGAAAATTGGCAATAATGTCATATAGTTTTTAATTGGACTTCGTGAAAATTTATTGTTGTGAATTATCTGCATCAGTGGTTCACCCATCAAATGTCTCCCCACATAAACTCTTGTGTCAAGTCATTTTTTTTTTCTTTCTTTAAAGCTACTGCCTTCTGGTACAGAGCTAATGGAGAACTAGATAAGATGAAAGGATTGTTCATCTGCTAAGTGTGGCTTATAAAGTCATCTGGTGTACACTTTGAAGAGGTCTAATCCAGAAGCGCCATAATAATCATTCTGAACCTGGGTCCCTCAAGTGGTGTTTCGCTTTCAGCTTACAACACTTTAAAACTAAAGGTAACAGACCCTCTTGAAAGAAAGCAAGCGAGTTGAACATAACAGACCTGGTATTTCTGTAATTTAAAAATTGACTGTGCTCGGAGACTTTAATTCAAGCAGTGGCACAATTCAAGTGAACAGGATTTAGGTTTCTGCAGTTCTGTTGTCGTTCAGTGCATCCCCCATTTCTGAGTGTGGATAGAAAGCAACTGCAGTTGGTTCTTGGATGCTGGCATTAAGGTATTGAAGCAGAAATTTGCTGGAAAAATGCTCGCAAAACAGATTGTTTCCATTTTTGCTCTCCCCACCCTGCAAGTGGTGCCAGTTCTGTGGCCAGAGCAGTTGTGGGAAGGTTGCTGAGGGTGGTTTAAAGGAAACAGCCTGTGTTTAGACTGGAGTAGATGCTTGGTACCCACAGAAATGAGCATTTCTTCTTAGCGTTTGCAATGTGTCACCTTGGGGATTGCTAAATCTTGCCCAGATGCTAGTGTGTGCATGTTTTAGGTGTCCTTGTGGTTGAGGGCTTGGCAGTCAGCATGGTGGCTTAGACAGTAAAGTCGGAGAAGTTCATCTTGTTGAAATCTAGACTCTTAAAGAGCTATAAATGTCTGTTAAAATTTTTAGGATGGGAACAAACAAAGGATTTGGAAACATGAATCTTTGTGAAAACAAATTATTCCAAACATGCTTGGACACATCTTTTTCTTTGAGTGCAATTTGATTACTTTTTGCAATGTTTTGTTAAGATCATTGGTGAATGTGGATGTGTATCAAAACACTACTAAGCATGGTAATATGCTCTTCTACTGAGCAATTGTTAGCTACTTCTGATGCAGTGATTGGACTCATGTAATAATAGCATATAAGTAATTTATTAATATTATGTGAGTAAAATAATTAAGGTTCAAGGGAATTATTACATGGAGAAAAACATTATTAGAAGGTGATAAAGAAAAGTATCTTTTAATAAATCAAAATTGTATTCTTAAAGGTGGCAACAGGTTATCATACCATTAAAATGTGCACAAGAATAGAGATACTGACTTTCCAAGAATCTGGCAGCAAAAGAACATTTTGGATTTTGCTTAGAATTTTCAAATTTTCTAACTGCCCATCTGAAAACAGTGTAATCATAATTTCAAAAGCATAATAATATACCTAAGAAAGAAGAAATACAAATTCTGTGTTCCAAACTTGAGTGGTCCAAATTATTTGGGTTGGCCAAAAGGTTCATTCAGGTTTTTCCATGGCACCTTACAGAAAAACTGGAATGAACCTTTGGGGCAACCCAATATGTTGAGTTACACTATTATTACACTATTATTAACTTTTGAATTATCAACCTTCCACTCAAGTCACTGTTTAGCCAGAGTTTAATCCTAGAGGGTGGTACTCCAGTTGTTATTATACTGATATGTTTAAGTAGGTTGTGGTGGAAAAGACAGCATAATATGAGAGCTACAGTGTTCTTCTGTAGAGTTTTCAAAATGCCAGGAAAAGATTGTTATGTTTTTAGGTAATAAACCAAACTAGTACTGAATGCAAATTAAATGTGGGAGAATATAGTCCCAAAGACTCTATCGTTAAATAGGGTTGGAGTTGTAAAACAAATGCTCGGTTTAACATAAGATTCAGCAATGCTGATTTTAAGTTAATAGCCATATTGATTTAAAAACTATTTTTGACAATTTGATATTTTTTAATAAAATAAAATAAAATATCCTACTGACATAAGAACAGGTAAGTGACAATTAAGAGTGTTCATATCAGCAGGTGTTATCAGATTGGAAAAAAGGATACAGAAAAAAAGGAGGAAGAAGACATCAGGAGCCATGCAAAAAGCAAATTAGAATACTTATAAGGAGCAAAAGAGAATAAAAAGAATAGGAAGAGAAGAAGCCTAAGAACAGCATTCAGTGATCTTGATGGCTTTGTTAGAACTCAATAGCTCTGCACATGTCTCAGGGAGGAAGCAATGTACACCATGACACAAAGCCAACATTTGTACTTTCTGAATCCATCTGATCATCTCTGGTGGATAGGAACTTGAGCTCAGAGAGTTACCTAAACTGGCAGGGACAAGTTTCAGAAAAGAGAGATGCAAGTAGCTTCAGAAAAGAAAGAAGTAGGTAGATGGCAAAATTTCCTTTCCTCGGTGATGACATCTGAAAGGACATTATTCATAAATAATAATAATGGCAAAAACGATACATTTGTAGAGCACTGTTAATTATGCACATCTGTTTCATACATCTATTGCTTCAGAAGAGCATGGGATAAGTAGGGCAATGATTTTTATCTTCATTTAACAGAGGGAACAAATACAAAATGCTTTAAGAAATTTAAGTAACTTGTTCAAGCTTCTGATAGTGAAACAGTGGTAGAGTTGAGGCTAGAACAATAGCTCCCCTGATTGCCAGCACTTAGCCCTTTCCCCTAACTTCTGTGACTACCGCTCATCAACAGACCACACTAGCATGACTTAGGAGAAGGCAATGGCAACCCACTGCCTGGAAAATCCCATGGACAGAGGAGCCTGGTAGGCTACAGTCCATGGGGTAGCGAAGAGTCGGACATGACTAAGCAACCTCACTTTCACTTTTCACTTTCATGCATTGGAGAAGGAAATGGCAACCCACTCCAGTATTCTTGCCTGGAGAATCCCAGGGACAGAGAAGCCTGGTGCGCTGCCATCTATGGGGTCGCACAGAGTTGGGCACGACTGATGTGACTTAGCAGCAGCAGCAGCATGACTTAAATCAGAAACTAAATTGCTTGGAGTCACTTTGGAATAGCATCATAGTATTCACTGTTTCAGATCAGTATATTCTCATTCTAGATCTCTTTGCTCTCCTTAATCTGACATCATAGTCCCTTTTGTTATCTAACAAAACTAGTCATACTGCTCCTTTTCACATGCATAAAAGATTAGGCAATCCTTCCCTGAAATTAGAGTCGCGACCTGGGTACAAGTACCAGCTCTGTATGGTTTTATGTCAATAATTCTGAGTAAATCCATGAAATTCTGTGGATGTCAATTTTCTCACTTGAGAAATGAGGGATTCAGATTTAACACTTCACATAATCGCACACACACACATATGTGCCAATCAGTTGTTAATTATTGTATTATTACATACTACACATGTTTATCCATATATTATTTATTAATTTTAATATCATTTGGCCTTCCATCTGACTTTCCATGCATTTGTTTGTTTGTGCCGTTGACATGAGTTCGCTGCTTTTTTTTTTTTTTTTTTTAGCTGTTTAGTCACTAAGTTGTATTCAACTCATTGTGACCCCATGGACTCTAGCCCATAAGGCTCCTCTGTCCAGGCATTGCCCAGGCAAGGATACTAGAGTGGGTTGCCATTTGATTTAACATTTCTCCAGCTAATCACACACACACATACATTCAGCTGTAAATTATTATATTATTACATACTGCACATATATTTATTCATACATTACTTATTAATTCTAATATCTTTTGACCTGAATTTCCATGCATGTGCTTGTTTGTGGCATTGTTATTTATTAGACTCCCTTGTTATTCAAAGTGTGCCTGGTGGACCAGCAATATCAGTGTGTCCTGGGGGGATTCAGAATCTCAAGGTCCATCGCAGATCTATGGAGCCATAATTGGCATTTTTAACGAGATGATTGGTGATTTGCATATTCTTTAAAGTGTGAGAACTATTGTCATATGAGTTTCTAGGAAGAAGGAGACACAAGACTTTATAAATCTGTCTGTATAACACATGATTTAGAAACTCATTTGAAGGCAGGTATAACATCTATCTCTGTAATTTTTCAGCAGGTAATAGTAGTAATTAAGAGGTTAGTGGTTTTTTTGTTTTTTTTTTTTTACTGAAGATTTTATAAGTTTTTAAGGAAGTAATTGCTTTATTGACTATGACAAAGCTTTTGACTGTGTGGATCACAATAAACTGTGGAAAACTCTGAAAGAGATGGGAATATCAGACCACCTGACCTGCCTCTTGAGAAACCTATATGCAGGTCAGGAAGCAACAGTTAGAACTGGACATGGAACAACAGACTGGTTCCAAATAGGAAAAGGAGTACGTCAAGGCTGTATATTGTCACCCTGCTTATTTAACTTACATGCAGAGTACATCATGAGAAACACTGTGCTGGAGGAAGCACAAGCTGAAATCAAGATTGCTGGGATAACATAACCTCAGATATGCAGATGACACCACCCTTATGGCAGAAAGTGAAGAGGAACTAAAGAGCCTCTTGATGAAAGTGAAAAAAGAGAGTGAAAAAGTTGGCTTAAATCTCAACATTCAGAAAACTAAGATCACAGCATTTGGTCCCATCACTTTAAGGCAAATAGATGGGGAAACAGTGGAAATAGTGGCTGACTTTATTTTTCTGGGCTCCAAAATCACTGCAGATGGTGATTGCAGCCATGAAATTAAAAGACACTTACTCCTTGGGAGGAAAATTATGACCAACCTAGACAGCATATTCAAAAGTAGAGACATTACTTTGCCAACAAACGTCCATTGAGTCAAAGCTATGGTTTTTCCTGTGATCATGTATGGATGTGAGAGTTGGACTATAAAGAAAGCTGAGCACTGAAGAATTGATGCTTTAGAACTGTGGTGTTGGAGAAGACTCTTGAGAGTCCCTTGGACTGCAAGGAGATCCAACCAGTCCATCCCAAAGGAGATCAGTCCTGGTGTTCATTGAAAGGACTGATGTTGAAGCTGAAACTCCAATACTTTGGTCACCTGATGTGAAGAGCTGACTCATTTGAAAAGACCCTGATGCTGGGAAAGACTGAGGGTAGGAGGAGAAGGGGACGACATAGGATGAGATGTTTGGTTGGCATCACCGACTCAATGGACATGGGTTTGGGTACATTCTGGGAGTTGGTGATGGACAGGGAGGCCTGGCGAGCTGTGGTTCATGGGGTTGCAAAGTCGGACGTGACTGAGTGAACCGACTGAAGGAAGTAATGGAAAACTTAAGAATTTAGAATAAGAATCAAAATCTGATATTATCCTTTTGTTGTTGCTGTTCAGTCACTAAGACGTATCTGACACTTTGTGACTCCATGGACTGCAGCATGCCAGACTTGTCCGTCCTTCACTACCTCCCAGAGTTTGCTCAAACTCATATTTATTGAGTTGGTGATGCTATCCAACTATCTCATCCTCTGTCACCCTCTTCTCTTCCTGTCCTCAATTTTCCCCAACATCAGGGCCTTTTCCAGTGAGTCAACTCTTTGTATCAGGTGACCAAATTATCAGAGCTTCAGTGTCAGCATGAGTCTTTTAAATGAATATTCAGGGTTGATTTCCTTTAGGATTGACTGGTTTGGTCTCTTTGTTGTCCAAGGGTCTCTCAAGTCTTCTCCAGTACCACAATTCAAAAGCATTGATTCTTTGGCACTCATTTAATTCTTTGATTCTTTATGGTCCAACCCTCACATCTGTACATAACTGTACAATGCCCATTTTCATTAATTGGATTAAATGGAACACCATAGCTTTGACTAGTCGCTTTGACCTTGGTTGACAAAGTGATGTCTGCTTCTTAATACGCTGACAATTTCATAGACAATCTTGTCTTAATTGTCTTGAATAATGAGAAGTCAATAGTGAAACAGTCTCACTAATTTCAGGAATTCAGGTTCACTGTAGAAAATGTGCCTTAGGTCACACAGTTAGGTAGTGGTTTAGGAGTCTATCTTATTCCAAAATCTACTTATGTTCTCTATACTGGACAACTGACTTGTGAAAAATGTAACATAAGGAACGTGTCAGGAAAAACTATATTATTGCTAGAAATACATGAAGTTCAGTTTTAGTTATCCATTATCCTATTAGGCTTTCTTTAATTTGTCTTGGAAAAGACTTTTGCAGGTCCTTGAACTGCAAGGAGATCCAACTGCAAGGAGATCATCCTAAGGGAGATCAGTCCTGAGTGTTCATTGGAAGGACTAATGTTGAAGCTGAAATTCCAATAATTTGACCACCTGATGCAAAGAACTGACTCATTGGAAAAGACCCTGATGCTGGGAAGGATCGAGGGCAGGAGGAGAAGGGGACGACAGAGAATGAGATGGTTGGATGGCATCACCAACTCAATGGACATGCGTTTGAGGAAACTCCGGGAGTTGGTGATGGACAGGGAGGTCTGGTGTGCTGCAGTCCATGGGGTTGCAAAGAGTCAGACATGACAGAGCAACTGAACTGAACTGAACTAAATTCATTTAATGAATATTTTTCTAAGTTAAATGTTCTCCTGGAGGGGATATACATTTTGACCATATTAATCACTTTTCAGTCTTCAAATCATTAGGTTAGATTTGAAAATAGTTCCCAACCAAAGGATGAATGCAGTATATGGAGTATAAATAACAGTTCTAAATTAAGTATCCTCAAACATTGCAGAATATTTTGTAAACCTCTTTATAATACAAGTAAACAAGACATTTTAATGAATGAATTAATTATATTAAGCAATTATCTTCTAGGGGCCTTACTTTCCATATCAGTAAAGCTAGCTGAAACTTTTATAAACATTTACTTTTAAAATTTTTTGTGAAATTTAATTATTGTTTTAAAAACTACTCTATAATGCAATACGGCAGAAGTGAATTAGATTAAGTTCATGGCAATAATGTTTGATCTAAATCTTGTTTTATGTTTCAATTATTTATATATTTCTATCACTTCCATTTATAAGAAAAAATTGCTTCAAGGCTTTTTATAGTAGTAAAAATTTAAAGCAACAAGACTAAACGTCCATTTATGTGTATAACATGTTATGTTTCAATTATTTATTCCCTTCCAACATTTTTATTTTGAAAAATTTCAAGCCTACACAGAATTTGCAAGAAAACTACAATGAACATTCATATTGTCTTCATCAACTGTGAGTATTTTGCTTATATGCTTTATTACTCCTTTCTTTCTGAATAACTTTTGAGTTCGTTACAGTCATCTTGACACTTCATAGTATAATAAATCATTATGTATCTCCTAAGAACTAAGCCATTCTGTCACATGCATACTGTGTGCTAAGT
Source organism: Bos javanicus (assembly GCF_032452875.1). Classification (NCBI taxonomy): domain Eukaryota; kingdom Metazoa; phylum Chordata; class Mammalia; order Artiodactyla; family Bovidae; genus Bos; species Bos javanicus. The sequence continues at coordinate 36,548,222 of NC_083875.1, read as the reverse complement.
CACCTCAGTTGTATCCAACTCTTTGTGACCGCATGGACCATAGCCAACCAGGCTCCTCAGTCCATGTAATTCTTTAGGCAAGAATACTTGAATGGGTTTCCATGCTCTTCTCCAGGGTCCCAACCCAGGGACTGAATCCACATCTCTTGTGTCTCTGGCCTTGGCAGCCATGTCCTTTACCACTAGCACCACTTGGGAAGCCCCATTCTTTCACATAACGAGTAAAATTATAAAGCTGAGAAAATTTAATATTGATATGATGCTATCATGTGTACATAATCCACATTCAAATTTTCAATTTTACTGTTATTTAGTTCTCAACCTTGCATCCAATAAAAGGTCACACATTATATTTAGTTGGTCATGTTAAATATTACTTGCCAGAATCTAGATAAACATGTATTACTGTGATCTTTTGACATTTTTCTGAAAGAATAAATGCACTTGTAGGGAAATTGCCATCTGTGATCATGAGTTTACAATGCCCATTTTCATAAAATTGTGGTAAAAATAAACCCAACTAATTTGTTTCTGGTATGTAAACACACACATATTTTTCCGCTGAAATGAGCATGTCTGCACATTTCTGGTGTGCATACACACTAAAATTGGCTAAGGATACATACTTGAAACTTGGCAAGATTGTAAGAAAATAAGGCCAGAGTTAGAAGAAAAACTCTTCAAGATTTAAATGACATAAATGATTAGAATTATGAGTATGGAAATATTAAATGGAACACTGCCTATCATTAAGGTCATCTTTACCAGTCATCTCCTCTGATTGGGAGACTCAAAGTCAAGATGAAGTTTAAGGACTTCCTGTAATGTGCAAGTCAATCCAATGTTTATGATTAAAGCAAATCAATCAGTTCTAAAGTAAAGAATTCTGTGGTGATTTTAATTCTATCATGGTTTGCCATTTCTGTTCCTATCTTTATAGATTTGTATGAGCGTGGCTTTTCCCTCGGCCCTTCTCCCTTGGGCATTCTCTGGTTGCCCTCGGCAGTGTTTTTCTTTCTGTGTTCATTATGGCTTTCCAGGTACATTTCCTTGGGATACGCAAAAAGATGAAGGACGATGGGCACACTTTGGAGAACAGAGAATAAGTTTACCTTCCTCCTTCCAGGACTAGCCCAGGATAATTTGTATTGACAGAATGTTGCCCCGTGGACATATTTACAATGATTTTGAAAAAACAAATCAACTGCAAAGTCTATGCATATGTAGGGAAGACTTGGAAGGATCAGTGGAAAAGAAAAGTTAGAATTGAAAATCTCTTGAACTTTGACATGTGCTCCCCTATCCACATACATATCCATCAGCAGAGTGTGGAAGCCTTACTACAAGTATATGAACACGCATTTGAGCCAAGCAGATGTTTGCGATAAGCAGACATGGTGGCAACTTTTAGGAAGCTTGGCTAAAATTTAAAAATAAGGAGGGAATAACTGATCAGTACACTTCCAGTTGGTATGTTGCACACTATAAGAGATTTTGTAGATACAGCCCAGGAAAATTTCTTAAAAGCAAACACACACACACAAACAAAAAGACAAAGTGATGACTCTCAGAGAAAAAATAACCAGAATTCAGAATTAGTACATAGTATTATCTAAAATGCACAGTAGTCAACAAAAAATCTAGAATATGCAAAGAAACAGAAAGATGTTTTATTATACTTGGGGCGGGGGGTAAGCAGTCAATAGAAATTGTCTGAGTTGGCCTAAACACTAGGTTATAAAGCAAAGGGTTCCAAGAAGCAAAACCATGACAAATATGTTCAAAGAATGAAGCTATGTTTAAAGAATCATAGGGAAATATAACATTGAATCAATAAGTAGTGACTATATATTTTGAAAAGAAAAAACTGTTGAAAGAACAGTTTTTGTATTGAAAGATGCAATAACAAAGATCAGAAATTCTCAACATGGACTTAATAGAAGACGTGTGATGGAAGGAGGAGAAGCCTGTGATCTTCAAGAGAAATCGGTAGGGAAATTTCAGTCTGAAGAAAAGAGAGTAAAAAGATTAAAGAAAAGTGAACACAAAATTAGAGACTTATGAGATAATATCAAGTCAGCCAATATATGTGTAATGTGAGTCTCAGAAGAAGAACAAATGAAGGGAACTTCATCAAAATTTGAAAATAAGTTCAATTTTGTCAAAACTGAAAACATTTTATCTTCAACTGTCATTAAGAAAATGAAATAAAAGGCCACAGACTGAGAGAATGAGAGGAAATATTTGTAAACTATATTTGTGATAAAGAACTCAAACACAAAAATGAGTGAACTAAAAACTCAGCAAAAGATTTGAGTAGACATTTCACAAAGAAGATAAATGAATGGTTAATAAAGATATTTAATTTCATTCATTTCAGTTCAGTTCAGTCACTCAGTCATATCTGACTCTTTGCGACCCCATGAATTGCAGCACGCCAGGCCTCCCTGTCCATCACCATCTCCCGGAGTTCACTCAAACTCACGTCCATCGAGTCAGTGATGCCATCCAGCCATCCAGGCATCCCATCCTCTGCCGTCTCCTTCTCCTCCTGCCCCCAATCCCTCCCAGCATCAGAGTCTTTTCCAATGAGTCAACTCTTTGCATGAGGTGCCCAAAGTATTGGAGTTTCAGCTTTAGCGTCAGTCCTCCCAGTGAATACCCAGGACTGATCTCCTTTAGAATGGACTGGTTGGATCTCCTTGCAGTCCAAGGGACTCTCAAGAGTCTTCTCCAACACCACAGTTCAAAAGCATCAATTCTTTGGTGCTCAGCTTTCTTCACAGTCCAACTCTCACATCCATACATGACCACTGAAAAAACCATAGCCGTGACTAGACAGACCTTTGTTGGCAAAGTAATGTCTCTGCTTTTGAATATGCTATCCAGGTTGGTGATAACTTTCCTTCCAAGGAGTAAGCGTCTTTTAATTTCATGGCTGCAGTCACCATCTGCAGTGATTTTGGAGCCCAGAAAAATAAAGTCAGCCACTGTTTCCACTCTTTTCCAATCTTCGTTTTCTGAATGTTGAGCTTTGAGCCAACTTTTTCACTCTCCTCTTTCACTTTAGTTCCTCTTCACTTTCTGCCATAAGGGTGGTGCCATCTGCATATCTGAGGTTATTGATATTTCTCCCAGCAATCTTGATTCCAGCTTGTGCTTCTTCCAGCCCAGCGTTTCTCATGATGCACTCTGCATAGAAGTTACATAAGCAGCGTGATAATATACAGCCTCGAGGTACTCCTTTTCTATCTGGACCAGTCTGTTGTTCCATGTCCAGTTCTAACTGTTGCTTCCTGACCTGCATACAGGTTTCTCAAGAGGCAGGTCAGATGGTCTGGTATTCCCATCTCTTTCAGCATTTTCCACAGTTTATTGTGATCCACACAGTCAAAGGCTTTGGCATAGTCAATAAAGCAGAAATAGATGTTTTTCTGGAACTCTCTTCCTTTTTCCATGATCCAGCGGATGTTGGCAATTTGATCTCTGGTTCCTCTGCCTTTTCTAAAACCAGCTTGAATATCTGGAAGTTCACGGTTCACGTATTGCTGAAGGCTGGCTTGGAGAATTTTGAGTATTACTTTACTAGCATGTGAGATGAGTGCAATTGTGCGGTAGTTTGAGCATTCTTTGGCATTGCCTTTCTTTGAGATTGGAATGAAAATTGACCTTTTCCAGTCCTGTGGCCACTGCTGAGTTTTCCAAATTTGCTGGCATATTGAGTGCAGCACTTTCACAGCGTCATCTTTCAGGATTTAGAATAGCTCAACTGGAATTCCATCACCTCTACTAGTTTTGTTCGTAGTGATGCTTTCTAAGACCCACTTGACTTCACATTCCAGGATGTCTGGCTCTAGGTCAGTGATCCCATCGTGATTATCTGGGTCGTGAAGATCTTTTTTGTAGAGTTCTTCCATGTATTCTTGCCACCTCTTCTTAATATCTTCTGCTTCTGTTAGGTCCATACCATTTCTGTCCTTTATCGAGCCCATCTTTGCATGAAGTTTTCCCTTCGTATCTCTAATTTTCTTGAAGAGATCTCTAGTCATTCCCATTCTGTTGTTTTCCTCTATTTCTTTGCATTGATCACTGAGGAAGGCTTTCTTATCTCTCCTTGCTATTCTTTGGAACCCTGCATTCAGATGCTCATATCTTTCCTTTTATCCTTTGCTTTTCACTTCTCTTCTTTTCGCAGCTATTTGTAAGGCCTCCCCAGACAGCCATTTTGCTTTTTTGCATTTCTTTTCCATGGGGATGGTCCTAATCCCTGTCTCCTGTACAATGTCACGAACCTCCATCCACAGTTCATCAAGCACTCTATCTATCAGATCTAGTCCCTTAAATCTATTTCTCACTTCCACTGTATAATCATAAGGGATTTGATTTAGGTCATACCTGAATGGTGTAGTGGTTTTCCCTACTTTCTTTAATTGAAGTCTGAATTTGGCAATAAGGAGTTCATGATCTGAGCCACAGTCAGCTCCCAGTCTTGTTTTTGCTGACTGTATAGAGCTTCTCCATCTTTGGCTGCAAAGAATATAATCAATCTTATTTCGGTGTTGACCATCTGGTGATGTCCATGTGTAGAGTCTTCTCTTGTGTTATTGGAAAAGGGTGTTTGCTTTTACCAGTGCATTCTCTTGGCAAAACTCTATTAGCCTTTGGCCTGCTTCATTCCGTATTCCAAGGCCAAATTTGCCTGTTACTCCAGGTGTTTCTTGACTTCCTACTTTTGCATTCCAATCCCCTATAATGAAAAGGACATCTTTTTTGAGTGTTAGTTCTAAAAGGTCTTGTAGGTCTTCATAGAACCGTTCAACTTCAGCTTCTTCAGCGTTACTGTTTGGGGCATAGACTTGGATTACTGTGATATTGAATGGTTTGCCTTGGAAATGAACAGAGATCATTCTGTCGTTTTTTGAGATTGCATCCAAGTACTGTATTTCGGACTCTTTGTTGGCCATGATGGCTACTCCATTTCTTCTAAGGGATTCCTGCCCACAATAGTAGATATAATGGTCATCTGAGTTAAATTCACCCATTCCAGTCCATTTTAGTTCACCGATCCCTAAAATGTCAATGTTTACTCTTGCCATCTCCTGTTTGACCACTTCCCATTTGCCTTGATTCATGGACCTGACATTCCAGGTTCCTATGCAATATTGCCCTTTACAGCATCAGACCTTGCTTCTATCACCAGTCACATCCACAACTGGGTATTGTTTTTGCTTTGGCTCCCTCCCTTCATTCTTTCTGGAGTTATTTCTCCACTGATCTCCAGTAGCATATTGGGCACCCACCGACCTGGGGAGTTCCTCTTTCAGTATCCTACCATTTCGCCTTTTCATACTGTTCAAGGAGTTCTCACATAAATTAAACCTTCAAGTAGGTACTAAGATAGCCCCACTGGACTACCCTCCATAAAAACAGACTTACAATAGCATGAAGATGTGTAGAAAGTGGAAGTCTCTACATTACACATGGGAATGAAAAATAGGACAGTAAATAGACAAATATTAAATATTTTGACAGTTCTGAAAAAAGTTAAATATAGATTTTACCATATACCCAGGAATTTCATTCCTAGATGTCTACTTTAGAGAAATAAAAACACAGGTCATAACAAAAGATATGTATGCAAATATTCATAACAGCATTATTAATAATAATAATCAAACTGGAAACAACCTATCAACTGGTAAACAGAGAAACATTATTATGCAGTATATTCATAGAATGGAATTTTATCCAGCAATCAAAAGAAGTAAGCTACTGAAAAACCATACAACATAGATGAACCACAGAGACATTATGCAAAGTGAAAGAAGCCAGGCACAGACACAAAGGATCATACACTGTATGATTCAATTTATATGAACTTTCCAAAAAGAGCACATCTGTAGAGAAAGCAGATAGAGGTTTGTTTGGTACCAGGATAGAAACAGAAATTTACTGAAGGCAGGAAGTTTTGAAGTGATAGAAATATTGTGATGTATACAAAATTGTAAACTTATGGAAAAGCATTGAGTTACACACATACAAATGGTGAATTATATGCTATGTAATTATACCCCCAATAAACCAATTAACAACAAAACAAAGTTCTACTAAAATCAAGAAAATGATTAATTCAGGAAATGTATAATTTTTTAATGATTATTTTGTTTAGTTAAATTAAATAAAATGAAAATCAAATGTGGAGCTGAGTTTAAATCTTGGCTCAGCACATTTCTGCAGAAACCTGTCAAGTTACTAAGGTTAAAGCTCAGTTTCCTAACTGGTAAAATCAGGTAAAACTATTAAAATAGTTTTAATAACTATATGCCTATGGGATCATTGTTATATAGACCAAACAAGAAATAAAAGTGCATAGTAAACCATCAACCTCTACACAAATGTTAATCATATTGATGATGATATTGTCTATTAAAGAATCAATTTTGAAAAGTCTATTTTGTTCTATAGCTTAAAGCCTCTGTGGTCACATGTGCTGCTCATGTGTGAAGCTCAGGAACATCACTTTTGAATGTACTTTCCCCTCCTTCAAAATAAATACTATAGAATTTTCTTTAAAAAAAAAAAAAATCCCCTCAGCAGCTTTATGAGCATAACTTGATCTTCATAAAGCATGTGTAGTAAAACTTTACCAGATAAATGGTTTCTAGCAATTGGCAAAGAGATAAAAAGGAAAATACCATGTATTGTATAGCTATTTGTAAGATAAAATATGAATATTCCTAGCCTTTGGAGTCATTGCTATACTTAGAATCCACCCTCACAAGACATATTGCTAAAGGCATCCCTCTGGTGGATGTTCACAAATGCATCAGAGGTTAAAAACACGAAAAAAAAAAAAAACACATATTTTGCCACTTCAATCTGTTTTTATAAAGCCTCAAAAATCAAGTAAAGTATATTATCTACACATGAAAGGTTCTATTCTGAGTCTGCGTACATCTGGTATAGCTCGTATTTTCCCTTAATTTAAATAAGTGTTATAATGAATGCCTTTCATTTAATTGCTCTATATTGGTAAGCTTCTGTCCCAAATTTAGGAATATGATTAGCAAGAATGAGATTCACATGAAGACATACTCTTCTTTCCCCAACCTGCCTCCATTTCCCAAATTAAGAAAACAGTGAAGAAATCAATGTTACCAATATTCTTCAGTTAAAATTATGATTATTGGTAGGCAATAAAGAGAAGGTGCTGGAAGTCAGTGGTGCATAGCAGTTAAGACCAGCTTTGGAGTTAGACAGACCCACATGGAATCATGCCTCTAAGTTAAATTCTGAGTTAAATTTGCCCATTCCAGTCCATTTTAGTTCATTGATTCCTAAAATGTTGATGAACTCTTGCCATCTCCTGTTTGACAACTTCCAATTTATGGGAATGCCAGACTACTTGACCTGCCACTTGAGAAACATGTATGCAGGTCAGGAAGCAACAGTTGGAACTGGACATGGAACAACAGACTGGTTCCAAATAGGGAAAGGATTATGTCAAGGCTGTTTATTGTCACCCTGCTTATTTAACTTATACGCAGAGTACATCATGAGAAACGCTGGGCTGGAAGAAGCACAAGCTGGAATCAAGATTGTTGGGAGAAATATCAATAATCTCATATATGCAGATGACACCACCCTTATGGCAGAAAGTGAAGAAGAACTAAAGAGCCTCTTGATGAAAGTGAAAGAAGAGAGTGAAAAGGTTGGCTCAAAGATGAACATTCAAAACTAAGATCATGGCATCTGGTCCCATCACTTCAAGGCAGATAGATGGGGAAACAGTGGAAATAGTGGCTGACTTTATTTTTCTGGGCTCCAAAATCACTGCAGATGGTGATTTCAGCCATGAAATTAAAGACGCTTACTCCTTGGAAGGAAAGTTATGACCAACCTAGACAGCATATTAAGAAGCAGAGACATTACTTTGCCAAAAAACGTCCATTGAGTCAAGGCTATGGTGTTTCCAGTAGTCATATATGGATGTGAGAGTTGGACTATAAAGAAAGCTGAGCACTGAAGAATTGATGCTTTTGAACTGTGGTGTTGGAGAAGCCTCTTGAGAGTCCCTTGGACTGCAAGGAGATCCAACCAGTCCATCCCAAAGGAGATCAGTCCTGGTGTTCATTGGAAGGACTGATGTTGAAGCTGAAACTCCAATACTTTGGCCACCTGATGTGAAGAGCTGACTCATTTGAAAAGACCCTGATGCTGGGAAAGATTGAGGGCAGGAGGAGAAGGGGACAACAGAGGAGGAGATGGTTGGTTGGCATCACCGACTTAATGGACATGGCTTTGGGTATAGTCTGGGAGTTGGTGATGGACAGGGAGGCCTGTCATGCTGCAATTCATGGGGTCACAAAGAGTCGGACATGACTGAGTGACTGAACTGAACTGAATTTGCTTTGATTCAGGGACCTAACATTCCAGGTTCCTATGCAATATTGTTCTTTACAGCATCAGACTTTATTTCCATCACCAGTCACATCCACAACTGGGTGTTGTTTCTGCTTTGGCTCTGTCTTTTCACTCTTTCAGGAGTTATTTCTCCATTCTTCTCCAGTAGCATATTGGGTACCTACTGATCTGGGGAGTTCATCTTTCAGTGTCATATCTGTTTGCTTTTTCACACTGTTCATGGGGTTCTCAAGGCAAGAATCCTGAAGTGGTTTGCCATTCCCTTCTCCAGTGGACCATGTTTTGTCAGAACTCTCCACCATGACCCGACCATCTTACATGGCCCTACATAGCATGGTTCATAGTTTCATTGAGTTAGACAAGGCTGTGATCTATGTGATCCGTTTGATTAGTTTTCAGTGATTGTGGTTTTCATTCTGTCTGCCATCTGAGAGAGAAGGATAAGAGGCTTATGGAAACTTCCTTATGGGAGAGACTGACTGAGGGGGAAACTGGGTCTTGTTCTGATGGGCCAAGCCATGCTTAGTAAAACTTTAATCCAATTTTCTGTTGATGGGCGAGGCTGTGTTTCCTCCCTGTTGTTTACCTTAGACCAAACTTTGGTGGAGTAATGAAAATAATGGCCACCTCCTTCAAAGGGTTCTGTGCATGCACTGCCGCACTCAGGGCCCCCAACCCTGCAGCAGGCCACCACTGACCCATGCCTCCACCGGAGACTCTTGGATACTCTTGGATACTCACAGGCAAGTCTGGGTCACTGTCTTGAGGGGTCATTGCTCCTTTCTCCTGGGTCCTAGTGCACACAAGGTTTTGTTTGTGCCCTCCAAGAGTCTGTTTCCCAGTATCATGTAAGTTCTGGTGGCTCTATGGGGGGGTTAATTGCAAACTCCTCCAAGAGGGCTTATGCTCCAAGAGGGCTTATGTATCTCAAGAGGAGATGCAAGCACTGTTGAAGCTGAAACTCCAATAATTTGGCCTCCTGATTTGAAGAACAGACTCATTGGAAAAGACCCTGATGCTGGGAAAGATTGAAGACAGGAAGAGAAGGGAACAACAGAGGATGAGATGGTTGGATGGCATCACCGCCTCGATGGACGTGAGTTTGAGCAAGCTCTGGGAGTTGGTGATGGACAGGGAAGCCTGGTGTGCTGCAGTCCATGGTGTCACAAAGAGTTGGACATGACTGAACGATTGAATTGACTAACTGATGCCTGTAAGTACTATCTGTTCATTTATTCATTCATTCAGCAGACAGGTACTGAGTACTCTCTTTATGTCAGCATTGTGCTAGGTTCCATCAATGCTGTAAGTAAAAAGAAATGTAATGTTATTCTCAGGTAGCAGTTGGTTTAACCAGGGATTAAAATGTTAATAATACAATCAGACTGTGAATGAATGTGGACTATAACTAACAGTAAGTGCTCTGAAGGAAAGGAACATGATTCACGTAGTGGCATTCCTAGAGATTTCACATCTGGAGTAGATCATTTTTTAACACCTCTCTCATATGATGAAACTTTTTCAATAATATGGATACTATAATTATAAAGGATTTATGTTTTAGTCATTCTTTAATTTTAAAATAAGCAAGAAAGAAGAATATATTCCAATTTTTCAGATATTACTCAAATTCAGCACACTATTTCATGTGTGGACTAAAATCTGTTCTTTCTAGACAAAAACATTATACTATGTCATTTGTTCTTAGTTTTGCCACAGTTTTTATTCTTTGGCTGTGGCGTGCCTCATGAGAGACCCTAGTTCCCGCACTAGGAATTGAATGTGCTGCCTCTGCTATGAAAGCATACAGTCTTAATCACAGGACCATCAAGGATGTCCTTGTCATGGTTTTGAAACAGAAACAAAAACAAAACTCAAAGTGGTCACACAGGATTGTAAAACAGAAGTAACTCAAATTGTTTATTGTATTTATAGTTACTGGACTATCATTGTTTGTTAGAATTTACTCTTTAAACTAAAAAATAGGTATGATAGGAGTTAAACCTGAAGTGAGATAAAATGATTGTGAACCATTGTAAACTTATTCTTTCAACACACATGCGTAGCTGAGTCCATGTTGAGGACTTACATGGAACTTGGAGTTTTCCAAATTAAATTCCATGCAGAACATAATCCTTATTGAAAGATAATTTTCAAATACTAATTTGAAGTGTACATAAATATTAGAACTCAGTAGTAGTCACATCAATTGTTGAGAGCTTAGACCAACAAAAGCTTTATTTAGGAAAGACATTGTTTAGATTTGCTGGCACAAGTTTCTAAGAAAAAGCAGACTTACATTTAATGTGTTTTATTACTGTTATTAAATTCTCTGCAGACAATACACCCCTTTATTGCTTGCACCCTGGAAGACTACCATCCTGTCCTTGGTACACCATAGATACAATGAGAGCATATAAATAACAAAAGGAACTGAATTGAAAAGCATGTGCCAGGGCCTTGTCTGAGAACACATTTTCAAGTAAGTGCAAAACATTCAATGAGAGCAGTAATATGAAAAACGGAGGAGAGAGTAATATGAAAGCAGCTTGTAAAGAAATATGTATATGAGATGATGTATAGCCTCATAAGTCATATACAGGATTTTGATCTTTATCCTAGAAACAACTGAAAGCCTTTGAAAATTTTATTTTTGGTGGGGAGAATAGTGTGGGTGGTGAGGGGATATCATAACAGATATGTATTTTGAAGAATTCATTCTAGCTACAGAGAACAGATTGGATGGAAATCAGTGTTAATGAAGGTCAAAGATGCCACAACACTAGTGTAAGTAGAAGACAGGATTACATTGGTGACAAAATGACTTGAAACAAGGTGGCTCATGACAAGAGGCATTTTTAGGAAGAGTCACAGAATTTGTGATTCATTTAATGTATAAGTCAGGGTATGTGAGAAAAGGTAAAAGAGAGGGAAATATTTATTCTAAGGATAACAGATTGGCTCACACAATTATAGAGCATAATAACTTCCAAGATCTATAGTCAGCAAGCTGGAGACCCAGAAGAGCCAGTAGTGTTCCAGTCCAAAGTCTGGTAGGCTTGAAACTGGGGTGGAACCAAAGGCAAGGAGAAAATTGATTTCTACCTGACCGCAGCTCACTGCAGTCAGGTAGGAGGACGTTCCTTCTCACTCATGAAAGGGTCAGTCTTTTCTATTCAAGCCTTCAACTGACTGGATGGGGCTCACCCTCATTAGTGAGGGCAATCTGCTTTACTGAATCTACCCATTCAAACGCCACTCGTCTAAAAACACACACATAGATTATGGTTCCTGGGAGGAAGGAAGTTCAATGTTATGTGGCAGCCTGAATGGGAGGGGTGTCTAGGGGAGAATGGATACATGTATATGTATGTCTGGGTACCTTTGCTGTTTACCTGAAACCATCACAGCATTGTTTGTTAATCGGCTATACTTCAATACAAAATAGAAAGTTAAACAACAACAACAACACACTCTGGAGGAGGAAATAGCAACCCACTGCAATATTCTTGCCTGGAGAATCCCATGGACAGAGGAGCCCGGCAGGCTACAGTCCATGGAGTCACAAAGAGTTAGACAGGACCTAGCAATTAAACAGCAACAACTACACAGATATAGAAAATAAACTAGTGGTTACCAGAGGAGAAAAGGAAGGGTGGTGGGACAAATTAGGTACATGGGATTAAGGATACAAACTTCTATGTATAAAATAGATAAGCAACAAGATCATATTGTATCAGATAAGGAATTATAGCCATTATTGTATAATAATGTTTAATGGAGTATAATCTGTAAGAATACTGAGTCACTGTGCTATATACCTGAAACTAGCATAATATTGTAAATCTACTTTACTGCAATTAAATATTAAAAAAAATAAGTAAAGAATAAGCAGGTAAATTTTCTGTGGAGAATTGATAAAGACTGTATTTTCTGGATGGCACAAACCACCAGACATTTAATAAAGGGAATTTTTATGAAAAAAGCACTCATAGATATACCTAGAATAATGTTTGATTAAACATCTGGGCACATTGTGGCCATCAGATTGACACACAAAATTAACCATTACACTGAACTCAAGGGTGAGGAAGATAGAGGCATTGAGAAAGATTTCTATTTCTGATTTCAAAAAGTTGCTGTCTGGGTAGTTGAATTCACTAAGCTAGGAAAAACAAGAAGAGCACCAGGTTATAAGTTGAAGATCAGAAATTTTACTCTGGACTTGCTGAATCTGAGATGGCTTAGCAACGTCTAAGTGGATATTTTAACGTATATATAGTCTGGGACACAGAGGGAGAGCTTGGTTTAGAAAGAAAGATGTGGGAATCAACAGCCCACAGATGATAATGGAAGTCATCAGCACAGGCAGAGAAGAAATGGCTCAATATAGGAAGAGAGTCAAAGAAGAAGGCCTAAAATTACTCCTTCTGAAATTATGATATGTAATGACTAGATCAGGAATATGCTCCTACAAACCAAACCACACCAAACTGAACCTGGGAATCACAGCCAGAAAAGTAGTGGGCCCATCATGGAGAGGACTGTGTAATGGAACCTAAGGTAGGATTGATGTGGGGTGTGACACTGAGGTGAGGTTCGCTGCATGTAGAATATGGAGAAGGGGAAAGATGAAATGATCAGTGATAACTGGATACTGTGTAGAGAAAGCTTTTAGAAAACTTTGACTATAAACGAGACCAGAGAAACAGGGTTATGCATTACAAGGTTCTCAGCAATATAGAATTATCCTTCCTTACAAAATCCAGTGAAATCAACCACCTAATATAATCAGAGCAGCAAGATAGCTCACAAAGTGCTCAATAAATATGTGTTGAATGTATACATCCTTGAATATCTGACATCATTCCCTCTGGAAAACCATTCACAACCTCATGGCTTTGCTATATTTTTACTGGAAATGGTAGGCTATAAAATGCACTCTATTATGCATAATGAATTATAGCAAATATTTATATGTACCGTATGATTAAACCTTTCTCATAAAATCTCCTGTGGTATCAAATACTCAAGGCAAACTACACATAAACCACAGGGTTCAGGCAGATTCTGCATATAATAGTATTCTCTTTATGAGGCCTCATGGGATAAAGGTCTCTCTTTTCTCAGTATATAGAACAGACTTGCTTTATTGTAGAGGCAATGGGAAATGCAGAACTGTTTGTAGTTTCCTCTTAACTTTGGGGCAAGGAAGCTTAGGGCTAAGCTGTAGTCCATTTGTAACAATCAGAAACAGCAACCACAGAGCATGATTTTTGTCTATATATTTCTCCCTGATTTCTTTTTTCTTACCTTTATTTTCTCGTCATTTCAATTTTCTTAGTTCTGAAAAATTTTGTTGTTTTATGGATTTTTGCAATATTTCCTAATTTTTTGTACTGTAACAGGGTATAAATAATAATCAGCAGTCTGTATAATTCGGAAGGATGGACCTGTTAAGTGTGTTGCACTGCTTTATTCTAGAACATAGCACTGGCTTCTTTTCTCTCCTATAAATGGAATGTTTGGCAACACGGCATGATTCAGACCTCAAAGCTCATTGCTAGAGGTCATTTGACAGAAAGGCAGAAAGGGATTTAGAGTTTAAAGATTGACTTTGCATAGTGTATGTGTGCAGGCTCACTCTCCTACCACATGCGTGTAGTTGTTAAATGAGCTTCTCCTTTCAGGGACTGAAGGTATATTTTTAACGAGGAAGAGACATTAAAGGGAATTTGGGGCCTCTTAGAATCAACAGCGTCACAGCAAGCTTTCAATTAGGGGGACATCTGTTGGGAATATGGGGAGTCTCTACCCAAAGTCAGTTGCTAATCACATTCACTTGCAGGAGCAGTCAGACAGCCCTATGTGCTAGGAAAGGCTGCTTATTTCCTTCGCGCTCGATCACACTGCATCAAGTGGCCACCTGGGTGATGCGTTCATGCACACCTGCTGACCTACACAGCCTAGCAAAACGGACTGAAATCAAACTCCTAAAACAGACAGAAAGCAGATCCTCCCATGGCCTGGAAGGAGAGACACCATAAGCAAAGAAGAAGACTGGAGTACATAATGAATTGTCAGGAAATGAGCATTAACTTTGGGACTGGTTGTTAACATGTTCCACTGTTTCTTAAACATTGGATTTAAGAGATTCTTATTCCAGAGGCGGGTGGGGGGAAATAGGTGTTTCCCTTTCAAAGCAACAGTTATTTAATCTGGATCAGACCAAGTAACAGCTTGATCCATAGAGATGAGACTAAGCAGCGTTGAACATACATATAATTTTGGGGTATTACTTTTTACCTGTTTTGAAGATGTATTGTAGATCTTCCTTTTCTGAATTATAAAATGTACTTTCCCCGAAACATTCAATTTTGTTTAATTAGATACTGACTGATGGGAAGGAATATTGCGTATCTCATACATTTTAAAGGTATCAAACAAAGGATAGCTTATAACACAATACTCTAAATCAAACTTTGTCTATTTGATGGACTGCATTACTATGGCCACTTGCACTGCCATGTTTCTGTCTAATACAAGTCATATTCATTGTAATTTTATTTTTTTTATAACCAGGACTGGCCTGTTGAAAAACCTCAAAAGAACTAAGAAGTTCAACTCCAAACTATAGTACATCCTAAGAAGCATAAGGCTTGTTTCTGGTGATTTCCAAACATACAGATACATGTGATTACTTTTTATCACTTTATTGTGGATCTTCTCTATAAAACTAAAAGCCTCATTTATGAACTTACTAAATTCTGTTGGTAAAGCTTCATTCATCAAATTATTATTTATTTCTCCAGTTCACTTCACCTGTTTAGATATAAACTTGCTGTTTTCAAGTGTTCATTCTGGCAAACTGGCTTAAGTAAACAATCTGACTAATGAGGGCCTTGTGTATCCTGAGAATACTCTGTGTCATGTATGAATATTTAACTTTTCCCAACTTCTCCATGTACAGATGTTCATCAAGTATATTCACATTTATAGCATTTTATAATCACTAAAGTATATGTGTATATACATATATGTACACACAATATTATAAAATATTAAATGTTAATATTTAATGATTACTAATATATATATTTGTATGTAAAATGTGAACAAAACAATATGTTCCCATATTTCAAATATATTTGAAATGTGGATAAAATCAAAAATATCTGATTAGGTCATATTTTATAGTTGAATCAAAATGATTAACAGCCAAACCAAACCTTTTCCCTAGGCGCTTATATGCAACTGATGCACTGAAAAAAGAAAACTAAAACAAGCTACAACAGAGCCTATAATTCCCAACAAGCTGCTCTGTTTTCTGATGGAAATAATCAGTAAGTAGATCTCCAAGGCACCTATTAATCTCTGTCAATTTTGACTAAATGGAGGTTCTGATTGGCTGCTCAGGAATGGCCAGCTGCTAAAGGAAACTAGAGAACCTGTGGCAACAAAATCCTTTTTGCCTACACTGGAATAAGTACTAGGTAAAGGGACAAAACATCTTTAAACGAAAGAGATGTGAGATAATATTCTTCAGATAATATTTCTGAAGAAATAAAATGTGTAGATCTGCTAGCTATACTATTATTTTACGAGCACCAGGAACACTTATTTATTGCTACATCTTAGAACACCAGAAAAGAAAACTGAAATGACAGTTAATACATGTAATGAAACATTATCCTGCATCACAATACATAGCTTCTGCTGGTGCTCAACAGCCTAGATCATATTTACATATGCATGTTTCTACTTAAATATCTATATAATGTTGGTCCTAGCAGATGGATTTTGAAAATGTTTTTATCTAAGTTGAAAGCCAGGATACAAATATCAGCTAAAAGTAGCATAATTTTGACTGTGGCTTTAATGTTTTCCTATAACTAGTTGACAATGTTGAAGTCTTTCCACACTTATCTAGCTAGCTAACTAGTTATTAAGTTTTACATTCCACTTACCATGCTGTTGCTGCTAAGTCGCTTCAGTCATGTCCGACTCTGTGCGACCCCAGAGATGGCAGCCCACGAGGCCCCCCAGTCCCTGGGATTCTCCAGGTAAGAACACTGGAGTGGGTTGCCATTTCCTTCTCCAATGCATGAAAGTGAAAAGTGAAAGTGAAGTTGCTCAGTCATGTCCGACTCTTACCAACCCCATGGACTGCAGCCTACCAGGCTCCTCCATCCCTGGGATTTTCCAGGCAAGAGTACTGGAGTGGGGTGCCATCGCCTTCTCCATCCACTTACCAGACATGTGGCTAAATTACTTGGTTAGTACCAGGCTTCCCTAGTGGCTCAGTGGTAAAGAACCCACCTGCCAATGAGGAGACCTGGGGGTTCGATTCCTGGGTCTGGAAGATCCCCTGGAGAAGGAAATGGCAACCCACTCCAGTATTCTTGCCTGGGAAAGCCTGTGGTCAGAGGAGCCTGGAAGGCTACAGTCCATGTGGTCACAAAGAGTCAGACACGACATAGCAACTAAGCAACAACAGCAAATTTACTACTAGAGAAATAGGAGCTTTGATGATGGCAGTAAATGTTGTATGGACATGTATTTGATTTTTATGTTCAAGTAATGTATTTTCTCCTGTCATTCATTCCATCTTTTGTCCATATCTCCATCCTAATAAAGAACTGCTGAAGTCCCCTTCTCAGAGAATATACTCAGTCAGCTTGGCTGATACACTACTAGATTCCACTTTTCCAGCCTCAGTTAATAGATACAGAGTGGGACAATCTAATTTTTTGTCCCAGGAACTTGGGATTTGAACATAGGAATTTCCTTTTGTCTCTGTGCTTGAACTGAAGAGATATTTGGGGTTGTAATGTATACAGAAAGGTTTCTAGGGGAGGTGTAGAGAGATTGGGATTAGATGCCACATTGTTCCAGAATGAGAAAGAGATGGTGGGAAAATTACTCTGACTTTGACCCAAAGTATTTCCATGCTGTGCCCGTCCCTGTGTATGACCTGGATACACTTCCTGTGCTCTTCTGTCATAAAACATTCTTGGATGTCTTCAAGAAACTCCTTTTTTGCTTCTCCTTAAACTAATCAGGTACATTTTTGTTACCCGCATCCAAATGATCCATCCTATGACACTTGAGATATCTGAAATTAAAGTCAAGTATTTGCTTGCTCTTTCTCTTTCTTTCCCTTCTTTCTTTCCCTCTATCTACCTACCTATCTATCTATCCATCCATCTATATCTATCTATCTGATATTGACAATGGTCATATCTCTGTGGATAAAAAATACTCTTAGAGGGTGGAACAAATGATAAGAGTAGCATGGAAACACGTACATTATCATATGTAAAATAGATAGCCAGTGCAAATTTGCTGTATGACTCAGGGAAAACCAGGACTCTATTAGAACCTAGAGGGTGGGATGGGGTGGGAGGTGGGAGGGACGTTCAAGACGGAGGGAACATATGTACACTTATGGCTGATGCATGTTGATGGATGGCAGAGAAAAAACACAATATTTTAAAGCAATTATCCTTCAATTAAAAATAAATTGAAAAAACACATTTCAAGGAATAAAAAAATATTACTCTCCTAGTCTTTGTTTCGGAGAAGGCAATGGCACCCCACTCCAGTACTCTTGCCTGGAAAATCTCATGGATGGAGGAGCCTGGTAGGCTGCAGTCCATGGGGTTGGTAAGAGTCGGACACGACTGAGCGACTTCACTTTCACTTTTCACTTTCATGCATTGGAGAAGGAAATGGCAACCCACTCCAGTGTTTTTGCCTGGAGAATCCCAGGGACGGGGGAGCCTGGTGGCTGCTGTCTATGGGGTCGCACAGAGTCGGACACAACTGAAGCGACTTAGCAGCAGCAGCAGCAGTCTTTGTTTAGTTGATACTTATTATACATTCAAAGTTGTAATTTGCAGGTTGGAAAACTAATGGCAAAACCTCTTTTTGTTGTGATAGAACAGACTAACCCTAGTCACTGTGGGGTGTGTGTTTGTGTCTCACAGGGGAGGGCAGCATATTCACTGAACACACAGTGAGGAGCATGAGTGACACGAGTCCTTTGGTAACTACTCAGCCTGGAAGCTGTACTTGCCTTCTCAAACCTGGCAAGTCGAAAAACCCTGCCACTGGCATCTCTACAGCCATGCACTGACACATTGGAAGAGAACTGTATCATCCCAAGTAGGGACAAAATTATTAGTATATAAGTGTAATAATATAAAAATTCTTGATTCAGTCCTGTGCAGTGATTCTCTCTGTGTGAAAGCTTGAACTTGCTCATATATACACACATGCATGCAAGACTGTCCACTGGGCGTATCTACCTATCAGACTCAATTGAGGGACTGTTTTAAATGCTCACTCCCAGTACCTCTTTCTGGACCTATTGAATCTGGACATATGGGTGTAGGGCTCATGAATCTGTATCTTAAAAATATTATCCCTTGACATTCTGATATGATAAATTCAGCCTGGTTTTAGGGAGCCACAGTCTTGTGCAATTAACATATGAGCTTTGGTAAACTAAATAGTCCAATGTGAATTAGAATGGACCAGAGTGACATGTGGATCTAAGGTTAAACAAAGAAAAAGTGAAAGTGAAGTTATTCAGTTGAGTCCGACTCTTTGGGACCACATGGACTGCAGCCTACCAGGCTCCTCTGTCCATGGGATTTTCCAGGCAAGAATACTGGAGTGGGTTGCCATTTCCTTCACCAGGGGATCTTCCCAACTCAGGGATTGAACCCAGGTCTCCTGCATTGTAGGCAGACACTTTACCGTCTGAGCCACCAGGGAAGATGAGCCATAATCAGAACAAGAGAAGGGGAAATATGGCCAAGAGCCAAGATAGGTAACAAATCTAGTATCTCTTAACTATGGGGCAGTCACTGTTACACTAGCAAAAAGGAATTGTGAGAAGGAATTAGTACTTAACTCCAGATTCATACTGTAAACTGGAAGATAATTCATGCACAATATACTATTTCAAATCCTCCTGTTAATATATATTTAAAAGCATATGTTTTGTGCATTTTTCTCAACTATGTTTTTTGTTTTTGGTTTGTTTTCTCTAAAACCCATTGTCTCTATATCTTTTTCTGTTGTATTGTTGCAGAAATCTTTATGAAATGAGTAGATCCAATTGATAATTTTTATCAATTCCAAGACTTTTAGAAAAGAAACTAATAAACTCATCTTATTCCTGACACAATGGTCCTTGAATAAGAAAGTTTTTTTGTGTGTTTTTATCATACAAATGCACATATGCACATATCATATAAAACACTATTTCTCTTTGCTCACATCACTTACTTTCTATGAAGAGGAGGATAGAAAGGTAATCATGGAAGTTCTGATTTCTCCCACAAGTGTCAAAATAACATGTAGTGTTCTAGGTAGCTCTAATTTATCATTTTTGCCCCCAGCTGCAGGAGAACTGGTTCAGAGGCCCAAGGCCCAAGAGGAAGGGATGAGAGCTTGGTTTAGAATGAACGTTCTGCATAACTCTGTAACTTCTAGTTGCTTTTTTGTTGTTGTTGTGCCACACTATGAGACTTGTGGAATCTTAGTTCCCCAAGCAGGGATTGAACCAGGGCCACTGCAGTGAAAGCACTGAGTTTTAACCACTGGATTGCCAGGGAATTTCCCTAGATGCCTTTAAATTAAGAAATTGCTGCTAGTCACGTAAAATAAAAATGTGGCTTAACAACCTTAAATCTCTTTTAAACAACAGCACAACATAGCCACATTCCCCTAATGTTGTCAGTACCTTTGGTAGACTGTTCATGAACACATGGTGCCTAATTGAGGAATGATAGATACCAGCACACGCGGCCCTACCTGCCAGATGGATGTAACACATCTCTAATGTAGTCAGTGACTCCTTCAAAACAATGCAATGGGTCATATATGACTTTATATCCTGCATTTTTGAGTAAGCATTGTAAAATTTGGAAGATGCAATCTATGTGTGAATATTTCAATGTTTTAATTAAAAAAATTCTTTAAACTGTATTATGCCATTTACATAGCTAAAACAAACACTGAACTGTTTGCAAGTCATTACCATCTATAAAAAGAAGAGAGTCATTTTCTAAATTTGGAACAATAGAAATATTTCAATTTTATTATTATGTCTATTATCTGTCTTAATAAGCCATAGTCCCAGGGGCCTAAGATACTATTAAATTCAGCATTCTCTCATCACTCTTAAGATTCAGTGCCTTCTCAGAAAGGGAGTTCCTTAAGTAAGTCTACAGTACTGTAAAGGATTAACATTGGCAGTCTACCAACCAAAAATTTTCATTATTCTACTAATGCAAAAATTGTTCTTGATTTTTTCCCTAACAAGCAATACTTTAATCATGGATTTATTAAACTCCTAATGGCTGCTCAGCTCTCTGCTTAGTACATAAGGAAGTAGAAAACAAACAAACAAAACCCCCCAAGTCAAAATCTAGTCCTTAATGGGACAGAAATATTTAGTGAGTGTGTCAAGTTTCCTGCTAGGTACTTTCAGCACACCACATCATTTTGTGGAATTTAGAGTTTATCTGGGGAGGCAAATAGACTTCCTTTAATAATAAGGGAATCAAAAGTAGTACTTGAATTTCACAGAACTTGTCAGCCCCTTTCTCTTGTCTTAGCGTCTCATCACCTCAGCTCCCTAGACAGATGGGTCCAGAGGGCTCTCCATCATTAGACAATTCACCAACTCCCCACTTGTAATTGCAGGACTGATCTTGTCTGGAGAAGGGGATTTTAATGATTCCTTGTACTATTCTACCTTACCACGCTCATTGTCCTCCATTTCTGGTCATCCAGCAGGGCTTGGCATGAATCCGCCACCCACATGTGATGAGATATAGGATGGAACATATATTTCTTATAACTTTTCTCAGCTTAAAAAAAAATGAGGGTACTTAGCATTCATGTAATTTCAAAATGCTGAATAACCTAAATTGGCCTAAGAAGCCATCCTTTGTGATATGTTACAGTTGCCATTTGCTTATACTGTTGATGGCAATGAACATGAACACCATAACTGGTCAGGATGCATGAATAACGTTCCCTAAGTACTTTAAGAAGTCCTGGGGGTTCAGGTAACAAAGCTAAAACAACTATTCTTTCTCAGTCGTCTATGAGTATTCATATTCTCCCAGGTTTCTGCGCTTGTCTAACTCTTTTGTAGACAATCTTTCCTCTGGGTAATTTCATTTCCCTGGCTCTGATTACTCCCTACGCAGTAACATAGTCCAAGTCTTTACCTCCAGTGTGGAGTTTTTTCCTTGAGACTCAAACAGATACATACAACTACTTGATGGTACTCGCTCTACTTAATAGGGTGCTCTTATCAGTAGGATGGTGTAGACGTGAAGGAGGAGATTGGGGAAGGTACATTTTGCTCTCTAAAATTTCTTACGTTAAAGAAATGCAAATATCAGAAGGCTAAAAACTCAAAAGTGCACAAGTTCACCTTAATATCTGAAGCATAAGACATGGATATATTTGTCCTGAGGGAATAAAACAAACAAACAAAAAATCAGCAAGATAAAAAAGGCAAAACAAAACCAAAACCTACCACTACCATGTTTAGGAAATCTGTGCTCTCCCAGGTAATTTTCATCAATGAGGATGCTTACTTCTACATGGATATCTACACAGACCACACTCAACAGGGCACATACGCAGTATAAGTCAACAGTTAGATGTCATCCTCAGTGTTTCCTTTCCTTTGCCTCACACCAGTAGGCACCAAATCCTAGTGCTTCCGACTCGGAATATCTCTCGTTTCACTTTCTTCTCCTGCAGCCTCACTGCTAGAGAACTACTGCCAAGTTTAAGTTCTCCTCAGTGTTCAAAACTGGGAAAGGAGTACGTTGAGGCTGTATATTGTCACCCTGCTTATTTAACTTATATGCAGAGTATATCATGCGAAATGCCGAGCTAGATGAATCACAAGCTGGAATAAGATTGCTGGGAGAAATATCAACAACCTCAGATAGGCAGATGATACCACTTTAATGGCAGAAAGTGAAGAGGAATTAAGGAGCCTCTTGAATGAAGGTGAAAGAGGAGAGTGAAAAGTCTGGCTTAAAATTCAACAATAAAAAAACTAAAATCATGGCATCTAGTCCCATCACTCCATAGCAAATAGATGGGCAAAATGTGGAAACAGTGTCAGATTTCATTTCCTTGGTCTCCAGAATTAATGTGGACATTGACCATAGCCACACAATTAAAAGACACTTGCTCATTGGAAGAATAACTATGTCAAACCTAGACAGTGTTTTGAAAAGCAGAGACATCACCTTGCCGACAAAGGTCCGTCTAGTCAAAGCTATGATTTTTCCAATAGTCGTGTTTGGATGTGAGAGCTATGAAGGCTGAACACTGAAGAATTGATGCTTTCAAACTGTGGTGCAGGAGAAGACTCTTGAGAGTCCCTTGGACGGCAAGAAGATCAAATTAGTCAATCCTAAAGGAAATCAGTCCTGAATATTCATTGGAAGGACTGATGCTGAAGCTGAAGGTCCAGTACTGACTCACTGGAAAAGATCCTGATGCTGGGAAAAACTGAGGGCAAAAGGAGAAGGGGGCGACAGAGGATGAGATGGTTGGATGACATCACTGACTCATTGGACATGAGTTTGAGGAAACTCAGTGGGACAGTGATGGGCAGAGAAGCCTGGCAGGCTGCATTTAATGGGGTGGCAAAGAGTCGAACATAACTGAGCAACTAAACAAAAACAAAAATGTGTCCTGAAGACTATTGCAACAAATATCTAGCTGATCACCTGCTTAAAAGTTTGCCCCCATTGAATCCATATTCTATATTATAGTTAGAATAATAATTTTGCCTCGAATGTTTCAATGGCTCCCTCTCTTTCAAGGAAAAACCAAAACTACTTAGAGTCTTGCCCTGGGAAGGAATGATAGCTTTTCTTCTTGATGTTCTGACCCTCACAAGAAGTCACATCCAGCTTCTTGGAGGCTCCTTAACCTGCCATGCCCTATCCGTCACACTGCCTTTGCCCAGACTGTATCCCATGACTGGAATGTATTTCCTTGTCTTTGCTGTGAGATTTTAGCACATCATTTTTGACGTGTCTTTCAAAACTTATTTCAAATGTTACCTCCCCTGGGAAGCCCTACCTGACCAACACAATCTGGATTCGTTTCCCCATCTACAACCTGTTAGAGTTTCTTCTGTTTACCTCAATAAAAATAGCAGTAATAGTAATAATAAATAATAATAATAAATAATAAAATATAATAAATAAATAAATAAATAATAATAATAAAATTAATAGTTATTGAGTTAGATTCTAGACACTATAATAATTTTCAATAGAGTTCTTAATACTTTACAGAGAATGTCTCTCAATTGGATGATATCTCCCATAAGCTGCTGAACTCTAAAAAGTAAGATCCTATGTCTTACTGAATTTTTTTTTTTTTTTAATTCTCAGAGCCTAACTCAGTGCATTGTTCATTGAATGGCTGCATATCCTGAGCAGCTGTGACTATGTTCTTCATGGAATATTTCCTGATTGTTTTTCTACTAGCAATAATCACTCCTGTGCCTGAATTCTACTTTGACAGGATTTGCATTCCTCCTATGCTTATATTATTATTCTCACACATATAACTTGGCTGGTCTTCATGCAGGCCATGCAGTTATTAGATGACCCCTTCTTTATTATCTTTTCTGACAATCTCAGCAGCTTCCAAAACCTTTGGGAATCAAGCTTTAATGTCCACTCAGATCTTCTCTTTCTGATATTTCACAATTTTAAATATTAAGATTATCTCCTGTAGTCATGTATGGATGTGAGAGTTGGACTGTGAAGAAGGCTGAGTGCCGAAGAATTGATGCTTTTGAACTGTGGTATTGGAGAAGACTCTTGAGAGTCCCTTGGACTGCAAGGAGATCCAACCTGTCCATTCTGAAGGAGATCAGCCCTGGGATTTCTTTGGAAGGAATGATGCTAAAGCTGAAACTCCAGTACTTTGGCTACCTCATGCAAAGAGTTGACTCATTGGAAAAGACTCTGATGCTGGGAGGGATTCGGGGCAAGAGGAGAAGGGGATGACAGAGGATGAGATGGCTGGATGGCATCACTGACTTGATGGACGTGAGTCTGAGTGAACTCCGGGAGTTGGTTTTGGACAGGAAGGCCTGGTGTGCTGTGATTCATGGGGTCGCAAAGAGTCAGACACA
This sequence comes from Bos javanicus, assembly GCF_032452875.1. Lineage (NCBI taxonomy): Eukaryota > Metazoa > Chordata > Mammalia > Artiodactyla > Bovidae > Bos > Bos javanicus. Next base: position 36,523,588 of record NC_083875.1, on the reverse strand, counting down.
ACTGAGCGACTGATCTGATCTGAAGGAAAAAAATTGTGGTACAAGTTTATATTTTAAACTTCCTTACCATTAATGCTCAAAAGCTTTAAAGACTTTAAAAATAGTAAATCACAAACCTAGAATTCCTTGTGGTAAGTGTTCTAGGTGGTCATATTTAGGTCTTTGCATTTCATTTCAAATAAGTGAGGATTAAACTTTTATCACATACATAAAGAACTGGGCAAGGAGGTGAAAGATTAGAGTCTAGAGCTTCAGACAAAAAACTTAAGGTCTATGATTTTATCACTCAAGCCTCCAGTGGCCCTAGTTATCATCTAGACTCCTTTTCTCACCTCCAGATGTGCAAATGGCTAATGCTGAACTGATGAGGGAGGAAGAGAAAGCTGATTATTAAGTAGCATATTTGCAGATTGAGAAAATAGGATAATATAGAAAACAAAATGGGAAGGTCAGAAAGTTTTTTGGTGCCTAGACTATTTACATGGAGAAGGCAATGGCACTCCACTCCAGTACTCTTGCCTGGAAAATCCCATGGATGGGGGAGCCTGGTAGGCTGCAGTCCATGGGGTCTCGAACAGTCGGACAAGACTGAGCAACTTCACTTTCACTTTTCACTTTTATGCATTGGAGAAGGAAATGGCAACCCACTCCAGTGTTTTTGCCTGGAGAATCCCAGGGACTGGGGAGACTGGTGGGCTGCCGTCTATGTGGTCACACAGAGTTGGACACGACTGAAGTGACTTAGCAGCAGCAGCAGGCTATTTACATAAAATCATGTGTAATTAAGAAAAGGCTCAAAACTCTAAATTGAGTTTCAACTTGAACAACCCAAATCAGGTCCCACAGACACCAAGTTTAGCTTGTCCCTATCTTTAAAGTAAGATATTTGGGGGATTTAAAGTACTGGTATGACCCAGAGGGATGGTATGGGGAGGGAGGAGGGAGGAGGGTCTAGGATGGGGAACACATGTATACCTGTGGCGGATTCATTTTGATATTTGGCAAAACTAATACAATTATATAAAGTTTAAAAATAAAATAAAATAAAGTATTGATAAATAACAGATTTTTAAAATACCATTCAAAGAGAAAGTCTGTCTATTCTTTATCTTCATGCCCTTGTAATCATACTGAGAGATCTCTAGGAAGCCTAAAGAATGAATGCTTTTTTCACATGACCAGCTCTCTTTACTAGAAGCCCTGGAGGAGAAGGCATCTGAAAGTCTACCGTTTGCTTCGCTAGACAAAACTCTAGCACTGAGAAATTACACGAGACTTAATGTGGTATGAAATGAGAAGTTGGAAAAAGATATTTTTCAAAAGCTGTGCTTAAGAACAGTATAATCAGTCTTACTCTGAGCAATTTAGCCCTCTTCTCATAATTAGTCTTTTTCTTTCTTTCCAAAAGTGCACAAACAATTGCCCTTTAGGGTTACATCACCAATTTGAATAATGATATACAATCCCCGTGTCTCAAATTTTGACGGAAGCCTCAATCCATGATGTGAATCTTGAAACTTTTTTTTTTTTCCCCTCAGAGTTTTGACACAGCTGTGGTGGGGGCCAGCCTATTGGCGATATGGCTTGACATTCACTCCATCAACACTTAGGTGTTTGTTGTTCTCTCTGCTTCTGACACATTATCTTGGATGACAGAAGGCTTCTTCAAATCAATTTATGGAAGGTTGAGAGAAACAGAACTTCCATATAATTTCTGATCTATGCAGTCTTTGGTGTGTGAAACAAGAGATTTGGTGTTCAGCATATGTGGTGATTATAATTGACTTAGTTTTCAATAATTCATTGCTAAGACAGTGTTGCTCTGAGAAACCAGAAAGTTCAATTGGCTATTCAAATGGAGTAGAAATGATCACTAGGAGATAGGAATGGAAGTATTAAGCTTTATTTGTCTATGGTAAAATATTCATAATCATATGATAATATTAGCTTAATTTTATGCATCTGTTCTAAGACTGACTAACCCAATTTCTTTTTTAGATCAAGCTAAAATCAATTTATTGATAGATATCCAAAGGATAAGGATTATATGCTAACCATGGACAATTAAAAATGATTTCTTGAACAGAATGGCCTTTGGGATTTGCATTAATCTAAGAGAATGAAAAATAAACAATAACAATGGTACTGAGAAATTTAGATGTTATTCACTAATCTGTTTTATCAACTAATGTAGTGAGAGGAACACATTTTTTGGTTTGTTTTGGTAACGGGGTAAGAAATAAAATACTTGGATGGGTGTTATGTATGTTATGTGCCTGTGTGCTCAGTCCCTTCAGTCGTGTCCCACTCTTTGTGACTGTATGGACTGTAGCCTTCCAGGTCCTCCGTCCCTGGGATTCTCTAGGCAGGAATACTGGAGTGGGGTGCCATGCCCTCCTCCAGGGGATCCTCCCAATGCAGGGATCAAACCCACATCTCCTGCATTTTTTGCATTGCAGGCAGATTCTTTACCCCTGAGCCACCAGGGAAGCCCCTGTTATATACATTACCACTTTCGAATAATACATATTCCTAATATTAGAGAGCAGAGATGATGATCATCATAATTCATGAACCACCTGAGAAAAGTGTCAAATAGCTATATTATATTCCAGGCTAGATGAAGCACAAGCTGGAATCGAGATTGTTAGGAGAAATATCAGTAACCTCAGATATGCAGATGACATGAGCTTTATGGCAGAAAGCAAAAAAGAAACTAAAGAGCATCTTGATGAAGGTAAGAGTGGAGAGTGAAAAAGCTGGCTTAAAACTCAACATTCAAAAAACTAAGATCATGACATCCAGTCCCATCACTTTATGGCAAAACAGATGGGGAAACAATGGAAACAGTGACAAACTTTATTTTCTTGGGCTCCAAAATCACTGTGGATGGTGACTGCAGCCATGAAATTAAAAGACACTTGCTTTTTGGAAGAAAAACTATGACACACCTAGACAGTGTATTAAAAAGCAGAGACATTACTTTGCCAACAAAGGTCTGTACAGTCAAAGCTATGGTTTTTCCAGCATTCATGTATGGATGTAAGAGTTGGACCATAATAATGAAGGCTGAGCACCAAAGAATTGATGCTTTCAAACTGTGGTATTGGAGAAGACTCTTGAAAGTCCCTTGGACTGCAAGGAAATCAAACAGTCCATCCTAAAGGAAATCAATCCTGAGTATTCACTGGAAGGACTGAAGCTGAAGCTCCAAAACTTTGACTACCTGATGCAAAGAGCTGATTCATTGGAAAAGACCCTGATGCTGGGAAAGATTGAAGGCATAAGGAGAAGGGGGTGACAGAGGGTGAGATAGTTAGATAACATCACTGACTCAATGGACATGAATTTGAGCAAACTCCCCGAAATGGGGAAGGACAGGGAAGCCCGGCATGCTGCAGTCCATGGGGTTGCAAAGAGTCAGATATGACTCGGCGAATGAACAACAAAAAAGTTGAATAACATCTTAAAAAGTGTCCAATTTGAATGGACTGCAGCCTACGAGGCTCCAGTCTTGCCTGGAAAATCTCATGGGCGGAGGAGCCTAGTAGGCTGCAGTCCATGGGGTCGCGAAGAGTTGGACACGACCGAATGACTTCACTTTCACTTTTCACTTTCATGCATTGGAGAAGGAAACGGCAATCCACTCCAGTGTTCTTGCCTGGAGAATCCCAGGGACGGCGGAGCCTGGTGGGCTGCCGTCTATGGGGTCGCACAGAGTCGGACACGACTGAAGCGACTTAGCAGCAGTAGCAGCAGCAGCAGCACTGTAACATTACTATTATCACCTTATAACATTACAGTAGTTAAGACAGTTATGAACTGTCCAGGATATAAGAACATATACGGAATTTGCATCTGGTCACATGCAAAGAAATGCTTAATTTCAAGCAAGCTCCCACCAGATTCCTTTTCTTACAAAGCCACATTTTCAAAATCACAGTTTGAGTATGACAAACATAAGCAGAGTTTAGGTTTTCAAGTTACCTATAATTTGCATCCACTCATTCCCTAGTTCATCCAGAAAGAAAATATTCAGGTGACTGTTACAAGCTATTTCCAATGTTTGCTGTGCCTCTCCATCCTCATCTGCCTATACCCAATGCAGTGTTTTAGCAGGGCTGATGAAAATGGCCTTCTTAATCTTGACTTCTCATCCTTGGTAATCACTCCAGACTTAAAGTAACAATATAGAAATGTTTGAACTTTGGGCTTTCCTCCTCCTTTACTCTAAAGATTACAATTAAATAAGTGTGCTTTTTTGGTTTTGTTTCAGTTTAGTTTCGGTTTATCTTTCTATCCATTGACTTAGAACATTTGGAGAGGAGACTTGAAGGACCAAGAAATCTTATGGCTATATATCATAATCTATTTTCTGGTTCAAATGATAAGACTTAAATAATGCATTTTCCACTGAAAATTAGGTCAATGTGTAATCTCTTTTCATTCATTCGTTTCTGAGTTTCCCATTATGTGCCAATTTCTCTGATGATGGAGAACAAATGCCTAGTCTTAATATTCATAGAATAGACTTAGTTTTATACAGTCGTCAACAAGTTTACAGCTTAGAGAGGGGATCAGATACATGAATGATTTTAATAATACATCATATTTCAAAAGAGACTATAGGGAGAAGTTTTGTAAGAATTAACAAAAGTCCAGGGTAATCAACCTGTTAATGGTAAGATGCTGTGGAGTACATGGATGAGAGAGTTATTAAAGACTTAGGATCTAAAGGAATTGTAAATTGACTGAATTTGGGAGGTGAGAAAGAAAGAGGGGGGGGGAGAGGAGGGAGAGTAGGAGAGAGGTAAACAGGACAGAGAAACTAATTAAAAATACAGTTAGGATTGCTGAGTTTCGTGAAAGCACCATTCACTAAAGTATGTAATATAGGAGCTGCAACATATAATCACACAATAAATACAGCAACCAAGAAGCCTATATCTATACCATTAATCCCAATATCGCAGTATCTGCCCTGCTGGTTCACAAGTGTTCTTGAACTTGTCAGGATTTATGCTTCAGGAATACATTTACCATAATATTTAGTATAGAGTGAAGTTGCTCAGTCATGTCCGACTCTTTGTGACCCCAAGGACTGTAGCCTACCAGGCTCCTCTGTTTATGGGATTTTCTAGGCAAGAGTACTGGAGTAGGTTGCCATTTCTTTCTCCAGAGGATCTTCCCAACCCAGGGATCGAACCCAGGTCTCCTGCATTGTAGGCAGACGCTTATACCATCTGAGCCACCAGGGAAGCCAATATTTAGTATAGCACATACACCATTTAGATACACACTGCCTCATAATTGAACATTGGTAAAATGCTATTGTTTAATGTGATAACATATTAGTGAAGGACAAAGATGAAGGCCGCTCTCATGAACTTTCTTAGACAGCAATTCCTCTCAGTACAAAGCATCAACTAAATGTCCAAAAAAACAGACAAAAAAATCAGGACCATTACTCTTAAGATTTAAATCTCTCCCTGAGACACAAATTATGGACAAATTTTCTACAAAGTAAATTTGAGCTAAGCTTGCCTAAGCTTTCAGTAAAGACATTAGCTTAGTTAGCATATTAATTAAGACAAGTTATAATGCCCTCTTCTCCTCATTGCTATATGAGTATTACATGCCGAACATTTGTCTGGCACCATTCTACTACATAGAGTCTGTCCGAGGTTGCTGGTGGTTATAGTTCTGCTCCAAAATTACTGAAGTATGTTAACGATTCCTGACCATTGGGTGCTTTATTTATGTTTTGGGACTATGTAATTGAATTTTAAATGCCCATTATGTGATTAAGAATTTAGAATACTGCAAAATCTTTCAGAATCTCTTAATGGGTATAATAATGTTGCTACTATTCATGTTGGTGATTTAAGTCTGTCGTTTATTCCACTGGAACTCTTGTTCACTCCCCACAGAATGGAGATACTTTCCCTTACTGCCATTGGTATTTATTTGAACAGGTTATTTAAGTTCTGTGTTTTACATTGCTTGCAGGGAAGAAAACAGAATATTAGTAAAGGCTCTGGAGTCACTTCAAAGTTTTCCTTTTGCATTGAGATGTAGATTAACTACATCAAGTAGATAGGTAGGAGAAAAACAGAGGCACGTTCTTCATTTTTGAAGGATAAGAAATTCTCTAACACTGAATATGTCTCTATCATTTACTTTGAGCAAGAAATATTTTTTTCCTCCATCAAGAACTATAGAAATAAAATTTATAGACTCAGTGGAAATAACATATTATATTAGCTCTTCGTTTATGTATTAGTTCTTCATCTATATGTCTGTATATGTGTTATGTACCCCTAAGAACACACAGATACACATACACATAGCTGTTTATTCCCAAATGTGTCTGTACTGGAAATCCTTCCAAATCTAATTAAAATGTAACCTGAAAAAGAATATTTCTTTCCTACCGTAAAAAACTGTGAATAACAACTAGAGATGTTCTCATTTTTCATTTTAAAAATGATCAACCATTTAAATAGAAACTGAAGCAAATCAGCGGGATAAATACTGGCAATACTATGATCACTGAGGTCCATTTAATGGTGTACCCACCAACAGTCTCTTCAAATTCTTCTTTCAGTCTTCATTTTTTATAGTTGCTTTTTAGAAAAATTGTAAAGTTTTCCTTAAAAATGCAAAATTGATGTGTCTGTCTTTAGGTCTCATTTACAAAGTAATGAAAAATAAAATTAGAATCGGCTAATATATTAGTGTCTAAAACTTAGGTCAATTGTGTTTATAACTTGCCAAAAGAAAAAGAAAAGTGTTGGATTCTTATAAAAGCAAAGGTTTTGAGACTGTAGAATGTCCTGTATCTCTGTCTCAATTCATTAAGAGCTGAGGTTCCAACCTCAGGCTACATGGTTTAGTTCTTGATGCTGCTGCTGCTGCTGCTAAGTCGCTTCAGTCATGTCCGACCCTGTACTTAGCTTTAAATCCAGTAGTTTCTTTTTCCCAAGATTAAATTTTATCCTTCATATGCTCAGTCACTGACTAAGGGTCTTTGCAGATCTCTGAAAGAAGTAATACCAAAGACTTCAGTATCTCATCCAAGTTAAGCACTTCATCAGTATTCTCCATTAGGAACTTTCTGAAGCAGTGGTTGATCTGCTGGTTGGAGATCCTCTCCATCTTTCTCTTGCCAATACTTTCCTGGAATAAACTTAACCTCAGTATCCCTTTGGCACTGCACCTTCCACCATCTCTTCTCAAAACTACCATTGCAAAATAATGGCAATAATGATGATGATAATGTCCATCAGACATTATGCTATCTTAATGACTCATATTACTGCCCAGATGTAACATCCCTTGTACCCTGTTTTTACTGATGATAAGACTCAGTTTCAAGCAAGGAAAGAAAAAGAATGTTTATAGACTGAAGGTTTGGCTTCAAGCTTGAAGATTAAGACCTTGTCTTGGCATAGCGGTGATCACACATCAGGAACTACTGATAAAGCCATCTCAAAGTGCCATTTGCAGAAGTTTATTTGACCCTTCCACCAGGCCAGGGTGCAAATGACCGTTATGCTCCCTTTGTTTGTAAATACCTCTATTACACTAAAATGAACTTAAAATGTAAAATGAAAACAAAACAGTGGTTCCATTTATAAGTGCAACTGCTCCTAGAGTACAACAAAATTATACATATGTGTGATATATATATATATGTATATAATTAAATGCATAGATGTGTGTATGTAATTATAGGTATACACACATACAATTCACGTATATAATTCATATATATTTCTTAGTAAAAGAAATCTGCATTTGAGTCCCAGATCTGCTAATTCTATTAGTTATAAACCTTGGGTAACTAGCTCAATCTCATTTATTTCAGTTTCCTCTTTATCAAATAAGGAAGATAATTCCTTAAAGTATTGTTGTGAGGAGGGAGTTTATACTGAAGGTATAAATTCAAAGTACTATAGAAGTGAAAAGTAATAACATTATATTTGACAAAATAAATAACACAATTTTGATAGAAAGATAGTTGTATATCAATTATGGTAGCTGAAATATATTGGACAGGAACCCCAGTCAAAATAGGACTTTCTTAAAGGGCTTTAATTAACTGGTCAATATGTAATGGATAATAAATGTCTTAATTTAATGTGCTGGCATCATTTTGATCAATGACTGAAATTAGAGTCTGGTGTCCACTTTTCCCATTGCTAGTCATTATTTTAATAATATATTATCACCTGCCGTTGTTAGGTTGAGGCTATTTTATAAAGCTGGTCTAAAACAGGTACAAGTCACCACTTTTGTCTCCACCCCCCAGCCCCTGTTTATGTGACAGGCTGTTACTGTCCCACCTGATTGGTGACATGGACGTTAACATTTCATCTGGTGCATGGTGGAAAGGACATTAACCAGCCAGCATCAGCAGCCTGGGCCTGCTGTCAGTGATGATATCAGACACATGACTGAATGTAACAAGGAACAAATGCTTTTCAGAGATGAAAAGAACAGCAGTTACAAATTAACACTGAGGGAAGGCAAAGGAAGGCAGGACAATCCCATCCCTGTTACTAAAAGAGCTTCAGTTTAATTAAATCTAACAACTATACACGGTCAAAACAAAGTTTAAAAAAAAAAAGAGGAGGGGAATGCGATGGGCCTGAGTGACTCTGATTTCTTTCTTTTTTCAAAAACATTAATTTCAGCATTATTGAGGTATAATTGACAAACAAACTTGTAAGATATTTAGAGTACACATCATGGTGACCTGACACATGTTCACATTGGGAAAGGAGTCACTGAGTTAATGAATCCATTACCTCACATATCTATCCTTGTTTTTTAAAAAATGGTGACATCTAAGTTCCACCCTCCCAGCAAACCTCAACCATATAACACAGTGTCATCAACCAGAGTCACTATGCCCTGCACCAGATCCTCAGACCTTATTCATCCTGTAGCTGACAGGTTGTACCCTTTTACCAACATCCCCCCACTTCTCCCATCCCACATCCCCTGGCAACCACTTTCCTCCTGTTTTTGTAAATCTGACTTTTTTTTGATGCCACAAATAAGTGACTTCCCTCTAATTTTTGCCCTTGATTAGTCAAACACATTCAGAATCTGAGCTTCGGTTTCACTATGAATAATTTGTCAGAGACAGTTTTAAAAAAAAAAATCTCTTTCTTTCCCTGATTCTCACCTCCTGCCCATTTCAGATCAGTTTCCAGTCATGCTCTGCCTTTAAAAAATATATATATTTCAAATTCTTTCCTTACTCTTCATTTCCACAGCATTTGTCACTTCATTACATCATCACACTGGCCCACTTGCAGCAATTCATCCTGTGGACTAGAATCTTTCTAAAGTACAACTTTAAATATAACACTCTTGCAAAAAGACTTAATAAACTCCTTATTAGTAACAGATTCAGATCCATACTCCATACCCTGACCTTCCAATGCTGTATCTGTTTCTCTGATAGAAGATAGAAGATAACTCCTTCTATGTTCCAGTTTGATCACTACTTACTAGGCAACATGATTCCACAATCTCATTCACAGCCTCATCCACACTGATGCCCATGCACACTACACTCAGGATCTTCACTGCTCTGCACCACCTCTCTAGTTTGTGGCATGCAGTCTCAGCAGTTGTGGAGAGCAGGCTTAGTTGCACCGTGGCATGTGGGATCTTAGTTCCCCAACCAGGAATCAAACCCCAGGCCTCGCATTACAAGCTGGATTCTTAACCACTGGACCACCAGAGAAGTCCCTGAAATTCTGTTTTCTTAAAAGGCCCAGTTTAACCCAGTCCCTCTAGGAAATCTTCTTTGAATAAGCTAGTGAACAATTGCAGAGTTACATTAAAATCACATTATTCTTAATTCCTATAATACACTTCACCTTGGCTTAAAAAAAAAAAAGAAAACTTCAAGTTTTCTCAGACTTGTTGCCTTGGAAAACTATCCCTAAGTCATGTCACTTTTGTAGAAAGAGCATGAGGTATTGATCTAATATACTCATACAAAACTAAGAACATTCTTGCTAGTAAAATGTAATTAATCACACACCTATAACACACCTATAAAGAATCAAGTGCATTTGGGTTTAAGAAAAAGATAGCCAACCATTAAACCAACACTATGACCTAGCTATCCTTCAATTTTTACATCAATACTGCTTGTTTCTATTCCTTCATTTTGGTGTCAGTTTATGATCTGTATTCATCAGGGCTAAAGGTCAGTTAAAAACAAAAAGGAGAAAATTTCCCCAAGGAGTCAGTGGAGTATAGGTTTGAAGTGTTGTTGGGAGCTCTGGCTCCTCTTGGTGACCTCAGGAAAATCACTTAACCTCTATGAGCCTCAATTTATTTATGGGGTTATTAGTGCTGGATGTGGGGAAGGATTAAATGATGTAACATGAGGAAAGCCCTAATCATATAATGTGGGCTTGCTGACTGCAGCTGATGGCCTGCAAAGGAGGCAGAAAACTCTTTACTCGGCACTCTTGCCTTCTGTCTTCTAGAAAGTGGAGTCCTGCTGAAGGCGGATGCCACCCCGCTTGACTTGAGAGCAAAGGACTAGTCAGTGTGGTTGTTTGGTTTTCTTCTACTCTCCTTTAGAAAAGGTTAATGGATTCCCAGCCTACTCTCCTGCAGGAGCCTGGAGAAACAAAAGCACAGTTCAGGCTGTGCTTAGATCAATCCCTTGCTCAGTCTCTCTGACCCTTCATCTCTTTCTTTCTAGATCTTTATCCTTTCCTCTTTGTCTCTATCCTCTCTCAGACTCTTTCTCTGTTGGTCTCTTTTTATCTTTAAACCTCTGTCTCTGTATGTCTCCCTGCATCTCTATCTCTGCTTTTTTGTTGACTCTATCCTTTTACCACTCTTTTTCTCTTTTCTCTGTTTGTTCATCTTTCTGTTTTTATTAATTTCTCTTTCTATATTTCTTTTACTCCTTCAAATATTCTCTCTTATATTTGCTATTTTCTTCTGGGACTCCCTAGAAAGCTGTGCCTTTATACGGTTTTATTATTATTATTATTTTTTTAATCACTATAGTATGAACTGAATCTTGGGTTTAGCTTTAGGAAAAGTAACCAACATTGCCTTCACCCTGTTCAGTGTTCAAGGATATTCACACTGCCCCAGCATAGAAAAAACAAAAATAAAAAAACTTTATAGGGTCCAGATAACTTAAGAGGTCCGTATTTTAATTTGTATTAGGTGAGGAGATGGTATAATACCTCAGCTTATAATTAATTTTCAGTCTGTTTTATGGACAAATTATATAATTCTTTCCATGGGTCTAAGAAAAAAGTGCTGTGACAGGTCATATCAGATGTATCTTTGGCAAAATAACAACAACAATAACTTGTATTTATGAAATGATTACAATGTGCCAAATACTATGTTAAATCTCGTGCTTCTACTGAATTGCCTGATCCTTACAACTACCTAGGAATCGGTGTTATTATTATTACCACTGGAGAAGGCAATGGCACCCCACTCCAGTACTCTGGCCTGGAAAATCCATGGACAGAGGAGCCTGGTAGGCTGCAGTCCATGGGGTCGCTAAGAGTTGGACACGACTAAGCGACTTCACTTCCACTTTTCACTTTCATGCATTGGAGAAGGAAATGGCAACCCACTCCAGTGTTCTTGCCTGGAGAATCCCAGGGACGGCGGAGCCTGGTGGGCTGCCGTCTATGGGGTCACACAGAGTCGGACACGACTGAAGCGACTTAGCATTATTACCACTGGGCCAAGGTTCAGTGTGTTGTCCAAGATTATGCACAAGGAAGTTATGTCCAGACAGTATAGCCAGAGAATCTGGGCTCTTGACCACCATTTCCATACATCTTTAACAGTATGACTGATTGTAACTGGTGTTCATTGTTTTAGTTTTCTTTTAGATAAAATACAATAACATATATATATATCATATTTGATCTTAACAGTGGGACATTTTTTTATTTATTTTATAAAACATCTTCATGGTGGTACAAAACCAGGTTGTAAAGTACAATATACCTTATGAACAGGACCTGGAATTTGTGCATCTTTCACAATTCCTGCTAGATTAGATGCCCCTGCTTATAGAATGAGGGTCTTAAAGAACAAAAAGAATATAATAGATTTAACATAATAGATGACATAATAGATGTAACTCAGGCCACAGAAATCATGGCTGGATAAGGGCTTCCAGTTTTGTTTTGTTTTTTTCTAGTTTGAGCAGAAACTAGAAAGCTTTTTCTAGTTGTAAGAATAGTGTATCAAGACTTATTTCCACCGTGGAGAGGAACTAAATGGCAGATAAAAATGTTAAAAGTAATTTATGATATTAAATCTTGCATTACTATTTTTAAAACTACATTTCATTTAGAAACCATTTTATTTTATTTAAATTAAGACATTATCAACTCTACTCCCTAGTTCATGGCCTAATCTGCATGAAGAGCCTCTGTAGGAAAAACAGTAAAAATGAAGTTGAATTAGTCATAAATAATAATCACTTCCATTTATATAACACCTTTGAAAAGATCCCTAGACAGCTACTAACTTTTAAAATCATACACTCGATTTTAAATGCAAAAACATCCTTCAAATGTGATGTTGAGGTTACAAATTTAAACACATTAAGGTCAGCAAATGAGAGAGTTATGGTTTTCATTATAACATTATCTCACCCACAGAAGAATGCTTTATTTTTTTTTTCGTAAAATCTTTATTTAGGATTTCAACTGCTACTGAAAATATCACATCTATCCAAATATTTAGCAAAGACAAAATGTAAAGATTGGGGCACTGGGGCCTTCCATGTGTTGTTATTTGAATTATAGCATAAAATAGATGCAATTTGAATTTTTATTTTGCCTGGAATTATAAACTAAATGAAAATACTGATCCAGAAGAGAATTTTCATCTGCTCACCTTGCTTGCTTCCATTTGTCCATTCCTTGAGTTGAAGGGCAAACGGAGGCACAGAAGGCGAATGGTGGTGTAGAAGGAAGGGTAGTGCAGAAACTAATATGTGCTGATTGCCTTCTGTGTTTGAGAACTGTAAGGTAAGTTGAAAATGCTAACTCGTCAACCCTTATGACAATTCCACAACTAGATATTAGTACATCTATTTGCATATGGGACTATGGAAAAGTAGAGAGCTTAAGTGACTTGGCCAAGGTGAAACTGTTCATGAAATCTAAATTTGTGAGTTTCTGCTGTTGTTCCCACTTTTCTCACTAGATGAGGTGGGCGATGGAACCCAAGAACGTCTCTGCTGACTGCCTGCCACGTCCTTAAGCTAGGTCTTCATTTAGAGGTTATGCATGTTTAGGAAACTGGTAGTAGAATAAAAAGCTAGGACACAATGTTACGCTCAAAGTTAAAACTTCTCCAGCATATTCCTCAAAAATGACATCCAACATTTTAATTTGGGAACATATGGAGAAGGGTATGTGAGTCCAGTTGAGGAGAAAGCTGTGGGGCAAGACCATCTGCTTATATGCACCAATTCAGTCACCTTCCGAAAAAAATAAGGAGCGTGATGTAGTTTATTAAACAGGTTGTCACTGTACTGGAGGAGGAAGGTTTTCTCACATAATAGGTAGAAACTATTTGTAATGGAAATATATTTCTAGATGTCACAATATAATATACCATGGTGTCATAGGCACAGTTATAAAATGATATAGAATAGAGAAAGCATCTAATTCTTCTAGTACATAGAACTCCCCAGAATTTTATACACTCTTTTGAAGTCACTGAAACTTGAATCATGTTCAGAGCTAGAAAGGCTCTCAAAGCTCTTCCTCTGTTACTCTGAATCTCTTAAAGATATCAAAACAGGCCAGAGAGATCAGTTGAGTTCTTTAAGCTAATAATTACTTAGTCTAGAACCCAAGTCACTTACTCTTCTTATTCCTATTTTAATTCCAGTTTCTAACCATTGCAAATAGACTTTGGAGGACAGCTCAGTGTTGAAACTTGCTTTGTGGTACAGAGTTATTTCAGAAAAGTTTTGATAGTTTAATTCTATTCAGGACTATCTGGAAGCACTCCTTATTTAAAGGATGAGTTTTGGAGTGGTTGCACGAAGCCATTCATTTAGGATGAGGGTGTGTGTGTGACAGAGTGGTGGTGGAGAGGGAAAGAGAACAGAAAGACAGAGAAAGTGTTGCTAGATATATACTACTCCCCCACCTTGATTTAATCACATTTCTTAAATTTTCTTTTTATCTTTGGGCTACCCCTTCTTAATTGCCAATTCTCCTTATCCAGTTCTCTAAACATGGGAGTGTGTCGGGGCTCAGTCTTAAATCTCTTTTTTTTTTTCCCTCCTTAACTATTGGGTTATGTAATCAAACCAATATCACTTGTAGGCTGTTAACTTCACACTTACAACTTCTAGCACTAAACTTCCTACTATAATCTTGATTCATTTAGCTAACAGTACTAGGATATTTCAACTTCGCTATCTAGGAGCCATCCCAAATATAGTCTGTTCTCAGCCAAACTTGATCTCCCAACTCCTATCTCCGTGTTTTTTTTTTTTTTTTTTATTGCATTATATAACCCTGCTATACACCCAGTTACTTGGGCCAACCTTGAAATCATCAGTGACTCTTTTTTTCCTTTCCCATTCCACATTCAGTCAACTAAGAAATCCTGTCTGATTTACTTTCACAATACATCCAGGGACTAACTTCTCGAAACTTTTACCATAATACCCAAGTTCAAGCCACTATCATCTCCTTTATGGACCACAACAAGAGTCACCTAAATGGGCGGCCTAATTTTCTTCTTGCTTCCTATATTCTATGCTTTGCACATTAGTAAACGCTCTCTTTCTCCAAAACCTCTAATGGATTTTTATCAAAGTCCTTATCATCATGTACAGTGATGCTTCCTTACTTCGTTCAGGTTTGCACTCAAATCATTACTGCTGCTACTGCTAAGTCGCTTCGGTCGTGTCCGACTCTGTGCGACCCCATGGACTGCAGCCCACCAGGCTCTCCGTCCGTGGGGTTTTCCAGGCGAGAGGACTGGAGTGGGTGCCGTTGCCTATGTATCTAATTCCTTCTCTACTAACATGTGAGCTTCATGAGATCAGGGACTTCATTTGTCTAAAGTAGTTGTTAAGAAACAGACTGGTAGTGAATGTTTGTTTTTGTGTACTAAATTTCATGGAACGTGCAACACATAACTCAACATTTAGCATATTAATATAAACAATTATAATCAAAGTATTCCATTTCATTTGTATAATCCTATAAAAGTGCCCAGGACTATTTTTCTTGAATTAACCATACAACAATTATTTTCTACCTTTAATCTTAAACCATATCAACTAAACATAAATACAAGTATTGGACTGATATTTAACACATGCATACATGCATATTCACATACAATTTCAAACCAAACGTATGGGTAAATGAAGCTTTCTTTGCTCAGTATCCACAGGAGATTTGTTCCAGGACCCTGTCTACTCCCTAAGGATATCAGAATCCACAGATGCTCAAATCCCTTAAATACCATGTGTAGTATTCACATATAACCTACACATATCCTCACAAATACTTTAAATCATCTCTAGACTACTTATAATATCTAACACAATGTAAATGCTGTGTATCACTAAATAGCTGCAGGCACACACAAAAAGCACATTTTGCTTTTTGGAACTTTCTGGAATTTTTTCTTAGATATTTTTGATCTAAAGTTGGTTAAATCCAGGGATGTGAAACCATGGACTGGGAAGGCTGATTATACTAGTTAGTATGCAAAGAAGTCCTTGGTCCCAGGCTTAATTTTGTTTCTTTCTGTTTTCTTGAGCATTTGGTTAACTGCTGGTGGTTTCTTCATTAGCTAAACAATGTGGATAAAAACAATGGCCTCCGGGCACCACACTTAAAATTTAATTAAAGAAAAATAAGCAATATAAATAAATAAATAATGTAAATAAACTATTTAAGAAATACAAATTATATTAAAGAAACCTACCAAAACTTGTCATTACTACAGATGCAAAATACAGACAACATTTTCAGATTCATCTTCAGTAGTCCTGTGGAAAAATTTCATGCTCATTCCGGCCTGTTATACTTTAAAAAGGATGTTGAAAAATCAGGCAACATCTAAGGAAAGAGCAATACACTGATGAAGAGGACCCTTGATAAAAGGCTAGAGGAGTTTGCATCATTTTGTCTGGAAGAGAGATGACTGAAGAAGGATATTATATCTCTTCAAATATATGAAGGGCTATTATTAGGAAAATGTAGGCCAGGTGTTTTTGAGCTCCACTGAGGTCAGAATAAGAAAAAGTTGGCTGAGTTTATTTAAACATTTGAGAGAACGCCTTGAAAGTAAAGGTTACTTATAGATTCCCGGAGACAGAAGACAGGCTGTCTTCTTAACAGGAGATCTTGAGATACCATCTGCTTGGATGAACAGATACTCAGAGGTACTGCTTCAGGCTCTTGGACTCACTTATTCTAGTATCAAAACCACTGGATAACTGGTAAAGGGGAGAGGGCTAATTTGGAAGACAATCACCTGCATGAATTCTCAGCTCTCAGGGAAATACAAGTGCCCTTTTCCAAGTTCCCTCCAAGGTGTGCTTTTGATTGTAAATTTCCCCCCAGCTTTTTACAGAATGATATTTCCTCTGAAGAGGCTACTTCTACTTTTCACTGTCTTCCACAGAAGTTTATTTTCAAAACACAAGGCAAAAGGGCAAAAATCTTCTCAATTTTCATCACGATTTGAAAATCTGAATTTAAAATCTAAAACGTGTCTTTTAATTAAAAAAAAAAAAAAAAGCCTTCACACACATTTAAGTCCTGCGACATATATAGTGCTAATTCGTCAAATCATCTCAAATGTAACTGTCCTTTGGCTGAAGAAAAAAAAAGAAACTCATGTCTAAGACCTACATATAGCATCCATTTGCATATCTATGCATATACTCACACACCTTATTTTACATTAAATCTGTCTCTATACTATTTATATTTATACCCATTTGCTGAGTCCAGATATATTTGGTCGGTTTTGAATTCTACCAAGTATTCTTCAGAAAGTATTCTTAAGAAGTTATACTTGGTAAGACTTTGCAACAAAGCTGAATTATGGTAGAAATCCTATACAAATACTCAATCTCTCCAACAGCAATAAATTACAATGTCAGAAACAGAAGGTGCTGACCTCCCAGTGTGAACAGAGTGAGGGTGGTGATGAGGATAAAGCTCTTGATTAGAAATGTTTTTCTTGAAGAATAAAGCATTTATGCAAGGAAACAGCCATGAATAAAGTCTATCACCTCTTGATATTTATCCATATAAAGTACAAGATGATTTCCCTTCAAGGGAAGGAAAAGAGGAAATAGAAAAACCTCATATTTCAGATTGATACGCAAAGTTGTAAATGTTTAATGCATCTGATTACTACAATTTTAGTGTTTTTCCCCCTTGAAACTAATGAAATAATTTTTTTTTTTAACAAAGAAGAAGCAAATGAACAATCCTGAAAGTGAAAATGCATTTTTAATGTTAGAATATAGAAGTGACTAGTGGGTTGTGTGCAAATCTTTTTGAAAAATAATAACACATTGCTTGAGTTGGATTGTATTTTTTAAAGTCAAGATCAAGGATTGGAGCTGTGTAATATGCCTCACAATAGGGGAACAGCCATCAAGCTCCTGAACTCCACCAACCATGACAAAAGTAGACATTTCTTTCATTCTCTCCCTGCCTTTTTCCCTCTAAAATATCTGATAAAATATACCCTGAAATAAAGAAAGAACATTTTCTCAGAAACTGAACTCATCATCATCTTTCCCAGTGGTTCTTAATCCTTGACATAGTTTGCTTTAAAAAAAAAAAAAAAAATCAATGCCCAAGCATCAGCCATGACATTATTTGCATGGGACTCAAACAATAGCATTTTTGAAAACTCTGCATGTAATTATAATGTGACACCAGGGCTGGGAGCAACGATTAGCCCATTGGCACGCACTACCCTACTACTTTATTAATCATATTAAGAGTAACTCAATCGTATAGGCTAAAAATTTAAGTTCTAGTTACTCATTCCTTCTTGGTTCTCTGTGATTCTTCTCTTTCTCAATAATGTCTGTCACCATCATAGTCAAATCTTTCCCTTGACATATTAGAACTATGAACATATTCTTTAATCTTGACTCTTTTCTCACTGAGGCTTTTCATACACAAAGATCTTCTGGAGATGTGACTTTCATCATTTTATTCCCTATACATAGTCTCCAAATTTTCTGTGACTCCCTACTCCATTAGGAAAAACATTTAAGTGTCTTACATAGAACATTCCAGGCCCTTTGAGATCTGGTCCCAATTTTCTTTCTACGTTGAGAGTTCATGATTCCATGGCAGGGATCTTCAATTCCTCTAGTCCTGTCTATATCCAACATTTTGTGAATGCTTTACTCAACCCTACATTTTGAATTTTTTCTTCTGTTCCCTTCTTGAAATGCTCACCGTCTGCTCTGTCCAAATCAAACCCTGTCCGCTCTACATCCTAGCTCAAGTATTCATTCCTAAAGCATTTCTTAACCATGCAAACAACCTCCCATCGTTTCACTCTCTTTAGCCCTTATTCTGGACATCATCCTATTTGCTCAGTTGTGTTCCTAATGCTATTGATACAATACATGTATCTCATCTAGAGTTCTGAGCACCCAGTGCAGCGCTTCACACACAGTAGGTACCCAATATTCATTTGCTGAAGGAATATAAAATGATTAAATGGCACAGAGCTAACATGATCTCATATCTTAGTGGCTTAATGCTGACTATGCAAGTGCTGGGAAGTGCTGCTTGGATCCCAGTGCCAGAATTATATTTATGAGGGGACATATGGAGGACAAAACAGAAAGGAAAGTTACAGTCCAAAAAGGAAAAAAAAATGTTCTCAGAAAAAGAAGACCATTTTTAACCTTACAGTGCATTTAGATCTCCAGAAGATCATGTTAAAAAAAAATGTGATGGAAAGTATAACTTCAGCACAGAAGAAACATCAATTTTAAGCTCCTTAAAATGTAATGCTAAATGTCTCTTAAGTGAAACTTTAATCTTTGTTTTAATTCAACACTCTGAGAGACCACTCAAGATCCTTCCATCCTTTTGGTATTGAATGTGTTCTTTTGAATATGAGAGGGGTGCTAAAATTGACTGTTTTACAGAACAAATTGACTTATTTGTGGATCCACAACACTTCATAGCCTTTCCTGCCCTGCTTACCATGTCTATCTTAAGCAAGAAAGTCATGGAGTCACAAATGTTCCTTGGACTTCTCCCTCATAAGGATAATTTCTACCTTTCTCCCAGAAGGAATCTTGGTTTTGATATAACATTTGACTGAACTTTGATTTTCAGGCTTAAAAAAATATTAGTGGCTATGAGAGTAATACTTCTGTAATCTTGAGTGTATGATAGTAGTGGGCCATTTCTCTCATCTCTGGCCATTTAGAATCAATAATATGCTACTCCAGAAGAAGGCCAGAGAATCAATTATGATAAACCCACTCCTCCCATATAAGAGATGAGAATGGTTGACCCAGGAACCAGGACATAAATCAATGATATTTTCCCTTATAGAAAGTATGAGAAAGAGGCAAAGAGCTGAATTAGAGCCAATAAGATACAAAATGAAGTAAGCCTAGCTATTTCAAGAAGAAAAAAAAAAAAACTTGTTGTTTTTATGAGAAATTCAAAGAAGAGAAAGTCTCTCTCACTCTTTTCCACTAGACATGGCTAAAGAAGCATGTAGCCTTAATACTACAACCCCCAGACATAAGGGAACAAGACAGGATATTATGCTGGTACCATGGCTAGTGTCTGAGACATGAGGTGGATCAGATTATCCAAAAGCCCACTCTTCCTTCCTGTATTCCTACTATGTGAGCCTATGAATTCTATCTTAAGTTGGTTTGAGTTGGGTTTTCTATGAATTACAGTCCCAGGTCCCTTAAGTAATATGATGACTGTGGCAACTAAGACAGATCTTAAAGAGAGGGTATGCATGTTTCCAATGTCCAATTGGCTCAGTAAGTCCAGATGTGTTTGCTTTAAATTGTCTTGTTTTAATAATGGTTATACAACACTGGCTTTAGCACAGAAATGCCTTCAGTCATCAATTTATCAAATATTTACTGAGCACTGACTATGTGCAATCATGGTGAAGGATTCCATGAATCATGAATCCATGAATTCATCCAGAAGATGAATGTTGAACATATGGTGATAGGTGCTACAAGTGTTAGGATGGAGAATAGGATGCTACAGAAGCATAGCAGGGGAGCAAACCCATGGTAAGGACTCTAAGAAAAAATCCTTGGAAATTTACCTTTACCCCAAGATTGGATTTGAAAAGAGGAGAGCTACGGGAAGAGTGGAACAAAAGGAACAACACATAAGGTCTTGGACAAAAGAGAGTGTGGAAAAACCTGAAGAGCTCGAATGGAGAGAGTGAGCAAAGGAGGGAAGCACCAAGACACCGATGGCCTTGAGAGTCATGGCAGACATTCTGTCCTTCATCCAAAGTCTTAAAGATACAACAAGAGCAAATGTCAGACATAAATTTCGTAAGATTAACATTATTCTATTTGCATTTTGTAGTTGTTTAAAAGAAAATCTGTATTTACATATATGAAGCTGGGAATTCATGTTAATAAAAGAATCAAATGAGTATATCCATGGGAAGCAACTCAAATCCTTTAATAGCCAGATGGAAAAAGTTTCATGATCTTGAAAACTTCTGGGTGCTTTAGAATATTCAAAACAAACACTTACCTCTAGGGCATGTAGATGAGGCCACTTAAGCATACTCACGTTTATAAAGTTAATAAAATTAGAGATTGGAAATGAAGCTTTACTCCAACAGCATTTTTTGAGCACCTCATCTATCAAGTGATGAGTGTGCTTCATCACCTATTTTTTTTCCCCAGTCATATTCACATTACACCATTCTGTATATTAGTTGTTTTTATAGAAAACCTGGTAGATTATAATCCATGGGGTTGCAGAGTCAGACCCGACTGAATGACTAAGCACGCATGTACAAATACTGTAAAGACACCCTTCAGGAATTTCATTCCATTTAGTTAGAACCATCTTGAAATTTTTACTAGCTGTGTCAAGGGGGGCATATGTTACATAACTTCTCCAAGCATCAGTTTCTTCTTTTGTAAAGTGAATATAATATTAGTTCTCTGTTAGGACTTTGTTCTCAGGATCAAATGAGGTAATGCCTATTGAACACTCTGCTTGGAACACAGCACGCTCTCAGAAATATTAGTAATTATGAGTAGTAGCCATTATTTTTAATCCATAAAACATGTAGAAATATCAATCCATATGGAGCAGCAGTGAAATGGAAAGGTCACTGGGCTGCCCAGCACTGGAAGACGAGGTATATTTAGAAAGAGACGTGGGGCCAGCAACAAAGATGCATACCAGGGCATTGTGCTTTGGGTAGGCAGAGGGATCAGGAAAAGCAATCCAGGCAAATGAAATCATGTGTACCCAGAAACCTGAAATCCAAAATCCAAACGCATGTGGAGGACAGAAAGATGTCAGGCACTGAAAACAAGAGCAGAAGATAGGGTTTTGAAGGATTAGAGAAAGCGTTCCAACAGGCCTAGCGACATTTTAAAGATCTGGTGGCCCTGAGACAGTGACTCTTAGCCTGTGAGAGAATTATAGGCTTCACATAGACTCTGGCTAAACTAAGAAGACCTGCTTTCTAGTTTAATCCTGACATGTATAAGCTATTGATTCTAAGCAAAATACATATCATTTTTATGTTTCAGTTTTCTCATCCATAAAATGGGGATAATTATATCTGGTTTGCTTACCACACAGCATTGTTTGATTGTTTAAATGAGATAATGGATAAAAAAGTACTTGAAAAATGTTAAAGACCTAAAATATATTAAATTACAAATAAATCCATTTAACAATATTTATTGAATCTTTATCCTTTTCCTGGGATTGTAGCACAAAGATGAAAAGAAACATTCTACTGCTTTATTCACTGTGTCAAATATCAATGATCAACCATACTATATACTACATGCTGCATGTTAAGTTGCCTCAATCATGTCCAACTCTTTGTGGCCCTATGGACTGTAGTCTTCTAGGCTCCTCTGTCCATGGAATTCTCCAGGCAAGAATACTGGAATGAATAGCCATTCCCTTTTCCAGGGGATCTTCCTGACTCAGGGATTGAAACCATGTCTCCTGTGGCTCCTGCATGGCAGGTGAATTCTTTACTGCTGAGCCACCAGGGAAGCCCCATATTTGGGTCCCCATATTTGTGTTCTTAATGAAATCTGGCATTTCATTATACTATGTAGTACATATAATGAAATACCAGATTTCATAAAGACATACATAAGGACCCAGTGTGTAAGGAACATCCAGATCTGCTTAGGGAAACTTAGGGAAGAGCTCATAGAGGAGATAGAACATGAGCTCATATGAGCACTGGAAGCTTTCCAGGTGGATGGGGGAGGGAAAGATGTCCCCAGGAGAAAGGGCAGAATGTATACAAAGCACATTATCTTCCTGGACTGAATTAGGAACAAAAGTTGCAAGTAAATCAAACCGAAGGCTACTTGAGGCTCTACATTCTTTTCCAGTGTTATCACGGTCATTTCAGTTGTAGAGTATGTTGGGGAATGACTGACCTTGATCCTGAAATATTCCTCCTGTTTGACAAAGTTCTGTAATTCATTCAACTAGGTCAGAATTAGCCTTGCACCTGCAAAGATCACTGTCTCTAGGAATCAACAATGAACACACTCTCTTCTCTGATCTTTCCAAAGTACAAGTTCTACATTCATCGAGGCAGCCCCTCCTCCAGTTGAGAATATTAACTGAGCATCTGATGTGGTTGTTTGCCTCATTTCAGCCCCCTGGCTAAACAGAAGGTTTCAGTTTTCCACTGCCTGCTAGGCTACTTAACCCTTCTAAGCAGAAATATTCAGATGAAAGAAACCCAACTGTTGTTATAATTTTGTAGATATACGACATCTGCATATGACTTCATGGCATCTGGCACTATTTGAAACATACAGAATCCAGGGCTGCAATTTCAATTTTTATAAGTATGTCATGTAACAGTTTAGAAAACATTTACTTACCATGACAGCACAAAACCTCAGCTCTCAAACAAGGTGTAATAAGTAAAATTACAGAGTCTGCAGAAATAATTATATAAGAATATATATAGAATGTATCATGTAAGGAAAAGTCTAGTCAAAGATAGGTTACTGTATGCAATTTTAGATTTTATCCTCTTTACATAAAGATGGGTTTTTATAAAATATCCTTTACGTTGGAGAATGTAAAAGGAGACATTTCTTATATCTCATTCATTAAATAAACTTTTTTGAATACCTGATGTACTAACCATGCTGCTGGACAATGAGAATGAAGAGGGGAAAGGAAAGAAGATATAAGCGAACAAAGAACTACTTGATGAGAACAAGTTATGTATCTGCTCAGATACCATTTCCTCTGTGGAACCACTCCACATTCTTGATAAAGTGGGCAGTCTGGATGGTCCGTCCTTCAAAATCCTCACAATCAGGGAAGGTGGATGATACAGAGAAACTAATGTGTGCATGTTTTCCCAGGAAAACATGCAGGATAGTTTCTCTCTTTCCACATAGATTGCTAAGGTGGAAAGACAGTACTCTGTGATTTCAGCAGTCATCTGTTTCAACACAATGACCATAGTCGAGACCTGGGGGGAGTGAGTGAAAAAAGACAAAGGGGGAGGAAAGATGGGAGGATGAGATAAAAGAGAGAAAAGTAGAGAAAATCTTATTACATTATTTGAGCTTTGTATCAAGTGAGGCTAAAGCCCTGCTTCTTAGAATTGACTTCTAACTTGAGTAGAAATTAATTAGCAGTTTGTTTCTTTAATTGATAATCTGAATGTGGGATGTTTCAAGTGTCAGATCTTAAAATATCAAATTAGCTAAGGAGGGATGGAGAAAATAATTCATCTCTTCTTTACAAGAAATTTGGTTATGCTACAGCCAAGAAACCAGTTAATCTATACTTACTACATTTCAGGACTCAGGCTACCAAAGACAGAGCTTTGAAAAACTGGTACAAGAATTATTCAAAAAATAATGCTGTGGTATCATCATTCATTAATGTCAGAGGCATGTATATTCTGTAAGCCAACAACTCATCTCCTTAGGAACCTGTATACATGCATACGTGTGTGTGTGTGTGTGTACACACATGTTTGTGCTCAGTTGTGTCTGACTCTGCAATCTCATGGACTATCGCCTGCCAGGCTCCTCTGTCCATGGGATTTCCCAGGTAAGGATACTGGAGTGGGTTGCCATTTCTGGCTTCAGGGGATCTTCCTGACCCAGGGCTCAAAACCATGTCTCTTGCATCTTCTGAATTGGCAGGTGGATTCTTTACCACTGTGCCACTTGGGAAGCCCTATATATATATACAAATATAGATACAGATATAGATATAGATATATATACACACACATCAGAGTGCATGCACAGAAGATTTCTTAGCAGAACCAGTTTATGATAGACAAGCAAGAAACAATAGCTGTCTGCCAAGAGTAAAATGCATAAACAAATATATAACGGAATATTATACATCAGTAACAATGAATGTACTATAACTATATTTGAGAGCATGGTATAATATCATAATATGAAAATACAAATTTAGACCCAAGAAATATATAAATATCATTCCATTCATCTAGAGTTTAAAAAAGCAAGACCCAAAGATGTTATTTGAGCATATTGGTAAAACAATAAAGAAAAGCAAGGAAATGATCATCAGCAAAGCTAGGGTATAGTTACTTCTAAGAAGACTTGAGTGGTTT
Source organism: Bos javanicus (assembly GCF_032452875.1). NCBI lineage: Eukaryota > Metazoa > Chordata > Mammalia > Artiodactyla > Bovidae > Bos > Bos javanicus. Next base: position 36,498,679 of record NC_083875.1, on the reverse strand, counting down.
GAGATCAGGAAGTAACCCATGGAAGGAGCTGATGCTAATAAAATCTTACTTTTGATCTTGGTGTTCACTTCATAGTTATTCACTGAATTATGTGTACACAGGTTTTATGAACTTTTTGGTATGTGTGTTATATTTTGGAGTAAAATAACGTACTATGACCAGATGTATTTAGCTCGGGATTGCAAGGAAGATTCAGTCTAGAAAATCTATCATGATAGTTTATCACAAAAGTTAATTATAAGGAAAAAATCATGAATTATCTCAATATGCATGTTCACAGAATTCTCTAGATTTCAGCAGTATTATGTGATTAAAAAGAAGTGCTTATCAAAGCAGGAAACCTGATAAAGGTTACATACCAAGACCTAAGTGAAAGTTATACTCAGTAGGGAAACCTTAGATATTTTCCTTCTACACACAGTAGAAAGACATCACACTCATTATTATCACAACTGCTTAATGGAGACCTGGAAGGTCCTGATAACTCTATGAAAAAAGCAAAATAACTAAAATATTGGAAAAATGAAAAAAGGAAATAAAGTTGTCATCACTAGTAAACGATATGAATAGTAAGAAGAGTCAGCATGATTAAATTCAGAGTATTTTTTATCTTCTTGTTGGATACAAAAACAACCTTAAAAAACCAATAGTAATTTCTTTTCACATCAGCATTATCCAAAGTGAAAATGCTATTTTAATAGTACAAAATTACACAGTATCTCTGGGTTTTAACTTAACAACTTAAATCTTAGCCCAAGATTTCAATGGAGAAACATTAATTTCTTTTAAAGAACATCAAATATTTGACAGCAAAAACATTCTGTGCCATATTTAGAATTACCAAATAATAAAATGTTTAATTTCCTGCATATAAATAGATAAATTCAATGCAGTCAAATGATAAATTTCATCCAGATGATTTTTAGAATTCAGTGCAATCATTTGTGAAAGTGAAGTTGCTCAGTCATGTCCAACTCTTAGCGACCCCATGGACTGCAGCCTACCAGGCTCCTCTGCCCATGGGATTTTCCAGGCAAGAGTACTGGAGTGGGGTGTCACTGCCTTCTCTGATATGGAAAGATAAAGACAAACAAACAGCTGTTTTTTTTTTTTTTTCTCTGAAAAAGAAGAGCAAAGAGTAGATGTTTGCTCTCTCAGATAATAAGATAAAAGTTCTGGCAATAAAACCAGTATGGTTTTGGTTTAGGAACACCCAAGTGAAACCATGAAACAAAATAGTGAGTTTACTAACCAATCTTTGAATATCTGGAAAGTCAATAGCTGATAATCTGCCATCAAAAAATCCATAGGATATTAATGAATTTTTAGCATATGATATTAAGAAAAATGTTTTACAGTATGTATAAAAATAAAACTGGATTTCGATTGAATATATATATATATATATGTTCAAAATAGGAACATATATGCAGTACTTATATAAATAGATGGACAGTTTTTAAAGTTTCTTTTTTAATATATTAGTTCCTTCGACTCTCACAACAATCTTATGAGTCCATTAGTATTACTATCCTCATTTTCATACACGCCATTTGTATAGAATTTAAGTTGTCCAAATACACTCAGTTAGTAATTGAATGAGCCAAGGTGGTAGATTCAAATAGTAAGGATTGCAATAATCTTGGTCTTAATTACTACATTATAAAGGCAAAACCACAAATGTAAGAGTGATTTTCATCATCTAGATTTGAGGAAAGATACCCTAAACAGAATTTCAAAAACACTAAGGCAAAGAGATAATGAATTTTATAAAATAAAGATTAAAGATTTTTATTTGCTGAAGACCAAATGGAAAAAATTCACAATCAGATGGCAAATTAAAAGAGAAAATTTAATTTGCAATGTCCAAACCAGACAAGATTTATAGCGATATTAACAAGCTAGTCAATAAGAAAAAGAGAGCATCTCAATTGAGAAACAAGCAAAGGATAAAGAACACTCAATAAGTGAAAGGGAAACCCCCTGGAAAAATGCCTGGCAATCAAGAAAATGATGCCCAAATTCATGTAGTTAGAGAAATGGAAATTAAAACACTGATGTCACTTTTTACTTATCCTATTGAAAAAAAATTTAGAAGGCTGAATCATGCCAAGTGTTGGCAGCAATACAAGAACACTCATTAAATTCCTGTAGATGTTATATACTAAGACAGACATTCTGGAGAACAATCTGGCTGCACTTTGGCAAATCCAGAATATGCACAGACTATGACCCAGCAATGCCACTCAAAGACAAAAGGATTCACATACGTGGAAGTTCATCAGTAGGTTGGTAGTGTTAGTGAAGAGTTAGAGGTTATTGTATAGTCCATACAACAGACTATGTTAAATCAGTTAGAAGTAATAGACAATGGACTTACAGCAGTATGGATGAAATTCTAAATCAGTGCTGAGCAAAAATAGCAAGACATATAATGAGTTCTTATGTACTTTATAAGAATATGCACAAATGAAATACATTAGAATCATTGCTTATGGGTGCATGGACAGAAATGGGAATGGGGAATGCAAATAAAAGGAAGTGAACAAATTAATAAATGGATGAATAAAATCAACAAATGATGGTAATATGCCAGTCAGTAGAGGAATCTGATGAAGTCCTACTTCTGCCCTTGACATCCATGAAAAGGAAAAAAAAGAAATAAAGCAAAACCAACACATACTGGGACTTTATGGAGAATGCATTCTAAGGAAGGAGACAGATATGAAACTAATCATAACATTGCTTTTCAAATTGTTATTTTGATAACTTCTATCAGAGATGAAATCACAAGGTGTTATGAGAGTATGGTAAGGTGTAAGCAAAAAGTAGTATATCACAGTTAAAGAGAAGACATTAGATAAATGCTTATGTGATATAAGAAACAGAACTATGAGTTAGATGGTTTTACCATTTTAAAACTGAGGGGGTGTGTGGAGCTTCTGTGTGTTCAGTGCTTAACTCAAAATTTCACTTAATATATGTTATGAAGTAATTTGAACATGACTGCTCTTGCTAACTCTCAGGGCTAATGCTATGCACTTACTGGCATGATTAACTTATCAAATAAAAGAAGGTAAGTTTCACTGTCTGCATATCCATAAAACATTATGGCAAGGAAATAGAATTATTTTTAAAATGATTATAAAATATAAGATTTCATGAGTCTATGAAAGGGAAAAAGTCACAAGGAAATAACAATAGGTTACCCAAAAAGACATAGAAGTAGAGATTGAAAAGATGATAAAAGAAACCACAATTACAATAGCTAAATGAAAATCTACTTTGAAGTAATAAAATTGACACTGCAGAAATTCAAATCAGTGAAGTAAAGAAAAAGCATTTCAAAATGAACTTGATAAATAGAAAACCTAAATTCCACCTAAACATTTCCGTTGTTTTTGAGAAAGAATATTGAATAAAATGAAACTAAAACAAATGGAAGAAACCTTAAAAAATGTGATAATGAAAGTAGGTTATCTGAAAACAGATTTCTGAGAAAATTCCAAGTTCATTCTACAAAAAAGGAGGAGGAGAAGGGTGGGAGGTGGGGAAGAAGAGGGGGAAAGAGATGTGGAGGAAAAGCAATGCCAGCAGAGGCAGCATAAAGACTAAAGATATGTTTTTAGCACATTTTTAACTTACCAAGGTTTTAAAAAAGCTTAAAAGCATCTTCATAGAAATTTAGGTTGTTGACAAAGAAATATCAGGATGCCACTATTTTCTTCTACAACTTTGAAATGTTACAAGACTATGCTTCAAATTTGTAGTATGTCTCTCAAATCTACATAATTTTTTAAAATATATTTTTACTCAACTGTTTTAACTTGAGCCAAGCTATTCTCATGCATAAACGCAAAACAAAACTATATTAGAAATAAATAAACTTAGAAGTATGTCTTTATTAAAAATCATTAGCCAGTGATGATGACCAATCATTATGGCCAAGATAGAAATAATTCACAACTGAGAAAAATTTGAACTTGAAAGAAAACAAACAAAAATCCCTACCTCTCTCTGCCTGTTAATGGTCTACATCTTATGGTACAGTTGTTAAGCACACTGGATCAAATGGCTCTTCTAACTGATTTCTTTGCATCTCATTTTCTTTATCTGTGAGATGGTTAAGTACAGTAATTCTGACTTTCAAAGTTATTGTAAATATCAACAAATTGATACATGTAAGTGTGTCAGAGGGTCTGGTACATAGCAAAAGATAAAAGAATATGATCTGTAGCTATCGAAAAGCTTGAGAACATATATTTTTGGATTTTAGTGGAAAATTATGGCAAAGTTTCTTCTCTGACAAATTTCCACGGGACAACCATCATAGCTAATGGCTCTAATGAAACGACAGACATTGAAGTCATAATAATGTTAATGACACCTATACCTGTTTTAAAACATTTATTATGTGGCAAGAATTTTGTGTATATTATTTCATCTAATCCTCATAAAACTCCAAGGGGGTACTGTCATGATCCCATTTTATAGATAAAGAAAATGAGGCCTGAGAAATAAGCAACTTTCAAAGTCCCACGACTTGCAAGCAATGGAGCTGGGATTTAAACGTTTTCTCTGCTAGCTGAATGCAAGTTCATTAAAATTTATTTTTCATTTTATCCTATACCAGACTTTGGTCAAACAAATCATTACATTGTACATTTTTTAAAATTCAAATATAATGTAATTACAGTACGCACCATACAGTTCTATAGAAAGCTAGTTAGAAAAACAAACAAACAAAAAGATATTTAAATAGTCTAACATGAAACAGCCCAGTCAGGAGACAATTCTAATGGGGCTATTTCACAGAATGATAAACTGACTGCAGATATATGTCTCTGACAGCATTTATTATACCTTCTCTCATGTATTCTTTTGCATTTTCAAAATTATTTTTAAAATTAAAATTGTATATACTTAAGGTGTATAACTCGGGGCAGCCTAGCGGGCTGCTGCCGTCTATGGGGTCGCACAGAGTCGGACATGACTAAAGCGACTTAGCAGCAGCAAGATGTATAACATAACATTTTGATATATAAATGTATCAAGTATACATATATGTTAATATATATGGTAAAAGGGAGGCTACAATCAAGTTAATTAACATATCTACTCATGCATTTTTGACATGTCTGTCTTTCTCATCAGACTCATACAGCGTCTGCTACTCAGTAAATATGTGAGGACCACTGATAACATTTTCTAAAGCCATTTGTCAATAACTCTAATAGATATGAATAATACACAAAAGAATGGAAAATATAATGAAGGAATGTAAGCCATACTAATTTAAAGGATTTCCCCCCAAAAGTAATGAAAATAAAGACATTTAAGTGAAGTCATATATACATATTATTTATCTTATACGGTATTCAAAATCAGGAAGAATTTATATTGAAGGATTGGAAGGAAAGTAGAGAGGAAGGGTGGGAAAAAGAAGAAAAAAAGAGCTGGAAATGAATATTTATTGAGGAATAATTGCTAATTAAGGATCTTGATATTAACATGCATTATCTCATTTAATTCTTACAAAAAAGTCTTCATTTGAGGCAAATGATTTCCTTTCTTATGATTGAAGACACTGAGACTAAGACAAGTTTAAAGCTTCTAGTGGTGCTTTACAATCAAGTTGAGACTTGGGTTCTAGTCTGTAAATTTCCCAAGAACATTTAATGAAAGAAAATTTACAAATGTTTGCATGTTCTCTCTCTTGAGAAATAAATATATACTGTAGAAAAAATGATGACAACATCCAACTAGGAAACACATTCTCAACTTATTTTTGGATGGGACAGTGTCTTAGAGATCTTTAATGATCTACTATATGAAATTTAATTTTCTTTCTCCTTTAATTTGCAGGCATATTATTCTTTACTGACTACTCCTAGGGAGAATATATTTCTTCTCATAGCAGAAAGTTATTGCTAGGCGGTGTGTGCATCATGATTCATACTAAGGAAATTGCCTCTATTTGCACCCTATTACTACATGGACTCCTGAATATATTCCTTACAATCTTCGCTTTCACAAGTTCATAGGGACTGTTTTCAAGATGGCACCTGTTGCCATCAATTGGAGAAGAGTCTTTCCTCTTTATCTGGCTTGACCACATATTTTACTTTCATTTATTAGTTACTTTTAACCATTTGCTTAGTTTATGCTGTTTATAACCAACTTTAGAAATGCATTAAAAGAATAAAGATGCAGGCAGAAATAGTACCTAAATAACAATATACCCCTAAGAATCAAGAAAGATTTTTAGAAGTCATTCATCAAAGCAGCTCCTTGGAAAAAGTGATGGGGAAATGGATATATATTGATATATTTTTTGAATAAATAACTACCTATGTTGCCTATCTACAGTGTTTTAGTCATCAGAAAACTTCACAAGGTAAATAATGATGATTGCTAATAATTACTGAATGATCATTCTGTTTTGAAAATGGTGCAACATGCTCTCAACACAGCTTTTCAGGTAAAGAAACTGAGGTCCAGGAAGTTTAGGTATCTTTCGTAAAGTAGGTGTTACTGTTCCATTTAAAGACAACTGATTCATTTATACAGCTATGTAATTCCAAAATGAAGTCCCACTTTAAGCAAGACTATTTAATTACATGATATATAGTCAAAATATTCACAATGTTTAGATTTTTTAAATTTGAAATTAATATTATGTTAATGATAATTTCAGGAAAATTCAGTGAGTTTTTTTCCAATCTACAAAGACTAAGTTAAAAACTAAAATTAATACCCACACAGTTACCTTAATATATGTATTTACAGTATAATAAATATTTTAGATTAATATATTCCTCTGATATTTTTAGGTATCTTAAAATATTGTTAGAAGCTTACATCTTCCTTGAAGATAAAATGGACCCAATACATATAAATGTCTAAAATTATTATAAATTTTATCTATTCATAGCTTTTTACTTCGTGTATGTGTGTGTTAGTCATTCAGTCATTTCTGACTCCTTGGTAACCCATGGACTCATGAGACCCCATGAGATTTTCCAGACAAGAATACTGGAGTGGGTTGCCATTCCCTTCTCTAGCTGATCCTCTCTACCCAGGGATTGGACTTAGGTCTCCTGCATTACAGGCGGATTCTTTACCATCTGAGCCATCAGGAAAGCTTAGTATCATATCACAATAGTATTATATAACATACTTAGTATTATATCACAATATAATACTAAGTAAAAAGTGTTCTATTCATAAACATGATTTTCAATGGTTTTATACTGTATAAATATACCTTAATTCATTTAAATCATCCTTTATAGTTGTACATTTAGCTTGCTTCCAATTTGCCATTGTTATAAAATAACTCAATAAAATAAAAATTTGCCCTCACTTTCCATTGTTTTCTTGGGATGCAAATAAGTATTTTTCAAAACAGTTCTCATAAATGCAAGATTTATATGAAGGTCATTATATCTCATTTCAGTTCAACTCTCTTTGTACGACCTTAGTTCCTTTTGCCCTATTTGGATTACTCTCACTCTGTTCTGTTTATATTCTCTGAAAGCCTGTATAATTACTACAATTAGTTTTGAGTCATACTCTGGTAGCAAGCTGGCTTCCCAGGTGGCTTAGTGATAAAGAATCCACCTGCCAATACAGAAGCCACAGGAGATGCAGGTTCCCTCCCTGGGTTAGAAAGATCCCCTGGAGGAGGGCATGGCAACCCACTCCTGTATTCTTGCCTGGAGAATCCCATGGTCAGAGGAGCCTGGTGCGCCAGTGTCCATGGGGTTGCAAAGAATCAGACGCAACCGAGCACTACTACAACTGATAGAGGGTACAGTGTTTTGCACCTAGTAAGTGCTTAAGAAATGTTTGTGAAATAATGAGTTAGTTTCATGATTGCACAAGGATCTACTTCATACTTCCAAATATGGCTAAATAATTGCCATCAAACATGAGGCTCCATATGCTGTTTTGCAAGGCCAAGATAGTATGTCAAAGGACTATGTGAGTGATAATAACTTGCAATGCATTTGAGCTAGTCTTTTCATAAATAAAATGTAAAAACAAGCATATTAAGATCATATTCCCACAAAAAATTAACTTTGTTTAATCTTGGCTATATCAAGTAGTTCCCAGATTTAAAACAATTTTATAAGATTGTCAATATAAAGAAATATTTTGTTCAATTCAGTTTTGAAACTGTGTTCTTCCTTCTCCTATTGGTATTGATCTGTATTTTGCTAATGTCCTATTGACAACATGGTTTTTAATAGACAAATATGATTTTCCCCAGAGCAATGGGACTGAAGAATATTTCTAGCCTTTTGCCTTGATTGGAAGTGGATTTTGTTCATTTTGAGGAGTTGTTAGAAAAGGACATCACTGACTCGATGGACAGGGCTTTGAGCAAGCTCTGGGAGTTGGTGATGGACACGGAAGCTTGGCGAACTGCAGTCCATGGGGTCACAAAGAGTCAGACACAACTGAGCAACTGAAACTGAACTGAACTAGAGGAGGACACTTTACTTGCCTATAAAGGTGTAAGCAAAGATACTGACTTCACTATGGGGATGATTTTGATCTCCAAACCTGACTTCTCTTCCAAGCTTTAATTCTACCTCTCACTGCCTGCTGGGCACCTCTACCTGACCACTGGCTCTATCTACAGTATAAAAGCTCTACAATCATGAGCTCTTTCTCTCACCTCCCAAATATTCTTCTCTTTAGACATCTTCTCTTACTTGTCCTCCTTACCATCTGTAATGATCAACTACCAAGTTTTATTGAGTCTATAGTTGAAAAATTTCTAATATATATTCCTCTTCTCCATTCCCCCAGCAACTTAAAATAACTCAGACCTCAAAAACAAACAAAAACCTCAGGCCTCTATTACCTCTAATACTTCCCACTGGTTTACTTGGCTAGTGTACTATACTCAAATTTTAACCATTTGGCAAAATTTATCCAACATGCTGTTGCCAGATTCATAGTTTTAAACTGCCACATGTATTTTATCACTTCCTAATTAAGATACTTTAAAATCTCCCAGGCTCTCCAAAAGACCTAATATGGAACATACCAGCCTCAATGATCCATTTCTACCTTGTATTTCCAATTTTTCTTATTTTATCTTTCTTCATACATCAGTTAACGTAGGCTCCATTTAAACTAAATCAGACTGCTCCTATAAGTGTTCCAAGCACTCTTATTCAAGCTATCAATTTTTTCTGAAAACCTCTCTGCCATTCAATCTTGTCATGCAATCATTCTTTTGATCCCTTAAGGTCCTGTTTAAATTCCATCCTAAATAAACTTTCTCAGTTTTCAAAATTCATAAAACATTTTAATCTATACTAGTCTGCAAGAAGGTGAAAAAATATGTTATTTTTTCTGCTTTCTCTCAACTGTCTCTCAGGAAGATCACCATCTTTGTTTAGGAGAATACCCTGGTGGGCAACTTAGAGATAGGAAGTGAGGCCTCAAGGGCAACTTTTAGAAAGATTTAAGTCAACCTATCAGAGAAATGAAGAGACGACTTTGGCGGGGGGTTGGGGGAGCACAAGAAAAGATTGCAGGGAGGGACAAAATGAGGATGAGGATGTAACATAGCAGGGGTCATGTAGGAAAAAAAGTGGCCAGTAAAATATTCTTAGTTAGAAATACCTAATATTCAATTTTGCTTATATTGTCTTTTACACATACAAATGCCTTGGGATGTTTCATTTTATTTTCTTTCGTATAATCCAAGGAAAGAGTTGGCATGGAGCAGAGAGAAGGGAACAATTCTGGCTGATGAGTCATGTGTGATATGAATCCCAAAGGAGACAGATACTGGAAGCCAGAAGTGAATTTGAGCCCAGGGTCCTCCATAATTAAATTTTGGGCATGACGGTGGAGATGTCCTTTAAATTCTCATGTGGTATAGAATAGTATGTTGAGTTGAATTTGTCTAAATCTCAAAGGGCAGTGTGGCCTTAGCTGATGCATAGGGGATATCTTTCATAGCTAGTTTTCTTCCTGCCTGCATTACAGTTATTACTGTATAAGTCCCTTATCAGCCTACAGTGCAGATGTCCACTTTTGCAGAACTTGCCTTTGTATCTTGCATAAAGTTTGAGCACAGTAGGCTCTCAATAAATATCTACTTAATGAATTAATGGTAAACTGTAGAGGGAAATTTAGGTACATGGAATCAGGATCACTAGGTTGCTTCCATGCAAAATTGAAAAAGCACTCTCTTTAGGGAGAGGCACCATTAACTGGTTAAAAAAAAAAAAAAAAATCCAGGTGTACACAGGCCTGATTCAATGTGAAGGCTCTGTGGCTACAGCGTGGGCTGGACTTTAGCCAGTTTCCTCCCCAGACCCTCCTGTTTTTGCCCTGCACACACGTATAACTCACAGAGCCTTAGGTGGAAGCCCTGTTTGGAGTTAGAGATACAAGGGGTAACGGAGGAGAGTATTAGCCACAAGGAATCTTATATGATCTGGTAAACAGGCCCTCAAAATGAAGAGTTTTTGATTTGGAAGTAAAAGCTCTTTACTGCTAGAGTTTCCAGGCAGTATCTAACATACCATAAGGTAGTACACATCTGGTTACTTAGAACTCACTTTGAGTGAGATTAATTTCAATCCATGGAGGTTATTGTCTTTTTTTTAAAATCTTTTTTCATAGTTGTGTTTACTTTAGGCTACAGATTCTTGTGAAGTTGAAAATCTGAACTTTGGCAATAAACTGAGATTTGCAATTCATTTTTTTGTTTTTGTTTTTTTCTTTTTAAAGGTTAAAAGCAGTTCAGTTGCTCATGTCCAGACACACACTAGATAAACCCACAGTCCTTTAAATTAAAAAAAAAATCATTTTTAAAAATTAGTTTTAGATGGCTTTTGAAAGTCTCTACAGCTAATGAAATTATTCTAAAATATTCAGACATTCTCTGAAGTATTTTCAAAGTACTAGAGAATAAATCTAACAGATAATAATATAATATAAAAGTCTATTGGATAGTAACATTAGATTTCTAGATATTTTATCAACGTTCTTAAGGATAATAAAATTATCTAAGGAAGTTCCATATGGACAGATTCAGACTTATGTTTTCCTAAACAAAGGAAATTTTCCCATTAGAGAAAATGGCTCTAGCATTCCATTAAGAATACATTGAGCATCATCTTAAATATATGTAGCCCCAAATCCCTACCTTGAGTAACAGGTAATAACAAAGGCTAAACCTTCTGAAGGTTAATTCTGAGCTTAGAGCAGTTTCACAAAGTGGATCTCTGGGGACTCATGGTATAGATTTATGAAACATACAGGGCAAAGGGTGGATCCAAACAGGAAATAAAAGAGACCATGAACTAATAACATATGCATTTTTACAGGCCAAAATTCCATTGTGTGGATTTATATGGAGATAATAGGTATAAAACTGCCATTGACATCAACCTTGGTATTATAACTATTATAAGATGCCTGGTGTGCTGCAATCCATGGGGGTTGCAAAGAGTTGGACATGACTGAGTGACTGAACTGACTGAGTGACTCATTATACTTATAAGTATTATAAGTATAAGCCTCTTAGGAATCAAAACTAAAATCTCCCCATAATCTTTGATCAGCAAGCTGAATTTCTCTCTATCAACTTTTTAACAGAATTTCCTATTCTTTTATTTCCAAGAGCCAAGTGCTTCCAGGATCCTGATCTAATATGTGGGTTATTTGTGACCTAAATTAGTTTATAAAATATAAACTGTATTTTGTTCCTCGGTGAGCCCATACTTCTCTGGTAGGTACTTAATAAAAGGCTGAGCATAATAAAAAATATTCTATTTTTTATTTTGCATTGATCACTGAGAAAATTTTAAAAATTTTCTATTACTGCTGACCTTACTGCTTACTGTTAATGGGATTATAATTTTTTTAAGAAAAGTTTTAAATGTAGGGGGATGTGTCTATACACTAAATACTAGAGATTTACAAATGTACTCAAATTATTCCAAAGCATATGCTGTTGTATGATTCAATTCTTTGGTTTCAATGCTTTTGAACTGGTATCATTTGGTAAAGTCAAGTGTTTACATTCTTTAAGGCAGTCTCATGGAACCATAGGATTTGGGTTTCAAATATTTTGAAAAGGATTATGGGAACACTTTGTAAGATCTCCACCTTTGTAGAGTATGCACGTGGCACAACTGTATGTGCCAATTCAGGACTCACAGCCTCTGTTAATGAAGAAATAATAGCTAATTTAGAAAAAATGGTCAACAAAATAAAATAGGAATACATAATTATGTTTCTGAACTTGGTTTCTCTTTCTGCTTACTTATAGAAATTTTTTGAATACTAAAAGAGAACTCCTTATTGACAAATTCAGACTCAAATGGAACAAAGTAGGCAAAACCGCTAGACCATTCAGGTATGACCTAAATCAAATCCCTTATGATTATACAGTGGAAGTGAGAAATAGATTTAAGGGACTAGATCTGATAGATAGAGTGCTTGATGAACTATGGACGGAGGTTCATGACATTGTACAGGAAAACAGGGATCAAGATCATCCCCATGGAAAAGAAATGCAAAAAGCAAAATGGCTATCTGGAGAGGCCTTACAAATAGCTGTGAAAAGAAGAGAAGCAAAAAGCAAAGGGGAAAAGGAAAGATATAAGCATCTGAATGCAGAGTTCCAAAGAATAGCAAGGAGAGATAAGAAAGCCTTACTCAGTGATCAATGCAAAGAAATAGAGGAAAACAACAAAATGGGAAAGACTAGAGATCTCTTCAAGAAAATTAGAGATACCAAGGGAGCATTTTATGCAAAGATGGGCTCAATAAAGGACAGAAATGGTATGGACCTAACAGAAGCAGAAGATATTAAGAAGAGGTGGCAAGAATACACAGAAGAACTGTACAAAGAAGATCTTCATGACCCAGATAACCACGATGGTGTGATCACTCACCTAGAGCCAGACATTCTGGAATGTGAAGTCAAGTGGGCCTTAGGAAGCATCACTACGAACAAAGCTGGTGGAGGTGAGGATTTTTCAGTTGAGCTATTTCAAATCCTGAAAGATGATGCTATGAAAGTGCTGCACTCAATACACCAGCAAATTTGGAAAACTCGGCAGTGGCCATAAGACTGGAAAATGTCAGTTTTCATTCCAATCCCAAAGAAAGGCAATGCCAAAGAATGCTCAAACTACCGCACATGTGCACTCATCTCATACGCTAGTAAAGTAATGCTCAAAATTCTCCAAGCCAGGCTTCAGCAATACGTGAACTGTGAAGTTCCTGATGTTCAAGCTGGTTTTAGAAAAGGCAAAGGAACCAGAGATCAAATTGCCAACATCTGCTGGATCATCAAAAAAGCAAGAGTTGCAAAAAACATCTATTTCTGCTTTACTGACTATGCCAAAGCCTTTGACTACGTAAATCACAATAAACTGTGGAAAATTCTGAAAGAGATGGAAATACTAGACCACCTGACCTGCCTCTTGAGAAACCTATATGCAGGTCAGGAAGCAACAGTTAGAACTGGACATGGAACAACAGACTGGTTCCAAATAGGAAAAGGAGTATGTCAAGACTGTTTATTGTCACCCTGGTTATTTAACTTATATGCAGAGTACATCATGAGAAACGCTAGGCTGGAAGAAGCACAAGCTGGACTCAAGATTGTCGGGAGAAATATCAATAACCTCAGATATGCAGATGACACCACCCTTATGGCAGAAAGTGAAGAGGAGCTAAAGAACCTCTTGATGAAAGTGAAAGAGGAGAGTGAAAAAGTTGGCTTAAAGCTCAACATTCAGAAAACAAAGATCATGGCATCTGGTCCCATCACTTCATGGGAAATAGATGGGGAAACAGTGGAAACAGTGGCAGACTTTATTTTTCTGGGCTCCAAAATCACTGCAGATGGTGATTGCAGCCATGAAGTTAAAAGATGCTTACACCTTGGAAGGAAAGTTATGACCAACCTAGATAGCATATTCAAAAGTAGAGACATTATGGTTTTTTCAGTGGTCATGTATGGATGCGAGAGTTGGACTGTGAAGAAAGCTGAGCGTCAAAGAATTGATGCTTTTGAACTGTGGTGTTGGAGAAGACTCTTGAGAGTCCCTTGGACTGCAAGGAGAGCCAACCAGTCCATTCTAAAGGAGATCAGCCCTGGGTGTTCTTTGGAAGGAATGATGCTAAAGCTGAAACTCCAATACTTTGGCCACCTGATGCGAAGAGTTGACTCCTCGGAAAAGACCCTGATGCTGGGAGGGATTGGGGGCAGGAGGAGAAGGGGACGACAGAGGATGAGATGGCTGGATGGCATCACCGACTCGATGGAGATGAGTTTGAGTGAACTCTGGGAGTTGGTGATGGACAGGGAGGCCTGGCGTGCTGCAATTCATGGGGTCGCAGAGTCGGACACGACCGAGAGACTGAACTGAACTGAACTGAAAAGAGACAAAATCCAATATAATTATAATATACCATGTATGAAGGTCCCTGGAGGAGGAAATGGCAGCCCACTCCTGTATTCTTGCTGGAAAACCCCATGCACAGAGGCTCCTGGCAGGCTACAGTGCATGGGGTCGCAGAGGGTTGGACACTACTTAGTGACTACACAGCGACAACATGTAAGTAGGTAAAGTAATTACTTGGTTTTCTAACTTTCTACAGATTTGGAAAAAAAGAATTGTTCTGCTAAGGAATAGGCTAAATTGAGAAACAGTGTCAAAATAATTGATCTTTTTAATGTTCAAAATTTCTGTTTTTTCCATTGCCTTTCCATTGACTTTCACAAATCATCTAATCTCATCAGAGAAAGAGGTAAAACACTTAGTAAATGTCTTTTATAACTGAGAATTAACGTCTGAGTAAGAAAATTTCTAATTCATCACACACTGGGTCAGAACAAAAAAGGCCAACAAATTGAATAACGAAAAGCTAAAAATGAAAATGAAAGTAAGGGTATTTCACAATCAAATTAATACACTAAATCAATAATTCTGCCTTGTAAAAGGGAGAAGAGGTTAAAAGTATTATTATGCAATTATCAAATCACATATATGATCTGACTTACTTAGTATTGAATGCTGTTTAATTGAAATGCACATAACTCAATGGCTTATTTTATGACAGTGCCTTCCATTTTATGCTCAGGATTTGTTCCAAATCCATGCATTAGCTTTTTTTTTTTTTAAGGAAATAAACCATATAGGTTTTAAACCTTCATTTGCTTCTTTCTATAGGGCTCTTAAGGGAAGTCTTTCTTTTTGTTCTGTTGCCAAAAATTACTTTTTAGATTAAGGAAATGCTTCCCCAGTAACTCTATCCAAAATCATCATTTTAATCATTATAAGTGGGTTCTGCCACATTTGTAGGATGGTTTTTAAATATGACATTTAAGTATGATTCTTACTTCATTTTTAAGAGAATGAATATACTACCTAAAGGGAAAGGACAGAAAACAAAGCTAAACAAAGAAACTCAGAAATCATCTTTATCTTCAATTGTATAGCTCCTGAGGTAAGAAGTTTCTAATATTATTCCATTTCACCTGTCTAGTTCATTCTTTCTACAAGTTCACTATTTCCTTCTAAATTATCATTCATGTGCAACGAATACCATATCTGTAGACTATAAATATACTCAAATATTATTCATTTTCTTCATAATTTTTAAAATGTTCAGGTTAATTATATTCAGACATTGTCTTTTGGCAGGGTGGGGGGTAACTATTCACATGCAAACCACTAGCCAGTAAGTGTCAAGTTTTTGCTGACGACGTGACTTGAGAAGTGAGTCTAAAATCTTTGGACAGTGATACATTTAGGGGTGACTTGTCAGATGGTTAAAGTGGATCATCAATTAACTTCACTTGCAGTAAGTCAAATGATATCATATTCTATTACTTTGTAATGTACTGTGAAAAAAAACTATTTGTCATTACACAATTTTCCTCTTTTCTTCATAAATCCTTTTTAACTTGCTTTAATCTACTGAGTGAATGAACTGAACTGAATCTACTTGCATCATGAGTTACATAATACTTTGGTAGTTTTCAATCACACATAGAAAACTGTGACCTGTAATAATTCACGGGCCAAAATTAACCTAATAGACTGTGGAAGAAATCCACATTCTTTCAGTTGAGTCAGTTCAGTCACTAAGTTGTGTCCAACCATTTGCAAACCCATGGACTGCAGCACACCAGGCTTCCCTGTCCATCATCAACTCCTAGAAGTTTACTCAAACTCATGTCCATCAATTCAGTGATGCCATCCAACCATCTCATCCTCTGTCATCCCCTTCTCCTCCCGCCTTCAATGTTTTCCAGCATCAGGGTCTTTTCCAGTGAGTTATTTCTTCTTATCAGGTGGCCAAAGTATTGGAGCTTCAGCTTCAGTATCAGTCCTTCCAATGAATATCCAGGACTGATTTCCTGGTTGAGTCCAAGGGACTTTCAAATGTCTTCTCCGGCACCACAGTTCAGAAGCATCAATTCTTTGGCATTCAGCCTTCTTTATAGTCCAACTCTCACATCCATACACGACTACTGGAAAAACCATAACTTTAACTAGACAGACCTTTGTTTGCAAAGTAATGTCTCTGCTTTTTAATATGCAGTCTAGGTTGGTCATAGCTTTTCTTTCAAGGAGCAAGCGTCTTTTAATTTCATGGCTGCAATCACCATCTGCAGTGATTTTGGAGCCCAAGAAAACAAAGTCTGCCACTGTTTCCATTGTTTACCCATCTATTCGCCATGATATGATGGGACCAGATGCCATGATCTTAGTTTTCTGAATGTGGAGTTTAAGCCAACTTTTTCACTCTCTTTCACTTTCATCAAGAGGTTCTTTAGTTCCTCTTCACTTTCTGCCATAAGGGTGGTGTCATCTGCATATCTGAAATTATTGATATTTCTCTTGGCAATCTTGATTCCAGCTTGTGCTTCATCCAGCCTGGCATTTTGCATGATGTACTGTGCATGTATGTTAAATAAACAGGGTGACAGTATACAGCCTTGACATACTTTCCCAATTTGGAGCGAGTCTGTTGTTTCATGTCCATTTTTAACTGTTGCTTCATGACCTGCATGCAGAGGTCTCAGGAGGCAGGTCAGGTGGTCTTGTATTCCCATCTCTTTAACAATTTTCCACATTTGTTGTGATCTACACAGCCCAAGGATTTGGCATAGTCAATAAAGCAGAAGTAGATGTTTTTCTGGAACTCTCTTGCTTTTTCTATGATCCAGTGGATGTTGGCAATTTAATCTCTGTTTC
This sequence comes from Bos javanicus, assembly GCF_032452875.1. NCBI lineage: Eukaryota > Metazoa > Chordata > Mammalia > Artiodactyla > Bovidae > Bos > Bos javanicus. The sequence continues at coordinate 36,481,418 of NC_083875.1, read as the reverse complement.
CCCTGCCTTTTCGAAAACGAGCTTGAACATTTGGAAGTTCACAGTTCACATACAGTTGAAGCCTGGCTTGGATAATTTTGAGCTTTACTTTGCTAGCATGTGAGATGAATGCAATTGTGTGGTAGTTTGAGCATTCTTTGGCATTGCCCTTCTTTGGGATTGGAATGAAAACTGACCTTTTCCATCCTGTGGCCACTGCTGAGTTTTCCAGATTTGCTGGCATATTGAGTATAGCACTTTCACAGCACCATCTTTTAGAATTTGAAATAGCTCAACTGGAATTCCCTCACTTCCACTAGCTTTGTTTGTAGTGATGCTTCCTAAGGCCCACTTGACTTTGCATTCTAGGATTTCTGGCTCTAGGTAAATGATCACACCATCGTGGTTATCTGGGTCATGAAGATCTTTTTTGTATAGTTCTGTGTATTCCTGCCACCTCTTAATATCTTCTGCTTCTGTTAGGTCCATACCATTTCTGTCCTTTATTTTGCCCATCTTTGCATGAAGTATTCTCTTGGTATCTCTAATTTTCTTGACGAGATCTCTAATCTTTTACATTCTATTGTTTTCCTCTATTTCTTTGCTTTGATCATTGAGAAAGGCTTTTTTATATCTCCTTGCTATTCTTTGGAACTCTGCATTCAAATGAGTATGTCTTTCCTTTCCCCCCTTGCTTTTCGCTTCTCTTCTTTTCTCAGCTATTTGTAAGGCCTCCTCAGACAACCACTTTTCCTTTTTGCATTTCTTTTCTTGGGATGGTCTTGATCACTGCCTCTTGTACAATGTCACGAACCTTAATCCATATTTCTTCAGGCATTCTATCAGATCTAATCCCTTGCATCTATTTCTCACTTCCACTGTATAATCGTAAGGGATTTGATTTAGATCATACCTGAATGGTCTCGTGGTTTTCCTTACTTTCTTCAATGTAAGTCTGAATTTGGCAATAAGGAGTTCATGACAAGCCACAGTCAGAGATCTCGTCAAGAAAATTAGAGATACCAAGAGAATACTTCATGCATAGAAACTCTATAACTCTATAACTCTATATAGTTAGCAAAAGAAGTTCATGGTCTGAGCCACAGTCAGCTCCTGGTCTTGTTTTTGCTGACTGTATAGAGCTTCTCCATCTTCAGCTGCAAAGAATATAATCAATCTGATTTTGGTATTGACTATCTGATGATGTCCATGTGTAGAGTTTTCTCTTGTGTTGGAAGCGGGTGTTTGCTATGACCAGTGCATTCTCTTCCAAAACTCTGTTATCCTTTGATCTGTTTCATTTTGTACTCCAAGACCAAATTTGCCTGTTACTACAGGTGTTTCTTGACTTCCTACTTTTGCATTCCAGTCCCCTATAATGAAAAGGACATCTTTTTTGGGGTGTTAGCTCTAGAAAGTCTTGTAGGTCTTCAGAGAACCATTCAACTTTAGCTTCTTCAGCATTACTGGTCACGGCATAGACTTAGATTACTGTGATAAATGGTTTGCCTTGGAAATGAATAGAGATCATTCTTTCATTTTTGAGATTTCTTTCAAGTACTGCATTTCAGATTTTTTTGTTTACTATGATGGCTACTCCATTTCTTCTAAGAGATTCTTGCCCACAGTAGTCGATATAATGGTTTACTGCTAAGTCACGTCAGTCGTGTCCGACTCTGTGCGACCCCATAGATGTCAGCCCACCAGGCTCCCCCGTCCCTGGGATTCTCCAGGCAAGAATAGTGGAGTGGGTTGCCATTTCCTTCTCCAATACATGAAAGTGAAAAGTGAAAGTGCAGTCGCTCAGTCGTGTCCGACTCTTAGCTACCCCATGGACTGCAGCCTACCAGGCTCCTCCATCCATGGGATTTTCCAGGCAAGAGTACTGGAGTGGGGTGCCATTGCCTTCTCCAGATATAATGGTCATCTGAGTTAAATTCACCACATTCTTTACATCATGAAAATTTCATTGAGATATTCCTGCCTTGAGGGACTGATGAAAAATATAATGTTCCATTAGAAATTGTAACCAAGAGTAATTTCAAGCTAATAGAAGAAAACCTTCTGATGCTTGTATCAAACTTCCTCAATTCATATTTTTTTACTCTTATCTCATAGAGAATAATTATATTTTCCTTCAGCAATATCAAAAGTCTCAACTTGTTCCTGTTCAGCATATTTGTCTCTTTAAGACAAGATATTGCTTACACGCCTCTTTTATGTTTAGGAAACATGTTATTTATTTTATACACTTTTCCACAATATATTTATAGATTTATAAGTTAAGTATTAACATGCCTTTTTAATATACCAGAAAAAAAGAGAGGTGCCAAAACTTTATATCATTGATAAATGATGTGAGTCTTGTCTCAAACTGGTCTGTTTAAATTTAAATACCAATGTTTTAAAATTCTAAAATGAACCTCCATTAACTATAAATGTATTTCAAAATAATGATAGACAATCTCTGTACTATAATATACATTCAGTATATTTGTGCCTTATTTAATACAGAATATCAGTTAAAAAGTGTATCGTATATTTAAAAGTTCATTTTGTAAGCATAACTGCAATAATACAATAAAAACACAAAACAAAAATGTCTTATTAAAGTGAAATGAGCAATTTAACATTTTTAGTATCAAAAACTGTATAGATCTGATACTACAATTAGCAATTTTTAGTGAGTTCTGGATTATGAAATGTGTCCTAAGGGGAAAGGTGAAGAGCAGAAGTGAATAATCTCCCTAAAGATAAATAAAATAAAATGGATATTTTAGATAGAGCCTCCAGTTTTGAGAGTTATGCTTCTTTTCCAGATGTATAAACCTAAAAACTATTTAGCTCACTTGAAGTTTAGCACAAAATGATAAAGCACCATATGATGGAAACTGAAACCTAATTTATGAACTGTTCTGAAGCATACAATAAATTCCTCTGGATGTGAGGACTTCTAGAAGCACAAGCACGTAAGCATGGTGAAATCCATCTTCCTTTTGACTTAGCCACATTAAACTAATTCCAGAAATAAATCCAGCCAATTGGCAAGTTAACCTCTCACTCTTGTCACAGAAGTCATCTACAGCCTTGAGTTTAACTGTTTTCTTTCTCCTTGGTCTTAGTCTTTTTTTTAGGGGCTCTGTATTTATAGTGCCACTTGGGAAATTTATGTATGATGAGAATGTGACCCAGAAAATCATTCATTTTAAAAAAGCATGGATACAGGGTTCATATTTTAAAGAAAATATCTTTAATCCCTTTAACATGGATTCTTTTTTCTACTGCGAGGTACACTAAGTCAATCATTTGATAGTTGTGTATTTTTAATATTATTTACTTGGGCCATATTTTATTTGGGCTTTGGAAATGTTTGAAATGAGCTAGATAAAATTTACCATTAGATAAATTTACTCTAACTTTTCCTGCAGGCTCAATTTTTAGAACCTGTTTCAAGAAGCTGAAAAAAAAAAGTTACTCACTAGAGATATTTTTTCCCTTGTGTAATCAGAAATGCAAAGTTGTAAACAGGCACATTTTACTTAAAGCATTTAGATTTAGAATATATTTCATTTAGACTTTAAAAAGCTGATAGGAGAATGCCTATCTTACATGCTAAGAATATACTAAACATATGTATACATATGTAAATTATTGCTGATAAATACTATTTTGTGGCAGAACTGAATGATTAGATGTTTTATTCAATATCAAATTTTGTATCTCATATCCTGTGAAATTATAACTTATTTTGAAATAAAGTCTCATACTTATCAACCTTTGATAATTATTAACTATGACCAGCAGTAGGTTGGCTAATATAGGTTGGAATAGCAAATAGCAACAACAGGTAACGTTCACAGTGAACTTGAATGTGGACCTGGCTCTGTTTTGAGCCTTTGGCTTTATTTATATCATTTAATCTTCCAAGAATTCTAAGTACAGAATGGTTCAACACTTGCTCAAAATTATAACAGTATTACAATGGAATATCACTCAGCCATTAAAAAGAAAAGAAATAATGCAGCAACGTGGATGGACCTAGAAATCGTCATACCGAGTGAAGCAAGTCAGAAAGAGAAGGAGAAATATTGTATGACTCCCCTTATATGTGGAACGTAAACAGCAATGATTCAAATGAACATACTTACAAAACAGAAACAGGCTCACAGACTTCAAGAACGAGCTTATGGTTGCCCGTGGGAAGGATGGGAGGAAGGGAGAGTTAGGGAATTTGGGATGGACATGTACACACTACTTTATTTTAAATGAATAACCCACATGGACCTACTGTATAGCACATGGAACTCTGCTCAATGTTTTGTGGCAGTCTGGATAGAAGGGGAACTTGAGGGAGAACTGCTGCTGCTGCTGCTGCTGCGTCGCTTCAGTCGTGTCCGACTCTGTGCGACCCCATAGACGGCAGCCCACCAGGCTCCCCCGTCCCTGGGATTCTCCAGGCAAGAACACTGGGTGGGTTGCCATTTGCTTCTCCAATGCATGAAAGTGAAAAGTGAAAGTGAAGTCGCTCAGTCGTGCCCGACTCTAGCGACGCCATGGGCTGTAGCCTACCAGGCTCCTCCATCTATGGGATTGTCCAGGCAAAAGTACTGGAGTGGGGTGCCATTGCCTTCTCCATGAGGGAGAACAGATACATGTATATGTATGGCTGAGAATAATTTTTTTCTTATTTGGAAACTATCACTATATTGTTTGTTAATAGGCTATACCCCAATACAAAATAAAAAGTTAAAAATAATATCCAGGTATTAGAGGGTGAAACTGGGGTGCATCTCATGACAGTCTGTTTCCAGAGTCTATACTTTTTGAGCTATTGCATTAAAAAATAATTAAAAAATAGCTATTAGAGGTTATGTATGCTTTGATTAAATTTCCTATTTTTCAACAACATGTGGTGCACCTGAAACCTGAGATTAATGGAGTTATTAAATACTAGTTTAAAACAAAAATACTTGTTAGAGGATTATGTTCACACAAGCAAACTCTCATGAAAAAAAATCAGCTGTAAAACAAAATCACTTTCTTCTATTAGCAAAATATGTATTTTTACTTTATTGTTTCTATTTTTCTAGTTTCTATCAAATATTAGGTATGGCAACCTTTTTGAGATCAATTTAAACTATAAAACTAATATCTTCTGTATGTTCATAAGGGTTTGGTAGGATCTGTACACTTTAGTTATATAAAGATCTGTCTGTAATAATATCAAACTTTAAAGTGAGCTCTACAATTAAACTAGATTTTACAGCATGGGCTGAGTGTGGAACTAGTTTTTGTTTGTTTTTTAAATTTTGCTACAGATGTCTCTCTCTCAACTTTCTGTGAACTCTCTAAAAAGATTCCAACGTTATTGTTCTTTGTAAATGCATATACAGACTTTGATTTCATTTTTAATTTAAAGAAATATTATATTTTATTCATGAAATTGATATAGAATCACTGCTAAAGAGTGAAAAATGTAGAAATTAAAATGAAACTACCTATAATTCAAATCAAGAGAAAACAGCTGGTTTCATTTCATATATTTTTCTTCCGTATTTAAAATAAAACTGTATACATGTTTTAGAAGTATATGCATGTCTATATATTTTTTCTTATTTTGTATAATACCTCATAATCAGTTTAGTACCCTCATTTTGCTTCAATACTGTATCATAAAAAATCTACCCAAACTGTTGATTTAAATATATATTTCCTCATATATTTTGACAATTTATAAATATTTATATCATGAGAAACACTGGGCTGGAAGAAGCACAAGCTGGAATCAAGATTGACGGGAGAAATATCAGTAACCTCAGATATGCAGATGACACCACCCTTATGGCAGAAAGTGAAGAGGAACTAAAAAGCCTCATGATAAAAGTGAAGGAGGAGAGTGAAAAAGTTGGCATAAAGCTCAACATTCAGAAAACGAAGATTCATGGCATTTGGTTCCATCACTTCATGGCAAATAGATGGGAAAACAGTGGAAACAGTGGCTGACTTTATTTTTCTGGGCTCCAAAGTCACTGCAGATAGTGACTGCAGCCATGAAATTAAAAGACACTTACTCCTTGGAAGGAAAGTTATGACCAACCTAGATAACATATTCAAAAGCAGAGACATTAGTTTGTCAACAAAGGTCCATCTAGTCAAGGCTATGGTTTTTCCAGTAGTCATGTATGGATTTGAGAGTTGGACTGTGAAGAAGGCTGAGCACCCAAGAATTGATGCTTTTGAACTGTGGTGTTGGAGAAGGCTCTTGAGAGTCCCTTGGACTGCAAGGAGATCTAACCAGTCCATCCTAAAGGAGATTAGTCCTGGGTGTTCATTGGAAGGACTGATGCTGAAGCTGAAACTCCAACACTTTGGCCACTTCATGCAAAGAGTTGACTCATTGGAAAAGACCCTAATGCTGGGAAGGATTGGGGTCAGGAGGAGAAGGGGAGGACAGAGAATGACATGGCTGGATGGCATCACTGACTTGATGGACATGGGTTTGTGTGAACTCTGGGAGTTGGTGATAGACAGGGAGGTCTGGCGTGCTGAGATTCATAGGGTCACAAAGAGTTGGACACAACTGAGTGACTGGACTGAACTGATATCATTTTGATATCTAGCCTTTATAAATAACTGTGAACATCTCATAACATAAAATTTGTAAAAACTTTAAAAATCACATTCTTACTTCTTAGACTAGATAACTAGATTGGAAGTGAAAGCATGGAAGTGTTAATCACTCAGTCGTGCCCGACTCTGCGACACCATGGACTGCAGCCCGCAAGGCTCCTCTGACTAAAGAAAAGGGGGGAATGAGAGAGTCACTTCCTAGGCAGGTTGATAAGGAGTCTAGGGGTCCCCAAGGAGAGAGGGGTCTGGAATTCTCAAGGAGGAAGAAAGGACAAACTTTTCTCTTTCTCCACATTCCTTAGGATTATATAACAATAATGTATCCTGCCTAAGGACAGTCTTTGGATTCAACCTTCTGTTGTCTTAAAATGTAAATTATGGGAGTAGGTCTGATGAGGTCTTTATAACCTCCAGACAGTCTTTGGATTATATAACTTCATTGTTAACACTAGCAAGCAGGTACTCTTTCTGCCCCCTTCTGATGCCCATGTCAGAAGCTTTCTCTATCTCCTTTATACTTTAATAAAACTTTATTACACACACACACACACACACACACACACACACAAATAAATTGACATAGCAGCAGCAGCAGCATCTATGGAAGTGAGAGTTGGACCAGAAAGAAAGATGAGCGCCAAAGACTCGATGGATATGGGTTTGGGTGGACTCCGGGAGTTGGTGATGGACAGGGAGGCCTGGCATGCTAAAGTTCATGGGGTTGCAAAGAGCCGGACATGACAAAAGCGACTTAGCAGCAGCAGCAGCAGCAAAGAGTCGGACACGACTGAGCGACTGAACTGAACTGAACTGAACTGAAGGTGTTAATATTTCTTTTTCTGTCAATTGTTTGCGTTCTAGTTTATATTTTTAATAGTAATCCAAAAATTATTTACTTACTGAAAACAAAGTAAAACATGAGCCCATTTCTCTTAGAAGAATGAGCGGTATTGCTGGAATTTATCCACCTTTAGAAATGTTCTAAACATTACCTGAGTTTGAAGTGTATTTTTCATTTACTAAATGGACCCTCACAAGAAAGATATTTGTTATGAATGCCTTTGCTATTAGTACTATTAAATTTTGCTGACATATTTCATAGGCTGTCAGATTTCATAGGCTGTCAGATTACTGGTTACTATTGAAGGGTGTGTGTGTTGTGTAGGTATTCGTGGTGGTAGAGGGGGATGGGGAGAGAGAAAGAGATTGGAAATACAGATAATTCTCAAGAATAGTGCAGATATATGATAGCTAAGATAAAAAAACATGTCATGGAAGTAGCTGCAGTCCATTTATAAAAATCAAAGATATCACTCATAATCTCCTCTGGGCCAGCAAAGAAAGGTGACTGATCAAAAGAATCAAGAACCAGACTGCAGACAAAATATATTTAAATAAATTAACCAGCCATTGTCCCTGCATACTTATATTTAAGATATTATATCTGGAGGCCAATTAATGTGTCTCTTTTACTTTATTGATTGTTGCAGTAACATGTATCAGAATTTTCCTTTAGAAAAACTATTAAAAAAAAAACAAAACAAAACCCTGGTTTTATAACCAAAGCTATGGATGGTATCACTAATTACTATTCACTTTTAAGTTCAGATAGTAAAGCATTTTATTTAATGACTATATTTGTCAGTGTGACTTAGAATTTTATGTTACTGGAGATAAAAACAGGTTTTACCAGCACTTCTCATGATGGTTTTTATTTCCAAAAAGAAATCTCTTCTATTAATTTTCATAGAAATGTTTTAACATCATAATCCTCAAATTTCAGAACACTGCAAAAATTGTTTTTAAGTTTTTTCCCCTAACATATTGTTTTCTGAGAAGAGTTAAATTTCACTCTCTGCGTCTCTTTCATTGGCATGGGGTTTGTTTTCATTTGTTTGCTTTCGTGGTCCTAATTGGAAATTTAATTTCTTTCTCCTGAAGACAAGAAAACATCAGTGTTTTCTTCTACAAAGAATATTCCAAAGGAGCAAAGTCAGTCCTTAGGGGTATCAATTCAGAGGAAAACTGGTATGAATTAATGGAAATAGCTTCATTCAGAATGGCAAAAATTGAGTTCGTTTTTTCTTTAGTACAAATATATTTATTCAAGTTGTTTTGAATTTCATAATTAATATCGGTGAATATTATGAATCTGGATTTTCACCATGCATATTTCAGTTCCTAATCTGTAAAATTATACAACTGAACTACACTCCATGATATTAAAGGTTTGCAGAATGTATGATAAATATTTACCATGAGAAAGCATTCACTCTTAGAAAAATTAGATGTGACCCTCACTAATATGCTTTAGTTTATTTACATTCTAACGGTAGATAAAGTACTCCTGAGAATTAATACCCATGATACCAGGAAATCATGGAACTTTGCAAGGATAAACATTAAGATACCTTTAAAAAACACTATTTACTCTTGAAGTGATATCAAATTGCCAATATGAATTTACTTCTAGATTTTAATCGCAATATTTGCTCAGATACTTCTTTTTAAATAAAAGACACATTTGAAAAGAAACTACAATAAAATCATATTAATTTGCACCTCACTCAGAATTTAAAGTAGAAAAAACAAGTTTAGACCACCCCCCCCCCATAATTTATGAAGCAAAGATTTTTAAGCAAATTTAACAGTGCAAAAAAAAACAAAAACAAAAACAAACCAAAAAACAAAAAACATTGAGAGAATATCTTCAAGAGCCTCTATGCACACTGAGTACAAGTTCACACAGAATACACTTGACCAAATTCAGTCTGTGAACTAAAGGATCCATTGAGAAAGGAAAGATAATAAAACTATCCAGAAGCAATGGAAAGCTTAGAAACAGCTAATACAAAGTGATCTTGTGTCAGGTACGTAAGCTATGGTAAGATATTATCATCTGAGAGAATAGGTCCTAGGTTTATAGAATATGTTCTTCCACTTAACACCTAAAATGTCATGGAGATCATGGACCTTGAACTTACCAACAATGCCCAATGTAGTGCCTGGTACAGAGTAGGTGGTCAGTAAGTATCTGAATGAGTGAGCACCCAGGGTGTTTAACTTTTCATTTTAGTCTATTAATGTTTATTTAGCACTTCCTTAGCAAAAAATACTGGCAGTCCTCTGTGAAGAACTGATGTGTCTGTGCATTTCTGGTTCATATGTGTGGGAGTAAGAGGAGAAATACAGGCAAATGAAGGCATCAATTATTCTACTCTATTTCTTTTTTCTAATTGAAAGACTATGAGTACACATTAGTTCTGTGCAATATACTTGTTAGGGTAATTTTAACTAAGGTAATTTTTTCCTATCAGATCAACAATATTTAAAAATAGCTAATTACCTATTTGCTAGTTCTTAATAAAGCTTCTGGAACTCTGTCTATATGTCTTAATTCAGGGAAATAACTACATATGTCTTTCAATATCTAATGTGTTAGGCTAATTCTAAAAAATACTGGCTTTTCTTTAAAAGCTGAATCTACTTTTCTAAAAAAGCTTCAGCAACAGTTCTTCCAATGAATATTCAGGGCTAACTCAGAAGTAAATTCATTATCTCCTCTTTAGGATTGATTGGTTTGATCTTGCAGTCCAAGAGACCTTCAAGAATCTTCTCCAGCACTACAGTTCAAAAGCATGAATTCTTCAGCATTCAGCCTTCTTTATGGTCCAACTCTCACATTCATACATGACCACTGGTAAAACCATAGCTTTGACTATATGGACCTTTACTGACAAAGTGTTGTCTCTGTTTTTTAATATGCTGTCTAGGTTTGTCATTGCTTTCCTTCCAAGGAGCAAGTATCTTAATTTCATGGTTGCAGTCAATGTCCATAGTGATTTTGGAGCCCAGGAAAATAAACTCTTACTATTTTCACTTTTTTCCCTTCTGTTTGCCATGAAGTGATGGGGCTAGATGCCATACTCCTCGTTTCTTTAATGTTGAATTTCAAGCCAACTTTTTCACTCTTCTTTCATCCTCCTTTAGAGGTTCTTTAGTTCCTCTTCACTTTCTGCTATTAGAGTGGTATCATCTGCATATTTAAATTTGTTGATATTTCTCCCAGCAATCTTGATTTCAGCTTGCAATTCATCCAGCCTGGCATTTAGTGTGATGTACTCTGCATATAAGTAAATAAGTGGGATGACATTGTACAGCCTATACTCCCTTCTCTATTGTGAAACAGTCAGTTGTCCTGTGTTTGGTTCTAAGTGTTGATTCTTGACCTACATATAGGTTTTTCAGAAGACAGGTAAGGGGGTCTGGCATTCTTGTCTCTTTAAGAATTTTCCACAGTTTGTTGTGACCCACACAGTCAAAGGCCTACAGCATAGTTAATGAAGCAGAAATAGATTTTTTTTTTCCTTTTCTGGAATCCCCTTGCTTTCTCTATGATCCAATGAATGTTGCCAATTTGATTTCTGGTTCCTCTGCCTATTCTAAACCAAGTTTGTACTTGTGGAAGTTTTTGGTTCATATACTGCTAAAGCCAAGCTTGAAGGATTTTGAGCATGACCTTGATAGCATATGAAATGAGTGCAATTGTACAGTCGTTTGAACATTCCTTGGTGTTGTTCTTCTTTGGGATTGGAATGAAAACTGACCTTTTCCAGTCCTGTGGCCACTGATGAATTTTCCAAATTTGCTGGCATATTGAGTGCAGCACTTTCACAGTATCATCTTTTAGGATTTGAAATAGCTCAGCTGGAATTCCATCACTTCAACTAGCTTTGTTTGAAGCAATTCTTCCTAAGACCCACTTGACTTCACAATCCAGGATGTCCAGCTCTAGGGGAACGACACCATTCTAGTTATCCAGGTCATTAAGACCTTTTGTGTATAGATATTCTGTATATTCTTGCCACTTCTTCTTAATCTCTTCTGCTTCTGTTAGGTCCTTACTATTTCTGTCCTTTGTCATGCCTATACTTGTATGAAATGTTCCCTTGATATCTCTGATTTTCTTGAAAAGATCTCTAGATTTTCCCATTCTACTGTTTTCCTCTATTTCTTTGCATTGTTTATTTAAGAAGGACTTCTTATCTCTCCTTGCTATTTCTGGGACTCTGCATTCAGTTGGGTATATCTTTCCCTTTTTCCCTTGCCTTGCACTTCTTTCCTCAGCTATTTGTAAAACCTCCTCAGACAATCACATTTCCTTCTTACATTTCTTTTTCTTGGGATGATTTTATTCACTGCCTCCTGTCAGGGTTACAAACCTCTGTCCATAGTTCTTTGGGCACTCTGTCTACTAGATCTAATCCCTTGAATCTATTTGTCACCTCCACTGTATAATCATAATGCATTTGATTTACATCATACCTGAACAGCCTAGTGGTTTTCCCTACTTTCTTCAACTTAAGCCTGAAATTTGCAATAAGGAGTTCATGATCTGAACCACAGTCAGCTCCCAGTCTGGTTTTTAATGACTGTATAGAGCTTCTTCAAATTTGGCTGCAAAGAATATAATCAATCTTTTTTCAGTATTGACCATCTGGTGATGTACATATGTAGAATCATCTCTTGGTTGTTGGAAAAAGGTTTGCTATGACCAGTGTGTTCTCTTGACAAAACTTTGGTAGCCTTTGCCCTGCTTCATTTTGTACTCTTGAGGCCAAACTTGCCTGTTATTCTGGGTATCTCTTGACTTCTTACTTCTGCATTCTAAGACCTGTGATGAAAATGACATCTTTTTTTTTTTTTTTTTGGTGTTGGTTCTAGAAGGTGTTGTAGGTCTTCATGGAACCACTCAACTTCAGCTTCTTCAGTATCAGAGTTTGGAGAATAGATGCCTACATTGCATATTTACCTGAAGGAGATCAGCCCTGGGATTTCTTTGGAAGGAATGATGCTAAAGGTGAAACTCCAGTACTTTGGCCACCTCATGCGAAGAGTTGACTCATTGGAAAAGACTCTGATGCTGGGAGGGACTGGGGGCAAGAGAAGAAGGGGACGACAGAGGATGAGATGGTTGGATGGCATCACTGACTCGATGGACGTGAGTCTGAGTGAACTCCGGAAGTTGGTGATGGACAGGGAGGCCTGGTGTTCTGCGATTCATGGGGTTGCAAAGAGTCGGACACGACTGAGCGACTGAACTGAACTAAATGAATAGTCTTTTTTTGGGGGCTCAGATAAGGAAACTGAGGTCTGATGATACTGTTATGATTTGCTGATGCAAATATCTCTAACCCAGAATGGAGATGAAAAACAAAGAAATATTCTGAAATGCCATGTCAGCATATCAAACTGAACTAATAAAAATTAAAATTGACAAAGCACCCTCCTTTCTTAGAAAAGACTTTTTTTACCCTGGCTTTTCTACACTCTTACCTGTTATCTTTTCCACAATTTACATTATAATACTGAAAGAGTGAGATAAACATTTAAGAGTTCATTTAACCCTGGTAAGGAGGTATGGAGGTTCTGGTAGCTCAGAGGGTAAAGAATCTTCTTGCAATGCAGGAGACTTGGGTTTGATCCCTGAGTCAGGAAGATCCCCTGGAGAAGGGAATGGCAACCTGCTCCAGTAAGGGCTGATGAGAGTTAGCATTTGAACTAGTGCTTAATTTTGTTTTTTTCTAGCAGGATAGTTACTCTGAAGCCCATACACTAGAGAGGCTACTACTTTTAAACCTTTTGCTTTTCTTACTGCTGATCAACACCAGTGAACGTGTTAGTCTCTCAGTCATGTCCAACGCGGCCACTGCACGGCCTGTACCCTGCCATGCTCCTCTGTCCATGGAGTTTTCCAGGTAGGAATACTGAAGTGAAGCCATTCCCTTCTTCAGGGGCATCCTTCTGACCCAGGGGTCAAACTCTGGTCTCCTGCATTGACTTTGGATCTTCTGCAACACCAGAAGTTTGATTATTTAGCACACTGAATACAAAATGTGATTATTCTGATGTGACAAGGGTGGGTTTCCAAGATATCTGAATTGCTACAAGTTTTACAGGGCCACTCTGAGCCGAAGAGACTATGCTTTTTAGAATATCACCCTGGGTTTAAGATTCTGATCCAGTTCTTCATTTAAATGTTTATGGAGGATTTTGTTATCTGGTTATGACTAGAAATTTAGCTAATGATGCCATGTCTTGAATGAAACTTTCACATAAGATGCTATAAGTGGGCCTAAAAGGACATTTGGGACTTCATCAAGTTTATAGGTTATATGGCTATTTTCATGTTTGTACACCTGTAAATGTTAAATAAGTTGGCTTTCATCTTATATACAACAGAAAATATCATTGTTTGCTCTATTTATATCCCATGGCTCAAAAATAGGCTAAAAGAAATACCTTGCAATTATTTTGCAGTGCTGAGAGAAGATGGTGGTGGTGGTGCAATTTTAAAATTTCTCCATATCTGCCCTCCTCCTTATGATTAATTAAAGTAATTAAAAGAGTTTCTGGATCTAGCTATTAGATATAGGAGACATGGGGGTAGAGAAACATTTTCAACAAAACCAACAAACCACAGAGATGCAATGAGAGAAATTCAATAGGAAGAGACACAATATTCTTCAATTATTTATTGTGATATTTTAAAAAGAGAGAGGAAACTTAGAGACACAACAACAAAATCCAATGTTTTAGGAAAACTGGGACATGGCCTGGCATTAGGCAATGTAAAATAATTATGTTGTTGCGTTAGAAATGATAGTGGCACTACATGTGGTAAAAATTATTTGTATACATTTGTCAACATTCAGAATATATATTAAAAATGGGTGAATTTTCCATGTGCAATTTATAAACCTGACCAAAAAGAGACTGAGAAAAACTCAAGACATCCTTCCCCAGTTTCCAGCATGGTGTGTGTGTGTGTGTGTGTGTGTGTGTGTGTGTGTGTGTGTGTGTATGTGTGTGTATACATGAAAGAGTCAATTTCAAAGAACTGGACACAACTGAAGTGACTTAGCATGAGACTATAGTGAGGCCTCAGAAAAGCAAAATCTCTTCTTTTATTAAATATGTGCTGCTAGACACAGATTCAATATATTTCCCCTGGTTAACCAGCAGAATTAGATATTACATACTTATCAGAATGGCTAACTTTGGCCACCTCATGCGAAGAGTTGACTCATTGGAAAAGACTGATGCTGGGAGAGATTGGGGCAGGAGGAGAAGGGGACGACAGAGGATGAGATGGCTGGATGGCATCACTGACTCAATGGACGTGAGTCTGAGTGAACTCCGGGAGATGGTGACAGACAGGGAGGTCTGGTGTGCTGCGATTCATGAGGTTGCAAAGAGTCGGACATGACTGAGCGACTGAACTGAACTGAACTGAACTGAAATTTTTTAAAATAGTAAAAACAATGGACATCACCAACTGCTGGAGAAAACTGATGGGAAAACTGAAACTGAAATCATTAAGCATTGCTGATGGGAGTTCAAGAGTATAGTTACCTTGGAAAAGAGCTGGTGACTTCTTATAAAGTTAAATATACACTTAACATACAATCCAACTATTCCACTTATGTGACTTCTAAGTATTTACTCAAGAGAAAAGTAAAGTTATGTTCTCATAAAGAAATGTATTCAAGTATGATGGCAGTTTTACTTCATTATCTTTCCAAACTGAAAGCAACCTCAAAGACTTTCAGCTGTGAGTGGATATATGAACTATAGTACATCCATACATGAAATGCTGTTGTTGCTCTTGTTTAGTTGCTAAGTGGTGTCCAGCTCTTTTGGACTCCATGAACTGTAGCCTGCCAGGCTTCTCTATCCATGGGATTCTCCAGGCAAGAATACTGGACTGGGTTGCCATTTTCTTCTCCAAAGGATCTTCCCTACCAGGGATTGAACCCACGTCTCCAGCATTGGTAGGAGGATTCTCTACCACTGAGCCACCCAGGAAGACCCACACATGAAATACTACTTATTTAAAAAGCAACAACAAACTACTGATACACACATCAATGATGTTGGATTTCAAATGCATTATGCTAAGTGAAAGAAGTCAATCCCAGAAGGCTACAAATTGTATGATTATATTTACATAGCACTCTGCTGTTGCTGCTGCTGCTAAGTCGCTTCAGTTGTGTCCGACTCTGTGCGACCCCATAGACAGCAGCCCACCAGGCTCCCCTGTCCCTGGGATTCTCCAGGCAAGAATACTGGAGTGGGTTGCCATTTCCTTCTCCAATGCATGAAAGTGAAAATGAAGTCGCTAGAAAAAAAAAAAAAAAATTCTAGAGACAGAAAATGTAGCAGTTGCTGCCAGGGGACAGAGGTTAAGGGAGGCAATGTCTATCAAAACGCTTGAGGGAATTCGGGGAGTGATTGAATTGTTGTGTATCCTGGTAGAGATAGTGGCAGCATGACTGTATATACTTTTTAATATTCAGAATATACACTAAAAAAAGGGTGAATTTTCCACGTGCAATTTATATATCTATAAACCTGACCAAACGGCCAAGAGGAGCTACCCCACGTCTGAGGTCAGGGGGGGCGGCCAAGAGGAGATACCCAGCGTCCGAGGTCAGTGGTGGCGATGAAAGGAGTTACCCCGCGTCCGAGGCCAGGGGCGGGGGCCGGGAAGAGCTACCCAGGCCCCCAAGCCCGAGGCCAGGGGCGGCAGGCCAGAGGAGATACCCCACCCACTAAGCCCGAGGCCAGGGGCGGCGGTGGGGAGGACCAACCCCACGTCCAAGGAGCCGTGGCTGCGCGGGCACAGGAGGGCCTAGAGGAGCTATCCCACATTGAAGGCCAGGAAGGGTGGCGGTGAGGAGATACCCCTCCTCCAAGGTAAGGAGCAATGGCTTCGCTTTGCTGGGGCAGCCGTGAAGAGATACCCCATGCCCAAGGTAAGAGAAACCCAACCAAGACGGTAGATGTTGCAAGAGGGCATCAGAGGGCAAACACACTGAAACCATACTCACAGAAAACTAGTCAATCTAATCACACTAGGACCACAGCCTTGTCTAACTCAGTGAAACTAAGCCATGCCCGTGGGGCAACCCAAGATGGGCGGGTCATGGTAGAGAGATTTGACAGAATGTGGTCCACTGGAGAAGGGAATGGCAAACCACTTCAGTATTCTTGCCTTGAGCACCCCATGAACAGTATGAAAAGGCAAAATGATAGGATACTGAAAGAGAAATTCCCCAGGTCAGTAGGTGCCCAATATGCTACTGGAGATCAGTGGAGAAATAACTCCAGAAAGAATGAAGGGATGGAGCCAAAGCAAAAAGAATATCCAGCTGTGGATGTGACTGGTGATAGAAGCAAGGTCTGATGCTGTAAAGAGCAATATTGCATAGGAACCTGGAATGTCAGGTCCATGAATCAAGGCAAATTGGAAGTAGTCAAACAAGAGATGGCAAGAGTGAATGTCGACATTCTAGGAATCAGCGAACTGAAATGGGCTGGAATGGGTGAATTTAACTCAGATGACCATTATATCTACTACTGCAGGCAGGAATCCCTCAGAAGGCCATCATGGTCAACAAGAGAGTCCAAAATGCAGTACTTGGATGCAATCTCAAAAAGGACAGAATAATCTCTGTTTGTTTAAAGGCAAACCATTCAATATCACAGTAATCCAAGTCTATGCCCCAACCAGTAACGCTGAAGAAGCTGAAGTTGAACAGTTCTATGAAGACCTATAAGACCTTTTAGAACTAACAGCCCAAAAAGATGTCCTTTTCATTATAGGGGACTGGAATGCAAAAGTAGGAGGTCAAGAAACACCTGGAGTAACACGCAAATTTGGCCTTGGAATACGGAATGAAGCAGGGCAAAGACTAATAGTTTTCCCAAGAAAATGTGCTGGTCATAACAAACATCCTCTTCCAACAACACAAGAGAAGACTCTATACATGGACATCACCAGATGGCCAACACCGAAATCAGATTGATTATATTCTTTGCAGCCAAAGATGGAGAAGCTTTATACAGTCAGCAAAAACAAGACCAGGAGCTGACTGTGGCTCAGACCATAAACTCCTTATTGCCAAATTCAGACTTAAATTGAAGAAAGTAGGGAAAACCACTAGACCATTCAGGTATGACCTAAATCAAATCCCTTATGATTATACAGTGGAAGTGAGAAATAGACTTAAGGGCCTAGATCTGATAGATAGAGTGCCTGATGAACTATGGAATGAGGTTCGTGACATTGTACAGGAGACAGGGATCAAGACCATTCCCATGGAAAAGAAATGCAAAAAAGCAAAATGGCTGTCTGGGGAGGCCTTACAAATAGCTGTGAAAAGAAGAGAAGTGAAAAGCAAAGGAGAGAAGGAAAGATATAAGCATCTGAATGCAGAGTTCCAAAGAACAGCAAGAAGAGATAAGAAAGCCTTCTTCAGCGATCAGTGAAAAGAAATAGAGGAAAACAACAGAATGGGAAAGACTAGGGATCTCTTCAAGAAAATCAGAGATACCAAAGGAACATTTCATGCAAAGATGGGCTCAATAAAGGACAGAAATGGTATGGACCTAATAGAAGCAGAAGATATTAAGAAGAGATGGCAAGAATACACAGAAGAACTGTACCAAAAAGATCTTCACCACCCAGATAATCACAATGGTGTGATCACTGACCTAGAGCCAGACATCCTGGAATGTGAAGTCAAGTGGGCCTTAGAAAGCATCACTACGAACAAAGCTAGTGGAGGTGATGGAATTCCAGTTGAGCTATTCCAAATCCTGAAAGATGACGCTGTGAAAGTGCTGCACTCAATACACCAGCAAATTTGGAAAACTCAGCAGTGGCCACAGGACTGGAAAAGGTCAGTTTTCATTCCAATCCCAAAGAAAGGCAATGCCAAAGAATGCTCACACTACCGCACAATTGTACTCATCTCACGCTAGTAAAGTAACGCTCAAAATTCTCCAAGCCAGGCTTTAGCAATATGTGAACCGTGAACTTCCTGATGTTCAAGCTGGTTTTAGAAAAGGCAGAGGAACCAGAGATCAAATTGCCAACATCCGCTGGATCATGGAAAAGGCAAGAGAGTTCCAGAAAAACATCTATTTCTGCTTTATTCACTATGCCAAAGCCTTTGACTATGTGGATCACAATAAACTGTGGAAAATTCTGAAAGAGATGGGAATACCAGACCACCTGATCTGCCTCTTGAGAAATTTGTATGCAGGTCACTAAGCAACAGTTAGAACTGGACATGGAACAGCAGACTGGTTCCAAATAGGAAAAGGAGTTCGTCAAGGCTGTATATTGTCACCCTGTTTATTTAACTTATATGTAGAGTACATCATGAAAAACACTGGATTGGAAGAAACACAGACTGGAATCAAGATTGCTGGGAGAAATATCAATAACCTCAGATATGCAGATGACACCACCCTTATGGCAGAAAGTGAAGAGGAACTCAAAAGCCTTTTGAGGAAAGTGAAAGTGGAGAGTGAAAAAGTTGGCTTAAAGCTCAACATTCAGAAAATGAACATCATGGCATCCGGTCTCACCACTTCATTGGAAATAGATGGGGAAACAGTGGAAACAGTGTCAGACTTTATTTTTCTGGGCTCCAAAATCACTACAGATGGTGACTGCAGCCATGAAATTAAAAGATGCTTACTCCTTGGTAGGAAAGTTATGACCAACCTAGATAGCATATTGAAAAGGAGAGACATTACTTTGCCAGCAAAGGTTTGTTTAGTCAAGGCTATGGTTTTTCCTGTGGTCATGTATGGATGTGAGAGTTGGACTGTGAAGAAGGCTGAGCACCCAAGAATTGATGCTTTTGAACTGTGGTGTTGGAGAGGACTCTTGAGAGTCCCTTGGACTGCAAGGAGATCCAACCAGTCCATTCTGAAGGAGATCAGCCCTGGGATTTCTTTGGAAGGACTGATGCTAAAGCTGAAACTCCAGTACTTTGGCCACCTCATGCCAAGAGTTGACTCATTGGAAAAGCCTCTGATGCTGGGAGGGATTGGGGGCAGGAGGAGAAGGGGACCAAAGAGGATGAGATGGCTGGATGGCATCGCTGACTTGATGGACGTGAGTCTCAGTGAACTCGGGGAGTTGGTGATGGACAGGGAGGCCTGGCGTGCTGGGATTCATGGGGTCGCAAAGAGTCAGAGACAACTGAGCGACTGATCTGATCTGATGTGAAACCTGACCAAAAAGAGATAGAGAAAAATTCAAAGCAGTTGGAGTCTTTCCTGTTTCCCCGCTCCATATTTTCCTTTCTTCCCTTGTTTCCTTAATTATAGAAAAGCTTAAAGGATATATAATAGTCTATCATTTGAGTGAATGGTCACTGGCATAACGATTCTTCCATTTGAAAATTTAAGCTATCTTTTCACTATTATAAAAAAATTGAATACAAACATACATGAATAATGGAATTATTTCCTCTTGAGCTATGTTAACATGGCTGGGAATATTTTGACAGTCCTATGTAACTGGTATTTCTAATTTGCTTATGAACCAGGACTTGTATATTCTACAGAAACAGAAAAAATATATTCAAAATATTCTTGTTAATTTTGAGAACATTGTAAATTCATATTTTGATGACCAACATTTGTAGAATAATAGAATGAAATAAGGGGGTTCGATCCCTGTGTTGGGAAGATCCCCTGGAGAAGGAAATGGCAACCCATTCCAGTACTCTTGCCTGGAGAATCCCATGGACAGAGGAGCCTGGTGGGCTACAGTCCACGGGGTTGCAAAAGGGGGTAGAACATTGACAGTTAAAGAAAAATAAGTGAAGTGAAGTGAAAGTCGCTCAGATATGTCCAACTCTTTGCGACCCCATGGACTATACAGTCCATGAATTTCTCCAGGCTAGAATACTGAACCTTTCCCTTCTCCAGGGGATCTTCCCAACTCAGGGATTGAACCCAGGTCTACCACTTTGCAGATGGATTTTTTACCAGCTGAGCCACAAGAGATGCCCAAAGAAAAATAAATCCTCCTCAAATTATGAAAAAAAAAAAAAAAAAGAATCTGGCATAACTAGATTCACAGCATCTGAGAAGCAGAGTAACTTTTCAATGGGCTTCATTTCCTGATCAGAAATATTAGTTCCCATGCCAGAGCGCTGGTGGTTAATTTGTACTCTGGCCAAATGCTGATTTATGGCTAACTGGGGGCTCTGTGTGTAATTGCAAGATCTACAATAATGGGCTTGTGCAAGAGATATGTCAAAGAAGGTTGAGAGTGTAGATGTCTCCACTGATTATTTTAAATTCCATCATTGACTCTAGGGGTAGAGATATTTTCTGAATTACTCTAGATGCACAACCTTTTAGAGCTGCAGTCTTGCTAATACCCAAGTCTCTCTAAAGGTCTTTAATTAGATAAATCACAAACAGCAACTGCACCAATGTTGACTCTATTAACATAAATTTTTTATTTTTTAAAGCCATTTTAATGTGCAATTTGGGGAAGAGAGATGGGTTCCTTGACTGAAGATGGAATGGAATAGACAGAGGAGACACAAAAATGAAATAAAGTCACATCGTGGTTCATCTCAAGATGTTTGTTTCAACTTTATTTTTGAAAAAGAAAGCTTCAACCTATTAACCTTTTAAAAAAAAATATTGCCTTTGCTATAGACTTGTGCAACCAGTAACAACATTTCTCTATTAAGACTCTCTGTGTGTCTAAGCATTTTTAATGACCCCCATTGCCATGGCACCATCTGGATACTTGACATTTTAAAAACAAGAATTTCAGCATAATAGATGAATCTACCTTGGGTGGCCATTATGCAGGTCTGACTGCTGAACATACAGGCTCATCTCACCATGTTAAACCTTAGTAAGCAGAAATATCACACTGAGAGAATTAACATGAGTGTATTATAAAGAAAACTTAAATTGAAGAGTCCCTCTATAACAATGAAAGTGATGGTCTTAGAAACCCAAACCATGGCAAATAACCTGGCGGAGTTTGGACAGAGGCATCCTGATAATGAAGAGGTCATAGGGAGGTGTCAGCATTGCAGATGAATCATCACTTGCCTTACAATCAGCTCCAGCAAAGAAAGCTCAGCTAAGACATGACCTAGTCAATGAATAGTGAGTTATCCTGCCTTTTAGTACTAAAGGATATCCCTTTGCTAGTACTTCCTTAAACCTCCACAGGTTATGGGAAAAGGTGAAAGCATTAACATTAAAAGTCATCTGTTATGTATGAAGCATTTTTGACTAATGTATCCATCAATTCAATATAATTGACAGTAACATTTTACATACAACTTCATGCAAAGTACAATTTTAGGTCCTGCAGATGCAGTGATAAGCAAGACAAACTATATTTCTACATCTTTGGAACTTAAGTTCTACCTGGAGCCTGGGGGAAGGGGTGGCAGAAGGTTGGAGCCTTTAGACCATCTGTGGATTTGTGAGTTAGATATTTTCCCTCTTCTACAAATCAGGTAACAGACTCAGGAAGACTGAATGACTTCTACTAGACTGCACAACTAGCAGGTCATTAGAAACTGCTTTAGGATCTAAGATTCCAACATAAAGCTTCTCTTATACAATCAGGAAATATATGCTTCAGGCAAGGACTTCTTGCCTTATTTACTCTAGGCACCTTGAGATAAGGCTTCTTGGGATCAGAGTTCACACATGAGAGATTTGGAGAAGGTAATGGCAACCAACTCCAGTACTTTTGCCTGGAAAATCCCATGGACAGAGGAGCCTGGTAGGCTGCAGTCCATGGGGTCACTAGAGTCGGACACGACTGAGTGACTTCACTTTCACTTTTCACTTTCATGCATTGGAGAAGGAAATGGCAACCCACTCCAGTGTTCTTGCCTGGAGAATCCCAGGGACGGGGAGCCTGGTGGGCTGCC
Source organism: Bos javanicus (assembly GCF_032452875.1). NCBI lineage: Eukaryota > Metazoa > Chordata > Mammalia > Artiodactyla > Bovidae > Bos > Bos javanicus. The sequence continues at coordinate 36,459,021 of NC_083875.1, read as the reverse complement.
GTCTCTGGGGTTGCACAGAATCGGACACGACTGAAGTGACTTAGCAGCAAGGGGATGCAGAATCTCTCTGTGCTTAATTTCAGCTATTTTAGGAGTATGATAAGATTTTTGGATTATGACTTTGAACTACATTGCTGTTATGGGAAACACACATTCAGAGTTTTAAATTAATTATTCACAAATCAACTTTTGGAGTCCCTCACTCCAAATGGAAAGGCCATTTCTGATTTCTAATGGTCTGGTTTCTAAAATCTACTTTTCATGATAGTTTCCAGTTCATGCCCATCTGACCAAAAAGAGCAACTCAGCACAGTTTTTCTTCTTCTATTCTTATTCCTTTCAGAATTGTTCTCTTCCAATGAGTACCAATCTGTCATTTCTTCCCAATGAGTACCAATCTGTCGTTTCTTACCATGTCACTTCTGGGATTCAATAATTGATTTCTGTTTCTAATGCCTGGTGTAAGGGGCAGGGCTTAAACCTCTATATCTCAATATTCTGAAACTCTTAATAAAATTACTTTAATTATCATAAACTACAGTTTTTTTGTTTATAAGGATTATTAATAAAGTATGATAAATAAAATCATATACTATATGTTATATAGAATATAGGATATTTATCCTCTCCAAATGAATAGGGAAAAAAGAAGGTAAAGGGAAAAGCAAAATGTTTAATATAAAGAAGTACTTTTTAAAAGATTTTTCAGAAAAATAATGTGTGAATTTTAATATTAATAAGGCACTGCTGCTGCTGCTGCTGCTAAGTCGCTTCAGTCGTGTCCGACTCTGTGCGACCCCATATACGGCAGCCCACCAGGCTCCCCCGTCCCTGGGATTCTCCAGGCAAGAACACTGGAGTGGGTTGCCATTTCCTTCTCCTGTGCATGAAAGTGAAAGGTGAAAGTGAAGTCGCTCAGTCATGTCTGACTCTCAGCGACCCCATGGACTGCAGCCTTCCAAGCTCTTCTGTCCATGGGATTTGCCAGGCGAGAGTACTGGAGTGGGGTGCCATTGCCTTCTCCGATAAGGCACTAAAGTATATAAAAAATTGCCATGTACAAATTAACACATTAAAAGGAATTAAATGTAAGCCTAGTGACAAAAAATTATTAGTTCATATGAAAAATACATTTGCAAAAGCAAAATTCAAACGGAGGCTACATCAATAAGAGTGAAAAATAAAATTAATTATATTATTATATAAATGTATTTTTGCCATCTTTAGAGGTTATACCTGTTTTTAAATAACTAATTAATATTTTATAGAAGTGGAACATTTATGATGTATGCCTTTATAAATAGAATTTTCTACATCTACAATAAGGTCCTTTATGATGTATAATTTGTTATTTGCATTGCTTAAAATTTTGTATTTAACAGGATTATTTTTTTCTAATTACATCAACTTACCTTTTGGCCTCAATCTGGTTACAGGCTTCTGCTTACTATTTGTGCCTAAATCCATGTCTTGGTAATCTGTTTAATATCCTCTTCCCTCTGGAATTTAAAGTAGCTGCTCTTGATTGACAGCCTCTTTCCAAGACATTTTAGGCCATGCTTGTATCCCATCAAGGAAAGATTACTATGTGCTTATAGGCTTCCCTGATAGCTCAGTTAGTAAAGAATCTTCCTGCAATGCAGGAGACCCTGATTTGATCCCTGGGTCAGGAAGATCCTCTGGAGAAGGAATGGGCTACCCACTCCAGTATTCTTGGGCTTCCCTTGTAGCTCAGCTGGTAAAGAATCTGCCTGCAATGTGGGAGACCTTGGTTCGATTCCTGGGTTGGGAAGGTCCCCTGGAGAAGGGAAAGGCTACCCACTCCAGTATTCTGGTCTGGAGAATTCCATGGACTGTATAGTCCTTGGGGTGGCAAAGAGTCAGACATGACTGAGTGCCTTTCACATAGGCTCTTCAGTGCAACCTCCATCCTTAGATTTTCTATGTAAATTTCAGTGATATATTGGCTCAACTCTCACCAGCTTGCAAAGGTCAGGTTGGCACTGGCACTTGGAAAGAGGTCATGGCCTAAGGAGAGAGACACCAATAAAGATTTCTAGAGGGGCATAATCTAGGGACCTTTGGGGTAATCTACCAGCTCCTCCATGTGCTCAGTGGTGTCTGACTCTTTGCGACCCCACGGACTGTAGTCTGCCAGGTCCTCTGTCCATGGAGTTTTCCAGGCAAGAATACTGGAGTGGGTTGCCATTTCCTACTCCAGGGGAATTTCCAACTCAGGGATAGAACCCAAGTCTCTTGTATCTCATGCATTGTCAGGGGAATTCTTTACCACTAGCACCACCTGGGAAGCCCTAGCTTGCAAAAGCCTGGTGTTAAATATTCACAGATTCTGTACGGAGGCAAGCAACCACAGTAAAAACATTTAAAGCCAGGAAGTCATCAAATGCTTCTAACCCCTGGAAGGCTGGTTTATCAATACACCACAGAATCATTGTGGCCAAAAGGTAAAGTTGATGCAATCTTTAGATACATTAGATAACTGTGTTTCAATCTCTTGACCATGAACTATTACTGAAATGTTTATGTCATATTCTAGTAGATCTTGTCCTAGTACTTTGAACTAGCCTTACCTTAAACATAGAATATCTTAAAGAACACACAGAAGAACTATACAAAAAAGATCTTCATGACCCAGATAACCATGATGGTGTGATCACTCACCTAGAGCCAGAAATGCTGGAATGCAGTCAAGTGGGCCTTAGGAAGCATCACTATGAACAAAGCTAGTGGAGGTGAGGGAATTCTAGTTGAGCTCTTTCAAATCCTAAAAGATGATGCTGTGAAAGTGCTGCACTCAATATGCCAGCAAATTTGAAAAACTCAGCAGTGGCCACAGGATGGAAAAGGTCAGTTTTCATTCCAATCTCAAAGAAAGGCAATACCAAATAATGCTCAAACTACCGCACAATTGCATTCATTTCACATGCTAATAAAGTAATGCTGAAAATTACCCAAGTCAGGCTTCAACCGTATGTAAATCATGAACTTCCAGATATTCAAGCTGGATTTAGAAAAGGCAGGGGAACCAGAGATCAAATTGCCAACATCCACTGGATCATTGAAAAAGCAAGAGAGTTCCAGAAAAACACCTACTTCTGCTTTACTGACTATGCAAAAGGCTTTGACTGTGTGGATCACAACAAATTGTGAAAATTTGTTAAAGAGATGGGAATACCAGACCACCTGACCTGCTTCCTGAGAAATCTGTATGCAGGTTAAGAAGCAACAGTTAGAACTGGACATGGAACAACAGACTGGTTACAAATCGGGAAAGGAGTATGTCAAGGCTGTATATTGTCACCCTGCTTATTTAACTTATATGTAGAGTACACCATGAGAAACACTGGGCTGGATGAAGCACAAGCTGGAATCAAGATTTCCAGGAGAAATATCAATAACCTCAAATATGCAGACGGCACCACTCTTATGGCAGAAAGTAAAGAACTAAAGAGCCTTTTGATGAAAGTGAAAGAGGAGTGTGAAAAAGTTAGCTTAAAACACAACATTCAGAAAAATAAGATCATGGCATCTGGTCCCATCCCCTCATGGCAAATAGATGGGGAAACAATGGAAACAGTGGCTGACTTTATTTTTCTGGGCTCCAAAATCACTGCAAATGGTGACTGCAGTCATGAAATTAAAAGACTCTTGCTCCTTGGAAGAAAAGCTATGACCAACCTAGACAGCATATTAAACAGCAGAGACGTTACTTTACCAACAAAGGTCCACCTAGTCAAAGCTATGTCTTTTCCAGTAGTCATGTATGGATGTGAGAGTTGGACCACAAAGAAAGCTGAGCACCGAAGAAGTAATGGTTTTGAACCATTACTTGGTTGGAGAAGACTCTTGAGAGTCTGTTGGACTGTAAGGAGGTCCAATGAGTCCGTCTAAAGGAAATCAACCGTGAATATTCATTGGAAGGACTGATGCTAAAGCTGAAGCTCCAATACTTTGGCCACCTGATGCGAAGAACCAACTCATTGGAAAAGACCCTGATGCTGGGAAAAATTAAAGGTGGGAGGAGAAGGGGACCACAGAAGATGAGATGGTTGGATGGCATCACCAACTCAAAGGACATGCATTTGATGAGGCTCCGCGGGTTGATGTTGGACAGGGAGGCCTGGCGTACTGCAGTTTATGGGGTTGCAAAGAGTCGGACATGACTGAGTGACTGAACTGAACTACCTTAAAGTGACTACCTCACTTCAGTAAACCGTGTGGTTTTATATTCTTGTTCCCTCATTTTCTCCTCAATTCTTCCATGAGTAACTGAGACATGAAGAGCTGAATATGAAACTATGAACCTCTGAGCAGTTTGGAGAGTTTGTCTCTTATAGCTGAGCCTGTCATGTAAACCAAAGCCTCCCTCTGCTGGCCCCAACTATTAACATACACCTAATACAATATTATTAATCAAGTATACTTCAATATAAAAAAAAAATTGAAGAAAAATATACACCTAATTGTATTTAGGCACTAAATTGCCACGGTGTGGTAAAAACCTAAAAATACCTACTGTGCTTTAATATAAATACATTCTGACTATGACTTTGAGAAGTACATACTTCAAGGGAGGTTAGTTAAGATACAGCTGGTCCCATGAGATGATTGTCAACTGGATCTAAGTGTTCATTTTAGATGTTCTTGTTCAATGCCAGTTAAACAGTCTTCTACTCAACTATAGCATGGAGGTATTTTTAGGAATGGATAGTAAAATGTGGATGACAGGTTGAGCTTATATATCACTATCAGCAAGAAAACTGGCTACTTGCTCCTTCACAGTTTTTTTTTTTTTTTTTTTAAGCAATATCTCCTTAATGACCATAATTTGTTAAACTGGCCTGTGATACCTGGCAAAAAGCTGTTCTGCTTTATCTTTCTTACTAAAGATTTATCTTTATAAGTAATTTTTTTTTAAAAATCACATTTTCTGAATGCTTGATAACATTATAACATTTAGGGACATGAAAATGTATCAGTAAAAACTTTCAGGTGAATTTGTTACCTTTCAAATAAGTCATGCACTTCCTGGCCATGGCACCCCTAAAAGAACCAATCCCTGGAATGACTCCACCCCACCACCATAAAGCACATGCTGCAAAGACCAAGATGGAATGTACACGCACTTTATACTTTAGAGAAATCTGTCTGTTCCCTTATGGACTCTTACACATGACAGTATTTTTCTTTAAAAGAATTTAAGGTAAACTGCTATCGTCAACCTAAACTCTCTAAATTATTATGTTTTAGCATTCAATATTATTTGTAATCTATAATTTAGGAAACACCCACAGTATCTTAATCCACTTTAAAGTTTAAGAATATTCCACCCCAGGCTTTAAAATATCTCTAGGCTATACCTGAAATATTTAAAATGAATTATCATATAAAATGAAAAACATATCCTCGTCTTCCTCATACATTTCAAGCATCTCACATGAGTCTTGTTGGTGCTTTATAAATAGTAATTTAAAGTTACCTATCTGCTCTAAACACTCTGGAATTCTAAACTTTTGGCACATAACCCTCTATAGCTGTTCTTTTACTTGGCTTTTCCTGGATAAGATGATCAAGATCCGGAATGACTGCATCCCATATAATTCTTCCCAAATGTTTCCTTTCCTGACATTCTTTAGCCATATGGATCATTCTCATTTTTAAAAGGTGAAAAAGTGCCAAAGAGGAAAGAAATTTATGCTTGGATGAAAATAACCATGTTGCAAATTAGAAGGCTGAAGGCAAAACTGCCCAGTAACAAGTAGGGGTGAAAATCAAACCTCCCTGGAACCTGTAAAACTCATCTCCTGTTGGAGCAAGAAGAGAGGAACAAGTTAATTAAATTACTCTAAATAAATTCACTGAACTGAGCTATTGCTCAGATTTAAAACATGTGTATACAAAAAAAAAAAAAATTGGACTTCTTTTCAATGCACATTTTATTCAACTGAACAGTGCATGGGGAAGCCAAAAATGAGCTAATTTTCAGTGCCATTTGCATTATCTGCCAGGTGTTAAACTCGTTACAGACCACAGCATCATTTGCTGGAATCATCTATCCCTTCATTAACCACACTCTCTTTATGTCCTCCAGCGTATATATTTTGAGTGGACCTTCAGGAAGAAAGATCTACATAGTTTTGTTATGGCTACAGTCTGTTTGCACCAGCTGAAATGGAAGCAAATTCAACAAACTAGGAGGCACTAGTAATAAGTTAGCCAACAATATGGATGGATCACTGTCTATCTGCTTAGTTCGTTACTAGACATTTTCAATGATAGAGAAGAAATAGAAAATTCGGTATGAGTTACAATTTCTTCCTCTGCTAATTGGGGATAAAATAGCATCTACTTTGCCTGGCTGTTGTGGGAACAAAAACAGCATGTGTGAATGAAAGTAGCATGGTGAATGGCATTTATTAGATGCTTGATGAATAATATCTACTTGATGATGATAATTCTCATATGTGAGAAAAGAATAGCATGCCTAAAATAATGGATTAACAAAATAAGTATGTATGAAATTTATTTGTTTCCAAGTGAACCACCCAACATTAATAGATGAGTTAAAAAGGTGACTGCAATTACATTCTGCCAATCCTTTTCATGAAAAGTCATTCTGTATGAAGCTAAGAAAGGCTAGTAGACGATTTTGCTGTTCTCAGCTGTGGAGGATGATGGGATTGCTCCCAAGGGTACCTTTCAATAAAGTTCACTTCATTATTCTCTAATACATTTTAGTAAGCTTCACTAGCTATAACCGCGACTTTCTTAAATGAGAGATACCTTTTCTTCTCAGAGGAGCAAATCAAGATTTCTTAGCATAATTGGGTATGTCTGGAAGACAAATTCATACCTCTCATTGTTCAGTGGCTGGGCTACTATTCTAGAAGAGTTAACTAGCTTCACTAAGCTATAGTCCTTGCTGTAGAAAAATAAACACATTCAATGATTATCTGGAAAATATAGGGCTCTGGAATTTCCTTTATTAGAGAATTTTGGGTGCTTTTCTCTGAATAACCTAGATTTTTTTTTCTTCTCTGTAAATTAAATAACTTTTAATCTCCATAGAGCAAAATGCATCAATGAACCATAAGCTGTCTGCTGTCTGGTTTAGAATGAAGCATAGTGCAATTGATTCAATGAAGACTTCTTTTACTTTCTCGTCTGAAGCACATGAATTTAGCTGTCAAAAAAAAAAAATTGGAGGTGTATCCAATTGGTGCTATACTATGATTATTAACATTAAAGTCTGAATCGATCATTCCAGGTCCTCCTAAAATGGTAAGGCTATGAGAGCAAATATAGTGATGAATAATTTATAAATTTGACTTTTCTTCTTTGTCCTCTCTTCTTGTTCTTATTTTTCTTGTCATTCTTATTCTCAAGCATGAACAAAGCATATCCTTTAAAAAGGGAACTCTATGTTGGGGAATAGACAAAGGAGGAGTTAATTCCCTTGCTTTTATGACTTAAATTTGGAAAGGCTAACGTTATTCTGAAGAGGCACTGATCCCCAGAGTTCTATCTGTAAGTGTTTTTTCTTGTTAAAATGGAAATTGAACTCTAAGTTTGCAATCCCATTGGGCTTCAATTACCATATTTATTCACATAATCTACCTGTTATTTTCACTCTAAATTTGGGGAAAGATATTAAGGAAGCATCTACCTGCTGGTCTAATCATTAATTTTAAGAAGCATTAATCATATTTAAATTCATATTCCTGATATTTAAGGAAAAAAAATCACATTTTATTTTAAGGAATCAATGGTACAATTAATTGGCATTTAAAGGATCTGGTAGATTTTTTCCTATTCTTTTCTTTTTAAGAGTAGAAAAACCTTATTTAATGCAGCAGTATGTGTCTATGAGGAAAAAAGAGAAATGACTGTTTGAAAGATTGCTGGGATATATTTACATTTACTGCAGTGAAGTCAAAGTAGACACGACATGTAAACTTAATAGCCTCCTTTTTCTCTACTGCAGCCTATGGTAAGTTGAGGTAGAAGAAGCTGACTGCTTGTAACCTTTAATTATATGTATTCATAGAAAAAAAGTAAGTTCATCTTATATTAACTCTTCTGATTTCAAGGTTGTTTTAAAGCATAAAATTAAGAACTGTGTTTACATACATTAAGAAAAAGAGAAATGGAAAGATAAATTAATTTTCATTTCAAACCATGGATACGATTGTAAGTAAAGGTATACACAGAAATTTATGGTACGAGGTCTTAGGAAAATACAAAAATTTAGTTCTAATAGGTCTTTCAGCTCTACCCTTTCACCCTCAGGGCTTCCCTGATAGTCAGTTGATAGAGAATCTGTGCAATGCAGGAGACTGGGGTTCAATTCCTGGGTTGGGAAGATCCTCTGGAGAAGGGAAAGCCTACCCACTCCAGTACGCTGGCCTGGAGAATTCCATGGACTGTATAGTCCATGGGGTCACAGAGTTGGACACAACTGAGTGACTTTCACTTCCACCCTCAACCACTTGTTTTTGTTTTCCATGCCAAATTATTGTGTTTTCCGGCAGTTCCAAAGAAAGCTCAGAGTGAAGGAAGAACAGGGAGAGGATAATCTCTTCATCCCTGAAGACTCTGCAAATAATAAATTCTATGGGAAAATAATGTGTGTATTATACAAATGCATATTCCTTCAGTAAAAAAATCCCTGAATAATTTTGTTATGGAGATATAGTTGATGTCCAATATTACATGTTACAGGTGTACAATGTAGTGAATCACAATTTTTATAAAGTATTGGCTCTACGCCCTGTTATGCAATGTATCTTTGAAACTTATTTTACACAAAATAATTTGTACCTCTTGATCTTCTACCCCTGTCTTGTCCCTCCCTCTTGCCTCTCCTCAGCAGGAACCACTAGCCTGTTCTCTATATATGTGAGTCTATTTCCTTATTGTTACTTTTACAAGTTTGTCCTATTTTTTAGATTCCACATATAAATGATATCATACAGCATTTATCTTTATAGTATTATACAAATGTATATTCCTTCAGTACATCCCTGAATGCTTTAAAATTTTTTATTTAGTTTTTTTATGTGCTTCACGCTACTTTTGTCTTACTTAAGAGGTTTAATAGATCTAACTCAAGCCTGTTAATATTTCTTTCTAAAAACTCAGAAATGACCGGAAACTTTCTATCAATTCCAATCCCTTCTTGGATGTCTTCATGCTTTTACCTGCCTACTCCAAGATGAGTCTGTTGCTCTATATGCTATTTTCTTGGGGCTTCCCTTTACCTCTTTTTTCTTCACCTCTGTGTCTGGTTTCTTGTTTCTTGGAACATTTTTTTTTTTTCATGTGATTTACTCTCATTTGTTTCTTAAGTATACTCTCCAGTTGTATCTTCTGAACAAGTAGATGGAACATAATTCTTAAACTATTTTGCCTATCTGAAATTGGCTTTATTATAGCTTCACATTTTATTGATAGTTTGGATGGATATAAAACTGTAAATTGGGAAAATTTTATACCCTAGAAGTTTGAAGGTTTCCTGTCATTTAGCATCCAACTATTCAATATTGTTTCAAAAATTGAAGTGCCATTTTTATTCCCTTTCTTGGTATGTGAGCTGTGATCACCATCACCCTTTCTGCTGTCTACATTCTGTGGGTTTCACATCTTTAACTTGGTTATACCATAATTTCCCCAACATGCCTCATAGTAAGCCTTCTTTGAAAACACAATATGTTAAGAAGTAATTGAACTTTTTTCAATCTGAGAATCAAGTTCTTTCATTATTCAGCATTTTTTTTTGTTATATCTTTGCTATTTTCATTCCTTAGTCATTGTTTTCATTCCTTAGTTATGGTCTCACTTTCTGAAAGTGATATTAGACAGAAGTTGGATATCTGCAATTAATTCTGTCATTAAAATACTTTTGATCATTACTAGTCCTTTTTGCTCCTGTTTTCTCAATTTCATCATCCACCTCTCCTTTTGTATTTATGTATATATCTACTATAAAATTTTAAATATCTGAGATTAAAATTTTTTCTCTGTTCTTTTTATGATTTGCACCTTTATTTGTTTTGTTCTCTTTTACACTGAAACTGTTCCTTATATATTGGCCATCTTTGACTATCTGAGTGGTGCCTTAAGAAGATCTTATGGAAATTCTGTGTTAGTGTGTACGGGTCAAGGTTTGACAAGAGGTTAATGCTGAATGAGACAGCTTGACTCTGGGATAAGAATTCCTGCATATTATATGTTATTTTCTCAAGGGCAATTAAGTTTATCAAAAGGACAGTACAATTTTATTCATTGTTCTGATATCTTAGGAGTAGGGAGTTGGTGTCCAGGAAGGATATTTGAGTTTTGTTTTGTTTTTTTTTTTTTTTTTTTCATGATTTCTGAACAGTGCTTCATCTCTAGCCTTCTTTGTTTTGATAGCCTTAATCTTTAATCCAATTTCTCTAATGTTTTATACCTCTGGTCTCCTACTCTCCTAGCTATATACAAAGACAGGAAAGAATTTGGTGATCTAGCACATCCTAGAGACAATCTTACTGTTTTGAAACAATCCTCTTATTTTCAGGGTCAAGCACCTTCTGTTACTCCTACATACTTGATAACTACAAGTCCTGCCTGAGGCTTTCCAGGCTTTGAGAGTGGTGGGTGGGTGAGTTGACACATGTCACAGTTATCTAAGCTACTGGCACTAGGTTTCAGATTTACCTACTTTGCTAAATCTCTACTTTGCATCTTCCAGAACTCTTTGACATCTTTTGATAATTTGTATCCCTCTACTATTAAATTTGTTTGTATTATTGTGTTTTTAAAATTTTAAACTCTTATCTTAGAGGTGTTTTTTAAGGCAGCAGAGACAGACTTTTAATTCCATTTGCCATGTTTTACCTGAAGAATGTAGACTATATTTAAACACCTGTTAATCATATGATGTGTATTATTTTGAGATTTAGCATCCTAATTAATTCCTTATACCATAATACCACCCAGACAGAAATGTTTCTTGATATGTTATATAATGGAATATAAGAATAAATTCAAATGAGAAACAAAAGAATAAAACATGGGATAGTTTTATTAGCTATATGATATTAAGATGTGGACTGGGAAATACTTAACATGAAAGCTGAGTTGTTTTAGGAAATGATGACTTCATTTCTACCCAGTGAGATACAGTCTTTACCAATTCATGTAATTTAAACATTCTTCTTTGCAAAAAGTACTTAAATAATAATTTTTCTAATATATGAATGAACAAAGAATTTACAGGGAACAAACACAAAAATAAGCTCTTCTACTTAAACTTTCCTTTTTTCCTACAATTACCTGTTTTATTATTTTATTTTTAAAAATTTCATTTTCTTGAATTTTTTAAAAACCATTTTTCACATATTAAACTCTATATTTTCTTGACTGGGTGAAAAGATGCTGTAAATATACTGTGTTTATGTGTGTAGAGGTATGTATACTGAGTGTGTGACATATACATATTTTTTTTCTGTACTCATTTAGTATTTTACTGAATTAATAATATATCAAATTTAGTTTAAGATCATATTTATAAGAATGTTACTTGGAGAACACAACCTTATCACTTAGAAGTAGAAAATATACAATGTGGTTCAAGTCGGCTAGTACAGCATCCCCTCACTGCCCACAACTCACGGCTGTTGGGTATCCATATAGCTAATTTACTTTGCAGTAATAGAAACTGACACTACATTGTAAGGCAGATATAGTCCAATAGAAATTAGAAAAAAAATATGATCAACTAGACTTAAGGCCTCAGCTTGGACCTGAATAGTGAGTTTATAACTGTGATTTAAGTAGGGAAACTAATTCCAAGTTTTAAATTGGAAACAAACTTAAAAATAAATACAATGAGTATGTGGTATGCCTAAGGATCCTTATGGATTCCTTTTGACTGATACTGGCTATAATAGTGACATTAAATCAATATGGCATTTATATTGTTTTATATTTACTAATTATATTTCCAAAAGTTCAAAATACAAGTTATGATTAAATTGACAAAGAGTAATTTTTGTCTCTGTTACAACAGTGAAGCATAATGTTGCATTATAAGGCTCTTTCCTTCTTGTCATTAGCAGCAGCTGTCCTAGAAAACTATTCATAGTTAGAGATCAGACGAGAAACCTATCTGATTTCAAACCAGAAACAAAAAAGTACAATTCCTATCAGTTAACCAAATTTTCACTCATTTTTCTACATAAACAATTGTGACTATGATACAAATTTTTAGGTTGATTCTGTTTGCTTGTTAAAATGTCAGTACATTATTGCAGCTCATTCTGAAGCATTCTTCTAATTGTCTGTGATACAATTTACTTATTTATAAACAAGTTTTGAACCCTACTGTATACTAGATACCCCAATGGCGATACAAAGAAGAATGAAATGATATCTCTACTTTCAAATTGTTCTCCAACATTTGGGAAGTACAGGCATTTAAATGTATCATTAATATAGAAGGCTATTAGAGGGCTATTAGTAGGGCTATTAGAGGGCTTCCCTGGTGGCTCAGATGGTAAAGCGTCTGCCTGCAATGTGGAAGACCCGGGTTCGATTCCTGGGTCAGGAAGATCCCCTGGAGAAGGAAATGGCAATCCACTCCAGCACTCTTGCCTGGAAAATCCCATGGATGGATGAGCGTGATAGGCTACAGTCCATGGGTTGCAAAGAGTTGGACATGACTGAGAGACTTCAGGGCTATTAGAAGTTAGAATGCCATGGGATTAACTGAAGGTGATACATATATAAGTCAGTGTACCATAGAAGAAGCCAGTTTTTCTGGCAGCAATATGCTAAGTTTAGTAGTGCTAAAGCACAGGACACCTGGAAGTGAAAGTAAGGTAGAAAGATAAAGCTAGACAAAGAGAAAGGAATCAGTTCGTGAAAAGCCTTATATTCTTCGTAGAAAGTGTGTGTCTAAGCAGGAATGAGATATACAATAATATGTAATTTATAACCATAATTTTAGCAGAATAAAAATAATTATAGATAGAAATCAAGTCTTTGCTCCACAGAGACAAATCTATTCAAACGATGGTACCCAAGTGTATAAGCATGGATGATCCTTCTTATAGAAGAGTAGAGACTATCTTTCCTGGGAAAGCCATTACGTTCTTATTGCCCCCTGGATAAAATTTTGTAACCAAAGTCATGGAAAATGAGGCTAATTAAAGTCACTTAAAAATGGAAAACAAGCATCAGTTAAAAATCAGGATTTTAAAAAATCTTGAGGAAAAATGTATGAAAAAACTGATAATAAGACAAGGTAGTACTCTTGCCTGGAAAATCCCATGGACAGAGGAGCCTGGTAGGCTGCAGTCCATGGGGTTGCTAAGAGTCGGACACGACTGAGCAACTTCACTTTCACTTTCCACTTTCATGCATTGGAGAAGGAAATGGCAACCCACTCCAGTGTTCTTGCCTGGAGAATCCCAGGGACTGGGGAGTCTGGTGGGCTGCCATCTATGGGGTCGCACAGAGTCAGACACGACTGAAGCGACTTAGCAGCAGCAGCACAAGAAGGTATCTTTAATATTTTTAAACATTTTGGGTTTCTACCTATCCTGTGCGCTAGCTCAGAAAGCCACAGTTCACAATAATCTGTCAAATGACCCATACTTTTCCCATTCTATTAGTAGGAGTGCTTCCAGAGTCTCTGACCTGGCAGTTCTAAGGAAAAAGGGAAGGTACAAATCTTTTATATCATTGGTCTCTGGTGTTGGTGAGGAAAAGGAAACATAATGAAATCGAATGGTGAAATTCTGGGTTAAAATATTTCAACCACTGTTTAACATGATTTTTGAAATTTTGCCAAGAGTATTAACTAGTCTCATTAATCATATACTGGGAATGGGTAGTTATAGAATTAAAAAAAAAAAAACACTATATTAATACAACTATGTTCTGAAGAATTACATACAGTCTTATTTTTTTCCTTCCTTTTACTATAATAATAATGGAGTAAGTATCATGTCAGATAAAGGATAAGAACAATTTTGCTTAAGATAAATTTTATGACATTGTGCTGAAAGAGAAAAATCTTTAATTACATACTTATAATTAAAGGAGGAACCAAAGTAGGTTCTGGCATATTGCATTAGAATAAATCCATGTATTCAAATTTAAAACAAAAACAAGAAACATGAAATCAAGATCTGCTGCTAAGTCACTTTAGTCATATCCAACTCTGTGTGACCCCATAGACGACAGCCCACCAGGCTCCCCTGTCCCTGGGATTCTCCAGGCAAGAACACTGGAGTGGGTTGCCATTTCCTTCTCCAATGCAGGAAAGTGAAAAGTGAAAGTGAAGGCGCTCAGTCGTGTCCAACCCTCAGCGACCCCATGGACCACAGCCTTCCAGGCTCCTCCATCCATGGGATTTTCCAGGCAAGAGTACTGGAGTGGGGTGCCATTGCCTTGTTCATATACTATAAATCTAGTAGACCTCTCTGTAGAAGTACAAATAATTCTCCCATTCACCTAATATCAATTTTGTATTTTTTCCCATTATCCTCAATAGTTTGCTTGACATCTACAAAACACATTTAAACGCACATTATCAAAACTAACAACAAAAGAATACCAGAAATATCTATTTAACAAATGAGGAAGTTGAGAATTAATAAAACTTGACTTGTGCTAAGACATACAAAGGCTAAATTTAAACCTAACAGTATCAAAATTTTGGGTTGCATAGTTGTTACAGTCCAAACATTAATGTCTAAATGATCTACACATTTCTATGGTAACTTTTAATTTAAAACTGGAAGGGCGAACGTTTTTATGAAGGCTAAATCAGTTGGCATGGAGAAAAACATGATGTAAAAATTTGTGTGAGTGCTTAGAAGTAAAAAACAAGTCAAATAAATATTAAGATTAGAGTTAATATAATTTGTCAATAGATACAGTAGATATTTGCCTTTTCACTGGTAAAACTGGAAGATTTCATTCTGAACTGTATGTGCCATTTTTAATTCTATCTCAGATCTAAACTGAAGTTTTTGTTTTTCTGTTTTTTATTATTTTTTATTTATTTATTTTTTCCCTCTGCATGAAGAGTAGCCAGGGCAGACTTTAAAACTATGTGGTGGGAATGAGTTGTTTTAAAGTTGGCCAGCTTATAGAAAAATGAAAATTACTAGGAACTGCCTCAGGAGAAACTCCAGTTATGAATGGTTAGAAGAACATTCAGTAGTTCAACAATCCTTTCTAAAAGCTCTATGACTTCTGAAAAGAGGTCAGAATATGAGTAAATGAAATATATCATTGCTGTAGTTCCTAAGAAATAAGCAATGGATTCAATATATCTTTGGTCAATATTCCCAGGCATAAAAGGAAGAGACTGTTAGAAATCAGATGATGAACAAAAGCTAGAATTAAAAAAAAATGGTGGGTGGGTGGGGACAGAATTATCTACAGCTCTCTTTGTGTTCTGATGCACATGGCCATGCTATAGGATAATCCCTGTTTGTCCCTCCTGATCCATTCTTCAGCCTTTTACCCCTGCTTCATGAGGTTAACATTTAAGGATGGCATCAACCTGGCCCTCCTGCCTTTCAGTCTCTTATTGGTTCAGTGTGAGGCATCAGCAGAATATTAGAAGGTAAAAGAAATGAGGAGTCATGGTATTTATTTTCCTTGTTCTCTACCTGCCAGGACATGTATTGTCATATGTTTTTTGTTTGTTTGTTTTCTTAACTTAGTCAGGGTCTTGTTGGTTGGCTGTCTTTAATAATACAGGTCTCTCTGGCTTTTATAACCTTATGTTCTATTAAGACTATGTGTGGCTTAATATAACTGTAACTAGTTAGTTATATAGCCTGGGATACTTCACTACTCTTTAACCCTAATTATCCCTCCATAAAAGTCACTTTATTAAAGGCTCTTCAAACTTTTTAAAGTGTGCCATCAGTTTTCTGAAAGGATCCTGACTGATATATATACCCTGGACTGTGACATGATCACTGTTATATGTGACAAGGATTAGAGGTGGACTGAAAATGTCACGTGTGTACTATACAACAGGTGCAAAGCATATCCCCAAGACTTAATATGGATAAGACAATTATTTTTAAATTTCAATGGTCTATGTTGATTATTTTAGCATGGAAAACTTCCCTTTTGCATTAGGGTTCATATGTAGCACGCTTTTAAGTTAGATTGCCCGAGATGTAGATTGCTATGGAATGTGTATCCTGGTTACCTTAGCGACTGCTTTTCTTAAGTAGAAAGTGGCAATTATGGTCTGCGGGGGCCCTCAGAAAGTGTATGTTTTTGAATTCTGGGAAGATATAAATTTGGGGAGCTTTATAGAGATCACCAGATGTATATGCTCCAAGGTTACATGGTCCCACATGTCCCAGTACATTGTTCCCTGAGGGAATGACTTACAATTCAACTTTTATTCTCATATTCTGGAAGACCAGTAAGCTCGGAGCTTTTGATTTTAATATTATAGAATTAAGTGCTTATGTGAGAAAACAGACCTATGGGTAAATAGATGGTAGAATGCTTAGTAACTGCAGCCTGTAATTACATAGTATATAATAACCTCTGTGGTTATTATAGGCCAAACAATAGTAGACAGTGAGGTGTACATTAAGAACAAGCTGTGTTATTCAAAGCCCTGAAACTCAGAACATACTCAGAAAGGAAAGAGGCTCACACACTACTCATTGTCAAAGTAAGCAAAGAATATGTTTCTATTCCCTGAAGATTTAGCCTCTTACAATTGGGAATGCTGTGGATATGGTGCCTTTGTAAATCAAGTGTAGTGACAACTCTACAGCTACTTTAACAGCTATTTTACATTTTCTTCAGTAACCAAACATGTTTTTTTTCTCTAACGTGATTTTAAATTCTTGTTCAAATTTGAGAATCAAGGTTTCTCTGATACTAGTCTTAATGATGATACCTACTTGGCAAACAGGCTTTAAAGTGGTCCCCAGGGCCTCTTCCTCCTGGTGTCTATGCTCTTGTATAATCCTGTCTTCTTGAGTGTGGACAGGACCTGTGACTTCCTTCTAACCAATAGAGCTTAGCAAAGGAGATAGGATTTCACCACCTTGATTATGCTCTATTATATAAAACTTCATCCTGCTCTTGGTTGTAGGGGGTCTCCTTCTACCTTGCCGGCTTTAA